>NC_067293.1:11240714-11861071 GCF_020740795.1 Apus apus | reverse complement strand
CAGACCAGGATAGTGCTTGGCAGGGTTTGGAACTTTAGGGAATACAGAGGTGATTGAGAGACTTTTAAAAAATTAACAAAACAACAACAGACATAAAACCTCCTCCCAACTAAAACAGTGAATTCCAACAATACCAGTTTGTAAAAAGGACTGTAAAATCAAAATGAGTCAACAGGAAAACTCTACAAATGCAGCATAACACTTCAACAGCTTTTGTGTGATTACGCATGTGAATGTCAGCTCTAATTCACGTTAAAAACACAGACAATTTCTCAGAATTCTAAATGCAACATAATTACATTAAAAAAACAAGTTATGTCTCTTTGGGTAGAACTATTTCAAAGTTCTAGGATAATGACTTCATTTAACATGCATTACACAAAAGACATTTTTGGAGCTATTCCCATAGAATCAAAGCTTTCCTGTTCACGTAACTCATTTTTGTGATTCTTTATTTTGTCAGTGTTGCTGTAAACAATGTACTGCCCATGGCAGGGAGGGGAGAGGAAAGACTGTTTAAGGAAAAACAGTCATCCCTCGACAGAATTTTGTAGTTACATTTACCAGCTGCATAAGTGTTCTGATAAACTGCCAAAAAGAGTCACTATAAAGCAACACTCCTTTAAAGTTTTAATCCCTATTAAAGGAAATTATCTGGACTCTCTCCAGAAGCATTTTTGGGGGGAGAAAGGGGCAAAAGCTTCCGCAGAAGATCAAATGTTGTTGATTATAAATTCATTACCAACATAGCTGCTAACTTCAGTAAATTAACAAGGAACTCTTATTACATCCAATCAAGCTCTTGTTAAAGATAACAAGTTCTTTTCATTCCTTGTATTTGTGTAACAGTCACTCTTCTGGAACTCATCAAAGCTTGTTGCGAATCCATGCCAAAGTACTATTCTCTCTTTTAACAGCTTTAAAAAAATTAATGAAACCCTATGATCACAGTGAAAATGCACTGATTATGTTAAACTATTCCAAGCTAAAAGATTTGGAATTATAAAGAGATCTGCCCCAGTATCAGCAAAGAGACTGATATTCCACAACAGAAAAGTCCTAAAATGATGAATTTTTCACACTTGTTTTTTATTATTTTGTTTATATAGAAAAAGGTTTTGCTAAACAGCCTCTTTATGAAATCTGATAGTGTAATGAAGATCCATTATGGTTTCACTTTAGATCAGGCTTTCACTCAAATATTAATTACTAAAAAGCTACTTTACATAATCAGTTTAACCATATGATTATGTTAAGAATTCTTTCTTTATCAAATAATCAGAACTAGGAGGGAAGAATGTTTTGCTTTGAAGTTTCTCACGAATAATACATTTTACAGCAACAAAGGATTTTATTTAAAAAAAAAAACTTCAAAAACAAGTATCTTGGTGACAGGTTACTGCACTGAGATCCCTTTCTTACATGCCCTGATCCAAATACATATTTTTCATCCATTTCATTTGTCTGCTGTCCAGGTTTCTAGTGATGAAAGAAACCTTTCTGGAAAATATTTAGGAAAGTTCTGCTGCCCACTGAAATCAATGTCAAGACTGGATTAGTCTAATATGAGATGTTTTCTTATAAAATTTAAAACTACCCCTGCATTGAAGTATGATCAAAGCATACACAATTAATCAGATTCAGCACTTAATAAAAGGCAGTGCAAAATCCTTTTTCTTAGTCCCACCCCTCTAGTAGCACTATATGAAAATAAAACCTAATGGATAATATGTGCCTTTTTAGGTAGGTCTACTAATATACAGTAAGATAGTTCCACAATTTAAATTTGTTTATTTTTTGTTGTTCTGTTTGTTTGTTTGTGGCTTTTTTCGTTTTTGTTTGTTGTTGGTTTTTTAACAGTCAATCAGTAGCTTATTGCTTACTACTGAGATTGCCTAAAATCCTTTGTTCTAACAAGCTATTTAAGTAGGAGCTTTTACAGAAAGTGCAGTTCTTTTGTTTACTTCTTTTCTATGTCTGTTGGCCAGAAGGAAATACCCCTGCACAGACAAGCTGAACATGAAGATGGTAATTTCTTCTCGTCCCAGTAGGACACAAATTGTATCTGGACAGCCTTCCATTTTCTGCTGTCTTGGCATAGAAGTGTTTGAAAATCTTCTGTAGAGGCACAGTCCAAAAGTCAAGAGGTGAAGCTGAGAGAGCAGCCACCTGCAGTCTTTTATATCTGCATAATATAAAATACATTCAACTTAAAATGTTCTTGGACAGCTCTAGCATCCTGTAATTACCATGTAACACATCCTTCCTCCCCAAAGCAGTCTAAGGCTCATGGCTCTGCTTAGATAAAAACGATCATCATTAATAAGACTAACATTATATACTGTGCTGATAAAAAGCCTACAGAGTGGCCCTGTGGTTTAAGCACAAGCACTGGTTTGCCTTGAGAGATTTAGAGATGAATGCTGCCACTGATTTTCAGTGGAGCCTCAAGCAAGTCACTTCATCTTTGTGACATCTCCGTTGTGCTGTGCAGATTGAGAAGGAAAGAGCTCTGAGGTTCTCCTGCTGCTTTGGGGCTGGTTCAGCCCTCACTCTCAGTCTGTGTCTCTCAGCTGTCTCAGAAGATGAACAGAGCAGCTTCTTCCTTGGAGTCACACTGCTAGCAGTAGTTACTGCATTGGCCGTGCTGTGTTTAATCTTTGGTCAAGGCCTGTTCCTCTGCAGAGTCTGTTAGTGCCCACTCCTGGTTAAACCAAGATGTATACTTGGACAATGGCAAGTGCTCTCTGATAGTTCGCTCTTGTACATGAGGAGAGAAAAGCCCTGGATACAATGTGAGGCTTAAGGGGTGAAAAGAGGTGTCTCACACACACCCCAGGGTCCCACATGTTTCCTTGGACGTGAAAATCCTAGCTATAGTTGAACTGAACTACTTTGTAGTGACATTTCTGGAAGATGAAGGGTTCCTTTCAGAACCACTACATGACATGCTACCCTGTTACCACAGCATCAGTTCTCTCCTACAACTTAGAGGTTCTCAGAGGAACACAGCAAGGCAATACTATCACTCAACAAGTGGTGTTCTTCCTACCCAAGGATACATGGTCACAATGAGATCTAGGAAGGAGGAAAAAGAAAAAAAAAATACAACTAACCTAAGAAAAGAGAAAGGAGCTGAGAAAAAGTTGTCCAGAAATGTTGAGGGACGGACGATGCTGCAAGAGGAATCATAAAGAAGAGAACTGGACTGTGTTCACAAAAACCTCTTTTAAAGGACCATAATTATAAATTTGCCCTATGTGCCCAAAGTCACCACAAATTAGCTATGATTCTTGTTTAACCTGTGTGTAAACAAATCTGCTGTCATTTAAGTTTGATGATACGTGCTCTATAATGCCAAGAAAATTCAGTCAGCTGTCCCTTTAGAAGCAGACTCTCATTCTAGAAGCAGTCAAGGCTGACAGGTGTGCTCCTTGGTTTATTCTTTAAAGCAAGAAAAATGTCAGGAAAGCAACACTGTCACAGTATGTAAAAAAGATATTGAAGATTTCTCTCATAGCAGCAGGCAGAAACATTATGCAACACCCCAAACAAAATACAACATAAAGATTTGTTTTCTGTATGAAAAACTTAAAATGTAACAGCCTATAAACTGATAATATTAAATAAATAGTTATATAATAAGATGGGTAACAACACCCATACATGCATTTCCTTCTTTGAACCACCGATTTATTGGCTGATGCAGGATCCATAAGTACTCTAAACATTGTACAAGTCAGAAACAACAATCTCTGCCATACATCTTTTACCATGTGCTCAAATGACTGAAATTTGAACATCTAAAACTGAAAAATGTCCTTACTAGTTATGGAAAAGGTTTCCTTCTGGTACCAAGAGCAACTACATATCATTAAATACAAGCTAGAGCTCCTGTGTTGCTTTTTTTCTGTTTTCTTTGTTTTCTTTGTTTCTGTACTTGCCTTTCATCCCATTAAATTCATTGGCCAAATTAGTCACTGTTATCTGTTTTAAGAATAATTTCGTAATTAGCCAAATGGAAAAAATAATCAGATTGTCTCCAGTTCCCTAAAACCCAAATATTATGCACCCACTCCAACATCTGTAGATGGTAAGCACAGCATGTCTTCATTAATATCAATAATGATACTTGTTAATACCTACAGACAATTATCTTTTGATCTGTACTGAAACTATTTTTACAGTTTAATTCTGCAGTCATCGCTCAGGCAAAACTAACTCTTGAATCAAAGAGAGCCTAGCTCGATGAAAGGCTACAAGGAAAGAGCTCTTGTTTTGCTCTTGGCATGAAGTGTACTGGGAGAATCCCATAAGAAGGAGCACTGGGGATATATGCCTTTGTATGCAGCAGCTGCAAGAAGGTGTCTCAGCTCTGTGAGTCAGCCTTGTTTCGTTAAAGCAACTACTGGTGGCAATAAATGAAGAGATTTTTTTTGTGGAGCCAACAAAAACAGGTTTTAGTAGGAGCTGGTTACATTCTGCTACAGTTTGAGTGTCTCTCACCATTTCAGAAGGGATATAATTAGTAGTAATAAAGTGTGAGAGATATTAAGGACTGTCAGTCTCAAGCTTTTAAAAATTTAATCAACTTCTTCCCTAAAGAACAAGCCAAATCAAAATACCCTTTTAATCAACCTTGGCCTTTTTTAATTGACATTGAGCCTCTTCTAATCTAATAGATTTTAAGTCCTTGAGGGTTTTGTTTCTGAACTTTTCTTAAAACAAGGGGCCCAAGAACTTATTTTGAAAACTAAGATGCTTGTAGAATCAAAGTATTCTGGCAGCTGAGGCTTTTGGAAAAAAAATACTAACTCATTAAAAAATTATTAGCACTCACCATTCTATTTCTGTATGTCCTACAGATTTAGAATTACCTTCCATGTCAGTTCAAGGCCAGAGACAAGAAAATCTGTTTTCTGAAATATGGACTTCTTTTTATAATGCTTATCATTCAGTGGTGTGTATTTCATACTTCTGCAGGTTTAATTTCATGTTTACAAATGTTCCTGACTACAGGGCCATGTTAATCCAGCTTTGTCCAGGTTATTTTCATAATGGATAAGAATAAGAAGGTGATTGCTGTTGGGTTAGCTGTTTTAGGGACTTAGTTCCCTCCATAAATGTTCTTTTAAGGAATGCTGTTGCAACCATTCCAGACAAGAGAGATACAAGAAAATGTGGTTTTCTGTGACAAAAGAGGGGTGATCACATTAAGTCATAGAAGGGTGAGCACACTGTATTTCATCAGATGATGGTTATTCCCAGAATGTGCAATTAAAATGCAGCTGTTCATTAGGAAAATAATACACTATTCTTCCATAAGTAAGGTGTGTCATGAGCAAATAAAGGGGTCGGTTTTGGTCCAGAGCTGGTCTGTGAATAAATTCTGGACGGGAGATTTCATATAAAATTTGATAATATGCAATAAGAAGGCAAGACTTAAAGCAAGAGCAACAATAAGCTGTTGTAAGTTGAAAACGTGACTTGGAAAAAGTCTTAAAAATTACTTCCGATAGTCAAGAAAAAATACTAGCAAGACTTACACTGAATTTAGCTAGTTAAAGCATCAGAAATTTCTAGGAACTCCTTGTCTCCAAAACAAATACCAACCCAAGAAGATACACAGTCTCAAAACCAACTGTGTATTCAATATTAAAAAATTGACACAGAAGATATATAAGGGAAAAATTCTCCCTTTCACACAATCCTTCGTTATTGCTGTAGCAGGTCAGAAGTCTTCCAAACTGCCAGTTATACTTACGCCTCATTTAAGATCAGTTTTAATGCAATGTAAAAAAGACCTTTCTGTAAATACAGAGTGACTACATGGTGTAGGTGCTGATCTGGCTATCTAAAATAAGAAAAGGAAACTCCTTGCTGCTGTGCTTCTTATTTATCTCCTTATTTATCACTGCCTCACAGTCCTCTAAGGGATTTGATCCAGGGGAGAAGCAGCTCCATGTTCTCAGTCTGATACCAGCAAACTCTCAAAGGCTGCTGTACAATCAAAATTTCACAAAACCTGGTCATGCAGGATTCCCTATCCATGGGAGGAAAATGACTGTTCTCCAAGGATCTGTGGATTTATACACAGTAAGTCCTTTCCAGTTAAAAAGTTGCTGATTTGGAGTTGCATTCTACTTAGAAAAAAGGAGGATTGTTTTATCTCTTTTTACTTTCACAAGAAACAATGGCTGGAAATGTAGTTACTGAACAGAGTAAGATTCATAACATGAGGACAATTAAACAAGCTATGTTTGAGTTACCACAGTAAAATGGTACACAACCTTGGCCACTGAGAGATAAAGCCTGTTCGTTCATTAACTTGGAGAAAGGCCTTGTCCAAAGATTATACCAATGAATTAAAGCAACATGATCCCTCCAATGTGGTTTTAATTGCACAAGCACTAATGGAATAAAGGTAATCCTTACCTCTAAGGAATAATCTACCTTTATTCCAGTAACTGCATCTAAGGTATGACTAAGCATCACTGCATAATTTTAATTAAAAATAGCAAGTCAGACTAATCCATCCATACATCTAAAAAATTACTTGCATTCTTGGTTTAAATTCATTCTCTGACAAATACCAATATATAGAACAAGCATTAAAATGTTATGTTTATTTGTGCATATTATCTCCTCAGAGACATAGCTTGCAAAGGTCATCCCACATGTATAAATTCCTAAATCAGAGACCATATAATGAATTATTAAAACTAAGAAAAAACTGCATTTGATTATTAATTTTTTCTTATTATACTCTAATGTGCATAATATTTATCACCAAGGAGAATATATGAAAATGTATCCTTTTCATCTCTGAAAACAAGCTTATCCAGTTAAATTCCAAATCAAAACAGAGAACAGGTAATGTCAGTTGAATAAAATAATAATTATTATTAGCTAATGTGAGGGAAACAGACTACTGACGAGAACTATCAGGCACAAGGTTGCCAGTTTTCATCCACAGCAAAAATTTCCCAAGGTCTCTTTCTTGCCTCCAAAATCAAAAGTTTTCTTGCCCAAGCCTCAGGGGGTAGTTGGAAGGCTAATTTTCTCTACCCTGCTTGTCATAATTAATATTCCAATAGCAACTGCTGAAAAACAAGAATTTTCAGGACTAAGCATAGAAATGACAATGAAAAAGCCCATGAGGATTCTGTTCTGAATAATTCTCCAAAATATCCTACTTTTTTCTCTTGACTATATCACTTTTATCAATCTCTTCTTAGATTAAACAGCCTAGAAGTATTGTCCCTAAAGACACATTTAGTGAGCTAATCCCTCTTTTTTTATAGATCCTAAGCCAGAAACATACACCTCTTATGTTCTAGAGCAGCGAAGTTGGTTAATAATCAATTTCTATACATACTTGAAGAACTGGACACCCTTCTTGAAGAAATATAGTGGATTCTAGACACTAGCAAACACAGGGGACCTACTGACAAATAAGAATTGATGTGATGGTATTCATTTTAAATGTTGCATGTAACATACATTTGCCATCAAGAAGTATATGGGAAGCGTCTACCCTGAAGCCCTGAAGTGTGCTACAGGCTAGCTTCACTGCTGCTTTCTTTCATTAAGTTTTACCACAGTGTTGCCCTGGTTCCCATCTGAACTTCTCCATGGGCCATGGCATAAGCAAGGGGGATCATGTTGATGCAAACAGAAAATGTCTCCGTTTAAGAAATTTGAAAAATGTCCATCTGAAAATCCACAAAGATTAGATACATAGATCCAGCAGGCCCACTGTTACTTTGAATCACTCCACAAGCTGTACCTCAACCACCTGAGTCAAGAATACGCTTTACAGGATTAAGTTCACAACCTGAAACTACAGCATGCAAATAAAGGTACAGGATAAAATAATTATATCAATCATTCTGCTATACATAGGAAGAGACAGTTTTACAGAGAGAGATTTAGAACTTCTCCGTTAAACTTTGGTACTTAACACTTCGAATCTGAACAGAGTTTTGGGGAATGGAACATACACAGGAAGATAAACTTTCATTTGATTAAAAAATATCTCACTAGTTTCCTCTTAAAACTACCATGTAGCCCATCATTTCTACACAGTACATTTGTCAAGTGAAGGAAGAAGCCACTAAGGCTAATGATATAAAATCTGCAACGTCTAAAGCAATGCTCTTCCAGAGGTGTTTACAGAGAAGAGATTGCTCAATACCCTCTCTTATATTCTGTGATTATCACAGCTCACACATTACAATCAAATCCATTTGCAGGTATCAAAACAAAAATGTTGGGACTTTAGAAACTGCCAGCTACCTGCTTCTGTTTATTTTCCAGACACTCCTTCCAAATGCTTTCTTCAGGTGCATCCAACTTCAGTCAGCCACAGCACCTTCACTTTTGAGAGCTCTTTAAAAGATGAATGTTGAAAATGCATGTTCCTTCTCCCTTTGCAGTGAATGGATTCTTTGAGGAAATTGGAGTATTAACTGTGATACAGCTCCCCTTTTTTTCAAATTCTTTCATAAAGAGATCACTGCTTCTGGGACCCACAGGCCCACGTATTATTCACAGACCACACACTGGGAGGAGATGCACTGACCTGAGGTCTCTTACATCACCGTTAGTGTTACTCCACCCAGGATCTAAAGAGTTCATTTGGACAAAGTTTCAGAAGTTATCAAGAGCAGCCTGCATAATAAGCCACAAACTTGGGCTGGCTCAGTTTTGAAAGTCTAAACAGTGCTCAAAAAGTCAAAGAGGCCAAATTTTCCTTAGTTTTTGTTTTTGGTGGGTTTTTTACTTCATGTTACAGATTCCCTATTTTATTGCTCAGTCCCAAGGAAATGAGACAAAACAGTAATCCCTACTTATTTATCTCATCTATCGTTTAGAGGAATCATACAAAGATCCTTTCTGGAAGACATGGCCTCCTGAATTCTACAAGCTGAACATGAGGTTCTGCCTTATGTGAGCAAAGAGCAGAGTCTCCAGAGCCAGGCCAGAGGGCTCTCCTACTTCTTCTGTACAGTTGAAGCAACACAAAGCAAGTGAGAAATTACTAAGGATTCCTTCCCATGACACATGGGATCCTTTGGGTGGATGGATGACAGGACGACCTGCTTTACCCAACAAATGCATGTCCTTCCCAGAAGGGGCCTGTCAGCGGTTGTAAGCAACTAAACAGACTGGGAGCAAACATGATAATGTAAAAAGCCTTTGAGCAGCAGAGTGAAGGACTGCAGCCCAGTCTTGAATATGTGCTAAATTATACTAAAAGCCAGAATGTTATTAAAATTGAGGGAACAGAAAGAGACCTAGATTCCATGTTCTTCCCTCTTCAGATTTACTGAGCATAGACCCAGCAAGGCTGAGAACTGTGCTTTTGGTTTTTCATTTCTCAATCCACTTATCCTTCCTTGGACCCATAGGACAAAGAACAGAAGTAACAGAGAGGGTTAATGGCTTCACTGCAGTTGACTAGTGTCAAAGTCAGGGCAGATGCGGGTGTTAATTAGAAAGCAGCTGCACATATATAACCACAACAATTTTAATCCAGAGAGTGACAGTGTGAATACAGACCTCTGCAAAAGCATGTACCTTCAATCTGCATTTGGCTGTATTTTAGGGGGAAGGGCTTTCAGAAGAATTCTATCCAGGCACTCATAGGAGATAGAAGGAAAAAGTACATATATGTCTAAAAATCAGAAAAGGCACTAAGAATGTAAACAGAAAAGAATAAAAATAACCACATAGATCAAGTTACTCAGCACCAAAACAGAACAGTAAAGTTTTCCATTACCTTTCACAGAATAGAACTCTCCCACTATGAGCAAGGCTCCAGCTGTTCTCTTGGCTTTCCCTTGGGCATTGATTATGCTGGACATCCTGTGAGCCCCCCAAAACTGGCAATTATATGTAAAATATCCCAGCCCTTTAGGATTTCAGGTACCCAATTTGCTAGAAATACTGCAGAGGAGGAAATCATGAACATCAAATTTACTCTGTTAATTCTTACCATGGTCCGCTGGGTAGAATGTGGAGGTTCCCTTGTTGGGGAGCAGATGAGTGCACAGGAAGCAGTGCTGCTGACCAGTGGGGAGCTACACACTCCCTTCACATCTGCAGGCAGCAGCAGAACCCTACAAGCTGCTCCCTGACGACAGTATAAAATGGAGGTTACTTATTTATGCCAAGAAAGGCCATTAAGTCTGAAATCTACAGGTGTGTTCATCCTATGTCTAACTACATGTCTGAGAACTCCAGAGAGAACTTTTTTTTGGCCCCTTTCAGCAACCATAGAGGAGTGTCCATGTTCCTCATCATATGAGCTCCATATGCAGTGAAAAGGGTGTAAAGCACTTTGTGTTGTCAGCTCCACTCAGCTCTAAGACACTAAATCTTTAACAGGATTTAAAGGTATAGAAGAGGGTGGGTGTGCTGAGAATGTATATACCTCAACACATACTACAGTAAACCATCTTCCTTCCTGTCTTGAGTGATTGTCCACATGCAGTCTGACACTCTTAGGTTGCTTGCTATCCACTAACTTTCCCACTTTAGCAACGTAGGCTACTTGACAGAGAAGTCCTTGGCCCTCAAAAAGAAACAGCGAGACAGAGAAGTGGACAAGCTTCTCAAAAACTGCAACTGCCCCAGAAGCTTCTGTAATAGCACATTGTCTAGTGTACATAGAGAACCATGTGCTGGCTTTGCAAATTGAACAAGGGGACAGAATGTAGCTTGCCCGAGTACTCCTGTAGCATCTCTGGCACACCTGATGCCCAGGCAAAGCACTGAGCACTCCTCCTGTAGTGTCAAAAGGCATAGACATCTTTAAAGAAAGCTGTGTTGGGTTTGTGTGGCAATGTCTTGGTAGCAGGGGGACCACAGGGGTTGGTCCTAGAAGAAGATGTCAGAAGCTTCCCCCATACCTGATGGAGCCAACACCAGCTGGCTCCAAGATGGACGCACTGCCCTCAGCCAAGGTCAACCCACCACAGTCCTTTCTGGTGTCCAAAAGGTGGAAATGAACCACTCTGTCACTAGTCAGCAGCACATTTTAAGCCTGCACCTCAGACCATGAAGGGTCATTCTTGGCCCTGCAGCCCCTCCCACTAACAAAACCTTGTCACACAAACTTAATTCAAAAGTAGAGCCAAACAGGAGAGTCCACAGGAATAGACAATCAGCTGTGACAAAACCATTCCTTTGATAGATTGATAGACTGAAATAACTCAGGGTGACAACATTTTAAAATTCCTGACAAACACTTGAGCCTGCTAGTTTGAAAATTTTGATCTTTGTCCTCATAACTGATACAAAGCAAAATGCTGGAGTTATGTAGGTTATTCCCCTAGAAGTCTGTAAGGTGTAAACCCCCAGACAGGACACCAAAGGGTTCGACTCTCGGGCATCTTCCCTTAGTGACCGATTCAAAGAAATAAAAAGCACAAAGATTCCTTACAATGACTGGAGTGACAGTTTGGCAAAGGAAGAAAATGGGAGCCTCTGCCCCCTGCAATGTTGACATTAAGCCATAGAAGCATTGTGCATCTCCTGTTTCATCACAGCCTTCCAGGCAAATATACAGAATTATAACAGTGTAAATCTGGAGTATAGGTGTGGATTTCATGGATTTGGAACTCCTGATGATTATCGTTACTGAGATTAACACTGAGCAGAAATCAACCTTCAGGCTTAGCAGAAACCAACCCTTCATAAAAGTAGATTAATCTCGAAATACTGATCACCAACACAGTTCTCCACTGGATCACTGTTTAATGAAGGTTATGATTCTCCTTCAATTTAATTTGTGAATATTCATTTCCTTAACTCCCTACAAACATCCCAGTGATGGCTCCTGGCATTTGTGTGCACAGAAACATAACTAATAAAGTGTTTAATATATTGCCATTTCTTTAATTCAATCTAACAGCCAGAAATAGCCATTTTGTGTGTCAGTGCTTCAGGGGCCAATTGCCAGCACCTGATACAAGGCTGGTAGACCTCAGAAGCAGTGCAGGAATTACTGGCATAGAGTGAATAACTTGTGAGTGATTTCATTTCCAAATGAAATCTTTCTACCCCGGTCTTCAGCCATAAAATAATATGCTGTGGCCATTTCCCAACATCCATGTTATGCTGCAGCTACTTTTTCATGTACCCTCCTTTGTACAAAGCACATTGAAATGAGAAGTGATGGGAAGGTCAGATTTGTTTTGGAAAAGTCCAAAAGCTCTTTTTGCAGCACAGTTATTAGGAGGACTGTGAGAAGGCCCAGTGGCAATGATATGTAGATAAACATCTGCATTCCTTACATACCACAATCATTTTTGCTTCAAGTAGAACTTCACGCTTCCAATGCTAAGCAGATTGTGTATGTGTCAATTGAACACCCAAATTCTCTCTCCCCATTTGGTGTTAGGTATCCATTTGATAATTTGCTTTTGCATTCTGAAGAGCCATGACTGACTCAGTGATCCTTTCTTTAGATTTGTCAAAGTTCTCTTGCACGCTGAGCAAATGCTTATTTCCCTTAAATACTGTATTAGCTGGCTCTTTAGTTAAAAAATATTCCACTACCTTAGAGCTGCACTGCAAAGATCCCCAACTATTTTATGCACTGTCTGCTTAAAAAATAAATAAAGATTGAATAACATTCCTGAGCTCAGGATCCTCTTGCACTATACAAATGTAAGTATTTAATTTGGCTCTCCCTGTTTATGTTAGTTTGTTTTAGTTGCTCTGTGTCTTACTCAACACAAGAATGCAGCATAATTGGACTTATTCAGTACTGTGTGTCTTTGGCTGCTTTTTGCTTCTCAGAAGAAGAAAAAAAAAAAGGTTTGTCTAAAAGTGTTTTTTGTTCTTTAGTTGTGAAACTAAAAACTAGACAAACAACCAAAAGAAATTTCATACCGAGAGCCTGCAAATAAAGGCATAGAGTTAAAAAATGAACTGATTGTAGTATTGGTGAAAGGAAGCAGATTTCCAGCCTGTAGAGACTGAAGTCTGCTGCTCACCCCTGCAGAAACATGTTGGAGATTAGAACTGTGCAGTACTCCCTGCAGAACTCTCTTGCCAGCTTAAGTTTGTTTGTGACAGGTACAGAAGAGGAAGAAACCACACAACAGACAGGGATGGGGGTGACCTTCCCTAGGAAAGTTTATCCTAGCCTTCAAGAACTGGGAGATATCAGAAACCTGCTTCAGCTCCCACTGAAAGAAACAGGACTCGTGTTAGCTGTAGGAGCCCAAGCAGATAACAGGAGAGGCTCAGGTGGTTGTCTCAGCACCACAGCAGCAGGACTGACAATAACAGTCTTCATGGCTCCTGCACTGAGACTGGCCACACTGGGTCTCAGTAGATTTAAATTCCAGTGGGTTTGTTGCAAAAGGCTAGCAGAAAAGCAGCCTTCCAGTACCCAAAGGGGGCCTACAAGAAAGCTGGGGAGGGACTTCTTATAAGGGCATGTAGCAATAGGGCAAGGGGTAATGGCTTTAAAACTGGAAGAGGGTAGATTTAGGTTAGACATTAGGAAGAAATTCTTCACTATGTGAGTGGTGAGACACAGGAACAGGTTGCTCAGCAAAGTTGTGGTGCCCCATCCCTGGAAGTGTTCAAGGCCAGGTTGGATGGTGCTTAGAGCAACCTGGTCTAGTGGGAAGTGTCCCTATCCATGGTGAGGGGGCGGAACTAGATGATATTTAAGATCTCTTCCAACTCAAACCAGTCTGTGATACTATGATTCTATGAAATGAAAGCCGGAGCTAAACCCTGACTTATTTTACACT
Source organism: Apus apus (assembly GCF_020740795.1). NCBI lineage: Eukaryota > Metazoa > Chordata > Aves > Apodiformes > Apodidae > Apus > Apus apus. The sequence goes on along the minus strand of NC_067293.1, from coordinate 11,847,293 downwards.
CATGTCCAGTACAGCTTCATATGCTCAGTCACTAGGAACATCATCCTTAGACACCAGAGCCTGGCACATAGTCTGAATAGTGGCTCTCTCTGGTTGTAAAGGTTTATCTACATGGAATTTCTTGCAGAGTTAGAACCTAGTGATTTAGGCAGACTGTCCTCAGCATTTGGGAATTTGTGAATATACACAAAAGCAGGTATTTCAACTGTGTAGCTCAAGCAAACCAACTGTCAAAGCTTCAACACCTACTGAACTGACTTTCCATTCATTCCATCATTTCATTAAATACAGATTAATTCCTTAATTTAGTTTGGTTGTTTGGGTTTTTTGTGGTTTTTTTGGTTTTTTTTTTTAAGAGTTCAAATTACAGGACTGTATTTTTATTCACAGACATTACTGGCAAAACACAAGAGATCAGCAGGATCATATTTGTTGCTGGTGTAAGCCTTTCACCCCATTGGTTTTAGCAGCACTATGCTATTTTGCACTTCTCTAGAAGTTTGCCTTGTGTTTTTAACTTAATTTAAAATTGTTAAATACTTCTTTTTTTTTAATCTGAGTGAAAGAAATTTGCATCAGCATCAATATCTACTCCACCTAAGTAATGACATGAATTCAGTATCTACTGTGCCCATATAATGACAGTCCTTGCATCACAGAGGATCTCATGTGTCAGCTCTTCTCTGACAGATTTCTCCTTTTTGCAGGTTCAGGGGAGGATGAAAGCAACCAGGTAGGATGAGGGACCATCTGTGACTCTGCAGGAAAAAAATGCAACTTGAACATCAGACTCAGAGGAAATAGGGAATCCTGTAGGCCATCAAGCAGCAGAGGAATTTAAATAAATAACCCTGGCCTTGCAGATCTTGAAGGGCATCAACAGACTTTAAGAGCTGCATGGACAGCATCTGGGACAATATGGAAGAAACTTTGTGACTCCTGTTGCTTCTGGTATCTTCCCTTAGATTCACATTAGTTTACAAGTACATAGTTTCCCTAAAAAAACATTGAGGATTCTCCTTTGAAACATGGTTTGTCTGGCAAGACAAACTGCATAAGCAGTCACTCCCATCCAGATCCACATTGAACACACCGACAGCTTTTCTGTGCAAAGTGCACGGTCAGGGTTGGGGCTGGAATGTGCAGTCAAGCCCTTCAGAAACACAGGGACTGTGCCTGAGAGTCAGCCTAGCTGAGGAAAGCTTAGGGCAGCCCTGTAGATGCTTTTGTCTATTTCTATTAAATGTGTTAAATTAATAACTAAATGAATATCCACAAGAGGCTGAATGCTCAGTACTGAGAGCAACTACAGTAAAATATTCAGAAGTAGTTCACAATTTGGAGATGTTCTTAGGTTTCAGATGCCTGATAAAGATGACCCATCCAGAATCCCCAAATCAGCCACCACATTTTAAAAGTGATTTTCTTATGCTGCCTTCTATGGAGCAAAGAGCTGTAGCTATAAAAAGCTCAATAATTTTACTAAGACTGCAGGAAATTTGGATCTTTATGTTTTATAATTGTTTATACTTGAAAATTGGCTTGTACAAATATTTGAAATGAAAATTCATTGTAAGTATTGTTCTAGTGCATGGTTATGAGCACTGTGAACAAAACTTATTCTCTAGTCAGTTTTTAAATGCATGTACAGCACGCAAAATAAGGAATTAGCAAAATAAGGAGTAGCCAAAGAGGAACAACATAAAGGAGAGGCAGACCCTTCGGAGACAAAATGCAAAGCAACACCTCTAAGCAAGAAATAAATAATTGATCATAGGTTTTACACTTTACTGTTCTCTGTTTCAGAGGCAAATACATAAATATTTTGCAGATGCCATCTGCAAAAATCATAGTGGGGAAGCAGCAAAATAATTGCACACTATTTTCATACAGTAAATAAATTGGGAAACTAGTCCTAATATCTCATAACTTCTTTACTGATATTAGCTGTTGCAAGAAGAAAAACTACCATGGCAGCTGTCTCTTAAACATTTATGACAAGCCAAAAAGAAACCGAGGAAATGTAGATACATGAATGTTAACATCATGGAGCCAGCAATGAAAGTCGAAATAGCTTTTTTAATTAATATTTGATCATACAAGTGAGAAACCACTGATACCCTTGAGAAGTACCACGTTTAAACGCAGAGCAACTTAGATGCTTACAGACCTTAAGATGTCATACTCTCGTTGTTTATACACTGCTGCCCTCTAGCAACTGAAAACCACTGCACAAGATTAACGAAGGTTTTTTTCTCAGAACACAGGTTGGCTTTCCCTTTCAAAAAGCATTTGTTGTTTGCCACATCTGTGCTTTAAATTGCATTTTAAAGCTCTTCCTGGGTTAAATTTTCTACACTAGTTGTGTTTCTCTTGGCAAAAGAGTAACAGAAAAATTGGCTATTTACTTGCAATGGTGAAAGTTAAATATATTTGGAGACAGCTACTGCTTTGTAAAGATATATGAACCTGACTAATCTCTGCTCCATTAGACCACTTGATTCCCTGATATGTTAGCAGGGAACTTGGCTCCAGCTCTTTGCTTACTCAGTGCAAATTGCACTATAAGAAAAACAGTTTGATGCCAGTGAACTCAAGCAGTGGCTTTACACGCTTCCAAAGACCTACGTCGTATTTTGTCATTTTTCCTAGCACTACATGCACAGGGCACATCCTAGTTTAAAGATGGAACTATAAAACCCAAGGATACTAGACCACACTCACTGGGTCCAACACAACCTAACCCATTCTGCCTCTTCCACACGCCCCTCCATAATCTGTGATCACTCTGTGCTGCTAACTCCATCCACCTGGGAATTAAGATGCCGATAAAATACATATTCATTGAAATTAAAGATTAAATCAATAGTTTTTAAGGGCAGTTATACAACAAATCATTATCATTTTGGTTCTTCTTTGGCCTGTTAAAGCACATTAAAATTCCTAAGTCCTGTGTTGATAGCCAGGCCTGGGCTAGCAAGGAATTGAAGCACATGCTCAACTCTAAGGTACCCTGAACAGTACCACTGAGGCCAGTATGAGCTAAAGACAGACTTAACAGACTTTTTGAATGCCTCCCCTAAACAGAAGTTAAGAGTCTGATCTCTAATTGAGTTGAAAACCACTGAAAAAGGGCTTAATTTACAAAGTCTTGTTCCGATTAAAACAAACCCAAACTGGCTCCAGACCTAAACTAGAGAGAAACAGAATTAAATACTTGGCTTAAATGGCTTCCATGATTACAAAAAACAAAGCCATCTCAGGGAAAGCACCAGAACTGCTGACAAAACGAAGGTGAGCTGGCAGCCACTGGGCTAAGGGAAGCTCATCCAGTACCTGTAAGACCAAACTGTTCTTTGAAATGATGCATAAGTGGAAAGTCAGAGCAAAGGAAAGGTCAAGCATCAATAGAAACATACTTGAAAAGGCAAAAAAAAATAATTGTATTTTACAGAGTATGGTCCCTAAGGACCTAGCAAAACATCACTGCTGTCATATGAGTTCAGTTGAGCTGAGGAAGCACTGAGGGGAAGACATCAGGAAGATGCAATTGACTCCTGCCATTACCCCAGCCTGAATTGGACTGACACAGGCTATAGCATCCATAGGCTGGGTGACTCAAGATGGCCATACTGACCTACATGTCCTTCTTACCCTCTTTCTTTTCAACATCTTTTGTAGACAACCCAAGCAGAGGGGGTATGACTACCAGGAATAGCACATTTGCACCAGAAAATCTCAGCTGTGTATTTGAGGAGGCTTTTGTATTGCCTAAATAGGACAGCAAACTTGACCACTAAATATCAAACATTAAATAAACACGAAGGATACAGGCATGGTAATGTATCTGCCTTAGGGACACCAACATCTGCCGAGAACTTATTTCCCCATAAATCTAAACCTTGGGAGGGGTTTACAAGAGACACTACTGAAAAGTATGGTGCAGTAATGGAAAAATGTGTTATATGGAACAAATCAGTAGATTAAAATCTCCACCTCTCTTTATCCAAACTAATATTTTATTCCTTTAAACCTAACACAGGAATCTTGTACCACAGTCTTTGAGGCTGATTATGTGGAACTGCTTTGAAATATTACTTTTGGATTTCTCCTTTTAACTAACCAATGGGACATTCTTAAAATACCATCAAGTTACCTCCCTTGCTTAATATATTGTAACAACACTTTCTGAAATGTTCAGCTTCTTGTCCCCACCCAATTTGCTGAAAGGTCAGAATTGGATCCACTAGGGATTCATACTAGATAACTTTTCAGTGTGTTATAACCAATAATTATCAAATGGCACAGTTGAACTTGGGTGGGATTCTACAGGCTTCCGGCAAAATTCCTACTATAGTCATGAGAATTTTTCTGGAGAAGAGACCAAGGGACTGAACTATTGAAGGAAAAGAATAATTTTATGAAGCCCCGCTGGCCAGTTTACACATCAGATAACCTACTAAGCTACTTGGACAGGAATGGAAGAACTATCTTACCCACTCAGACCTCTGATATAAATACTGCAAAAACTTGTCTCAGGAAATCAAAAGTTTGTATATGTAGGTGGAGAGGAGAAAGCCCTAGTACTGCAGACACCTCAGAATAGTACTGAAGTACCTCAGATATGAAAATTACACTTAATCAAAATAATGGTTAAATGCAGTCCTATTATAGTTCTAAATATGGTCATACTGCAATGAAAACTTATCTTCAGGGACATGCTTCAGTGCTTTCCTGATTCAAGATCTTAATGAACACAGTATTTCCTACAGACAACACTATCTAAACTGAGAAACACAAAACTTCAGAGTTCATGTAGCCACAGAAGATGTTTGACATCTTCACTCAAAGGAAAAACACCATGAGCTGATAAAAATACCACTGACATGGAGAAATCAGATGCATAGCATAGCAAAGAGTTGTGAGGGACAGAAAAGGTAGCAACAAGCCTCTGAGGTGAAGAGAAATTTTGGAATGATTGTACACGCCATGAAACCCTACTGTCGCTGCTTTTTATTGCTCTTCATACCTTTTTGTTTGCATTTTTTGGGGTTTGGGGGTTTTTAGCTGTTTTTGGACACTACCAAATTTCCCAACTTTCAAAATGTACCACAAGTCAGCTACTGATCAAAAAAAAAAGCACATGCTTGGGCTCCAGTCTGCATCCTGACACATTCTTTCAGTGCAGCTTTTGACAAGTCTCTTAACTTCACTCTGTTTCTTCTTTTTTATGAAATTGCTACCTCACCTCAAACGACTACTGCAATACTATTTTGCTATGTATACTTTCCCAGGATATTTGGATATGCTGACTGCAGGCTGCAGGAATATAAAAAGTATGTTTAAAAAAGAGGAACCTCTAAGCCATCTTAGAACAGAATCACTGCACTGGAGACAGATAATGAGGATAAGAAAAGGAAAAAGCAATGCAGCAACTACAACAGGGAATTTTCCCCATAGTGGAATGGGGACAGAATGCCACTGATGGGCTTCAGGCTGACTTAATGGAACGTTTCCTGATTTGGACACTTCAGAGTAAAACCAAGTTCAATAGAAAAGCCCTAAATCTTTCACAGAAGTCTATGCATTTAGATACTGGGCTAACCACAACTAGGAGATAGAAACTATCTTTCCTTTTCATCACTGTGAAGCTCATCTAAAGAAAGGATATACCAATTATCTAACAACTTCTACACTGATCTGAACTGTGTAGGAAGAATTATTTTAATTTACAGCTGTACAATGGAGCAGAATTAAGACCATTTTGTTCTCTATTTTCACTTAACGTTCAGAATAAAACTTTTTATTTAGTATCCAGGAGTCAGTTGCTTTGGAGTATTCTGCTTTATACTATTGTATATATAAAACAGAACAAATATAGTAAGCCCAAATTGAATGCTTCATAGCACGGGGATAATTGTGGGTTCAGTGGTTGTTAATATCCATTTCTTATTATATTCTCTGACGTTGCTAAGGAAAACCTGCAATGCTCAGGCCAAGCAGATGCAGAATGTATCAAATTAGTACCTCAGGGCAAGGAACACAATGAGACTTTTCATTATAAACTCAGGGAAGCAAACTGTATCCTTGACATACTCTACTCCCAGACATTGCTGAGGCAATTGATTTCTTTAAGTCTCATGTGAGGATCACCAGAGAAAATCTCTGGAACTAGTCATTAATCAAACAAAGGGTTAGAATTTTTGAAATGGTGCCAAAAGCAGTTGTGGAAACTTGCAGTGACAACTGATGAGAAACTTAGTGTCCAGAGGGAGGGCAGGTTTGTGGCTTTCCTCTGGTTCCATTTTTTTTAATTTTTTTTTTTGGTAACAGAGTTCTCATTTACTACACTAGTCTGGTGACTCAGTTGCACTGGTAGAAATAGGACTTTGTTACTCCAAGTCAACACCTACAGGCAACAACTCTCAAATATTACTGGATGCTGAAATCCAAATCCAGGCTCAGTCAGTCCTGGTGGGATAGCACAAGTCTTGGTACTTCTCCCTTTCTTTCCGGGGAAATCAAAGATGAAAAAAAGCACTTAGCTTATAGTGAATGCTCAGGCAAAACTCAAGTCATATGATATGAAAGAAATTACTGAATTGGAGAAAAGAAGTACAAGAGTATTCAAGCATTTAGCTCTCAAAAGCGTGTTAGATAATTTAGAAGTATCATGACATAAAGCATCATGCTTACTGGAAGATGTACTTTCTCCATACATCTATTTGATAGGCACCATAAGCATCAGTGTTTCACTGCAAGAATGATGACTGTATGCTAACGTCTTTGTTTCCATGCCAAAGCACCCATCTGTTCTCTGCTCAGAATTCTGTCATGCTCTTTTCTTTTTACTTTTACCCTGTATTTAAGTTTTAAAATACAAAAATATGCATTATCTCATATATATAATTTATGATCTAGACTCTCGGTACTAATGAAATTCAACAAAGACAGAATGGAACAAAGAGAATGGTTCAGAATACGAAGTTTCCAGTTGTTCAAGATAAAGCACTACTTTGTTATGTTGCATTAGCGGCCTCTTCATAACAAGGAGAGACAAAAAAAGGGTTTGAACCTTTTTGTGAGGAAAAATACCTCATTTTTTAATGCACAGTTCATCTGCTAACACACAGACCCTAACCTCTAATGATAGTCTTATGCTGATGTATCACTAGCAGTGTACCACACACAATGAATTACCCACTAGCTGTCATTATTACTGGCTTTAGATTTTATTAATTTACTAACCTTAAAAAGGTGCTTACAAAGTGTTTTGCATTGTCACTTGCTGCTTCAAAGACAGGAACAGAGGTCTGCCTTAGGAGTATTTAGGAGATCAGTAATCAGACTTCTTGAGCTCACAATGAGTTTTATGAGATAAGATTACCATTACTAGACATGTACAAGTGCTTACTGCCTTTTTTGTCTGAGAGTGAATGCTACAACATGACTCATAATTATTTAGGCCATAATTATAATATACTGCATTTTCTTTTGGTCAGCAGAAGTACTTCAGAAAGTGCCTGCTGGGATATAACTACAAATAAAAAAACTCCTAGCTCCTATAACAACACTTATGATCAGAACAGTTAAATCTATAGATAGACCAAAAGACCTGATAATGGGCCTTTTTCTCCAAAACACTTACAAAAGGGAGGGTCAGAGCCAGACATTCTCAGCTGCCCTTGTACATGTGCAACTTAAAACACCTATTTACTTTCACAGGACAAATGCTTAACTCCTTAGCCCCACAGAATTTCACGGTGTAAAACTACAGCAGCTAGTATATATTAAATATATTCACATGCACACAGCATCTTCAAGATAAAACGCTCAGATACTCCTAAAGAAGCATGGATTCATCCCATAAAGCAGACAGTCCTATCAGAATGATTAAATGATCACACACCACTGTAGCTGAAGCCCATTAAAGTTTTTGTTCTTCCTATGATGCCATTATTGTTTGGCACATCTTGAAAAAATATTAAAACAAAAGAACATTCCGAAGTAAGGGCAATATTCAGCTCTTTTCTCAGATGCACAATTGCTTTCCAAAGCATCAGTTTCTCATAATCCAGTCCCAGGTGGCTGAAGTATAACCCAGTTATAGTACAGAAGCTTTCTCCTTTTCAGTTTCAGTACAAAGAAAACTGGGGACTAGCTCCTAGTCCATGCTCTGGCAGCTTTAATACTGTCCTAAATAGGTTACTGAGGATTACTTTTGGCACTACTTGGGAAACATAGCTGGTGTCAAGCCAATGTACCCAGCTTTGTGCCAACTGCTTCTTGTTCCCTTCTAAATCAGGGAAGTTGCATTAAAAAAGTGCCAGGGAGCAAGCTGAGGACTGAGGCTAAAGTGTGCTCTGCCCTAGTGATCTGTGTAAGCACAAGGAATCCATAGGGGACATTTACAGACCAGAACAACCTGGAGTAGTCCTTAAGCTACTGTAATTTCTTCTGGGCAGTATAGAAATAGCTGTGCCTCCTGCAAGGCTGTGCCAAATACTGTGGCAATTCTTGATGTTTTGTTCCTAAGTCAGTGTTTGCAGAAAACTTCCTGAACTGTTATGTTATCCTTCCTTTTGTCCTCAAAACTTTAACTGAAATCCCTGTCACTCTGTCGGACCACAAGCAGCTTAAAAGGGGTATTTAACATACATCTTACACAAAACTAAGCTTTCCCAAAGAAAACTTCTTTATTTTTTCTAAAGAAATCTCCTAAAAAGCTGCACAGTTTTTTAGAACTCTGCAGCTTCCAAGACCTCTGCAAAACACCAGCTTTCCTCATTGCTTTGCAAATTTCAAAGCAGGAACCAGGACACTGCTATAAAATACTGTCACAGCATCACAGATATTACAGTCGAAAAAACTTTTTTTGGTGACATTTCCTCTCCCATCTGCTATTGCAGAATTTTCTTCCATAATGAACTGTTAAGGGTTAACTGGCATTGGGTGGAGGAGGGGGAAATCAGAGGTCAGCTCTTGTTCTGGTACCAGTGAACTCAGAAGTTACTCCTTAAGCATGTGGTTTGATCCCAGGTTCTTCCTGCCAGCAATTTCTCACTTTAATCATACACCCACAGCAACCCAGATCTTTAAATTCAGCAATTCTTTCTCAGGTTTCAGCAAGTCATTGGCAGCCTGAGCTATTTTTGGGATATTTTCTCTACTGCAGATGCAGCTCAGGAAAACGCAGGGAGCATGCTAAAGACCTGCAGCTATTTGCCTTGTACAATTTGCTCATTTCTCTTTATTTCTCTGTTTTCCTGCACTGATCACTTAAAGGACAATCTCTCTTGCAAACAAAATCCCCGGAGCTTGATTAGAGGGACTGAAGGCTCCCAGACACGGATTGCCTGCCAGCCACAGCACGGTAAGGACATGGACACTTTTGGCTAGCCTTGCATTGCAGCTTTTTAAGCTTTGCTGAACGTTTATTTGTGTCCATCGCTTCCAAATCAACACTGCTGGCATGGCAGGCAGTCTCCAGCTCCTGGTCTCCATTTTCGTTCCCTAAAATCCTCAGCACTTGTAAGTAACACATTTATACTCACCGTCTCTTTGTGTGTTCTAGAATCAATGACTGACACTAATTTTGATCACTTCCAGGGGCTGGATTTTGTTCCTTACATTTTAGCATCTTTTGGAGATCTGTGATTTGTAACCCTGATTGAAACTGTGGATATTTCTAATGCCTGATCTTCCCTATTTTAGGTATATTGCTAGTCTTATTATTTAGCTCAGCAAATTATTCAGCCCGGAGAATGGTTTTATGTACAGTAGATGGAAACATTATAAAAAAGACCTGCTAATGCTGATTTACAGTTACATATATAGATTTCTTGTCTTGTGCACCAGCTCTGCTATAATACCTTTAAGCTGCCACATACCAGTGCGCTAACACTACAAAGACATATACAGCATAAAACCAATGCAGCAGACTGAGCTGTACTAAAAATGAATAGGTTTTATCATGCAGTTCTTTTTATATATGCTCACAGAAATGCATCAAGTGAGCTCTGCAAGAATGGTGAGATTTCAATTTTATAGGACATACTATTTTATTGAAATATTTGTCAAAATAGTTTAACATCCTCAGGGACATTTTACTTATACATACCACTGCAGGAAGATGAACACAATACATGTCTAATGAATGTACAAACTGAAATTTGGGAATCTCTGGTGACAGAAACTGGAAAAGGGATTCTTTTGGTCCTTTCCTGAACTTCAGGCTTTTTAGAAAAACTGGAATTGCTTTATGCTTTATCCTTTCATGTTCAGTAATACGATGACTGCAAATGGAGAATTCCCCTGAGGGCTTAATGTACATCATCCAAATATCTGGCTGCAACTCAGCATTGTCCTAATAAGAAAGGTTTCAGAAAGCCTGACTTTACACTAGAGGTAAGGAGGCCTTCAGATAGAATTAGCAATCAAAAGCTACCTGTGTCTGCTGCCATAACAGACAAGAGCATACTGTACCATTGTAGCCCCACAGGCAAAATGCTTAGACATTAGTCTGCAGCAGAAAGTTAGCAGAGCCTTTGAAACAGTATTTTAGGATCTTATCCAAACCTCATCTTTCACCTTTTTAGTATGGGAGATTTTTTTGTTCCTTTTCTAGCTTGTAAATGTTTCTTTAGTGATTTATAAAACTGACTGGAGGGATGGGGTAAATGCTGTATGCGTACATTAAGTGGACTGAAGGTCTTTAAGGCTTAATTTTCAGTATGGGAAAAGTTCTCGTGCTGATATGCAAAGAATTTTTTTTAAAGTCCAAAAAGCCATCCAGGGTATAATGACTTACAACTCAGAACACTACAAACAAAAAGTGAAAATTTATCAAGAGATTTAGGATCAATTTTTGAAAGTGGTATTTTGCTTCTGAAAGCTTCTCATCAATTTTGAGACAATTTGTATGACACTGTCTTTGTTGCTTCTGAACATGACACTGATCTCAGAGCCTGCCTCTTTCCTCCCACTGGTGAATCTCTGCCTCAGTTTCACTGAAGTCACTGATACTAAATTAGCTTAATGAGAAATATGAATCAAGCCCTTAGTCCTAAATTCCATTTTGTATTCAATCCCAAATGTTAGCACTTAGCTTGCTGAAATTCTCAATACATTTCCCAGAGACTGCAGGAAGAAAGAAATTATTATAGCTGGATGTGTTTTGCTAACAGTTAGCAAAGCTTTTGATTTTTTACTGTTAATAGAGGAACTGATACGTCATTAGACAAGTTACAAGACATGCATGTAAATCTAGATCCCTTATTTTTCTGTCTCTCAGGAAAAAGCCACCCTTAGCACCAACATAAGTAAGTTGAAGGAAATTCTACTGACAAGACAGGTCTTTGTAGAATTAAGTGTTTTGGGATTTTAGTGAAATAAAACTCAGTACAGTGATACACCTGTACAGATAAGCATTCAAGTGGTGTTTCTTTGGGCTTATTTTAGAAAATGTCATACTAAATTGTGCCATTGCTAAAAAGAATTATTAGAAAGACAATCTGAACAATGAAAAAGCAGATGCCATCTAGGATATAATAACTTTTTATTTTTAAACAAACTGTTGCATAAAGGAGCTCTCTGGAAGTTGAAAAGCCCCTATTTGTTAGAGAAGGAATAGAGACCACAGGGATTAGCAGCTCTCCAGGATACACTCATGCTATGTTAATACACTTACTTTGGCTTGCCACAGGCTCTTGCACAGCTTTTTTACAAAAAATCTGCAAGCTAGGACCAAGAATAGCACCCAGCTCTGCTATGTACAGAAGTCACTGCGGTTCCCAGTGTGTGATAGGGATCATACTTCTAGTATGCAGGCCCTGAAAACATCCACGTGGCTCCTCATAGATGTCCCTGCTCTAGAGGGGCCAGTGGAGCAGACGAGATAGTCAAAGACAGACATCACCTTCTGATCACCCACTGCTGCTGCTGTTCACATTCTGCCCGTAGCACCCATTCACTCCACAGCCCCTTCTACAGGTAACAGCATGTACCATCATTCTGTTCTGCTGCCTGGGGCCTGTCTCAAACCCTTAGCAGAGGAGCACTAGATGAACACTTCCCTTGCACTCTCTCCCGGGCTTTGTGAAAAAAATGAAAATGTAGGGGAAGAAAGCAATAGCTCTCCATGCTGGTCTTCCTGGTTTTCTTTTTTTTTCTTTTTCTTTTTTTTTTTCTTTTCTTTTTTTTTCTTTTAATATATATATTAAATCAGCCACACACAAGCTAGAAAAGATTAACTGACTCTATAAATGTACTAATTTATAATTCAGCAGCAGCTATAATGCCAGACACTCCATAACTCATACTTGATGGTCCTTGCCTAGAGACAAGTATATATATAAAGGGCTAATGGATATCAATAAGGGCAATGACTAAAGTGGAACCTATGATGACTTACAGTAGAACTTGTTCTAGAGGCAGAACATGAGACTAAACCACAATTGTTCCACTTGAACAATCCCAGAGGTGAGTCCCTCCAATTTTAATGACATTCTCAGACACACACTAAAGTTACAATAAGTAAGTTATTGTGCATGAGCACAGCCCTGGTAATTGGCTTGTTATACTCTCTTCACCTGACTTTTTTAAAAATTTATTTACTCTTTTGAATTTTAGTTTAAAAATCAGTTTAAAAAAAGGCTCAGTTGGTCCTGCACAAGTCTGTAAATGGCTAGACTAAAAGCACCTATAGCCTCAATAGCTCCATTGACCTGTAGTAACTTGCTACACTGCAAAAACCTGATGGCTGAGCCCTTCATTAAAATTGAAGGAAGTTTTATTTTTCCTGGCTGTCACTTTGTACCAGACTAATTCTATTAAATTCAGCTAAGGGATTGGGTTGAAAGAGGAATTGTCAAGAAAAACTGAATAGTACAAGAATTCTTTATGGACTGGGTCTGAATTTTAACAGGCACTAGCTTGGCTATACCAAGGAGCTCAGCTTTGTCTTCTCAGTAGCTGCTGACCCCTGACAGGGCCAGCAGTTTCCAGCCTTCTCCCAGGTGGCAGCAGAAGCATGAAGATGCTCTGCAGCCCATTTCTTCCTGAACCTCCCATCTCCATTTCTTCCCACATCATCCCACAGCAGGAGCAGGCTTTGGCTTGCTTCTGGGTCTCACCTCAAACTCAGCCTCTGCCTCTGGTAACAGTTAGAGATGCACAGGGAGGTACTAAGGGCTACCTGGGAAGGATGAGGGAGGGACTACAGGGCCTGGACACCAGGGTGGGAGTGACACAGGAATGGAGGTGTAACAGGACATCCTGGGAGGAGTGTGGGAAGACACGGGCAGACAAAGTTCAGCTGCTTCTACCCAACATTTCCCAATGTGATTCAGATGACAAAAAGAAAAATCCACTACTAAAGGTAAAGACACTAGAGACAGTACAGCACTAATGTCACCCTATAAGTACGGGTGAGTCCCTATATAGAATATGATATAGTTCTTGTCACAATAGAGAAAGATCAATACAGATCATAACAAGGAGCCAGGAATATGAGTGCTATTTGTAAAGATATAATCATAAGTCAGTTTCTATGTAGATTCTACAACTGCCAAGGTCTTTTCACAGGCTGCAGTGTCAAGAATGAGAGGGCTGTAAGAAGTCTTCAATATAGAAACATATCAGTTGCAATTAACCTTCAGAAATGTATGACTGTTCTTTTCAAATTAACTTTGAAAGATATCCTTGCAAATTTTATTATTTAAATTCCATCCCTAAAACTGGAATCCGTCACTGCAAATTCCATAATATTCAAGTATTTAAGTTACCTTGAGATTGTAAGGCAGTGCTCTCACAGCAGCAACAAGGAATATAATATATCAAAGAGTTAGGTTTAAAGGGGACGTGTCTGAGGGTACACAAAACAGTGGCTACAAGAAACAGTTCAAGTGCAGTCACTGGGTAATTTCACCACAACTGCACTGAAAAGAAATAAATGTATTGGATGTAAAGACTAGTTTTCTGGCATTTAAGTTATCTACTTTGTTGCCCAGAAATAAGTAAAATTCTTGAAACAGGTAAGATGTGTACTTCAAAATGCTACCTATGTAAAGAGTGACTTACTTGAGTCACTCAATAATTTTCCTTAAAACTAGTTGAGAAAACAAACCATTGTCATGAATGTTTCATTAATGTCAGTGATTATGCTTTGTAGTCTGCAAGATAGATAGATACGATCCCTGATATAAATTCTTGGCTTTCTAGACATTGGCTCCAGTTAAATACAGCTCCAATAGACTCCTTCAGCTTCCCCATCAAATCTGGCAAACTTTCTTTAGTCAGGTCTGGTGAGTATTTATCTAATCTTGCTGATTCTTCACCAGCTTTGGTTTCATTACTTATTATGATCAAGCCAGCAATCATCAGAAGGAAAACCACTAGCAAAGGCATCTAAAAATTATATTCATTCTTGAACGTCCAAGCCCAAGTCACTAAGGCAAATCACTGACAGATAGTACCCACATACAGCAGTCACTAACTTATCTAAAGCTACAGAAAGTATTCAAATTCAAAGAATATATCAATGCAGCAGTGATCTACTAAATGTAAATACTATTTTTAATGAGGATAACAAACAGGCAAAATTTGGCTTTTATTAACACTATCTCATTTATGCTGTGACTGTGTCTTTCCTGATGCCAGACAGTGTTAAGCTGTCAGTCCTCAAAATCTGAAGGTATAAAAGGGTTGAAACAAGTAATTTTCCTGTTTGAAAAGGAAAAACAAAGAGGCTTATCTGAGAAAGAGGAAAGAGATTACTAAGTACAAGAAGGCCTTCAGATAAGATACTAATCTAGTCCTATTTATGTCTAATAATTTAACCATTCTAGAGTTAGATGGAGACAAATGGTATTTCAGCCTTGCAGAGCATGCTGACATCACAGGGCCCCAGATTTAGTTATTTCATGTAGTTTGTCTGTGCTGGTGTTATTAATAGGCACAATTAAATGGGAACTTCACCCTGGCTCAGCTTTGACTCACTGAATGGCCTGGGGCATCACATAACCTCTGTCTCCAGTTCTCTATCTGCATAATGCATCTGTCTGTCTAGTGACTTTACAGAGTCATGGGGCAAATAAGTGAGCCACTTTACAGATAGATTACAAGAGACTGGCTTCCCTTATAAGCCCTGTAAACTTCTATAATACATTACCTGAATCTTAACATAAACTTGCCTTTTTCATGAAGGCAACCGAAGTGTTTAAACACAACTATTGAAAACTTACAAATTAAGCCTTCTAGGATTAGCACCTTGAAGTAAAAGAACAGAACCATAGCCACATAACAAAGCTTGTAGTCTCACAGCCCAAATTACCTTTATTTGGTGGTGTTTTTAAAAAGCTCTCCATTGTTCAGGGGAAAGGGAAGAAAGACGGAAGCTTAATTTCTCACCTTGCAAAGAAAGAATGGATAACATGGTTAGTAAAATCTGCACTGCCAAGTATGGTCAGGGCATACCAGATGGAAGAATCTGTCAACCAATCTCCATTATTACACTGGCAGGGAAAAGAGCCATATTATTTTGGAATCTGTACTGGATCTGAGAGCAGGACAGTCATATTCTTTTGACTGCACCAGAGGACATAAATCCTCGGTGCAGCTGATGAGACAATTCGCCCAAAAGGAATCAAGTTAGTTACATGCTTAGTTTTGTTTTTTTCCTATTGTCCATTGAAACTATTCAAATTTTCTAGTCTTCTGTTGATGATAACTTCTCTGGTCCAAGTCTGACCCTTCTGTCTTACCCAGAGAAAGACCCCCTCCTGTCAAGGAAGCCCCTCAGGGGATTTTTAAGACATTGACAAACAATACTCAAATCTTAATTTCTTTATAATGGGAGCCTCAGTAGATGCAAAAATAAATTATAAATTCATCTGACCCCAGTTAAAAATGCAAAGATGGACAAAGCAAGCACATAAATTATGAAATAGTTGAGTAGTTCAACTCTGATTATTGCATCAGTGAATGCCAGGAATAATCTCATGCTGCAGCTTTACAGAGTCCAGACCTCAGGCTAAGTTCAGATGCCTCATGAGATACAAGTGGGAGAACTGTTCAAGGTGGCATTTGTTGGATACTCAGTCATCCATGGTTTTCTTGTTTTTCCTTATGACTTGATTTACTCTTTGCTTGGATTAGGGTCTAGATTAAAAAATTAACAGACAGTAATGTAAAGGAATATTTCTAATCCTGGGATACATGAAAAATGTGTTGAACACTGTTGCCTTAACTGAGCAGTGAATTGCTCCCCAAAGGTAGGCTTTCTCAGCTACCCTAACCAGGAGCACACATCTCCAGATAGCACAGTTCCCAGAGAATAGTAAATGCTATGCCATTTCTACTTATATCACTAGAGAACAGTGAGAAAAGACATTGTGGTGCCCAAATAGGGCTGCATGTAAGTACAAATGAATGCATAACACATGCCTGGTGTGGAAAGTGCCTTGTCCATTCCACAAGAACAGAGCTCACATCTAACTCACAGCTTGTGTCCTCACAGAACGTGGCAACAAGACAAAAAAAAAAACAACCTCTAAAATGGATCTAGTCACAAATAATGACATAATTATTATGACATTACTACAAATTCATGATATATCTAGTCTGACAATGCTATTTTAGGACAATAGTTCAAAAGAGGATGCAAAAAACCCAAGGTCTAATTCCTTCCTAATGTAAACTGGCAGTATTCCTGTTGATTTCAATGGGAGATTTACTTGTTCAGCCCAGTTCTAATTTGGGGTCAGCTTCTTTCTAGCATTCAGGATTGAGTTGCACCAGCCTAAAGACTCTTAAACGCAAAGCAAGCATCTGCAGGGAGCTGGGAGAAAGGCATATTTTCGTGTAAGTATCTACGACAGAACATTTAGATTTACTGTTACTGGAGTAACCTACCCATTTAAAGAAAAAAGTTCTAAAAAAAATAAAATTAAACAGCTTCAGAGGTGGAGCAGCAAGAACCAGTCTAAAATGTCTGTGTGACTCTTTTATGTCCAGATAACCAGAAAGCAAGACCCAATAGTCACTCAGTGGCTGAGCACAATAAAGCTAATGTACAATTTGATAGCAATGGCTCTGAATGTCAGAGAGAAACAAAGTACAAATCTTAGCAAAAAGAGAATGAAAGAAAATGGGAAACTAGGGTACCTACAGCCCCCCACCATGATCCTGACTAGTGGACAGGTTTACCACAGAGGAAATCTGTGGTCATGTTAAGCTGAGGAAAGGAGTCCCTGCAGTAGAGAATAATGAGGAAGAAAGAACAGGCAGAGCTTTAGATACATGTAATCTGCCTGGCTTGTGTAAGCAACAATAATAAATTCAAACATTCCATCAGAATGAAATGTTTCTACTTCTTTTGCTTTGCAGGAAATGAGATTTTGTTTTCATTGTGGTGCAACCAAACGAGTTTCAAAACAGCCAGATTTCCTGAGGAAGGGAAATTTGGAGTTGTGCTGTGCAAAATACTTCAGTCATGTTAGCATGTGAATTGCAGTAAAACACAAAAACATACACCACCCTTCTGCTGCCCAAACTGTAACAGCAGTGAGGCTGCAGGATCAGTAGCAGCCCACAGCCAAACCAAAAGTTTCACAAGAGGAAGTTCTTGATCCTGAAGAAAACACTTCACTACAGGCTGGGCTCTCTTTACATTTGCTGTGATAATAAAGGCATATATTTAGATATCTTACTGATGGATTTTGCACCAGAATAGCTCTATAAAGGGAAAAATTAAAAGAGAACTGAGGCAGCCAAGTGGTCCATTATGTCTTCTCAGAAGAGAAAAAGATGAATCATTTATGATTTGTTCAATAAGCAAAACTACTGGTTTTAGAACTTAGCTATAAATATATATTTTTTAATGTGGTTATTGATTTACTATTTAATGATGGTTGGTTAAAAAATGAGGTTGCCCAAGATCTGTGTCCATTACCATTAAAGGGTAAGTGCCTAGGACTTGTGGATAGGTGCTGTTTATTGACTTTGATATATTGCATAAATACTGTGGCCATACCTCCATGACTCAGTCAGGTTGCTCAAAACTCTCTACAAATGTCAAGTAAAATCCCTGAATAACTGTTTCATATACTAAAACATAAAAAATAATGCAAGATTTATAAAAGCCCAGGACTTCGACAGTAGTTTCTGAACTGCTGAGTTGCTTTTAGTAATGATCTCCTAAATTTCCATCCCCTGTTGCTTCGCACCAAAAAGAAAAGAAATCGACTGGGACTCCATGGCCTCGATGGCACTGCAAGTTTCTGCCACTAGAGTGTGTCAAGGTATTTTGTGAGGACTAAACCTCTTCACAGTCCGTAACGTTGAGTTCAAACTACTACCACAGCATCGGACGAAGACAAGCAGCTTCAATGTAGCATTTTTCTGATTTCCTTCTCGACTGCTAGAACTTGTCTTAAAGGTTATTCTACTTAGAAAGGGTCTCACCCCACTACTCTGCTCGTGCTGGGAATCAGGATTTTCACATGAATACTGAACAACACAGGCATCCAGAACTAGTCCAGCCTATTTTAAGATCCATTATACTGTTACCTATGATTTCAGTTCAATGTCAATGAAATATCCTTTCCAGGCTAAGACTCTTACTTTGATGCAATATAATAACCCTGTTATTTTGTATTGAAAAGTCAGAGCATCCAGTCAATGTCTGTAAATCTGTCCCTCCCTGCTTCCGTCTGCTGGATGTGTGCAGCTGAATGGTTGCAGTAAAATTTGGGAAAAAACCCACATACCTATGCAGAAACTGAAAATCTGCTGCTGTCCTTAGAATGGAGATGCTCTGCTCTATTTAAAATATCAATTTGAAGAGAAACTATAAAAAACTCTGTTTAATAGTAAAAAAAAATCAGAACAGTTAAAATTAGAAATGCGTAGGCATGAGGCATTGCCAGTATCAAACAGAATATGTTGAAATGTACACATTTGGAAATGCTGAAAATCAGGTTCTGCCTCCATACTTTAGTGAATCAAGGCTTGGCCCCCTTCTCCATCTGTAAAACTGCACTGACAGTGCTCCCTTCCTCTCTCCTTTTGCTCATTTTTTTCTCTTCAGATTGCAAACTCTTGTTAGCTGTTTTGATTACAGGGGCTAGCTCTTAGAAATACCTTTTTACTGTCCATACTAGACCAACCTTATTAACTATTATTTTAATTAAAATATTAAAAATAAATTATTATTATTAATAATAATAATAATAATAATAATAATAATAATAATAATAATAATAATAATAAAAACCCACCCAGCACTCAACTACCATATGAGAGAGAGGAATCCTGCACACAAATCTGTAGTTACCTACATGCTCAGGTGGTGTTCTGAATGGAGCCAGGTAGCACTGGGTTTCATAATCTACTTTACTTCCCCTAGAAAAGCTCTGCTATGCCTTTCTTGGAAATTTTACCAGCTTCCTAAGCTTCCAAAGGTCCAGTGTTGTAGTGACAATGATGACACATGCCAGCCACATAGGGTCAATGCAAATAATGGGAGAAGAACCCCAGATCTGAAGATTCAGCCTTTGTGCTGTCCAGGTCAGCCTGAGAAAAAGAGTCTAACTGGGCACCTGGAGTTCTCATCTCCTGCTCTGTAACTTCACATGAAAATTTTAAATGTCATGTTTATTTGAAATGAACATGAAAGAGAATAATAGGAACCTGAAGTGTAAGTGAAAGATCTGTGTCCAATAAGGTCTCTTTTACTCAGTGTTTACTGAGGTAATGATACATTAGGTAACTTAACAATCATGTCAGAACTAAGAGATCCTTCTTTTCTCGTGAAATCACTGATCCTTGCACACTATGTTTTCATCCCAAAGAACTGGCATACAGAACAGGCAGAGTGACAAGGTTTAACACTGGTATTGCATGAGGGAGGAACAATTAACCTTACACACTAACAGAGGTGTAAGCAAATGCCTTTTCACAAGTCACCTGAAAATTAGCAGGACAGTGTCTCATGAAGGTTTCATAAATAGCGCTAAGTGATATCTTCTCCAGCTCAATAAAGAAACCAAAAAGTCAGAAAGAAGCAAGCAGAAATTTCAGTTAATATAGAGTTCCGACAGAATATTTTTCTTACAAAATAAAAAACTAGTAATTTTAATTTGAGGTAAACCTGAAATATTACATATATATTTTTTAAAAGTCTCATGTGCTTTTTCTAAAAAAAAAAAAAATACCTTTTTAAAATTTAGACTAATTTTTAACTAGAAAGTGGTATTTCAGTTTCAAAAGAGGAAAAAATTCATTTTACTTATGTTAAAATATTTCCTTTAAAAATAGATGAAATGTTTTCATATTTTTCCTATTATTTCACTTGCAAGTATTTGTCTAGTTAAACCTAGTCACAAAAATGGCCCCAGTCCTTTCAAACCTCTGTTATTCTAGAAATTGAAAAATAATTCAAAATTCTTGTCCTGCTCTATTATAAATTCAAGCAACATTTTGGCCATCCAATCTTAAAGACTGAAATATTCAAGACCATTTTAAAGTACCCTTGTGTTTCCTGCCACTGTGTCCCTATTGATATTGCTTGTGTCCCTGTGCAGCAGCAGCACTGCCTCTGCTGTGACAGAGTCCCTCATTAAACATTTGCTAGAATTAGAGTGTGAAGGCTAGAAAATGAACTTGCTGCTTTTATAAAGAGGGAAGAACACCCAGGAGAAGGTATTTAAATTATGTCCTGAGGCAGAATGAAGTTGATTTATGTCAGGGATTATTTTTATCTCTCCAGTCAACTAGAAGTTATGCAGGAAACTCCGCATAGGCACAGACATGCAAGCACTGTTTTGTCACAGACTTCGGCAGTGTTGGAAAAGAAAGGAAATTGAACAGCAGGCGGAGCTCTGCCCTTCTGCAGCCCTTCATGCAGGTCCCCCGGGAACGCTTTCCCAGGCCAAGCAGCCAGGAGCGGGCTCTCTGCTCAGGTAGGCACCAGGTCTACCCAGCTGCCGGCCCAGGCAGCACACCCCAGACTTTGCAGTCTGCCAGGGGAAGGATACTGCTGGGTTTCGCTCCTGCATCTACCACTCCACACGTGTCCCACCACAATGATGATGGAAAAATGGGATGATTACAGCAGAATCCCATGCCCCGTTCTTCACCAACATTCTGCCACTAAACATCTCTGATCTGTGCTGAGATCAGGAGAGTTGAACCATGAACACCTGGGATCTTCCTCCCTCCTTTTTGGGCTGGCTCTGATATAGGAAAGAATATATTCTTCCAACCCTGAGACCTCAATCTGAAGTACACAACATTTCCTTTGATTTAAAAAATCCTTGGACAAAACCCTAACCAATTATCTCTGAAGACTAACAACAGGAAAACAAAACCAAAGCCCCATAACTGTGAAATTACCTCTGGAAAAGGAATGGCTATTTCCTCAATATTTTTTTTCTTTGGAAAAAGGCAGTGTACTTACTGAGATTTTAAAACGTAGAGGCATGTGTTAGGTTCCTTGAAAGCACATGATCTAAAACATTAAACCTCTACATTTAATTTTCAAGGGTAGAGGAGCAAAGTCAGTTAAAAGCTGCTAAAATAATAAGAAGAGAACAAATGTTTCCAAGCAGCCAACTACAATAAAGAAATTACTTGGATTTTAAAAAGCTCTTGCAGGCTTTGACATACAGAACACTGCACCACATCTCCAGTGCTTGCATGCAAGAACAAATTCCTTATAAACTAATACAAAGCTACACTTTCCTGTACTGCTGGAGAACAAGGAGTGATGTGCAAGCACATGAACAAGAACATTTAAATCCATTTGTATGTTGATAAACATAATTATGTATATAGCTTAATTTTAATATTCTAGTGAATATAGCTCCTAAAGTACAGAGAGTGAGGAAATAAGTAGATTCCTTAGTTTGTCTGTTGGCTGTGAGCAACATCCTGTGCATTCCCTAGAACTTTGAAAAGACAAGACTGAAAATCGAAGGAATTACATGCAGAGGCCATCAAGTAGTTGAACTTCATGATGAGGAATATTTTATCTTATTTTAAATTTTCTATGTAAAAATACCACCAATTTGGAGAGACCCCTCATCCTTTGAAATGTACAATTGAAAATCAGTGAACTATGTCATAAAGATAATTATCAAAATAGTAGCTAAAAGGAATAGTTCTTAGAGCAACTCACTTCAGTTTCTTTGAAATTTCAGACAGCACATCTTCACAAGAGGTAAAAGGGATTTTACATTATTTAATACACATGTAGAGATGCAGTGGATATGTATGTTTTCCTAATGAACCTATCTCTCTGAGTTCTTAGTGTTTTGAATCAGAGCAGCAAAAATCACTGGGACTTAAGATGGTGTCATGCAAAAATAATAAAAAAAATTCTGTGCGTGTTTTCTGCTAAATACGTAGCATATACATACTACACTCACAAAATTTACTCCTTTCTTGGCATGAATTTTTATGGCAACATTACTTGGAAGCAGAATAGAAAGATTATAAACATATACTACAGATCTAACACGTACAAACAGTGTTCTGCCAACTAAAATAAAAAAAATGTATTTGCTTATCTTTTTTCCCGTTTTAACAGGAATTTCATGTCATTCCTATGAGATAATGACATCTAATAACAGCAGATGAAATTTGAACAGCAGTTTGCAAGAAAGATAACTATTTTTTAATCTCCATTTTACATAAACAAAGTTGGTAATAGCAAACCTTGTCGTGAATAAATTATTAGCAATTAGCCTTAATTTGGGTAGTGTATACTATTGGAGCATTTCAGTGGAAGATAAATGCAATTTGAGAGAGGTTTGTTCTCAAGCAGTAAAATAACAGGCTGAGGTCACTTTAAACAAATGTTTGAAATGCAGTGTATTATTAGGATTTCAATCACTGCCAATTGCCTTTACTTACTATAATTACTGTTTCATAAGATTTAGAACAAACATGTTTTGCTATCTGCTGCAAGACAACATATCGTGAATTGACGTGATTCAGATTGAGACTTGTCTTATTGTAAGCACATTCTGAAGCCAAGAATTTAATCCTAATTAATATAAATTATTCAAATCTCCTCACAACTGTACCTGTTTACTTTAAAAATAAAGTAAAACTTGCACGAATTTTGCCCTTCCTTCTCAGAGATGGCTGTTCCTCTGATTCTCTTAGTCAACACCTGCCCATTCCAAGTATTAATTCCTTTCTACCACTTGTCCTTTCCTAGCTTTCCAAAAGGAATCTTAGTGACCACAGTTGTCTGATTTTGTCAAAAGTATCTAATATACAGCTTTCTACAGGCTTGGTGGAGTGGATTCCCTTTCTCCACAGAAGGGTGATGCAACAGGCTTGTTTTAATTAGCAAATTAAAAGCAAACATTGGAATAAGTTACTTGCAATCTAACGTATTGGTAAGGATCAGAAAATTACCTGATAAGGTTTTTCTTTATAATTTTTTGCACATTGATGTTGGTGATGACCAGCAGTGGCCTTGCTGAGGGACCATATAGCTGGGACAGTGATGGCCAGAGATGATGTGACATTGACTGTAGTGATTTACCCAACATTTGAAAGGCAGACTGCCTTTTGATGCCCTAGCCTCTGAGTGGTTATAGTAAGATAATGCCATCAGATTTTCATAAATAAAAGGTACACACATTTTCCATTCTTACCAGCTGGAGAGCTATCACAGCATTTCTCTTCTTGTGCACTCATTTATAATAACAACTACCTCAAATACTGACAATCACAAATACATTGTAATGTTAAACACTATATGAACAAGCAACTATCTTTCCAACAGATGTTGAATGTCTTAAAATAGAAGCTTCAAAAGTTTTATAAGAAATGCATGCATAATCAGCTTTGCAAAAGAAACCCCAAACAAACCTGCAAACTTTTAATTTCTTTCAGGAGAAAAAGTGGTGTATGTAGTGATAGTTAACATGAACGGCTTCTTGAACAACAGTTCATACCACCCACTTCATACATCACAGATAGGACAGGTTTCCTGCATTGTCCTCATGGGGCCCATAAGAATTGAAACTCTGCATTAAGGCAATAATTGTAATCAAAGCACAAAGTTCAGCCAGCAATCCACAGGACTCAGGAAGGAGTTAGTTTCCCTGATGCACAGTTAGTTGTTATCTATTGGATTCCAGTTTGGGCATTTTTCACCTCGCCCTGGAGCATCAGTTCAGCCCTAGTTGTCTGACACACACCCAAAACTCTGTCCACCCAGATCAAGTCAGAGCTCAATCAGATAGTGCCAACAGGCTTTTAAAAGTAAAAGCAGGGTAATTCAGCAGTGTTTAAATCATATTCTTCTTCCGGCACCTATGCAACTTCTAAAGGTTATCAGGTGATTCTTGTTCCAAAGCAGAAAGAAATAATTTTATCTTCATGTAACAGTTCCTCAAACAATTCCACAAACTTTGTAAACTACAAGCAGCCTTTCTGATATTTTGATTTCTTTTTCCCTAGTAGTGACAACTATATAAGTAGGAGTAGAAAAGCATACTATTATGTTACAGAATTCTGTTTCAGTCAATATATTTCTAGACTTTATAGCCCTTTTCATGACTGTACAGCATGGCCCTCACCCTCCACAATCATGAAAGACCCTTCCCTCTCTTACTTCCTCCCTACTCTGCATTTTTATTTTTACAGCCCTTTTTCTCTAGCACATAGCCTAGGTCAGCTGTGGAGTTCACCTCATGATGGACTGCAGCTTCACCTCTGAGTGAACTACAAATATGATCACATTTGATACAGCATCTTTTCCTCCTGATATCAGCAGGACAATACAGTCAATGGCAACGTAGCTGTGTTAGAGACTGGACCGCTGCTAAGGAGAAGGGAACTTAGGAAAATACGATAGTGAATTTAAAATCTATATGCACACAAGTTCTTCTACATATCTCCTGACCTCTCTACTGGGAGGAGGAATACAGAAGTCACATATGGCATTATTTCTCTATTTCTTGGACAACAAAGAAGGGCTAGCCATCAGGTCAGAATTCATACAGAAAACCCCAGCCTTCTTTACTCCACCTTCACAATGGCTATCCAGATCACTTGTAAGATCAGGGGAGACAAGAACTCTGCATTTCTTTAGGTGCTGACAGCACTTAAAAAAAAAATCTTTATTTGATCTCCTTTTCTTTTCTTTATGTCCTTGGTGCAAGTAATTCAAAGAACAGGCTTTTCCTTGTCCCCCTTCTCCTCCTCTGCAAGTCCTCTGTGTCATTCTCTGAACTTTGTTCTTGGCATCTCTGACTTCCCTCTCTGCCTGGCAGACAAGGCAACCTTTGGGACCCTTGTGCTCTTAATGTCATCACAGGGCAGAGGTTACAAGTCACAGAAGTCTCCTGCCAGGCTGTGAGTGGTATGCCAATGTGACAGCTTGGCAAGTATTTGAGAATGTCACTTCCCGCAAAATAACTGTCCTGAATGGTATTTGTCAGATACAAAGCCACCTATCAACAAAAAGCCCCACAAAATTCATTTCTAATATATATTTCAAATGAGATGCCACTGGCACTTAAAACATGAGTGCATGTCAGTAGCCATATGTGCTGTAATCCTCCTCTTAGTAGTTATACCCAGCATAATCCTTTCATGCACCATGTATCTAATCTCTATTCTCTGCTTTGGAATCAAGGTTAAGCTAACAAATTCAGAAGTCATTCAAATGCATTAAAAAGAATATGAATCTTCACTACTTTGGCTACCAAGCAGCAAAAGAATGTGGCAAATGACCACATCATCAGTCTGCCAGTCAGTTTCAGCTACATGCTGTGCTACCACTTCATTTTCAAAGCCCTCCAGACGAACTTTAGCCAGGTTATTTAATGCAGAATTGTATCTTTTGGAGGAATATGTTATTTTTAAATGCTTAATAATTATTAATTCATTCACCATTCTTTTCATAAGCAGGAGATCTTAATGAACTCATCTGTTATTCATGTGAATGTCAAATGTGTTCCCACAGGAGTTTTATTCTAATTCACTATTAGTTAGTGGACTCATAAAATAAAATGCTATTCATTTTTCACTTTGAGCATGTAACGCTTGGTAATTGTTCATCAAAGGGCAAATGTAATATTTTTCTTTTATAACTTTCAGTTCTGATTTTACCAGGTAAAGAACTAGATTTAAAGTAAGGGTATCTGTAGAAACCATTAGAAGTAGATTTGAGAATCTGTGTCTTTCATTTAAAATGCAATGAATGAGATTATCATGAGCTAATATTTAAAAATGTGGATACACATAAATTCTTGAACTGCATGTATTTAAAATAACAAGACAAACTGTACCCCAATACATAATGCCTAATGAGAGTTCAATGGAAGACAGGTTTTCAGGAGTCATGAGGTGATCACAACAGTCCTCATGCAGCTGTTCTATCGCAAAAGAAAA
Organism: Apus apus; assembly: GCF_020740795.1. Taxonomy (NCBI): domain Eukaryota; kingdom Metazoa; phylum Chordata; class Aves; order Apodiformes; family Apodidae; genus Apus; species Apus apus. The sequence goes on along the minus strand of NC_067293.1, from coordinate 11,820,875 downwards.
TGTAGAAGTGAGATACTTACAGGTCACTGCAGGATTTGATTGTGATGGCAGCGGACAGTGGGAGTTTGACCTGTGAAAACAAACACAAACTAAGCAAGAGAAAAACAAGAATTGAGACTTTGATTTATTTATTTTTTCCCCCCAGAGAGTGACATACATGAGTTTCTAAATTAAATAATTTTCAAATTTCTTCTAAATCTCTAATCTAAACTGAATGTTAGCTGTAAGGGCTTACCCCATGGAATGAGAGCCCAGAAAAATTTCAGCAACAGCTCTTTCGATATGACATGCTGTGCTAGGCTTCTCCTCAGGTATGTCACAGTGACTCTTTCCGTCTTGAAATGCTCTTTAGAAATGAATGCTAACCAAAATGAGTTAATTATTATTATAAAGAAGCATTTTAAAGGGAGATGGTAACAAATCCAGAATCTCATTTGTAATTGGAACCTCTAGATTAATATCTTTCTAGTTTTACATTAAAATACACAAGCATAGCAGTTATTTTTTTTTCCATTGAAGTAACAGAAGGATATGGTTTTAGTGTTAAGGATTATCTCAATTACTTTTTTCTGCATGGAAATGGTCATTTCCTCATATCAAATATTTGTACAGTGTTTAAAAGAAAGTCTGTCACCCCTGTGAAATCTCTGGCAGTCAGTGGGTTATTAGACTACTCACTATGAAGAAACCATTGAAAAAACAAGCAAGCAAACCAAAGCTCAGATGCAAGTCTTGATGATCACAGATATTTATAGATGTTAAAGATTGTAACTTCACATTTTATAACAGTTAGCAGAAAAACATAATAAGCAACAGTGCTCCCTGGAAGCTATGACTTTTTTCATAGTTGAAGCAACGTGATTTACTTTACTCTTTTAAAAAACTTTTTAGTTTGTTTAAATAATGATCATGTTAAAAACAAAAGGTCTGTTTTTAATTGCTATAATGTCAGACAGGAGGGACTGAGTTATATAGATGTGAAAATTAAAATATCAGCAATAGTGAATGAAAGGAGGAGTGCACATGAGGGCAGACACTTAGTAAGCCAAGAATTAGATGAAACTTCATTGAAGCTTGCATGTTTATCAGCTGCTTTTTATTCAAAATGAATGTAATGTATTTATTTAATATATTAAACAACTGTGACAAAAATTATCACCACCACCAGGCAGCCTAAAGGCTCTTCCCTAGAGTGAGAATAAAAATGTGGGAAATAAGATGAATTGTTTAATGGAATTTGTGTATGCATGGATGTGAATCTATATAAATACCAGTTTCCTTGAAAGCAGAGGATAGCTCAGGAGATGCAGGAACAGGCAAATAATTTGGGAACTTACAAGTGTAAAACGGGGAACTTATAAGTGTAAAAGGCCTGATTTTGAACTCGTCATTCTGTAACAGTGAAATTCTATTGACTTCCTTTCAGTAATTTGATTTATGCATGTCTGAAAGGAGAACTGACTTTTGCAATAGAAAGTACACTACAGCATATTAAACCAGAGAACAGGAGTTCTACAGAAAGGAAGCAATAAAACTAATCAATAACTAGTCATGAGTAAGTGCGGCACCACACGTTACTGGTTCCCACAGATTCAATTTTATTCAAATTTTGCAGGACTTAGGCTTCTAAAGCCTTAAGGATGTAGAAAGACTTAGGATGTGGGGCTCATGAGGTGTTTCGCTTTTGCTACCACACCCAAAAGAAAAAAAAACAGAAGAATCTGCAGGACTGAATATGTGAAAACAGATGCAGGTGAGGGTAAGAGGTGATTCCCAAGTGCTGTGAGGATCAGATTTACTGGGGCTGCACTCACAAATTGCAATGCTGAAAGTAACAACTGCAACAAGGAAGGTTTTGCTGAAGCTTTGCTTGCTTTTTTGACACAAAGGGTAACATCTGCTATTAATTAATATTATATTTCTATCTCTAGGCTCTTTTAAAACAATTACAATTAGCCCTTTTAGCAGTTACAGGTTGATAGCACTGGAGCACCAGCACCTTTATGGCAAAACACTAGCATTTGTCAGTTTTTTCTTTGTGCAAGTGAGAAACGTAAGTGCACCAAAGTGACATAAATGGTGATTTTATAAAATTAGCCACAGAAAGGAGGATTGGCAGGACATTCAGGGTGGTATGTTCAGATCAGAAGCACTGAAGGAGATAAGGTTTAGTAATTAAGGCATTGAGTATAAAGAAAGCTAATACTTCTATGGAAAAAAAGGGGGAAAATACATTCAGTAAGTAGTAATATATTACAGTATTGGAGAAAAAAGACTGACAGGCATGTTTTACAAGCTGCAATAGTCTAGTGCAGCTAATGAACACTATTTCAAGACAACAGCCAAAATACTTCATGAGGCATGACTAAAACCATAAAATGTAACGTGATTAGATATTCCCACCTGGAATAGTAGAAGTGGTTCTTGACCATTTTAAGATTAACAAGTTATTTTATAAAAGTGACGATGGTAAAGGGCAAGCAGAAGGATTCACTGACTTTCTGCTGCTCACAAAGATTTAAGAAAAAAGTTATTCATTCTTTGGAGAAAAGAACAGTATCTCCCATTTCTCTGAAAGGAACAGAGGGATGACAGCTTCCATGCCACCTGATCAGTGTAAAACACCAGAGCAAGGGAGCATAAACCTAAGCTAAGAACTGGCCATTACGAAGAATGAAGGTGGAATTCTTCACACCAAAAGCTAGATAACATGTGCAAAAAGATATCAAAAGCAGCAGCTGGTAAAAATGAAATAATTTCACAAGGAAAATAACATCAGTAAAAGGAAAGCTCAACGCAGTCAAAAAGCAGATCAAAATTTGTGCCCATTATCTTCCTTACATGGCAGCATTTCTGCCATCCTAATCCATTAACATTCCTAACACCCCCCTCTAACATGAAAGTTTCACTTTGGTGTTTTTTAGATGAGATAAAAAAATCAAGTGCTGACCACTTGGGATGGTTGAAGATGTTGTGCAATTCATAGAGACAAACCAGCATGTAATAGTAGTGTCTTGATCAGATTTAAGTCTCAGCAATTGCATTCTATCCTCCTAATTTACTCATTCATTTGAAAATTAATGATTACATTTTTTCCTAATACACCTCAGCTGTCGTGCCCCATTATGCTGTTGCCAAGTTTCATTAGGGGTGTCTGTAGGACTGCACTGGATAAACAGACACCTATACACTGTTCTACATTTACTAACTTAAAACATTTAAAACTAGCACTTTAAACTCTTCAGAAAGGAGCAATGCTATTAATAACTTTGGTTTCTTTACAGTAGTGAAAACATTTTGTGAAGGAGACCAACTATAAACAGCCATGTCAAAAATATGTCCTAAGGCTTATTATTAATGTATCAGCTAGCATAAATCACTGTAGCTCCACTGACCTCAATGAAACCATGGTGAATTTATACTGAGAATATAGCTACGTAAGCTACATCTTCTTTAATCTCTGTACAATGGAAAAATCCATTCAAAAAGGGTAGGACATTGCATTAACATAACATTTGAGGAACATTCCAACTGACAGAATTAAGTTAAAAGAATTATGTGAAAAAGCTACTACTAGTCTCACCTTTCATTTATTACATATGCTTTGATCTTTAGGCTTTTAATTAAATAACTTTTCTGACTCCATTGACTCATTCTGTGTTTTTATCTCCAGTTAGAAAACTGTCCAGTCCTAGATATTTAGTTTGACAAGATTTCTGAATACATGGTGGGTTGTTTTGTTTTGTTTGTTTGTTTGTTTTGGGGGGTTAATTTGAGGGGGACTTTTAAAATTTGTTTTTGGGTGTTCTGTTGGGGTTTTTTTAACAAACCCATGCCTAGTTTTGCAGTGCAAGCTCCATGCACAGATGGTTTAACAGGACCAAACCCTAAATTTGTGTAAGAGTGAAAAATGTCTGTAAAACAATGTTAATTTTAAAATAACACAGACGAATTTACAGTACAGTGAAATGATAAGAAAGCTCAAAATATGAAACAAGGCCAGGATTCCAGCAGCGCAACACATGAGGACCTTTTGTCTGCTGGCTGGTATCACATCCTGAGATGAATTTTTGTACAAGATTTTTTAGAAGAGACTTCAATAGGGGGTTGATACATGGAACAATAGCAGGATATGGCCTCTAACTGGTAGGAACAATTACTGTTCTCAGACATGTGCAAGCTAACTTTCATAAATGTTATTGGATTGTGTGCACACTTTATGGCCTAGATTCAGAGCTGCATCTAATTTCTCCTGGGGACAGCTGAGACAGGGAGAGTACTAAAGAACAGTAACTATTCTGTCTAAGCAGAATATACTGAGGAAAACTCACATGAGCCCCAAGGGTGTGATAAACTGGTTTGGGAATAATCTGAGAAAGTAAGATAGGCAAACCCACTTTCTTCCCTACTACACTCAGAATGCTTTGTAAGGCTGCAGGGCAAGGGAAGGGTTGTCGAGACTGTCTCCACAACGGGTGGAAACTCCTCAGACCAAAAAATTCTCAGCATGTAAATCTTCCAGTTTTATGGCACAGGCCATCCAAAAAAGATCAGTATGATGAGAAGATACAAAGATAAAGTTTAACCTTTGAATTGTAGGAGATGCAAGTACAGACTTTTCTCTAGAATAGAGGTGCTAGCTGTTTGTACTAATTTTTGGAGTTTTTTACAGAATTAACTGTGGTATAATGTTTCCTTTAGCTCTAACAAAGTAGAAGATTATGTATTTTGAGAAGAGGTTCCCTTTCTTTTAGTCCCTAGCCCTGACTTTTCTACAGTCTCAAGAATAAACTACTTTGAAAGGCTGTTTATCCACCTCTTATCTTTCCTGCCTTTCCTCATCTAGCTTTCTTCACCTGTTATTTAAAATTCAAACACTTCTGATTTCTGACAGTTTCCCCATCAATACATGCAATGCCACTTTAGGTTTCATCTTCTCATTTTTCACTAGTACTGCTGAAGCTGCCCAAGGCTCTTAATTCTTTATTTTCTATACCCACTCCAAGAGGCCAACACAGATTTTTGTGCAGCCTTCTGATAAACCAGACTGGAGAACAGATTTGGCTAAAAAAATAATCAAGGGAAAATAGTTATTGTTTTTCAACTTGATCTTCTGTTTCACATCTGCACAAACAGCTGCATGAACACAACAGAACGGGTGGGACAGGAAAGAGAACAATTAGCTGAGGTAGAGCTGCCTAAACCAACATTACTACTACTGCAGAAATGCACATGGAACCACAGCCTAAACATGCTATTTTAAGAACCCTTTTAAATCCCTCACCTGTCACAGTGCCTATTAAAAGAATTGATACTAATAAGGCAAGGATTATATCACTCCTGCTTACTGATGCAGTCCAATTTTGGCTGCTTGTTTCCTTGCTCTGGTTGTTCTTGTCTTTTAGTTAGATTGTAAGATACTGGGAACATACATAGATAAACTTTTGGCCTACTTGAGAATAATCTGACTTCCACTACAGTCAGTGCAAATTCTACCTCACATTCAAAAGGAAATGGATCATATCTCTTGGGATACATTTCCCCAGATACGAGCCATTAAGAGTTTTTTGTTTAATAAGGGCAATCATTCAGAGCAGCTTTAGATCTCTGAGAAATATATTTCTGCAAACAGTTCTACTTTTCTTATAATTTCTCTAATACCTCTTTTCAAGAATCATGGGTTGTGATTTTTAATTAAACAATTAATTTCAAGCTCTCACTTGCAACAAGTGGCAATTCCAAAATCGCTGGGGCTTTCGAACAGGAGGTGAAGAATAGTGCTAAACACCTGCAGTCAGAAAAGAGAGCTACATCACACCTAAGTTAAACTGATCTAATTGCACCACCATTCTGACTCTGCTCGTACTGCTTAAAGAGTTTCTTGTTTATACTGAGCTCACTCAGTACATCTCACTGCATATGAGCATAGACATCAACCAACAGGAGAAAATCTGCTAAAGTTAGAAAAATAGAGAAGCACATGAAGGAACTGAACACATTCAGAGTTCCTTGTCATAAGAAATGTAGAAGTCCATAAGATTTAAGTGAAGCAAAGGGCCAATGAAACAGATGTTGCAGTTAACTGAAGCATCTTATCCAAAAAATAAACTATTCTTCAAATATAAATTGAAATTTTCCATTGAGCTATGAAAAATATTTTGCCAACCTGCAGTTCTCTCCACTTCAAGATACAGACAAATATATTTGATAACACAATTGTGTCTTCCTGATTCCACTAAATAGTAATCTCCACAGTGGTGTTTGTGTATTTGCTGTTGTCTTTGCAACAGAGAGATTTTTGATACGTTATATTGCACTGAGGTAAAACAGGAGCACAACTGTAGGCAAAGACAGGAAAGAACATCTGCAAAAGTGTAAAACAGGTGTTTTAATGAATAAGTAATACTTCCTCCAGGGACCACTGAAATACCATATTAAATCAAAAAGTGATCCCCGTGCACTATCAGCAGTCTTGATACTGCATAAAGATACCAGTCCTAGCTCTGAGACTTACATGGAGCCTTACAAATCTGTCCCAGTGGAGTGAACAATTTGTGTTAGTGTCTGTATCGTAAGCTTTTGCAATTACTTGATATTTTTATAAATGTTTATGTTAAATAATGTGGAGTGGTAAAAAAAAAAAAAAATTAAAAAAATCAGAAAAAGGCAGAATTCAATACCTGGAGAAACTATTTTCCCAAAAGCAACAGAAGGTGTCACTACTAACTGACTTTAAACAAATGAATCCCATAAGTGGAGAACACTGCCTTTGTTTTGAAAGAAACTTGAAAGTTGTTTCCAAGACGGGAACTGGATTCCCTTCTCAAGTATTCTCCAGCTCCAAACATAAACATTACATTTAAAAATGGGCTTTACACTGCCTAATTCTTCTCCTTTTTGATTGCAATTATTCCCTGCAGCCGTTTCACCTCAGGCTATGATTCACAGTCAAAGCAAGAAAAGTTTAGGGCAGTATTTGGACAGAAACCCTCAAAGGGCTTTTTAACCCATTAATATTAGAGCTCAGGATTTTATCTTCAAATCCATTTTAATTTAGGATCCAGACAAAATTAAGACCACGAGGATGATGGAGAAACCATTTCCAGCAAGAAATGTAAAACTGAGTCTCTAAGCAGTTTGTGATTGTGAAATCTCTATCTACAGACTGCATTTTAGGCTGGATAATGACTGTCTGCCTAAACTTGCAGTATTATTTTAACTCTCTGGCAGTCCTCGCTCCCTTGTCTTCCTTGATATTGTAGTGTTGCTGTTCTATGTTAAGCAGCTGTTACATCCCATGCCAGAGATGGCTGCACAATACTGATGGGTGAGGTATTATTTTCTAAATATACCTACACACAGCTTTTGAAGTACTTCATGGCTGTTCGGAAGTCTCTCCATAAATTCATAGGTACTAGGCTAGTATAAAACAAATCTCCCCACCCAGTGTCTTGGTAAGTTGCATTTTAGGTGTCAGGAGCACTGCAGGAAACTCACATTCTTTTCCCTCTGAACTTCCCCTCCCTAGAGGTCTCGCCATGAGGAAGCCTGGCCGTGGTCTCACGGGGTCAGGGCCACTTGCCCTGTGGCTGAGGGCCTGCACTCTGAGCCGCTACTTACTGACAAGCCGAAGCTGCAATTAAAAAAATAATAAATAAAATTGTATATATGAAGCCCGTGGCTTTTAGCCATCACGACTGCACGTCTAATGGGTGCAACAGAGCAGTTTCTGCAGGCTCCCAGCCTGACTACAACACAGCCCCTCGCTTCTTTTTTTTTTACCCCCTCCCTCCCTTCTTTTTCCAAGATAAAGGCATCTCAGGTCACTTGAATTATTTAGCAGGGCGTTTTTAACCATCTCAAGGGCTTTGCTTCTGCCGTGCGGCTTCCGCGGAGCTCGGGTTTGCGGGTTTACTTTTATTTAATTTTATTATTTTTTTTTTTAGCACGCGAGGTGGAGTTGCTCCACTTCCCTGGCAGAAGGAGGAGAAAACGCACGGTGGGAGGGCGGGTGTGGGAAGGCGAGAGGGGTGGCTCGGTGCTGGAGGGGAGGGGAAAGGCCGCCAGGCCCCGCCGCGGCCGCCACACCTGCGGGCCGCGCTGCCCCTCAGCCCCGGCAGCCGAGGCCACTCACCGGGTCGCTCTAACGCAGCTCTCTCTGTCTCTCCCCCCCCTCCATCTTCCTTTCCCTTCTGCTCCTCATTCATTCTTCCCCCTTTCCCGCCGCCTCCCTCCCGCCCCCTCCCCGTTGCAGGCGGAGCGGGCCCGGCAGGAGGCGGAGCGGGCTGCCGCACGTCCCCCGGCCGGTCGGCCGGCCCCCCCGCCATGGGTCGGAAGCGCTGCGTGGGGGGAGACGGCTCCAAGATGGCGGCGGGTTGCTGCGGGGTGAAGAAGCAGAAACTCTCCAGTTCCCCTCCCTCGGGCTCGGCCGGCCCGGGAGGCGGCGGCAGCGGCTCCCACTGCGGCGGGGCGGCGGCGGCGGGGGGCGAGCCGGGGGCGCTGCCCCCGCCAGGGGGCCCCCGCCTCAACGGCCTCGGGGGGCTGGCGGGGGGCGCCGCCGGCTGCGCCCTCTCCCCGCCGCTGCCGCCCAGCTGCGGCGGGGGCCCCGCCGGCCTCTCCCCGCCGGCCGCCTCCCTGCTCTCCTCTCCCGGCGCCGGCTCCGGCGGGCCCGGCTGCAGGAAGATGGTGGTATCGGCCGAGATGTGCTGCTTCTGCTTCGATGTGCTCTACTGTCACCTGTACGGCTACCAGCCCCCGCGGAGCCCCCGCTTCACCAACGATCCCTAGTGAGTATCGCCGCCGCGCCCCGGCCCGAGCCCGCCCTCGTGGGCGCCTCGTGCGCGCCCGTCCCGCCTGGCTGCCCCGGCCGGGCTCCCGCCGGCACCCGCCTCCTCGCCCGGCACCTTCCCCGCCGCCGCCGCTGCCCGGCCCCTGTCCTCGCCTGGCCCCGTGCGGCCCGCCCGTCTCGGGGCCCGGCCCGCGGGCGCCCCCGCCCCGTGGCCGTGCGGGCGCCGGCCGGGGCTCCCCGGCGTTGCCTGGGGGCCGCGCTGCCCTCCCGCGCCGGGCTCGCCTCAGGGAGCTCCCCGCTCCGCTCTGCCCGGCGGTCGCCGGCTCCTGGCTCCCCGGCGGCCTGCCCCCAGTGGCCGGTCGCACTCTTAACCCCTGCCGGGCCCGTTCTGGCCCGGTCGTGGCCAGGACTCACAGCGGCATCTCCCCGCAGTTCCCAGACGCCCCGACAGCACCCAGCTCCGCGCCCCCCGCCTTTGTGCGAGCGCGTCGTGCCGGGCTCCGCGCCCCCATCGCCGGCTCCACGGGGTCCGGTTTCGCGGTGCGGTCCCGCTGGTCCGTGCCCTCTCCCCGCTCCTAGTTTGTGTTGAGCAGCGCCTTAGTAGACTGCTCTGCGCTCATTTCACCAGTGGTCCTTACTGGGACCCCTTCACTGGGCAGCCTCTCTCCGTCCATGTATTCTGCATGAGTACGGGCGTCTGCTTCACCAGTGTTGGATGGTGAGTACCCCACGTGAGAGACCTGTTGTGTGAATCCTGGATTTGTGAGCACTGGTGTATCAGTACGTTCCCTGTCCCAGGCACTCGTAAAGCTGCTTTGGTCTCAAACTGTGCAGAGTCATTGCTTTGTAACGACCCCTGGGGATCACCAATCTTAGATGTCCTGAGTCCCTGAGTAATCCACCACATCAAATTTGCAGAGTTTTGGACAGATCACATAAACACCTGTTACTCCTGTCTGCCTCCCAGGCCTCCTCACAAGCGTCCACCAAGGGCCTGCTTCGTTCCCATTCCTGGCTGCTCTTGTTCAGTATTTGTCCTGAACCCCAATGCCCTCCTGCCTTTGGAGGTGACCCACCAGGATGGGGTTGCCTGGCATGTCAGCACCTGCAGCCTGTGCTCGGGAACCAGTCGTGCTGTTGCTGTTGGGAGTTCAGACGCTTCAGGGAGTAACTTCTCTCTGACGGGAAGTTGCTTCCTCTCAGCTGGGATGAGTTACTGAGTCACTGCATGCTCCAAGTCTGAATGCAAAGTTAACATAAGGGGTTGCTGAAGTTAAATTTCCGCTGTTTTACTTTGCTTTTAAATGGGATGGAGCTCATGTGGTGAGTTTCCAAGCTTCAGCTGAGACTTGAGTGCCTTGGTCCACCAGAGTGCATGTCGCTTGTTTCCTCTTAGGTATTAGCATGACTGTTGAATCTGTGAGAACCCATACTGTATCAGTACTTAATGAACACAAATTTATTTTATGTTGTCCTAGATCCTTGTGCACCCTCACCAATGCAAATTATGATCATGCAGTCTGTGTTTCATTAATGAGATATAGTGTATGCTTCTCTGTTTAAAATAATGTAATGTATTAATGATCTTATTTGGAGTCCTTGCTGTTCTAACACCCAGGATCTATACATCTCTTGCATACTTTCAGCTGCTGTCATGACAACCCAGCTCTGTGGATTCCTACTTAACCTGCCACCCCAGCAAGTCTTCCCTATATGCTCTTCATAACTCCTATGTGATTACATCAGAGTACCAATAATGAAAGGAGGGCAGGGAGACTCCACTGTGAGTTTCTTTACCCAGGTCTTTTGTAACTCCATGTCTGTCTTTTTGTAGATACCAACTGTTTAGGAGCTGCTGCTCTGAGTAGCCATTTTGCTTTGCATTGTCCTGTATCTGTTCTCCATCCCAGACCTCTACAGGTTACAGCATCAGCTTTGTGCTGTTTCACTCTTCCATTGCTTTAAGAGAGTTGAATGCTGTTTGTGTCTCTCTGTAACAATATTACCTTGTTGTTGTTATGTTTTTAATTGCATTGCAGAATGTTTTGTTGATCAGATTAGTGCTACTGTCTCTGTTTTGTTAGTGGAGGAAACTGAGGCAGGGGTGAAGATCTTGCCGCTGAAAGGTTTTACAGTAAGCACTTTGATTCCTCTTAGTTTCTTACTTTAACAAGAACACAACAGCAAATTAAATAAAATTATTTGTATTGTTCTAAAATTCATGTGTGCTTAAGCATTCTGCAGATTTAGTTGCTAGACTGGTGAAAAGTTGCTGTGTCAATGGACTTCTGAAAGTGGCACTGCCATTACAATTAGTGACACCATTTCTGCTTATTTCCACGCTTGTGCCAGCATGCATGATTGTACAGATTGAGAAATGATCTAATAATAATTTTTGTTGTTGTTCTAGTTAGTTTTCAGAGATTGGTTCTCTCTGGATCATTGCATGGCTTCACAAACACTCGTGCTTGCACAAGTGTGAGGTGGGAATAAGCAGACAGATGGCAGAACTGCTGCTTTCAGCAGCCTTGTGAGCTGATTATGTTTGTTGGGGAAGTAACTTTGAAAAAGTTGTTTGGTATTAAATGTAACATTCTAGGTCAGTGGATAATTGCTCCTGCTAAGTGTTTAGAGGCAGCATGACTTCCAGCGTGTGAAAGATTTGCAGGCAGTCTCATCGATAACTGAGTAGCTCACAAAGATATGTTGTCTTTGAAGTTGAGCTTCCTCCTGCACAGCAAAAAAAACTGAATGAGAATTGGCATTTTTCAGTGAATGTATATTGCAGTTTCTGCCTGGGATCTTTTTGGAGGTTTTGTCTGTAGACTAAAACATCTGCTCTAAGAGTAGGAGTCTAAAATAAGAGTTTGTATGTGAATTCTAGAATATATATATATATTTAATTACATTAATTACAAAGTCGATGAAAGACCTGCAAGCAGGTATCCTCAAACAAGCATGACTCATACTCCTTGCAGGTCTTTGAACAAAGAGCAGGTGGCTGAATCACTTGGACAAGGGATTCAGCTGCATTGTCTTTTGAGCAAAACCTGCTTGTGACATCTTGTGATTTTTTGTAACTTTGATGCCAAGATGAGGACCAGGCAGGGCTCAAAGGGAAGGGAATTTGGAGCAGTTAGTAGGAGTGAGACAAAATGCCTGTTGTGAAAAGGTGCAGGTTTTGGACTCTAGCACAGCTTGTACATGGATGAATTGGTTGGCATGTTCATATCTCTGATTGTAGTTTCTGAAGCATAGGATATGGGGTGTCAGTCGAGGCTATTGCTAGCAAGCTGTTGGGTTCAAGAGAGTGACTCATGGAGTCAAAAGAAGATAGCTGGAAGATACTGAATCTCTCCAACTGTGTCTTGGTGAGAATAGGCTCAGCAAGTCCTTCCAGCCACAGGCTTACTCTTCTCTTTTAGGCTTCCATTGATCTGCCAGCATTTTATTCTATGACTGTCTCAACTGGAGAGCTTCTATCTTTACTTTGAGTTGCTCTCCAAGCCACTTTTTATGCAGTGTGTTCTGCAGAGCATGCCCTTTCCCCTTGCTTCTGCCATTGTGATGGCTGTCAAACGATAGGTGCTGAAGTAATTTAAAAATTTTCCTGGAGGTGTGGGAGCTAGTACAAAGTTTGAAAGTTGCTGTGACAGACAAAAATTGTCACTTACACAAAGGGTCATTCAGACACTTCTTCAAACTCAGCTTGATTAATAAATTTACAGCAATTGATTAAAAGCAGATTTTTTTAGAAGTGACAATTAGAAATACATTGTAAAGGGATGCAGGAAGAGTTGTAAAAACATTTTACCCCACATTTTAGGGAGAAGGAAAACTGAGTAGCCTTTTTTCTGTTTCTTACATTTCTGACTGAAAACTTGAATACTTTTATTTCCTTTCTCATTTGGTGTGCAACACACTCTGTGCCTCCATGATTCATAGAAACAATACCGTGTCCTGCCTTAGAATCATAGAATCATTAATGTTGAAAAAGACCTCAAAGATCATCAAGTCCAACTGTCAGCCCAACACCGCTATGCCCGCTAAACTATGTCCCAAAGTGCCACATCTGTATGTTTTTTGAAGACCTTCAGCGATGGTGACTCCATCACTTCCTTGGCAGCTCTTTCCAATGCTTGAATACTTCTCAGTAAAGAAATTTTTCCTAATACCTGCTCTAAACCTCCCCTGGTGCAACTTAAGGCCATTTCCTCTCATCCTATCACTGGTTACTTGGGAGAAGGGACCAACACTCCTCTCACTACAAACTCCTTTTAGGTAGTTGTAGAGAACTTTGAAAGCAGAAAAGGGCCACCCACTTTTGTGAAAGGGCTTAAGGTTCACACTATTCTTATATTTCTTCTAGTAGGGAGGTGTGTGAGCTGAAGTGCAAGCATGTCCAAGAAGGTTGTGACAGGATGGGAAGGGGAGTTCAGTTGAAGTTCTGCTGTGAGGAATGAGAAGGACTTTTTCTTAGAGATTCTTACATCTCAGCTCACTGTAAAGATTTCCTTTGGCACACAAAAAATCACCTTTCTGAGTTTTGATCCTGCAAGTTGTCTGCCTCAGGGTCTTCAACTTGCCTGCTTAATTTTAATGTTGAAGTCCGTGTGCGAAAGACATTGCATGGCAGTCCAGCAGGTTAACTCATTTGTCAGTTGTTTGCTTCTTATAGTCCCTTCCTGAGAGTCACTTGCTAGCAAACAGGATTATTTTAGTGGTGACCACCCATAGTCGACACAATTTGTAAGGGGAATTGTTTGCTCTGCCTCTGTCATCTGGTGCATAGTAACAAAGAATAAAATTTTGCAGCTGGAGTGGCTAATGCTGCCCATGCCCTTCTTCCTGTCTGACTGAGTAGCTCTTGGGAAAAGTTGTTTACCATGAGTGCCTTGGATCAAATGCTTATATGATGGCTTGCTCACATCCTTCTCCTCTGGCAGTGGGGGGATGTGTCTGAGGCATTAATCGGTGTGTGTAGCTCATCTCCATACCTGTGGTAGATCTGGTGCCTTAGGGCAACATCAGACCTGCCATGCCTGCTCCAGCCCTGTGCACACCTGGAGGCTCCAGCTCTCAGAAGGATTGCTGGCAACTGTGTTCTTTGCTACAGGAGTTTATCTGCATAGTTTGACCATCTCCTGTGATTGAAGACCTCTGGATTAAAATATTTTCTAGGCAATATCCAGTCTTGACCTAAAGACTTAGCTTGGAAATCCATCAGTTCCTTTCTTTGATGACTTGTAGTATTTTGCAGCAACTGTTCCATTTGGCTACAGGACAGAGATACAGATAAGCTGTGGTGTTGATGTGCCTGACCTTTGTATTATATTGTGTTTTCAGGTAGAAGATCTGCTGGAAGAGCAGGGGTAGCAATACTACAGTACCTTGATTCTTCTTTAGTGAGGTTTGGATACATTTGAATTCAACACTGTTGAAAAATGTGCAGCTAGCTAATCTTGTGCCCATTAGTTTTCACACTCTCAAAGAAAGTTGTGATTCTGCTCTGTGAGTGTAAATTACTCTGTAGTAAAGAAGTGATTCTAGGGTTTGTTACTGGCCGTCCAGTTTTTGGCCTGATACTGTGCTGGCACTAGTGGAAGTGATTGCTATTAATTTAGATTGAAATAATTTAAAATCTTTCTCTATAGTTCCAAACCAGATCTTTTTTCTGAAATGTTAAATTCCTAGATGATACTTTCTTTTAAGCCATTGAAGAAAGATTAGGCATGCCTGTAGATGTGTACATATGCTTACATATACATGTAAATAAAAATGTTATGGCTTGCAAGTTCATAGGATTACATGTTCTTTTCAAATTCTTCTATCTTGGCTGCAGCCCGCATTCCTGTTTTAGTCTCTCCAACTTAGTGTAATGTTTGAAGTCGGAGCCTTATGCTTGGCTCCTGGGTTGTCTTGGTATATATTTCTTTACAAGCATTTTTGTGAAACTTTGCCTAGAAACTTGCCAAAGTATGGATTTCATGTTGTCTTAAAAAAATGAAGTACTTCCTCCTCAACCCCTACTCAGAGTTGAGCTGTACCTATTGACATTGCTATTCTTGATGTCCAATTTGAAATTCTGTAGTTTTTTTGCAGGACTTAAGTTGTATTTGTATTGCAGGGCAGACTTGTGTGGCAGACTGTGGAATGATTAGTATTTATTGTCACACTCGGTAACATTACACAACAGCTATAATGATTGCTTGGTCATGGCTAAAGATCCACACCAGTCACAAAACAAAAAACACAGCAATGAACAATGCAGACAGGGAAGTGTTCTCTTGTGTCTGTATCTCAGACTTCATTCTGGTTTTCATGTGTAGGTTGTGGTTTTGTATAAGCTTCAGTATTTTCTTACTTAACGGTCTTTACAGTTGAATATTAAATGTTGGAATATGAAGTGGTAGTTCTTTCAGAGTGGCCTTCTGCAGTGTAGATGTTTTTAAAATACAGTGCAGTAGAAAATGTGTACTTTGGCTGGCATTGGCATTGCTCAGCAGGGAATTCCCAGCATATTTGAAAGCAGGATTGGTGAATGCCTCTTGGTAGAGCAGAGGATGGAAAGGGATAAAGCTGCATAGCTTCAGAAAGAAGTTACTTTTTCCATTAGGTTCATCTTCTGATACAACTGGTGAAGGGAGAAGATACTGCTATAATAAAATCTAAATTAGGTTAACTATCATTTGAGGGTTTTTTCCTTCATAAGCTCATTTTAGTGAGCTGTTAAGTCCAGATTAGGTAGTGTCTATTAGTATAGGAGATCACATCATAGACAGTCTTAGGGATGGACCCTGGTTTTGTTTCTTCAGCTAAAAGCAATCACCACGAAGTTAAAATAAACACTGATTCACTGCAATGCTAGTTTTACAGAAGTTAATTGTTACTTATACCCCTGGTAGGGTAAGGAGGAGTCAGCAATCACCTCTTCTGTGCTGTCAGTCCGGTCATTCTTTTTCATTTCCTCCTTTGTTTTAGTTACATTCATATCTTCTGCTGTGGTTTTGTTTACTCTTATCTTGTTCTGAATATAATGTCCTGATAAAGATTTCTGCAGATTTTGCAAATTCAAATTTTGACCTTGTTCTTGACATAATATATTCCTATTTAACGTGTCTGTGGGAAAAATTTATTTTGGGTCTATATTTTATTTACTTCATGGTACATCTGACTCTAATATTCTTTGCCATAAATTGTTGAGAACTTAATGATTTAAGACTGTAATTATTTTATTTGGAGTTACTAAAAGAGTGCAAATCTTGCCTCTTCAGTTTTGAGTTAAACATGTTGTTTCTAATGGCACCTTTATAACTGTAATGTTATCTAGCATTGAATGCTAAAACGAGAAATCTAACATTGGTGGATTTTTGTCGTATCTGTTAAGAAACAAGTAGATATCATCTAAGTGTATGGACAGTTGTCAAGCCCTAAACAACCTTTTAGCTGCTTATCTCCAGATAGAGTAGTTGCTGTTGTTGACAACTCAGGAAGACCAAGGTAGCTCAGTTCCCTTAGTTTACAGATCAAGGGTGTGACCAGTCAATTAATGAATATTTATTTAGTCCATAGTTTTTGCTTCTCTCAAGACTCATGCCATAATGGACAAACCCAGTATTGCAGGCTGTCTCTTTTTACATTAAGTATTTGTTTACAGTTAATCACAGGCTTTCCATAGCATCAAATTATTGTCTTCAGAAGTAGAAGTGCTAGTATGCAAACACAGAAGTTGTTTGAGCCATATATTGGTGGTTTCTGTGGTAAGAGTCTCTGTGGAAGGCAGGAAAGATGCAAATTATTTAAAAATAATAGTAGACTTGTCAGAGTTTGGCCAATACAGAAACTGTTGCTAGGCTGGAGGCCAAAACAAGTCCAGTCAGGCCCTGACCCTCATTAGTAAAGCATTATGAAAATGCTTGACCTTTTTTATGGTGTTTATGCTCCTGCAGAGTGGGGTATTATATTGGTATTTAGTTTAGCACTGCTAAGTTTGCATTTAAATAACAAGATGGGGCAGCTCTACTGCAGTTAATTCAGAAATTCTCAGAAACGTGTCCTTAGTAACAAGGAATGTTAGGGAGTACAGTAGCTGTAAAATGAAATGTACCTGGTAGTATCGTCCTAGTGCTGCATTCAGATAGCACACACTTAATAATTTGAACTTGGATTGATACATTATCAAGATTTCCATACTGTTTGTTAGCAATGACTGACCCAAACCTGTGTTGTCTGTCAACAGCCCTAAGTATCTTTCCTGGGCTACTTGTATGACCTTTTAAAAAATGCTTCATCTTCCTTACTGGGATCTTGACAAAAGGGCTTCATTTATTAAGTGGGATACTGCTCCATTGGCCATAAACATTTATTCTGTGAGGTATTTGTTGAATTTGTCACAACTCTTCACTCTTGCTGTCCCCCTTCCAGACTGCACATACATTTCTGTACCTTATGAGGTATGCCTTAAATTTTTGTGATCAACTGGGCTTTAACAGGTTCTTGGAAGGCAGTGCTTGTTCCAAGTACATGGATATTGCTTTGCCACACTGAGTAGTTGCAGCCAAGGTTATTAAAGTGCTAATTTCAAGAGAATGACATCTTATGGAATGCAGAACAGCTCTGCTGAGTTGTAGCAAGGTCACTGGGACAGCAGCCATATAGAAATGTGTATGTCTTCCCAGAGCACTCACACCTTTCTGTGTTACAGGGAGTGAGTTCTCACAATCCTTAATGCTGTCGAAAATCTCATTTTATGCTCTTCTTCCCATTAGCTTGAACTCTTGGCATTTTTGTCAAGATGTTGCATAAGGCTGTGGTGTTTGTAATATATGACCCACACACGTACTCCTGTAATTTATCCTTTGCTCCTCTGCCAGGAAAGATGTCTCCTCTCCAGGCCTCGCTGGCACATGATGGGTTCCAGCATGTGTGACACTGCCTGCTTTGCTGGATGGTACTTGGAGTCCATGTTTGAAACAGAAGAGAAAGGAGGGAAGGATCCTTGTCGTAATCCTCTTCTAATGAGCCTCAGAATTACTTCTGCTTCATACTTTTCAGAGAGTTAAATAATTTCCCTTGTTTTCCATGTGGCATTTTGCACAGATATAAGAATTGTGTGGGTGAAACTCTATAATAGAGTTCATTAGTTTTAGGTGTATTAGGAAAGGCAGAAAAAAGTCTGTGATCCTTCACTGACGGGCAGCAGTTCGGGCCAACTAAGTAAATCTGGACTCTTCCAATCCCTTTTCCAGGTGACTGTAAGAATATAAGGATTGGGTGCCACACCATTTTCTTTACGCAGTAAGTGACCACAAGGATAAGTTCAGCTGCTAGTGACAGACAAATTGCAAGGCAGATCTTTCCTGAATAATATCTAAATGCTAAAATAAGTGATTTTTTGGGACAATCGTGTGCTAGGTAGAGGTCTCTTGTAAGCTTTATAAGGATAAAAATATTCTCATCCTCAGTATTTTGACTGCCACAATAAGCAGGCAATGAATGCCAGTCAGAAAAGTGTTGCGTGAGCCTTCTTTAAGTAGTTGTTCTTCAGAGAGAATATTGGATGCTGAGGAAGTGGTTGAAGAACCCACAGAAAAGGTCTAGCTGTTGTGAGGAGAGAAGCCTTCTTCAAAGACTGCTATAGTGCCTGGAGGGGGGTGAGTAATTGCAAATTATGTTTCCCTTATGCATGAGGGCAACAAAGCTACAGCAAGGCACTGGCCCAGTGAAATACTGGAAGCCAAGTGATAGAAGGCAAGTTCTTTCAGTTCAGTGCTGTGCAAAGTTATCCAAACTCTGAAGAACCAAATGGAAATGTAATATTAACACTAATCCCTGTTAATGTGCTGATAGAGTGTGAAAGTCTAGTGATTAGACTTTTCCTTAAGAGATAGCAGCGTAATTCTGGCTCTGGTAGAGAAGAGGCAGGTGGTGAAAATCTCATGTAGGATACTCGCCACCATAATATCTGAATTCCTGTAAAATGACAGGCTGAGAGAGTTGGGGCTGTTCAGCCTAGAGACGAGAAGGCTCCAGGAAGACCTTATAGTGGCCTTCCAGTACTTGAAAGGGGCCTACAGGAAAGCTGGGGAGGGGCTTTTCATCAGAGAAGATAGTGATAGGGCAAGGGGTAATGGTTTTAAACTGAAAGAGGGGAGATTTAGGTTAGATATTAGGAAGAAATTCTTCACTAAAAGGGTGGTGAGGAACTGGAATGGGTTGTCCAGGGAGTTTGTTGATGCCCCATCCCTGGAGGTTTTTAAGGCCAGGTTGGATGAGGTTTTGTGCAACCTGATCTAGTGATAGGGTTCCCTGCTCATGGCAGGGAGGTTGAACTGGATGATCTTTGAGGTCCCAACCTTAATGATTCTATGATTCTATGAAAATCCTGGGAATGAAGTTGAAAGAAGATAAAGATTGGTGCTGTTCATATGGAAGAAATGCTGGATAAAACCATTAAAAATAGAGGGTTACAAAGTAGGAGAAATATAATACGAATTACCTTTCTCTTATTACACAGAAAAAGCTTCAAATAAGACAAGTACATGTACATTTACTATTAAGGTCTATTTACACCTCAAGAATGGATTATTGCTGTTTGCTGTGCTTGACTATATTTTAACATAGAAATAAAAGCCACTGCAAAAAGTAGCTCCCAGTTGTGCTTTTTGGGAGAATATGAAATCTGTGCTTCAGGTTATTTGCTGCCAGATGATTTTTCCCTTTTTTTTTTTCTTTTTTTTTTTTCATTTTAGAGGACTTACAGGTGTTAAGTTCTTTTTACATATGTAGTGTGAATGGATTGGAATAGCCTGCTTAAAGACTCTGCCTTGCTACTATGTTAAAAGTTAATATTCTAGATATCGAACAGTAGTCATCTCAAATGTATGGATCACAGACATGCATCCACAATTTAGGAAACATAAGCATAATTTGTTATCATTTAATGTAAAATACTTAATGGAAATAGCTGTGGAGGAGGAAACTAGAGAAGTCCAGAGTTTTGGAGACACCAGAAATTTCTTGGAAGAGGCCATTGCAGAGAGATCAGTAACCATCAGATGGTTCCACAGATAAGGTCTTGATTTTTTTGTTCTTAAGTGATTAGATTAATCTAAAAATAAAGATATAATCTTACATTAAAACATTCACTGGCCATGGGACCTCTGAGTATTTCTAGGGTTTTGCAGGCTCTGTCCAACTTCTTTGTGTGCAAGTTATTAAAGGAGGCAAGTATGACTTGAAGGATAAATCACTGCATTGAGGTTTGGGAAACTTGTGTTTTGCTCTTGACAGTGTCATTTTGGTAAACAAACCTGGATGAGACTCAATCTCTCTATCTTGTGTTCTTACCGAAAAAAATAAGGCACCTCCTCAACGTGCTTTTCTTTGTTAAGTTAGTAGAGAGAGGGACTTCAGAAATCAGCTATTGTTGCGATTGTTCTTTCCCGTGACTGGATTACCCTGAAAGGCATGCCAGGAAGCTCTCCAGACTCTGCTCAGGGTATTTTTGCCTAAATTGGCAATTTGGAGGCATACAGGCATATACTTTTGTTTTTTAATCCTGTTATCTAGTATATCTGAAGTAAATCATGGTTGTATTCATGTTAGCTTGAATCCTTCAAAGGCTGTTGCCATTTCTCAAGTCTTAGAACTTTCAATGAAATTTTTTTTAGGATAGTTTTCTCCATGTGGATGCTCTTAGTCACAGCATCCTCTTGTCTTTTTAGGCTGCTGTTCTACTGTTCAGTGAATCCATTCTCTGAGAATAGCTTAGACAGTTTTAAGTCTGCTAGTTGAAGACAAGACCTTCCGAAAATCATAATACCTAATTGTTTCTGCTGTAGATACCCTAATTGTCCTAGTGACATGAACATAATTTTTATGGACGTTTTAGGACTGAGAGGAGGGTATAGCTACCCATTTATTGTCCTGTAGAGCCAATAAACTCTGGTTCTGTAGTGATACAAGACTCTTTGATTTACTCAATGTTGAAAAATGGAGATGAGCAGAATGAGAAGGTAGGGTGGCAAGCAGTGACTCTGTAATGATATTTCCCTAGATATTTTTCTAGGTTTCAGCCAGAAGTGATGTCTTTTATCATTAATCCTCCCTGGCACCCCACCCACCTCACTCTCACAGCAATGGGTAGATTATAATGAAATTTTAATGAAACAAAGTTGATGAAGATCAGAACACTATACAGCAATGATTGAAATACTTTAGGAAAGGGATGAAATGCCAGTATTTTATAGGTCAGCCTCATGTACTTCAGGAGTTATTAAAAAATGCTTCTGTAAGTTAGGAGTTTGTTTCTCTCCTTAGTGGTTTCCAGTTTGTAGCAGCTGACTGTCAGTCTTTTAGCCTTCATTATGCTATAGATATGCAAAAAATGCAAGAGGCTATTTTAAAGATAAATTACCAGTAAAAACAGGAAGGTATTAAACATATTTGTACAAGAGAGTGGCTGAGAACTTATTTGTAAAACTTCATGGTTCTGCTCCTCTTAGGAGAAAGATGTTTTATGTCTGCAGAGAGGGGCAGCTACAGTGCCTGGAAGAAGCGTGAGATCAGCTTGCAGAGGAAGGTGAGAAGAGCTAGGATGCTTCAGAGGATCAGAACAAAAGCTGAGAGGTATAAATTTTTATATGGGGGCAGTATGCATATATGTGTATATGTACTGGTGTATGTAAATGTGTGTGTGTGTGTATGTGTATATAGGAAGAGAAAGACAAAAGGACACAAATTAACTGTTTAAATGCCAGTACTGCCATAAGAACAGAAGGATATAAAATGACTGAATAAGTTTTAGAGTGTAAGGTTTCTACTTAATGGAGCAGTTTGGTTTTATAGTAACCTTTAAAAGGATTAGTGGGGGCAAGCAATTCAAATAGTTTAGTTAGATCTTAATCACTTTATGATGAGAAATACATGATGCATTGCCTTTGGTAGTGATTGATCTGCTAGTTTAAAAGGTCCATCATTCTCCCTGAGTTTATCCAAGTGGATTTGGGCTTTTGGCATCAGTGTGGGTTTGTTTTTTTTCTTCTCCTGGTCCCTGCTATGGAAGGCAAACGTTGGTCAATAGCGGCTCTGTGGAGGTAATGAATTTAGAGAATGTTATGTGTATGAATAATTTTTCACTGAATTGGAACTGGAGCATTAACTCAGTCGTTGTTTCTGTTGAACAGGGAATAGGGATATTGCTTTTCTGAACACAGTATTTTAGCTGTTAATAGGAAAGGTTGCCAAAGCAAAACCCAAGGAAATGACAATTCAAATGGCAAATGAAGTATTTGTTAAGCGGTAGCTTTTTTGAATTAGTGGTACGGGAGACTTTACGACTTGGCTTCAGCCAACAAACAAAATGGATTTTGATTTGCACAGCAAGGAAATGGAGTGGTTTAGGAGGATACATTCTGTGAAAGGGAGGAGAAGGGAGCTGAAATGGCAATCTCACCTTGAGGTTTCTGGGGAAGTTGCAGCTCCCATATTTGCTTTGAGATGTGAGAATACTTCAAATTGCTAAGTTTTGAAATTGTGGTATGCAACTTTTTAAGCAAGGCTGGATTTTCATGGGTCTTTTGTTTGTTTAAAACAACCCCCAAAAACCAAAAACTAAACCAAACCAGCAAAGTGAGAGAATCAAAGATGATTATTACTCCCACAGCTGACAGCATGTTCATTGTTTATTGAGTGAGGTTTCCCCCCTCAGCTAAAGGATGGCCACTGCTACCTGTGTTTTGGGCTTGGATACAGTTGAGGAATTTGCAACCTCTAAGGAGATAAAGCTGGAAACAATGGTCAGAGGAAGAGTTTGGACTCACACCATGAGGTAAACTGCTGAGTTGGAACATGCCACCTCCTGTTCTTGTGCGTGGTCTGGGACAGCTGGGTGCTGTTGACTGAGTGGATGCTGTATCGGTGGCTGTACCTGAGCAAAGTCAAGTATATAAATCCATGCTTTAGTTTTCAGTAGAACTTGCCAATCACAGTGTAGACCCACCTGTCACAGGTTACCAAAAGTAAGATAGACACCATTGTCCAGCTGTTAGGTCTTGTGAATAAGAATTGCAGCCTGGAGTCTGGTCAACGAGTGAGATGATAGTTGAATTCTGCCTTGGAAATGGTGAAAATAGGAGGCTTGGCACCTTGAAGCATTGCATTGAGAAATACAAAAAGGAACAACTTAGAGGTCACTGTTGTTTTTCAAGGAATTGATCACTTTTTTCATAGTCCTTTAAAAACCATCTACCATTTTAAGTGTTTTGATTTTAAAAATAAATAAGCAGTAAGATAGTAGAATCTTTAGTTTTCTGGAAGAAACATACATCTTCAGTGGTTTGGCCTTTAGAAACTTAATTGACTAACCAATGTACAGTTTTTAATAACAACAAAATAATATTGCCCTGTAGGTCAGTGATTTAGTCCATGGCTGTTTTATTTTTTCAGTTAATTCCCAGAATAATTATTGAATAACAGTTGTGTGCCATCTGCTCATCAATAGTGAATTGCTAGGAGCTTTTTGGTAGTATACCAAATAACTATCTTTAGCAAAACTAGCAATTTTATACTAAATATTTTTGTGACAATTTTAGCATACAGTATTTTCAGAGAACTCTGGTACTTCTTTTGAAAGGCTTTATATATTTTGCTGGTGCACAATATAGTTGTAATTTCATGTTAGAGAGTTTCAGAAATGTTGCATAATTTTCAGTTAATTTGAAAATGTAGTTAGCTTTTTGCTTTCATAAGGTGGTATCTGGTGAGGAAAACAAAACCAAAACATGAATACACAGGTCTTAACGTGTCAGAATGAAAATGCACTGTGGTTATTTTCCAGTGTTTCTAGGCTGATGAGATGGATTTTGAAATTCAGTTTTGACATTTGAAGGGATCTTGCTGAAGGGGTTCTGAACTGTTCTGTACATAGTTATGAGAGACTGTTCGTATCTCCTGTGGTGTTTGAGGGAACACTTATTTTAGAAAGAAATGTTTAAGCTTTGTTGTGGAAACATTGTAGTCTTTTTGCTAGAGGTTAATTCTAGGTCTTCCAGAATTTTGCTTTCCTTTAGTATTGCAAAAGTTGAAGAACTGTCATATGCGGTGTATTTGTATCCTGCAAGCCAGTCCAATGACATTACAGCACTGGACTGTAGCTTCACAATCTGACTTCACGCACATACCAGATCTATTGTAGGCATAATTAATGGTGTGAACTGTAGTCTGGTGGTTTGGAGAACTAATGGGAGTTAAATACTACTTTTGGGTGTGACTGCATGTCCATGGTAAACAAAACATCCTCATGTAGGTGCCTCACACACTCCCTTGTACAACTTGCATAGATCAGTCTATGCTTGCTGTGCTGTTTCTTCTTGATAAGTCAGCAGCAGATACTCTGCTGTTTTTTGTTAGGCTTTTTTTTTTTTTTTTTTTTTTTTCTGAGTTGTAAGACTTTTTTTGCTGAGTCTTGAGCATGCTGAATGCCAGAGCTGGCTTAAGGGATTGGGTCTTCCCATGCAGTCTGGGAAGAGATGGCACCCTTGCAAACAGTCCTTATTAATTTTAGGCTGCTAAGAACTGCAGCATAAGTTGTTTTAACCTGGATTTCTTTTCTGCTCTGAGAATGGAACTGGTCTCATTGTTGAGACCAGTAGCCTGCTGTTGTCTCCAGCAGTGCTAAAGGTATAAGTGGAGAGAAATACTTGAGTTTCAGCCTGATTTTTTTTTTTTTTTTTTTGGTGCCTGTGAGTCCATCCAGAAGGTGTGGAAGAAAAAGCAATCACATACAACAAACTACATTTTGTGTATCTGCTGTTGGCAGTGTTGCCAGTTGTTTGCCCTACATCCAATTCCTCAGTCACAAAAACAAAGCTTCCAGGCTGGAATATAAGGCTAAACAAGGTTATGGAATTTTTTTTCTCCTGCTGAGTTCATCTGTGTGCATCGTGGTGCTTATAAGCACAGAGTTGCAAACATTGCAGTGTACAGCAAACCTTTGCATCATAGTTTTAAGATGGTGAAGTTTTCTGGGAGCCTTCAGTATGTAGCAGGGGAACATCTTGACCCCCTTTTGAGTGGCTGTAGATTACACTTAAAAGTTTTTGTGAAATAAACCTGATTGATCCATTCCATAAGACTTATCCAATGTTCAGCCCGTACATTCAGTGGATCCAACAGCTCTGTCTCCAAATGCAGAGGGCTATGTAAGCTGGCACCAGCCAGGGGGAAGAGTTGTGGTCTTGGTAGGTATTACTTTTACAGAAGCTGTGCACACTCTTTCCAGTGGACTGTGGTTGTCTCTGCACAGTGATCTGATCTGCTATTACTCTGCAGGGATGGAAGTGACATTTGCTTTTCTGTAGTGCCAGTCCCTCTAGGGTCTTTGTGTGCACTGGAATTGTACTGACAACCTGTTGCCTGGCGTTAGTTTCAGGTCTGGAACTGTCCTGGAGATGCCTGGTTTGGCTGAACTGTGTCTAACTTGTCTGCTCAGCCCAATGGCTCCTCTGTACTTAATTCAAATTGACCTGGTCCCTCTCAACTATATACTATACAGTTAGGTGTGAAAGTCTCCCCAGTTGCTTCACCAGTAAAGACAGGGAGCAGTTGGTGCTGCATTTGTGCCATCATCCTTGTATCCCTTTTTCAACTTCGTCTGCAAGAGATCCCACTGTTTTTTCTAATTGGTTTCCTGCTTTTGCCACAGTTGAGTAACTTTGCAAGGTGTTGCCCAAATATTTTCAGTTCTTTACCATTTACTTTTGACCTACCATGTGTTTTATTATCTCTTCTGTTCTCAATAGGCAATCTTTCTGTTTTTAAAAGCTCTGACACCCTCCTCAACTTCCTTGTTCAGTTATGCAGGGTGTAGGTTTGTGTTGCTGGGGCTGAGGTGTTCTTTTGATGGCTTTTGATTTCTCACCCTGGTAAATGTTTTACTTGGTCTCTTTAATACAGAATTTTGCCTGCTTTTGCCTTGTGGTTTGTTGATCAGGGTTTTTTTGTGAGGGTGGTGGTTTTGTTTCAATAGTCCCCAAGCTGTTGTAGCGTTACTGCTGTTTGGATTGCTCCTTTCAGGACTGTGTGTTTGGATTGGTTTGTTTGCTTGCTTGGGGTTTTTTTGAGGGGGAATGGGTTGGGTGGATTACTAATTACGATTTTTTTTTCACTGTTCCCTCTCTTGAAATTCATTGTCCACATGTCAAATATTTTTATTGTGTGCTGAATTCAACTACAATGTTGAAATATTAATTGCATTGCAGGCACAGTTACAGAGTAGGTTTCCTAATCATATCCTTTTTCTAGGTCCTGTGTACCACTGAAAACCAAACATAAATTTTCATGGATGTCCTAGCACTAATTTCAAAGGAAGCAGTCATTGCTTGGGGAAAAAAAAATAAAAAATCTCAATATTAAATTCTGATGAGGCACAGGGTCTTCTTTATATCAGGAGATTTCTGTTAATACCTTTTCTAAATTTGCAACTTTATCATCTTCCTGAACTGGTAGTACAGTTGATGATACAACTTTATTACTTGATTATGGGACTTCTAGCATCAGAAGTTTGGTTTCTCTTCTTCTATAATCCTTTATGCCATTAAATGTTTATATGCCTTTCACATACAGTACCATTCTCTGCCTGCCTGTTGTTTGTCATTCCTGTTGGAGTTGCTGAGTAACCTGGTAACCTCTCAGGGTTATATGGCATTGATTTGTCCTCCTTCCACCAAGTCTTGGAGATGCCTATTACTTCAGGAGTGTCAGGAGAGGCCAAGCTTTTGGGCTTTCCATGTGTTACTTCTGACGCTTCTAGCAGTCCTGTAGTTCCAAGACTCTTAGAAGCATACCAGTCCAATTGACTCTGGCATGACTGATGTGCATGCCTAACAAGTTCTTCCTGTTCCCATCATGCCTAGATCCTTTCCCTCTGATTCACTGACTTCCTAGCTCTTCCTCCCTCTCAGACCCTGCATGTGGAACTGGCAACATTTTAGAAAATAAAGCCATGAAAATACTGAATGTAAGTCTTCTGCTCAATGACCTGAGCTTACTCTCCTGAGCGTCTATCCTGTGTTTCCATGCTACTAGCATGGCTCCTGTGGAGTACTGTTTTCTTTGCTGAATCACCAAGTAGTCAATGTAGATGCCCTGTGAGGTTGCCACCTTTGCATCTGATGGGCCATGTGCCAGCCAATTGTCAGATGTCACAAATACAGCTAGCTGTGTGTCTAGTAAAGGCATCTGATCCCCCTGCTTGCTTCCTCCTAGCCTGTAAGTCTGTCTGCTACAAGGAGGATCCCTAGTTCAACAGGACACAGTAAAATCAACTGGAGGGTAGATTGTTTCTTAGGGATTAGCTCTGACCTAACACATGAATGCTTGGGATGACAAAAGACATGAAGAACAGAAAACAAGGTGACATGAGAGCACCTTTTTCAGTGGCATTGCTGTTTATAAATTATGAAACTGTAGTGAGGCTCATATGAGGGAGTGTTTTGTGGTTTGTGTTTTTTTAACCTTTTAGATTTGTTCCTTTGTAATGAAAGCATAACCCAAAACTTGCCAGTCTTCAAATATAAAAAGTGCATTTTTTAAAATTGAAATTACTGTGTCATAGACAGCATCTCTGTGTCTATCTGAACTTGTGTTTGATAAGAGATAGTGAGAGAACTGATGTCCCAGTTGAGGATCCGCTTAGCCTAGGAATGGCCAGTGCTAGATACTGCTGGAAGAATATAAGAACAGGAGAATCCTGTAAAGATACTGTACCTCCAGCAATTTCCTGTTCTAGAGCTGGTGTCTTTGTGTTTATTTGCTGTCTAATTGTATGGCTAGTGACAGCATGCAGTAACCAGTGAACTTGCTCATAAATGATGCTTTGTCTGTTACCTTGATGTCTGACAGTAACTAAGGCATGTCTGCTGCATACTAAAAACTGGGCCCTCAATTAGATATCCTGGCTCTGTGTTACTGCATCACTCTGTCACTAACTGCAGTTTATTCCTCTTCCAAAGGGACAAGTGACTGGTCATCTGGCCTGTTGCTAACCCACTTCTCCATTGCCTAAATGCCAAGTGCTTTTGTTGTTCAAGATCAGCATGGTTATGGTTAGATTATGAGCAGTTTTGTTCTTTCTTGTGCTTTGCCTAATCTGCTAAAGCAGCAACGTGTCTGAAAGCTCCTCTGCTTTTTCTAGCAATAAAACTCACTATCTTTCTTTTAATATCTTACTGCTATTCCTTATTGTTTAGGCTATACTGCTTGCTTTTCTGGTGGGGTGCATGTGTAAGCAGTCATCATCCTTGCCCTTTTTCACCCCCACTTTTGCTTCCTCCTCTCTTTTTTCAGCTGACATCCCTGCATGTGCTCCTGCACAGTGTATGAGAGCAGAGAAACAAGCTTAGTCTAAGTTAAACTGGCAAAAAGAAGAGAGATCTATTTTTAAACATATCAGTTCGCCAATCCCACACGTTTGTTCCAGACAAGAAAGGAGGCTATATATCTGGGGGTGGTAAGGTGGGGTGAGGCTGTTTTCATTTAAGCTCTAAACTTCACTGTTACTCAACCATCTATGCAGTCATTTGTGATTTGAAAGGTAGAAGGACACTGAAAGATCATCTAGTTAATCTCAAAGTGTGATATCTGTATTTTATACCTATGCTGACTGACAGATGGCTGTCTTAAAAACATCCAGTCTCCATAGCAGACAGTACTTTCAAACCAGTGAGAACTCCTGGATTTTGAATCATCTTTGTCAGTCTTAAAAGCATTGTCTTACAGTGTCTTTTTTATGACAAAATTATTACTGCTATGAAAAGTTCTGTATAGTTCCAGTTTTTTTCTTAGGTTTAGGTTTCTTTAACTATTTCTTGTTCCTTTGAACTAACTTCCACTTAAGCAGAAAAGTCTTGTGTGTTAATTTCTTAGAGGCTTGGCAAATTATCAGTTACTGGCATAAATTTTTTGTTCAGCTGTTTGTGTTGTGCCCCTAGGTGTTTATGTCTCAGTGTGCATTGTTGCATTTGGCAACTAACAGAGCATTTAAAGGTCCAAATGGATGCCTTATGTATGTCTAGTCTCGTATGTATGAAGAGTGTGAATTTAATTAACAAAGTTCTTTTCCAGAACAAACTGCATACGTTCTGGTTACTTCTACTAATTTTTTGAATATTGTGAAATAATATGTCTCACAGTTAGCTGAAATACATTAAAATATATGTTATGATTTGTCTGTAGCAGGAGAACAATACCAGTTCTAGCTTTAATAAATTTTTGTGTGACCTTTCAATACCTACAACTCCTCGATTTTACTGATGCTTTGACTAACTGCTTCAAGTAATATTTCAGCAGAACAAATTTATGAAAACCCAGCATCTCTGCTGCTGATGGTCACTGGCAGTTTGGGTAAAACTGTCAAGTAATCAGGAGGAAAAATTCGGTATCTTTGTTGGCAATGAGAACAAACTTTTTTTTAAGATAGTATGTGTAGACTCTAAATTGGGAGTTTTGTGTTAAGCTGCTGTCTGAAATCTATGCAAAACTGTATTTGCTGGCTCTAGCTTTATGGTTAATATGCAGCAACTACTTGTGAGCATGGAGTTGCTTTCTCTCTTATAAAAAGAATGGAAATATTGCTGTGGCACTTAAGCTCCAGAATTTTAGTGCCTAGGAAAAGCATTTTCTCTAACAACTTTGAAAAATTATTATATGCCTGAACCACATGCTAGTGACAGAGGGAGAGAGATTATATTAGCATTTCAAAACTAATGTTTTCTGCATTCTTGCTAGTGACTTCGAAGGAAAGAAAGAATCTAGGAGCTGGAGCTATTCTTATCCTACCTCTTTAGCAGTGGTCTACAGAGTAGAAGTTCATTGGACCTTACACAACTTTTTAAAAGATTTTGAATGTGATGTTCGTAAAACATTTGGTTTTGGATATATTTTACTTCATGAAATTTTAGGAAAGGGTTCTGCTGAATCTTTGCAAAGCATTAATTGCAAAAAAATTACTATTACAAGAAAAATGCTTTTGCTGGAAATATCTGTCTCAATTCCAATTTATAAGTAGAATGATCATAAACTATACATGAGCTCTTTGGTGGTACTCAAATTGTTTCGACTTTGACTTGAAAAGCTTCCATTTATATTTTTTTAGGGTGACTGTTGCATCTTTTAAAATATTTTTATATGACATTAGTATCTCTAATTCAGGACTACTTGCTTGTGCTGAAGAGCAGACTGCAGTGTTGCTGGGGAGGATAAGTGTTGCCAGTCCATCTAAGTGCTTTTTAATTTGAACACTTTGTAATTTGTTAAAATGTCTGTTAAAGTTGACTATACTTGAACATGGGGTGCAGGGGTTTTGAGCTCATTTTTAGATGTAGGAGCAGCATATAGTTTTAAGTTGCTCACTCACTTCGAAAATTGGGTGGGGAGATGAATTTGGCAGGGACCTATGTAGTTCAAAACACTTATCATGTTGCCAAAGTTACTTGATGCAAACTGCTTATTGGATCAAGTGTAGTATTGTCCTGGTTTGTCTTTCTGTTGCTACAAAAGGCAACATGGAGTGTCTTCTGCAATATGAGAAAGGTGGGAATAGCCAGGGAGAAAAGACCAGCTTTGCTTTTATAGTTTTTGTGAATAGTTCTTGTTAACAAACCAATAGTTTCAGTGTATAATCTGAAGTTAGTCTGAGTTGATTAAAATAAGTATAATGTATGATTAATAGTAAAGGTACCGGGAAACAAAATTACACTTCTGAAAAATATTTAAATATGCCCCATGGAAAGTCATAATCAGGTGAGTGCAGACTCTGAAGTAATAATGTTAATAAGTTGTAATGACACTGAATTGATTTATTAACTTCATAAAGTCTGGTTTTTCTGCTCTGGTTCATAATTGTGCAATTGAGGAAAAAACACTTGCTTAAGTAGGTCAGAGCATAAATGTGAACAGTTTTAAAATGTAAATATAATATTGTCATATAATTGCATTAAATACTACAAACAAGTAACCTAGAATACATAGCCACTTGTTCTTGGCTGCTTTTGACATTAGAGCAAAAGTTTATCTGAAGGTACAGTCCTTACTCTGGATGTGTTTTAATAAGCATGTGCACTGTCTTGAAAGATTAAGCACCAGTTTGATAAGAGGAGTTAAGTCATTGTGCATTCCAATATTCAAAATCCACTTTCTCTGCTTTTTACTGAGTTTTTGGGAACATGCTGAGTGCTCCAGATGTTTTAATCAAAATGAGGGGTTGCATTCCAATATTCAAAATCCACTTTCTCTACTTTTTACTGAGTTTTTGGGAACATGCTGAGTGCTCCAGATGTTTTAATCAAAATGAGGGGTCCAGAATTTATGAAAGCAAATAGTGAACCATTTAGGGAGAAAGGCCTCAAACCTCATTGTGATTTGCAGTAACTTGAGTATTCCTTTATTTTCTCTCTTTCCCTTTCAAGAGCTGGTCAAAAAGGGAGATAGGTTAAGTATGAAAAAGATGGGAGGGAGGGCAGAAATTGAGTAGAAGATGGGAGGGTGAAGGGAAATGAAGGATAAAAATATATGAAATACAGAGATGCGCACAGTGGGCAGAAGAATGAATTCTGAACGGTAATGAGTTCAGAGTCTGATGAAGGCAGGAATACACTTGAGCTGTTGGCTCCAAAATAAACACTTGTTTTTTAAAATTTGTGTATAGCAATGGTGCTTTGCATTGAGGATTCCTGAGTGCCCTACTTCCAGTAAGGGGCTGCGTAGAGATGGGTTTTTGTGGCTTCTATATCCTTGCTGTTCTGAGGCTGGGCTGCTGAAAAGGCTGGAAGGAATCCCATGGGTTGGAGAAGTCCCTGGCTTGGTGAGAGATGGGAGCTGGCAAGTCCAAACTCACTCCTGCCTTTCACACCTTTATCTTTTTTGTTGAATAAAGTGTGATTATTGGTTACTTATTCCCATTCTGTAATACCTTGTAACATCTCACATTGTGTGAAGCTGGCAGTGCTGATCAGAGGGGTGTTACGTGGTTATGGGTTTGTTATGAAAGTGTGCAGTTGGGCAGTTCCTGATGTAGTGCTTAATAAGAGCCAGAATCACCTATGTGAAGTTCAGAGCCATCCTATCTGCTTTCACATGTATGGCCTTGTTCTGCTCAGATAAGAATGTTCGCCTGCAGTAGCTGAGGAATGTCTGTCTTCAAGCTGCATTGCTCTCTCTAGACCTGTGTTGAGAGACTTGTAGGCTCCTCTAATGGAAAGAATATGTACGGAACAATAAGCTTTTTTTAAAAAGCAAAGCTGTTTATTCATTGTCCTTTGATTTTATTTTTTTTTTCAGTGTTTAAATAGAGATACTTGGTTGGTTGGTTTTGAGGAGCATGTTTCTATGTATACCTTGCTGGTCAGGACTTGGATAGGATTAGCAGAAGTTTACAAGATAAAGCCTAAACCGACTAGTCAGAGGTAAATATGGAAGAGCAGAGGATCATGGTGTGCATGATCACAGAAAGTACTGTGATAATACCCTGGTGAGGAGCCTTGGTGTCACAATTGCTGTGTTTTAAAGAGGACATAACCCCTTGTCCCATCTGGTAGTTCCTTTTTATGTCATTAGCTTTTGTTATTTAACCCTAGCAGACTCCTTCTACTCTGCATTCAGAGGAAGATAAAAAACTTTTCTCTTTCTCCACTGTTCCTTCACTTCCACAGTCTTCTGGAGGAGCTATGAATTTTCCATTCTACTACTTCTTGCTTTTTTTTTTTTCCCCCTCATATCTAGTCTCAAATCATGTCTTCCCCTCCCTCATTTGTGTGGGTAACAACTTCGTGCCACTGTTTTTCATCATTGCAAAGATGAAATGACTAATGGTTTCCCTACTGCCTGCATGATTCTGACAAGAAATAGTAAACATTAAGGCTGAGTTAACACTGCTGTTGCTAAGATGGGCGGCCAAGGTGCTGGAATAACCTTGTGATATTGCATTGGCTAATACTTGGATCATACTTGGAAAGTTGTCTTCACAGCTGTATGGGCTGATTTTTCTAAGTTCTGATTTTTGGTGCTTGTGGTAGGATTTGTTTTGTTTTAATTAAAAAAGAATTCTTAATTTAAAAACAGAGCCATGCCTATACCCTTTCTGGCCTAACTGCATAGGATTTGTGTTGGATCCTAACTTAAACTTGATCTTAAAGTCTTGGAAATACAAATGGTTTCAGTGGCTAAAATATAACTTTGGGATTGATGTTCTGAAGATAATAAACTCTAGATGACTTAATGATTTAGCAGCTATCCAGATATATAAACCTGATATCTGCTAAATGAAATATAAAACTGCTTTATGATCTTGGGTTTGTGGTAGACAAGAAGTGCAGTTGGAACATTAATGAAGCATTGTAATTTAAAGCAGTATGAGCTGATTAACCAGTATATCCTCTTGGTGAGTGTGTGCATACTCAGCCGTGTCTATGCGGATGCCAGGGCAGATCAGTCCCCCATACAAACTCAATCAATTAATGCCTAGTTGAGGTGGTTGTTACAGGGATTTGGGGAAGAAACATGGAATTTTAGAGGAAAATTCAGCTGTCTCACCCTAAAATAAGATATATAGACTTAAAGATTCATGAGTAACCCTGAGCAGTGGATCAAGTCATTAGTGACCTGTATGGAAGGTGCCACCCTGAGGGATTTCCAGGTGCCCTGTGCCACTGCAGGTGAACTGCTCTGACACTGCCACCCCCACTGCCCTGCAGAGTGCCTCTGCAGAGTGGAGGGTCTTATAGTTTTGAAGGTTGTTTCTTGAAAGTGCAGTTGTGTTGTGCTGCAAGTCCTTATGTTGAGTTTGAGACACACTTGGGGGCTGGCAACATTAAACTTAGTGTAGAGGTGGGTTAAACCAATTTTGTCCTGAGCCATGGTTCTCTGCTTGTGTGGAACCTAACTTTTACTGTTGATTTTGTTTCTCTGAGGCACTGTAAATACCCAGATCTTTTTTTAGCTATGCTAAATAAGCCTACATAACCAACTTGTGTGATTTCTGAGTAGTCCTTGATTTTGTTACATGTAAATATTTATTTTAGCAAAGTGAGCAGCAAACTTAGGAACATATGTCATAGAAACAGTTTGTTTCATGAAGTTGATGGATTGTCTTGTGAGAGTTGGAGGAAGAAGGTGGAAATTAACAACTTCATAAATACAGAAGATTGTCTGATTGAGCATCCAGTCTGGACAAACGTAAAAGTCACCATCATCCCTTCATAAATTATTAGTTTTACCTTTTCATTTCTGGAATGCTGCCCACATTTCCTCAGCTTGTCTAATACAGTATACAAGAGCAGCAGCACTGGTCTTGCAGCTGAATGGGCAGCCACATCACTTGGCCATATTTGTGAATTTATGTCCATTCTTAACATTTATTTTAATATATTGAATACAATCTTACAATCTTCATTAAGGTGTTGTAGGTTCACTTTAGGAAAGGTAAAGTACCTGTAAATAGTCCTCTTATTTTTAACCCCGATTATGCTGTTATTTAAACTAGATTTTCTTAAAATAGTAGCTGCTTTCTGACCTTCTGTAAGATTAGCTGCTTAGCTAAGCAGAACTTGCTAACAAATTCACACCTAGCAGATCAGGTTTTGATTGTGAGGGTGATCTCTCTAGGGCAGGTAATGATTTCAGGAAAACCACCAAATATTCTAAGTCTGTTACATGGATAAAGAAAGCAATCTCTAAATGTTTCTTTATGAAATACAGTAATTGAAAGAGTTGGTCATTTGATCATTTAGTCCTGAGGATGACTGAAATAATATGCTGTGCCCTCAGAAGTACTGAATAACTTTTTTTCAGTAAGTATATTGTATTTTAAATTTTACAAAAATTGCAGGTCTTGTTGCCAGCTTCTGAAGCCAGTAGATTGTGGTGATTTTCTTCAGATCATCATGTACTGGCAATAATGAACCTTCTTCACTGACTAGAAGCATTGAAGGAATAATGCAATAAAGACTGTTTTTAAGAATCTAAAATATTTCCCACAAGGAAGAATAATGTTGTCACAGAATAAATTGCCTCCTGATCAGGGAAATCTATGTTTTTTCAGACGTGCTCCAGTGTTTATGAATTTTGCTAGTAAGTTGGGGGGGGGGGGGGGGTGTGTGTAATTGGACACAGGCAGGGCAATGGATTTCAGTCACTTACTCTTTTTCCAATTGTGTAAAAGTAGTCAAGCAAGTAGTACTTTTTTAAACTCGTGTCAAAATCTGTGTTAAGGGCCACTGTAGTGGAAAAACTAGCTTTTTGTTTGCGTCTAGGCTGAAGGAGAAACTGAAGTTGGTAAGGTGAGTTCTAGAAAAAAAATACTCTTCCTCCACAATGCTCTTCATATTGGCTTTCAGAATAGGAAAAATATCCATGAACTTCTTCAAGTTTTCACTTTAGAGGCTGCTTAGAACTTGTAAATAAGTTGCTGAAGAAACTGGCTTCTGTTCTTGATAGAAAGTGCTTATGCACTCAAGCAGAAGTTGAATAGCACCTCGCTGAAGCTACTCAGTCTTACGTTCTTTGAAGCAATAAATAATGGTTTCCTATCTTCAGAATATGTTTAATGTTATATATCTTTCTCTACTCACTTCTGTAATATTGCTATATGGGAGGAAGCAAAGAAGTGTAAGATGAATGTGGTTTTTTTCTCAGATCTTTTTTTCCCAATCTTGGAGGCTTGTAATGACAGTTCCTTCTCCCACAATTTAACAGATAGTTTTGTGTGTGAATTTTCCTTTTGTTCTCTTGCATTGCAACATACAAAATCAGAAAATGAGTCTACAGTAAATATCAGGAGGCTGCCATTTGGTCTCTTGTTAAAGGATGCAATAAAATACATTTGCAATATTGCTGACACTGGTGTGGGGTTGGAGGCCTTTGAGCCACTGTTGATGGCAGCTGTATGTCCTCCCAGGCAGTCAGTCCCTGTGTTCATGTTTCTTACCATTAAATTTTTTTTAAACTTAACATTTTACAGTTTGGGTGTCGTAGCATCTTTTGTTGCCAGAGGTTCCCCATAGTCTCTGAGTTAAGTAGCTGGCCAACAATTTCCTTGTCTTTATTTTTATTCTCATAAATCATAGTTGCTTTTTGTTCATACTCATATGTCATGTTACAAATTATTTGTCTTCATTCTGACTCTTTTTCTTGTGCTTTGTTGTTTTTCTGTCTGTCTTTTCAATAACCTGATTCGTTTCCAACTTGCCCAAGCAGATCTATTACTGTGATCGTTGGTCTTTTTTGCACTTGTGCCCATTTCTTTTGAGGAAATTTGATTTCCTGTGAGGGGCTACTGACTTTTTTTTTTTTTCTTTTCTTGCTTCTCTTGTCTTCTAGAAAATCTTATTGTCTACATTTATCAAACTCTATCTTTATGAATTTGAGGTGGGGTAGGGTGTAGCCATTCTCCTTTATTCCCTTTTGGAGGTTCATGAACTCTTGTCTTGACTTTCTTTGTGTTTTACCAGATTTTTTTCTGGAATATATCTGGTAAGTGGAAATGTCTTGGCACCACGTTGTGTGCTTGTATGACTTTTGCAGAAAGGCACTCACCAGACTTCGTTGTTGTTGACCAGCTCCATGATATCATCCATCAAGTTGTCCCCTTTAATCACAAGCAAGATACTTTCAACATCTCTGCCTCCCTCCTGTGCCTCGGAGCATGTGTACAGATGCCTTTGATAAAGCTGTCACTGTCCACACTCCCACCTCCTTCATTACTAAGCTGTATTCTCTGATACTGACTAATGTGAATTAGCTCACTGAATTGTGACATCTGGAAATGCCCCAGCCTGGTGCGTAACAGAGTTCAGAGCGCATGGGTTAGCAGGGAGGCTGCTTTCTGTCTGTCTGAGTAAGACTGGCATTTCTTGTTCTAATGATAAATTTGATCTTCTCATTCTCTAGATGTCTCTAGTTTGAAACAGTATCATGTGAGGGCTTAGCATTATTTGAAGGTGTTGCACGATCCCAAATAAGAGTAAGCTTTAGGTTAAAATATTTACATGTTAAAATTTCTAGAATTTAGGAACCAAGCTTGTTCACTTGTGTAAAACAAAAAAAAACCAACACATTGCCATTGCAACTCTGCTTATTTAGAGTGCTTTCTAGGTGTGTTGTAGCTTGGAAATCCTCAGAGCTGAAGTGGAAGTACTCTGGGCTTACAAAGGGGTGAATGTGCTGACGTTTCAGTGTCTGATCCTACAGGTCTGGGTGTCAAAGAACATTAGGGCTGTAGAGACTTTCCTTCCTTCTCTGGTTATAAAAGATGGTAGGTTAAATAACTGTAATTTAAATGTCTGTCTAAATATCATTTTACCTCTCAGTTCATCAAGTTTAATCCTTTTATTTCAAAGTCCTACAAGTTTTTTTCTTACTTGGAAGTCTTCAAGTGAAACCAAAAAACTTCTCACTCATCTTCTATATAAGTAGAGAAATATTCTTGATCAGTTACCCTTCCTTTCTCCTATTCTTCCCACTTTCCTCCCCTTTTTGTCCTCCCTATCCATAAGAAGGATGAGAAATTGTCCATGCAATTTTCTGGTGGTACCAGAAAATGGCTGATGTATTCAGACTTCTTGCCTTCTTTCCCACACCCCAACTTAAAGAATCCAGTTAATTTTTTATTAAATATACTGGTAAATAAAAGGCAGCTTATATCCAGTGCTACTTTATATTAAAAGAGAATATTTTTATCAGTGCTTTCTATGTGGTGTCACTGCAAGTTCTTGACATGCTGGCTGGTTACTAAAATAGCTTGCATACATTTGCTTTCAGTCTAAACATTTTTGGTAACATATTGCAGGCAGGTGAATAATTGGTTTACATGATTTTGATTTTAAGATATTAAGAAGAAATATGCATAGGGCGCTGATAAGCATGGTGCGTAAGATACTTTTTTTCCCCAATGTTTATATAGGTTTATACCTTATAACCTTCATGTGAAGTGCTCTAGTTCTCCAGAAGTTTTAACAGATTAATACTCAAGTGCAGGTCTGTCCTAGTTTCTTCATTAATGAAAATGGTGTAATAGTAGCTGAAGTGACACATGGGGCAGAACTCTGATCGGGTGACCCATGCTCCTGTGCTTCAGCCACACATTTTCTGGCAAGCCTTTGAGGTCAGTGTTTAGGGTATTGGATACATGCATATATTTAAGTCTTCTGTAAAAAAAAAACAACCATGTATATATGCCTCTTTTGATGACAGCAGTTGTATATAAGGAAGCAACATTAGTTTAAACTCCTGTGTTGCAACTCCCTTTTCATTCAATTTTGCAACTAAAACTAGACAAAAACACTATATATGATCAGCTGGTTTTCATGGAATAGTGCCTGACAACCTCTGTAGCAAATAACTGAAACCATTGCTGGCTACTTAGATTACAGCTGAGCAAGACTTTTCAAGAAATATTAAATTAGACAATGGCTGGATGGAAAGTTTATAGTCCTCAGGTCACTTCTGAATTTGCTGTGGCACCTGTAAATAGTTTTAGATAGAAATGTTTTTTCAGTGTCTGGCTCACAAATTTATAAAGAAAAAAAATCACAAAATACAGACCCTTATGAAAGAAGAATGATTAAGATATTTACAGATAATTCTGAGGCCCTGGATTTGGTCCCTTCTGATTGTGTACAGTTTGAAGCATCTTCTACCAACTTTCAGCCACTGAGTATTTGGGGTGATCTGCATCACCCCTGTTGTTAACACTGTCAGCAGGTTATGTCAGAGGTTTCTGGCAATGTGATGAGAAGCTGGATAACCCATCAGACAAGTAAATTTCCAAGTCTTTTGGTTCAAGAGGGCTCACTCACAAGCTTGGAGGTGTTTTGCTTTTAGTAAGATGCTTTACCCTAAACTGAGTAAGAGAGCTACTTGAAGCTGATTGTTAGAGCTCTCCTGGGGAAGCAAAAGCATCTGGTTTCATAATTTATTTTTTTTTAAACAAACAGAAGACAACACCACCTCCCTCAGCTTTCCTACTAGATCGAGAGAGAGCAACAGTCAGAAGGGTGAGTGTACTCCACTGCAGTGTCCTCTCCACTCTTGTGGGATATGTGGGTTCAAACTTCTGTAAGCAAAAAAAGGACTCGGATCCTCAGCATGTAATGCGGGTCCTTGCTGTTCGTCACTGGGTAAAAGAGACTCTTGGCATCACATCTGCCTCCTCTTCTGCTTTTCACCAAAGATTTTATCTCTTATTGTTCTCTTCTGTATCCTTTGAAGTGCTTGGAGGTGCAAATTTTCATTGTAGGTCTTAACAATGTGTGCCCCAAAAAAGCACCTTTTTATTCTAAGAAGAACAGTTAACAGATTAATATATAGATTTCTTTTCAAATTGAAAATGTACATATTTACTTAGCTGTTCTTGACATGGATATCTGTGGAGTTTCACACTTCACTGCAAATCTGAGATCTGGGGCTATGTTAGATGGTGTGCTTATTTGTTGGATATTACTGGCTATAAAACAGAAGAAAAGCATTCTGCAGACTTGAAGAAAATAGGTGAACAGCTGCAATCAAGGATGACAATAAAAAGCAAAAGAATGTTACTAGAATGAAACAAATTCTTTTCTCTGCATAGCCTCTCTAGGTTTTGTGAGCAGGTTTTCTGTTATCTGTTTAGTGCAAGACTAGAAATGCTCTGTGAAGTTTTGAATGGCAGACATGGACTTCACGCTAGGCTGCGAGACTTAATTCTAAAATGTAGCAGTCATTGTTTCTTGTTCAGAGATGGAAGCATTAATGCAGGTGCGAGACCCTCTTCTGTAATTCTGCCTGCAGTTCTGGGCACTGATGTTCAAGAACATGCATTTAAACTGGAAAAGGGGGTAAGAGCTATGATGGTCAGAATGGAAAGATCCCTTTTGAGAGGAAGCTGAATGAACACAACCCATTTAGCTTAGTAAAGTGGAGTCTGAAGAGGCATACAATTTATAAATACTTCGGGGAATAATAACCCGGAAGGGAAGCGAACTGTTGTAACTAAAGGACAATGTTGGCACAAGAATAACTAGGTAAAAGCTGACTGGGAAAACATTTTGACAGGAAATCAGAATATTTCCAGAGGTTCTGTACTCCACTGGGGGTTTGAGGCAACCTTTTAATTTTTCATTTTGGGGGTTCTGCCCTCATTATTTTTAGTAATTTTTAAGATGGAGACTGTGGATCATTTATGAGCAGAATTATGTAATAAAATTATTCCTTATGATAGCAAGAGCCCTGAAGGTCCCTGTAAGCCTTATTTCTGAAATCTTAAGAGTTAGAATTCTCTTGGGTCATTGACTGCTCTGAACCTTTGGT
Organism: Apus apus; assembly: GCF_020740795.1. NCBI lineage: Eukaryota > Metazoa > Chordata > Aves > Apodiformes > Apodidae > Apus > Apus apus. The sequence goes on along the minus strand of NC_067293.1, from coordinate 11,780,749 downwards.
CCATAGTGTACTCTGAAGACACGTGTGATGATAATTAAGAAAAGTAATTCTGTTGGGTAAGGCTTATATCTTCTTTGTAGACATGCTGATACCTTTAGTGGCTCAGGGAGGCAAGTGTATGGGAATACAGAAGTTGAGAGGTTGGAAAAACACTTTAGTCAGATTTTGTGATGTATAGCATGTATAGCAGCCAGTGATGGTTCATCTACCCTATGGACAGAGGTTTAAATTTAGTCTAATTAGTATGTTTACACTACTACTGCAACTCATACAAAAATGTATGTATATAACCTTTTTCTGTTGATACTCATTAATAAGGACCATCAATGTTTTGCAAATGTTTTAGTAATCTATTTGACATTTAGTGATGGTCTCTAGACATTTTCTTCTCTTTTTAAAGTACCAGTAATGATGCTTCCTAGAAGGAATTCTGTTCTTATAAGAAAGTAAATGCATTTATGTTTGTCTGAATTTTTAGCTCTCCACTAAGTGTATCACAGCTGATAAATCTCATAAATCAAAGATAAAGAGAATAATCTTAAAGTCCAGTTTGAATCTTTTTCATGCTTATTTCTGTGCAAGGGGAGGCAGTGTCTTCAGTACCATTGCAATCTAATGGTTTTGTTGGTACCATTTAGGGTTGCCTTTCTTGAAAATGTGACTTGTTGATCTCAGTGGAGTAACAACCTGTGTAACAATCTGCCTTCTACTAAATATTAGGTAACAGTCCCTTCTGGCTTTATGCTCTGCAGTTTTTATCAAACTTAAAAAAAAAAAAAGGTTGGAGGGGGGCAAAAAGAAATAAAAGGAAATCCAAATCCAAAAGAATTATGTGACTTAAGCTTCCTCTTCTGTTCATCATCGTTGAAAGAAGGGAAAATGTCCAGTTTAATCAGGGAGGAAGTTCCTCTAAAAGCAAGCAGTAACAGCAGGTTTTGGAATGTTCTGAGAGGACTGGTTGCTGCAGAGACTGAGGGGCACATCGCTTTCTGCCTTCTCCTCATGAATACCTTGTGACACAGCAGACAAAGTGGATGAGATGGAAGGAGAAAAGGAATATGGGCTATTCCTTGAGAGTCCAAACCCACACACATACCTACATATATACCCCCAGTACAGTTACATCTATCCCTGTTACACTGTGCAGGGATTCATGGGGTTGTGCAGTGACTGATCTGCTCATATAATAAAGCTCTTGACCTTAGTATATTTTAAGAATCTCAGCATAGCTAGATGGGAAGGTTTTGTTTCACAACATGCAGAGAATGGCCTATGAGTTTCCACAAAAATTAACACCAGATTTACTTCAGGATTTAAGGGGGAAGTGCTCTGCAGCTGGGGGGGGGTAGGGGGAATGGTGCTTGTTCTGCAGAAATATGAACCTGTTGGTGATCAAGGATACTCTGTGTCAAGTTGTTTAACTGAAATGACTTTTTAATTTATTGATTTAAAGCCTAACAGAAAGGGAAAGCACACTTGTTTATTTAATCCACTTTGATTCGTCTCCTTTCTGGAAAAAGACTAAACTTTATCCACTTTTCTTCTCTACACATCCCATTTCATCTCACAATTAGAAATCTTCATTACAGCTGGGAGGACTGGGTATCCAGGAGCCACGATGTGGGCTCCCTTCAGAAATTCAAGTTTATGTAGTTTTCTGCGGCTTGTGTGTTGGTGCAACACACTAAAAGTGCCAAGAAAATTTTGTTCCCAAAAAGTAATTTGGCTTGTCTCTTGCTTGTTAACTTATAGAATGGTACAAAGTTGTTTGACAGAAGTAGTATTTCTTTGTATCTGTCACACTCATATAATTGAGACATGTTCAACTTAATAGAGATGTTGCTCCATTCTTACTAGTGAGTTTGTGTTCAGGTGGAGGGTTGGTTAGTGTGATGGGTATTTTTCCCTTCTGTCAGGGGTTCCTTATGTACAGATGTCCAAGGCAAAGCTTTTCCTGTTCTTAGACTGAGCATTATCTTATCTGTTACCAAGCAGTTTCATTCTGTCCATTAACTATTCCAGTAATCTTATTTTCTCTTAAATCCCATGAGCAATGTTTCTAGAACAGTAAAAAAAAATTGCAAAGGACATTTATAAATATTATGGCCTGCTCAGATCCAGTTATTTTAAAGATTTGCACCCTCCCCTTGCCCAAAATGGAAGGGCACCAACTGTCAATATTGCTTCTGTGATCAAGTCTTTTTTTCTTCCCTACAACAGCCCACTGTTTGTAACGTGGAAGATTGGTCGAGATAAACGATTGCGTGGATGCATAGGTACTTTTTCCGCCATGAACCTGCATTCAGGACTCAGGGAGTACACACTTACTAGGTAAGATTTTGTTTTCTGTAGCCTTGACTTACATATTTAAATAGTCTGCTGAGGAGATGATAGGTGTGCTTTGTCTTGGTTTGGGTTTTTTGGCTGTGTCACTGTACTGATCAAGGAAAAATTGTATCTCCTTTTGATGATAAGTGTATTGCCTGGTCATTTGACTGCTAGTGTCATGAGGCTATGGTTTCAGTTAAAAACTGTAACATGAGCCTTTTTTCTGAAAAAAACTACTCTCCAGTAGCTTACTGTAACTAACTATTATAGTATTTTTTCCAGTGTTCAGACAAATTTTAACCTTAATAGTTAAAGTCAGGGCAGAAGACCAGAAAGTCAGATTTGGGGATTATCCTATTCACACTTCTAAAACAGCAGGTATTCTCACCTCTTCTCCATCAGGTGCTTCCAATCAGCTGCAGTTAATTTAATGCTACAAATTTCCATTACATGTTACTCTTCAGATACATCCCAGCCCCTGAGTGGGAAGCTTCTGGATGAGGGAGGTAAGTGATGATAATCCTTCACTCCCTGGCAGCATAATCCTTCATTTTTTGATCTACACCTAAATTCATTCACCTTAATATTGTTCCATTTCCTTTGCATAGAGTGAAAACTAATAAGTGTATCACTAGAGCTAGTAGCAAGCTTTCTACTTGTTTTTTCTAAGAGTTTTTTTAAGTTTATTTTCTAAAGAATCAATGGAATTTTATTCCATTCAGTTACAATAGAGTGTTTATAGTGCTTTAAAATAGAAACTACATACTGGCATGTGTAGACCTCTAAAATTGTCATCACTTAAAGTAATTGATGCCTCTAGATCACTTTAGATTTGAGGCTTTCCTCTGCTGCAGGATCCTCCTCTTTGCTGTTAAAAAGCCTTGTCAGTCCCAGTATTGATTAATACTTAAATGGGACGTGTTCTTTCTTACACATCTCACTAGTTGGTTGCAAGCTGAAGTTCATTTCATGCTTTTCTTTGCTCAGCTTGAAGAAATCAACTGCTTATCTCCTGGAGTCCTTACAGACTTCTGAAAGACCCAGTTACCTTTATTGTGTTCGTTTTATTTATTATGTGGTTTGTAATGTTTCTGATTGTGTCTTTTAAAAGCTTTCTCTGTTGAAGGTTAAGAGCCTTAAATTCTTAACCACTGGTGAGCCAGACTGAAGGAAAAATTACTTGCCCCCTGTACTGGAAACCATTTAATTTACAGTGCCTGATTGAGAACTGTGAGCTTGTACAGAAAGTTACCCTTTAAGACTAGGAAGAAGATGATAGCCTTAAAAGTAGTCTTCGTTACTTATAGATTTTTCTATTCTCACAAATCAAATAGCGCTGTACTCTTGCATACCTTTAAAAATGCTTGTAAGATTCCTGTCTCTGCATTCTAACTCTGAAAGCTAACGTCAAAATACATGAAAAGTTATGCAAATTAAAGGAAATAGAAATATTTTCAGTTCAGTATTTAAATGATGGCCATATGCTGTGGAAATTTATACTAGACTATTCAGTATATAAATTGTTCAGTAATTTTCAATATGAGAGAAATGAAAATATATACCAACCTGTTTTTCAGAAATATTTGTGAGATCATCAGTTGTTTAAAAAAATTCTATTTAGTGGCATATTGGATTTTGTTACCTTTTATGGGGAACCTTTTTCATGTCTTTAGTACAAAAAATCTTTTCTGTAGTTTAAGAAAACCCAAAAACTTCAGATATGAACACTGAAATACAAAGTTCATATCTGAATGTATTGAAAAGTTGCTCCTTTATATCAATCATTATTTTAAAAAAGAAAGAAAGGTTTACCTGTGAGCAGTTTCCTTCACGGTGTTAGTCTTTTCAACTACAGAGCTTCCAGTGGAGAGCATCTGAAGAATAAAAGAAGCACCTTTGAAATGCCTCTGAACTTCCAGAGTTTGAAGCTCCGCAGGCCTCCCTAGGAGGGATCAGAAACTAGGACATTGTAGCTTGATCCCGCAGTATGTGGGCAATAGGCTTCTGCAGAACACATGACAATTCCTGAAAGAGAAAAAAAGCAACAACTTCTTCAGGGAAGGCAGAAATTAATCAGCTAAATAGGTAGAATGAGAATGGGCTCTCCAGAAAATGCAACTTGACCAAAATTTTCAGTTGAGGATACAGGCAGGTATTTCCCTGACTTTATTTGACACTGAGAGGCACTTTTCTTCAGTTATTCTGAAGATCCAGTGTGGATAAACAGAACCAAGTTGTTTGTCTAGTTCATTCTTTTTCAGCACCTTCTGTGGAATTGTGACCCAACTTTCAGTGAGTAAAATGCTACAGAAGAACAGTTGTTCTTAAATGCCCTGGTGTTTAGTCATCAAAATATCCTCAGTTTTCTTCATGCATGATTTTATTACAAATACGCTGAGTAGTCCTTAGGATCATGATTAATCACATTTTCCATAATTCTAGTACTGATTTGTAATTGTTTATTGTATACAATATATAGTGTATACACCTCTATCTGCATGCAGTCGTGTAGATTCTGCAAAATAGCATAATGATACTTCATCTAGGAATCTGAAGCAAACTGTTTCTTTCTTGGGACTCCCATACCCCCCTACGTGAAAAACACCTTCTTGGGGTCTGTAAACAAAAATGGTGATGGTGTGTGACCAAGTGAGTTTCTCTTCCCCTTTTGAGCTCTGTAGGTTGTTATGCTGGTATTGCCAGTATATTTTAAACAGGAAATGTATGTAGACTGAATCATCATTAATTGGATGCATCTGTCTAAGTTGTGAGGAGGGATGAGAATACCCATAGTTAAAGATGCTAGTACTGTATTCTTAACAAAATCTTCATGTTAGAATTCAATTTTATCTGCAGTTACACTGGTGAAACACAGGGGGGAAAGGAGGTCTATTTTTAAAACCTTCTGCAGAACTTTATGAGAAGACAGATTCAGATTTAATGATTGTTAGATGATTTTACTAGGAGGTTAGTTGGATAAAAATCTATCCCTGTCCAAAACGTTGTACAGTATTGAATATTGCATATTAAGAATGCAAGAAGTTTATCAGGGGAAAAATAATCCTTTAGACCGAATGTGCTAATTTAATATCCCACCTGAATGCATAAAAATAAACCAATTCAGATTATGAAAAATACCTTGTGTTTTACAGCTCCTTCAAGAAAAAACACTGAACTTGGAAGCAGGTTCCCACAGAATTTCATAACAGGTTGATAAATTACTTTTTCATGTATTCTGTTTCAGCAGTAAGACTTAGATTTTGGCACTGAAGTTTTAAAGTCCTGCTCTCTTAATGAAATAGTACAATTTATTAATTTTAGGTTAGTTTTTCTATCCATTTAATGTAATTTCAAGTCATGTTTTATGCCTAGTGAATATAACAAGTATAGGTGTGTAAATTAAGTTTTAACTCTGCATTGGTTTATCCTATCAAGACTAGAATATGTATATGGGGAGGGAAGTAGTAGAGAAGAAGCAGATAAAGGGAGACATTGTATGATAAAGCCTTCTGCATAGAAGAAAACAGTGAAGAAAAACTGGAGGAATCCAAGCCTTAACTGGATTAGTATGTGGCTTAAAACTAGATTTAAATGCTCAAATAATATGTAACGAACCCTCCTTAACTAGCATAGGCCTGCCTCTCCTGACTAGATGATGTAATCAGTCTTTTTGTTGTGTGTTCTGCTCACCACTCCACCTGAGAGAAGTATGACTGCTGTCAGACGTGCAGCCTAGATGTGGTTGATGAAGAAATGAAAAAAGCTAAAGTGGGAAGCTGGGGTTGGAAAGCAGAAGATTTAAGGAAATTAAACCTGCAACACAACTTTCTCTGAACTGAATTGGGGTGTAGATTCCACATGAGGATTTGGCTACCAATGGCATCAACTACTGCTCTATATTTGTCAGCAATTTCAAGAGTCTTAGTCTTTGCTGCCATATCCCCTGCCTGCTCCCTGTGAAAAACACTGACCCTTTCTTTCCTCTTGTTCTTCACGGTAAAGTTGTGTCAAACTGCAAGAGTGCAGTATGGCAAACTTATTTAAGGGGTAAAATTGAAAAATAGTGAATGGTGGATCACATTAATATTGATGTTGGCCTTATTTGTTGAAGACTAGACGCAAATTTTTGCGCAGATGGGACAGCTTCCCTCTTGTGTTTAGGTGTAAAGTTACTACTCTGTTTAATTCCTGTTTCTTTTCACTAACCACAGACTCGTTCAGGCTTCCCTGTAATCAGCCCCTACAAGTCAGTGCTAACTTCCCAAAGCCTTTACTACCAGGCAGTGCTGTGATGGGTGCAGCCAGCTGTTGCTGCTGACGCAGGGCAAAGCATACTCATGTCTCTGACTGCAGTTTCTGAGCTGCAGAGTTGGGGGATAATATATGTTTTTGAAATTTCAGTTGTGACCTTTGCTGTTCACAGAAGCCGTATTCTGAATTAATTCCTGCAAATAGCATTTCATGTAATATTTCAGAGCACATTGTTGCTTCTTTGTTGCCCACTGGTAGTACTTTGCAGGCTGCCTTATTTTGTGGCTTTGATTTATAGTAGGCCACTGCTGAAAGTCAGCTTTTTCTATTCTATTTCTACTCTGTATCTGGTGGCTAGCAATGAAAAATGGCTGATAATTGTGAGATGAAGCTTACACTATCACTTGCAGAATGAAGCTCTGTAGGGAGCAATGTACACTCTCGAAAGTCTGAACTCACTTATTCTTGTATGTTTAACATAGTCTTTAAAGCCAGGAAGTATCATGTTGCTTCCTTTTCATTGGTGTGTTTCTGTGAAAAGCAGGCTTGATATTGGTATTTCCAGCATCTGCTGGTTGCCTCTGAGTCCTCAAGGGGAGAATAGTTGCTGAGGGAGATCTGTGGTAACATGGTTCTGTGTCTGATTGGGTGGATGGACAACCAGTGTGTCCCACTGAACATGTGAGAAGCCAGTGGCAATAGCCATCTGGAATGTGTAAGTCCTAACTCCCACTTATCCCTCATGACCCTAGTTAGTTGGTAAGTTTTTAGTGGGGGTTCAACTTAAAAAAACACAGAATCACAGACTCTTAGGCATTGGAAGGGACGTCGAAAGATCCTCTAGTCCAACCTCCCTGCCAGAGCAGGATCATTCTAGAGCACATCACACAGGAACGTGTCCAGGTGGGTTTTGAATGTCTCCAGCGAAGGAGACTCCACAACCTCTCTGGGCAGCCTGTTCCAGTGCTCTGTCACTCTCACAGGAAAGAAGTTTTTACACGGAACCTCCTACGTTCCAGTTTGTACCCATTGCCCCTAGTCCTATCACTAGACATCACTAAATCCTCTAAGCTTTAATAATAAAAGTGCCATACATGCTGTCAAAGCCTTTGGAACCAGTTAGACTGCAGGCCGCTGAGGCTCCTGAGGCAGTCACAGTGTGTCTCTCACTTATTCCATCATATACCTTTGCTGAGTGACAAGGTTCATTAATTTTTTTAATGATGACTAATTACCTTTAACAAAATTGAGACAAAATTATTTTTACATATACATAATTTGTACAGGTTTCTATGTTTTGGCTGCCATGTTACCTATATAGACATTAGACTTTACTGAAACTTGGAGCTGTTCATATTTCTAAATGTCATCTAGGCTGAAGAAAGCTTGTTGCCGAACAATTGTAGACATTAATTTTACAAATAAAACCTTTTTAATTTGGGTAAATCCTTAGATCTGTCACAGTGGAATATGTTTAGTTTTAAAATGGATTGTGATGTAAACTCACAGTACCAGAAACTCCAAATGAAGTATACAAATTTGAATTTATTGAGTGAGGCTTAGTTACTCTTTGTGAGTCGATTCAGTAAGTAGGTCTGTAGTTATTTGTTCACTCAGTGCCAGTTCATTATTCCAGGGAACTGTTGCTTAACAGAACTGTCTACTGCTTTTTCTCAAAGGGCAAAGCTAGATACAATGCTGGCTTTAGAAGCAGAAAACCCTCAAACTTTTGCTTTAATGATGGATTAAATGGTGCTGCTTCTTTCATTATGGAATGAAAATAATGTTGTTTAGGAGGGAGAAGGAGCATGCCCTAGTGACTATATGTTTCTTGCATATTACATGTGTTGGGGATGTAGTGATTCTGCCTTGATTTTTTTTTTTCTTAAGTAAAAAAAAAAAAAAGGTGCTGTAATTGTTGGTCTATTTTTCCTAAGAAAAACCTTGCTAGACCCTTGGACCTAACGGTAGATAATAGTCTGTTTCCTTAGCAACACTTCCTGAAAGAAAGCAATGGAAAACACTGCAAATGGAAGGACAGTCTTTAGATTATTATCTTTATGAAAGGAGGAACCCATAACGATGCCCTATCAAAGCTTTTTAAATAGATCCAGGGTTATCAGCTATTGATAACCATTTTACTGTTTTGCTGGGAAAACTGAATTCTAGAATATGAATTCTTTGGCACAGGGGAATGCATTACTGCATTTTTTGGAATAAACTTGCTCTGTGAATTGCCTGTTATAAAAACAAATCAAAGGTGTAGGAAAAAATGGTACTTTATAATTCAAAATGGTAACAAAATGGCTATATCTTTATAATGTGACTCAATGAAGCTTGAAGGGGTGTTGCTAAGACTGTCATGAATCCAAGGTCTTGGGGAAACTGTCCAGAATTAAAATACATATTTCGTCATGTTTTTTTCAAAGCATGCATTAAAAATTGGGAATTTCAAAAATACACTTATCATAAAATGCATGCTTTGAAAAAAACATAATCAAGCAAAATAACTTGCATTAGTTGATGTAATTTGTGGTATTCTGATAAATCAGATATTCCTGAAATTTGACTGAATGTGAATGAGTAACTGGGGACACCCAGCAGTTACTCAGAGTTTCCAGATGGGTTTCCAGGAGGAGCTGTGTCATGTGACTCTGGTCTTTCCCACGATGCTTTTGCATTTAATGTTCTTCCCACACAGTCTCCTTCTATTAAGCTAAGAAAACGGTGCACACCCTGTGAGTTCAAAGACAGAGTTCTAGTTGAGTTGAAACACTAGTTTGGTTGAAAGTCAGATTTGTATTTGTCTTTGAATATTACTTGACATCAGTATTTGGGAGGGAGGGTGGAGTCAGGGAAACTGGCCGCTCTGGTTTTCCTATGAAGGCTCTACTTTGCCATAACTCGTATTTTTCCATTACTAGTATGGATAGTTGTTGGTGCTCCATGGTTTTTGGTCAACTTTTTCATCTTTTTGTTTTATACTCTTAAAGGGAAAGTCTTTGAAACATTTCTTAAAAATCTTTGAGAAAAGAATTTGCTTTCAGTTGAGATTTTTGGTGGCTTTTTGTTTTCTTAAGTACTACAAAGACACACTGGGTTATGGGCCAGTGCTGAAGAGTACAGGACAGGACTGTGTGTTCAGGCAGCAGAGAGAGGCGTAGATGATGTGTCTCAGAGCTCTGGTGTATTAAAGGTTTTGTGTATGTGGAAACTCTTAGCTAGGACAGAGTAGAAGAAGTTGGCATAGAAGTTACCTGCTTCTGGACAAGCTTCTCTCTCTGGCTGTTCTCAGCCTAGCAGTAGATGTTTATTTTTAATATAGAGGAAGGGACATTTCCCACAACTTCTTTGCTAAGGAGTGGGGGGAGGGTGGTGGTGGAGGAAACTCCCCACTGCACATACTGGCCAGTGCTTAGATGTGCTAATTATAGGAAAGATGTTAACGTAGTTTCTCCCTCACTTCCTAAGATGCTGGAAATTGAGGTGAGGCAGTGGTGTGTATTAGATACCTCCTCCAGTAGAAGTGAACTTAAAGGCTTTCTTTGGCTCAAGGAGCTAATTTTTTGTGAAATCTACTGTTTTAATGTAAGTTATCAGGGTTTAAGTGAGGTCAAAGGAAAAAGAATTTTATCTATGCTTATAAGCTGTTAAAATCTTTTAACTCTGCAGTTTTGTGTGGGAGGTACTGTGGGAAAGGAGTCTCAGTTAAAGTTTTCAGTCTGTCAGCACCTCCTCCATTTAGGTGTTTCCTGATGCTTCTTTTCAAGACTGTAAAAAGAAGAAACAGCACAAACTGGGTGTGCATATCAGGCTCCAAAGCCCTCCTTTATCTCTGTTCACTTTAACACAAAGATGTTGAGGGTGTTGCAGCTGAAATTACCATTTCCATAGACCAGATTCATGAGAATTAAAATGCCCTTGTAAACTGTAACAGAATTTTCTGGTATTTTTAAATAGTATCAACAGACGGTTGTTTCTAAAATCATGCCTGTTGACACTAGGAAGAGAGAAGTTGTCCTTTACAGAGATGTATGGTTCAGATGGTAGAAAAGCTCTTGGAAGAAGAAATAGCATATCCACCTCTGGTGGGACATCAGCCATATAGAATGCTGAAGAATGTCTGAAGAAATCTAAGCATAGAGACACTCCAGATTCTGAGGTAGTCCAAAAGTCTTACAGGCCCCAGCACTCTGAACTATTTCAGCTGTGAGCATGTGATATTGGGAGAGGATGGGGGAAAGTTGACCAGTCTTGAACGTCATCATTTACAAATGACTGAAGTTTTACTATTCATTTTATGCATTGTAGAGGGAATATATATTTACTTGAAAAAAAGAACTGTTTTGGTTTGGTTTTTTTCTGACATGACTTAAAAATGCAATGTTACGGACAAAAGCACTTCAGGTTTGTCTCTTCCCTTTGAATTGTTGATGCTTTTTTCAAATTCTGCCATTTTCAGCTGTACTCCCTACAAGTATATTTTGGTGATAGCTTTTGAAACAGAAATTGAACATTCATTGGTTTCATAGCTATGTAAATGACAAGGCATTGATACAGTCTACAAAACATCTAGTGCTGTGAAAATACATAAATAAACAGTTCCTTAAACTATTTGATGCAGATCCAAAAAATATTTCTTATCTCACGATTCCTAATTTTATGTGAATTTTCAAAACTTTTTAATTAAAAAGTCTTCTAGATGTAGTAGTAATTAACACACAAATAATAGCTTTTTGACCAGAGTGGAGAATAGCTTTCTTTTGGCTATCAGTACCAATTATAGTAGGAGTGATAACACTCAATTCTTAAAGCAAGTCTTAAATATCATGTGCAGGCTACTAAGACTGTCTACTCACATCCTTAAATTTAGGCTTTCTGTTCCAATGCAATGGTATAATCTTTTTTTCTTAGTGCATATTGTTTGTAATAAAGGCTCAATAGTCAGGCAAGCAGTCTCTCAGGCCGGAGAAGTATATCAAGAACTCCCACAAGAACTTGGGAAACTTGTGCAGATGTTAAAAGAGTGTTGTGTTGGGGCTGAGCACAGCTGTTGGGAACATCCCTATCTGCCAGAAGCTGTGGCCTCAGCTTCATTGCAAAGGGCCCTTGTGATAATGGCAATTACTAATAGTTGTGTATGTCAATATATGAAATCGGGTATATCAAATTCCTGTCAGCAAGGAAATGTGACTTCGTTGATGTGAATCATTTTACATCTTTACTTAATTTTTCAGTGAATAGATTTGACAGGGGCAAATAAGAAAAGCTTTTCATTTTCTGAACAGTACAACTTCTTGGTACTTCAGGTTCAAGTAGTTTTAATGACTTAGAGTTCTGTAATACCACAAACTGAAATAGGTCCCAAGCTACCTGTAACATGCAAGGAATTCACCACTTCAGATACCAGCCTGATTGCAAGTAATGTTTTCAGTGTTTTATTCATTATAAAAAGTCTGGTTAGAAATAGATTCACACTGGTACCTTCAAACAATATTTCTTACTTAAGATGAACTAATAACTTTTTCTCTATGTGAGAAGTTGCTAATGCAAATTATTTAGAACAAAAATTTATTTAATATGTAATAAAAAACTTTAAGTACTTATTTTTCTTCACATATTGGCTTATATCCCATTCAACTGAAGGGTCATTGTAAAGCTAAAGCATAATCTGGCCCAACTGTATAAAGGTTTGAAAGAGAAAAAAAAAGTTCTGTGTGCATATGTATATTTTTAACAGCTTCGGTTCTTATGAAAGACAATTAAAAGAGCTGCTTCTGTTATCTCTAGGCCAGTTACTTCTAGGTGTTATTGTTCAAGCCCCACAGATACCATATTGGTTTTGCCTTGAAGAAAAAGGGAAAGGGGAAATGTGATTTTAAAATAACTGAAAGGTCATTGCAACCTCAGCCCTCTCCCAGGGCATCACTGCTATTCATCAGAAATATTTTTACATGTTCTGTCAAGAAAATTATGCTGGCTTTGTTTCTGTTGCCAGAAGCTTCTACACAATTTGCAAGCTGGTTAGATGGCCCTTTCTCCTCTGTGCTGAGGATGCATTCTGCAGTTTGCTCACTTAGCTACAGAGATGCTTTTTTTCCTTTGACCTAGACTGTTAATCCCTCATTGCAAAGAGCAGCAGCTGGGCTTTGTCTGTGGAGGTCCCTGCACCGCTTGCAGCCTCATTCCACAGAGCAACCCTGCTTTGTGTGTTCTGCTTTTTCAGTTACTGAAAGGGTGACTTTCTGTTTTCTTGCTTAGAAGACCCTCTTCAGCTTTTCAGAAGTCTACAATACATGATTTTTATTTATTTAATCTGCTGTCCTGCCCTTCCCCCCCTACAAAAACAACTACAAAAAAGTAGTTTTCCAAAAGCTGTTACATACAGTTTCACAAAACTGTGTTGGACTAAAATGTTTGTGATATTCTGGAAGTAAAACATTTCTGAGTTGCTTTTTACAAAAGTGATGAAACCTACTTCCACTTAAATATTAAACACTGTAGATAGATGTGTTGAATTGTAGCTCTAATGGATAGAATTATTAATAAACCTGTGGGGTTTATGTGTGTGTCCATGTTGTATTCTTATTTAATATTGAATAATCAGGCTTCAGTTGCTCTTGATGCAATTCGCTCAGTTAAACCTATGTAGCCATGTAGGATGTTAGTGGTAGTTGAAAGCTAAGTTAACACAAGAACAGAACAGAAAGTCATTTGGTGGTGTAGGCTTTACTGCAGTGAAAAAAAAAAAAACACAAACAAACTACTACTACCTTCAAAGGGAAGAGAATTTTGCCTATAGTTTCTCTAAGAAGACTATGTAAAATATTTAATTTGTAAGCATAAATTTACATTTCACTTAATCTCATAATCAAATGGTCGTGTTTATATTTTCATGTTTTGTAACAATCTTTATTCTGCAGCTGAGCAGAATTTTCAAATATATGTAATGCTGTCGAGTTAAATGCATTCCTTGAATACTTAAGTTATTGTTTTTGAGGCTATAGACCTCAAAAGCCTAACCTGAACCTTTTGCCTCTTCTTCATAACTTCCTTTTCATTCCACTTCAGCTATTTTTATTTGCTACTCAAAACCTGTTTTATAGCAGAAAACATATAAAGAGAGACAGCTGGCAGACGTGGAACTGAATGTACTGTTTAGCTGAGCTTACAAAGGTTCTGTTGCTTGGGCATCTTGGCCTTATATACAGAGATTTGTGAATGCCCCATCCAGTCACTTCTGTAAGCTGAGAAAGTTGCAGGTGGCACTGAATGTGCTCCTCCAAGCAGACAATTGTGATGGAAAACCAGGAGGAGTGAAGGGATGAAATGGTAACCTGTTCTCAGGAGAGACAGAAGTGGCAGAGTTGCCAAAAGAGGAATAAGAAGGTGGCTTACAGACAACTTGCTGCTGTGGGTAGGAAGATCAAGGACAGGCAGGAAGCAAAGCTTCCAGCTGTATATTACGTATCTAAAACCTACTCTATTTTTAATTGGTGGTTTGTAGAGGTGTTGAACAATCATGGCTCTAATCTGTTAATGAGATTAGCATATGAAGTAAAAACCTACACATGCACAAAATTAATAGGAAAAAAATTGTTGAGAACCATTGTCTGTTGCCTTAAATAAGTTTTGTCCTGGTGCAGCATTTCTCACACCTGCATTCTAGGATGGCTTAAAGATAGCAGAGGTGTCTAGAAACCAGAATTACTTCTTTTGTGCCTACAAATTCTCATTAAATAAGGAGTGGCTATTCCTTTCCCTGAGGTATGGTTACATACAATGTGCCACAAGGGATTAATCTTGTGCCTTCCTTTTTCACTCTATTTGTAAAAACACTGAGAATTAGTAAGAAGCTGTAAGCTCAGCTACCAGCCTTCACACTGACAGCACTCGGCTTTGTGCCTCTTTGTAGATACACTCACAGTGTAAAAGATTGCACTTAGATAAAACCAGCTGGTTTAACAGTCCAGCTCGAGTTGTGATACTGATGAAACACACATCTTAGGAGACAAGCCAGGATATTATTCAGTGCTCTGTACTAGGAGTGATCATATTCCAGTCTTACAGACTGTGGACTCTGAGTTATTCTCAATTTACGTACATGTTGAAGAATTTCAAGACTGGATTCTGTCACTTTTCATTTATCTGACTATAATATTCATCAATACATTCATATTTCAGTATATTTTTTAGTCTTAGTCTTTCTATGAAACATCTAATGCAACACCTCAAGGGAATATGATCTCTTTAATTCTGAACTCAGTTACTCATTGTTTCAAAGTCCTAACCATAAAACATAGTTTCTAATTTTGTGAAAAACAGTGTCAAAACCAAGCTTAATTGTAAAATTCCATCCCCTGCATTTACTGTCTTGTTTTTAAAGTGAATCATATGGACAACCAATAAAAATTAAACTACTTTTTTTTCTTATGTAAATATACAGTTTATGGTATTTCTGGTGGAAAAAATTAATACTGAGAAAATTAAGTACTCTTTTGTTCCAGACTTCAGTACTATAATAAAAATAAATGCTTTTTATAAGCTGCAGGAAATTGAAAGTATATTAATGTATCATTGCATTGCTGAGACATGTAGGAAAATATTTTTCCATACGTGCTTAGATGAAGCTTTCTGAAGCTGATAAAGAATTAAAAATATTTCATGTTAACTTTTTTTTTTAATTATGACTTAAATGCATCTTTAGAGGGTGGTGATATTTTGTGAATTGTTTAAATGAAGGTTGATTTCAGCAACAACATGACTTGATTTTTCTCTTCAGTGTCTGTTTCGGGATAAAGGGGTGATCTCAGGTCAATATTGAGAGGCTTGCTGGAGATGGAAAGAATTCTAGAGACTTCTTTTCATGCTCCTAGGGATTTGAGTGGTTAGCATTGCTCAAGCTGTACAGTTCTAAATGTAATTGAACGGTTCGTTTTTGTTAATTATCTAAACTTTGCCATCTGCTGGAGAGCTTTTTAGTGAAATTATAATTTAGTCCAGTTGGAGCTCAATTAGTTTTCTGACTAGTCTGTTATCATGTGTTCACCCAACAAAAACCTACGCTTCTAACCCTGGTCACTTCTGTTACTCAATTTTTAAATAAGCATCTGGAATGAGTGTGACAAGTTTACCGTGTTATGATGAGAGATTGTTTAAAGTGCTGTTGATTTGCTTTTTGTGTATCAAATGAGGACATTTCCATGGTAATTGGCACCTTGCAGCTTCCTAAATGTTTGCATGAGTATGACACAAAAACTGTCACGCCTTTTTGAATGCCTTTGTCCTCATTTATCCCAGCATGATGATAGACGCTTGGAGGCCTGAGAGACAATACAGGAAAAGTCAGAAAAGAAGCTGCCACCTACGAAGAAACTACTGCATACAGCTGCTTTACCTTATGTTCCCCTGTAGTCAGAAAATACTGTTCAAGGTCCATGCTGAGCAATTCAGAGTACAGAGAACTGTTTCGCATGGATATTCCGAACTGACTGCGTTCAGTTCTAGATGTATGGAGTCTGGCACGTGGCACTTGAAACTTTTTGATACACCCGCGTAATTGCCGCTCTGTGCTGTAATTTGCTGCCTCTCACTGACCTCTTATGTGAAGGCATTGGATTCAGCATACCGTTATGAAGGCATACCTCTGAATTGTTATTGAAGCTCTGCTACATCTTAAGATTAATACAAGATTATTTTTTTTTTCATTGTAATCGGGTATATCTTACAGTAATGTAAGATATGTAAAATGGTCCCCCCACACCCTGCAGGGTTAAAATAGTATGAGAAAAATCCAGTGTCTTCACCTTGTTTGCTCTTTCTTCACATTCCAGGAGAAAAGTAAGTTGTTTAGAACCACCAGAGCAATACAGTTGTCAGATTTCTGGCTTCAGGAAGCAGTAAGGAAGTTGAAGCCATAGAACTTTGACTCTTATTAATGTAATCAGGACACTACAATATTGCTTTGTGGATTTTTTTTTTTAAGTTTTCTTTTAGGTAAATGTTTTAAATAGAACACTGTAAACTTTTGTTACCTCTTTCCATTTCTGGGTCTAGTCTTAAAAGATATTACTTAATTTTTTAATCAGAGTATTATACTAATGTCTTCTACAGCATTGCTATGCCATCTGCAAGAAGTCTGAATATCCAATCCTACATAGTTGTTTAAAAAAAAAAAGCTGAATGACTCTTGGTAAATTCAAACCGACCAGATGTTTTTGCTGCCTCAGTGTATTGCATCCTGTAACTATTCTAGTCTTGCTGATATTAACTAATTAAGAATTTCCACATTTATTAGAGAGTTAAGTCATTTTGGAGGACATCCAGACAGTTTATTTTAGGCACCTGTAAAACTTAGGCCAACTAAAATAGAGACCTTAATTGTCTTACCTAGTCAATTAATGGAGGTTGTCTTTCTGATGAACCTTTCTAAAAAATTTCTATACATGCTCTGAATTGCCTTTTAGAGAAATGTTGTTCTTTTCAAAGCTGAAATAACTGTCTAAAATAGAGTATTAGAATATTCCTTCTTCCTATTAAAATACATATCTGAATCTAGACAGAGATCAGGAGAAAATCTTTCTGGTATACTTCAGTTAAAAAATAATTGACTGGGGAGCCACAATGCCAGACCAGTATTTTATTTCTCTCATCTGACACACTCTTGCTGTTACCTGCTGCACCATGCTAACAGGCTCAGAACTTCACAGAAATATTTCTATGCCAAATGTCAGCAAGTGTGTATTTCTTTTTTTGCCCTGTGACTGCCACTTAGCAACATAATGTGCAGGAAGTATAAATGTTATTCTTTCCCTTTCTGTCTCCCTAATGTAAGGGAGGGTTCAGGAAAAACACGTCATTCACAGTTGTTTTGTTTCCTGGAAATTTTTCCAGTCTGACAAAAAAACCAAACAAACCCAAAACCAGTATAAATAATTTTTTTTTCCTTGCATTCAAGTGATTTGATGATGCATGTAAATCACTCCTTGAAATATCCATTTAAGTAGACAAAACTCTGCTGGTCATAAATAGAAGTTGTTAGAAGGCTGTCACGTGGGTTGTGTTAGGCTGTCTGATCTCTTACGCTGAAAGCTTGGAGGATTCTATTCATAATGATTTCAGTTTCTGAAGAGGAGCACACTCTGCCCTGCCTTTCTGGCTCAAAAATTAATTGCAGATCGTGACTTGGAAGCTGCTAGGTTTTTTCTTGTCTGTGCCAAACTGAGCTGTGATAGCTGATTCTCATTAGGAAAATACTGGTGATCTGCTTAAGTGTGTGCCTTAATTTCTCCCCATTGAAGTTACTGAATGAAAACGTAAAAATCTTAATTAACTCCACTGATCAGTAACCCATCAGTAACCTAGCAGTAGGAAAATAAAAAATTATTGCCATATTTTTTTCTGAAACCCTGGCACCAAGTACTACCATCTCTTTGCTATTATCTAAAATCCAGTGACTTTGCCACTCAATTCCATGATGTTTAGAATTAATTGAAGAACAGTATCTAGGCCCTTTAGGCTCAGTTTATTGACAAAGGGCCATTTCTTTGTTAAATGCATTTTTAAGGTAATTCTGCTAAGCACATTTTCCTCAGTGAATCTCAGGGTTATACCTAATCTGAGGTTTTCAGAGCTGATAGAATTTAAGTTCTTTGCCTACCATCTAAAAGTAGTGCCCATGTGCTATTTATCAGAAGAGGTTTATCAGAAAAGGATAATAGTTTGTAAAATGAGATCTTTAGCCTATTTGTCATAGCTCTATTGATGATATTTGAATTGTATGATGTCAAAAAATTGTGGTTTGGTTTAGCTGTGTTCAATTTCAGAAACTGGTTAAGAGAAACTTAACTGTAGCAGAGTAAACTGAAAAAGTAATGGGAGAATTTTTTTTAATTGGATGAATTTTATTAAATTTATCAATTCTATTTCAATTAATACTCTGGGAACTGTTTCTGCATGGTGAGCAGATCGTGAAAGAGAGGCAGTCAGGAAGATTTTTAGGAGTCAGGGATCTTAGATTCTATTCTGGCTTCTGTCACTGACTCAGTGTGCAAGCCTCCAAAATTGCGTGAGCCACATCATGTCTCTGCCTCATTTACACTTCCTACAAAAGTGAGTGTTAATTTAATCATGCCCAGTGTTTGACCATTTCCTTTGCATCACCTTTCCCTATGTCATGTTTAAGCCCCCAAAGTAATTTCTAGTAAGGTACAAAATTGTATCCAATTTTGCCTAAACTCTCTATCAAGTTTAGGTCTGTAGATGAGACTGTCACCAAAAAAAGAGTTTTAAATGAAAAATTTCACTGTTAATAGTTGTCATTTAATAGCAAACAATAAAATATTAAGAATTGAATTAATGTAATACCTTCATTCATCTACACCTAAATCCTTTTTTACTATTTTTTATGCTTATATGCTACCAAACTTTATTAAAGGATCCTTTAAACACAATTACAAAGATTTTTCAGGCACTTTTAAACTAGTAAGGTAGCTCCGTTCCTATTTCTTATTTTCCCAATTTGTGTCCTACTGTTTGTTACCCATCTGCTGCCTAACGTTTAAAAGCCATAGATTCTTAAAGACTGAGTCTGACTTACTCCTTTTAAAGCATTTTGATAGCCTGCAAAAATCACAGATGGACAACACAATGGTGTATTGCATTTTGGTTCACCTGCTCATTATTATTTCAGATTATTCCAAGAGCTTATAGCCAAATAAACTTAATTTGAGGAGAAGCTGAGATTTGTATAGCATGACTCAGCTGAAGAAAGACGGAGAGCTGAGTAACACTTGGTTTTGTGTTTTTCTTGTCTGACAATTACTTGATCTTAGTAGGACACCCAAGATTGCATAAATAAAGTATATTTTACTAGAAAGACTATGCATGTGCTTCCATGCATTTTGTGTCTAAAAATAGTTCTCTTGGAACAGGATTCAATTTTGACTTTGCCTGGTTCACTTTTACCATGGAGCAAAAGTCCAATGTGGAAAAACTAACATACTTTTCTTGGGCAGCTAGAATTCCCCTTGCTTGGCACTGCTGCTTTTCACCTCTTCACTACCGTGTACTTCCATTTGGTCAGGGTCAATATATATAAATTAGTTTTAGGCATTAAGGAATAAAGAACAGATTGTTCAGAAAATGCTTTTAAAATCAGGGTTTTTTTTTTCTCTAAAAGTAGTTTTGAAGTCTGCCTAATTTTTCTAACTTGCTTTACTCTCCACTTACCCTTTCTTAATTCTAAATTTGACAGAAAAAATATGGACTTAATATTTTTTTAAACCTGGTATCTAATATGCCAGATTTAGTTCTGTAAAAATCCTTTTGACTTTCTAATGGAAGAATTAACAGAATAATATGGCATTGAATAGGATTGGAAAATAACATTCTAGTACTTCAGAAATAATCCTTCAATCAAATTAACAGAACAAAGTCTCCTGTACTAATCAGGAATGCCAGCACACAATTGTACAGTGACTTTTCATTCTGCCCAGCTCAGACCAGTAAAAAGATTTTGAGGAACACAAGCATATTTTACATTGCCTGTATTTTATGCTTTCTTTGAACTGGTCTCCCAAGAGGCACAGTAACATAGCAGGTGAGGCAAAAGTCTGAACGTACATATGGTCATCTTTGTAGAGTATATGAAGTGTATGATAAGTGGCAAACTGCTGCCTCTAGAAACTGATACTCTTTCTTCCCGGAATGGGAACAGCAACAGTAAAAGCTCATCCAAGCTTTTTTATCCTTGGTAAGTGGTGAACCGTACTGATGTTTCTGACGGTGATGCTAGTGTTGTAACCATTGAGAGCTCAGGACATGCACAATGGGGACAGCTGCCCATGAGGACTCTCCTGGATGCCACCCACTTGCTCTGTTGATACCATCAGTACAGTCAGTGGATGGGGATTTATTCACTACCCACAGAGATAATGTTTAGGCTTATGGATAATGGCTGAATTCTGTGTGCTTTTCAGCAGTGTATGCAAATAGACTGGTTATATGATGGAGGTACAAGATACCTCAGGGAAATGAGAAATAATAAGCAAGTAAGCATATAAGCAAGCTTGTAGTAGAAATGGATTTAAACAGTACTGGAGTTTCTGAACATAATTTTTTTGTGAAAGCTTTTAAGTGCAGAGATACAGCATCTGGCTCAAAATACCTAAACTATAAACAGCTGGATTCCTGGAGAGTATTCCAGGAAATACCAGTGCACGTATACAGTGTTCTTATATTGGTTATTACTTAATATTGTTGGTTATTATTTAATACTAAGCTAGATGGTCTTCTGGTTTGAGCTGTCCCTGTGTTCAGAGTATGCTCCCTTTTCATATATACATATATTCCCCCCTGCCATGTGGAGGGATATGAAGACTGAGTTAGCTGTTTGTGTTTTCCTATGTTGCTGTTACACTGTGGCTGTATGCATGAATTTGTGATGTTGCACTGAAACACCAGGCAAGGGAAGCTGGTAACTTTACCTGCTTCCCAGTAGCTACAAAACTAGCTTTGCAAATCCCATCAACAAAATCTCGGAGAATATAATGTTTTGATACAACTTCAGTGAAAGCCACTATCACAGGTGTAATGCTTTAAATCTCCTTAGTGTTCCCAGGTCTTCACAAGTCTATGTAGACCTGTCTGTACTACATAAATATCAAAAGATTTATCCTGGCTTGTAACTTACTGTCCCTGTATCTTCTCTTACATCTATGGCAACTTTACCTGGGATTGCCTATAATTACTCCTAAATAATGCATAGAATAGGTCCGCTGATAATTATATAATGAAATTGTCTTCATAATGAAAATCTAAATTTCTGACCTATTTCGTAAGGTAAAAATACCCAAGCTTGGAGAAAGGCTTCTAGTCTAAATTTCAATGCTATATTCTTTTTGTGCAATTGTAGCATATCTGGGAAAAAAGCCTACCTTCCCCCTGCCCCAGAAAAAGGTTTCCATTTTAACTATTCGGTGTATGGTACGAATTTGTGATGGGAAGCTGTTTCTGGTTATACATGATGATTTCTTTTAAATAAACTTTGTATTTTTTTTGCTTATGCATCCATATTGGGTCTGCTGCAATAAAGTTGCACTATTCTCTATATAAAATGATGGTATCTGGTGCAGAGACTTGAGACATATTCTAACCACCACAGCCATGGCAGTAATTTAATCAACTAATGGCAACCACTGGCTAAATGCCAAATAAAACAAGCAAGAATGATCTAATCGTTAGATGAAACAATGAGACAGGTGAAGAACTTGGTAGTACTTTAGTAAGTAAGTCTCTTAATCTTAAATTGTCTGTACTTGTCAAAAAGCTCAGTTAGCAGATCACTGGCTTTGTTGGGGATAAGCATGTTTGTATTTGTGTGATATTTCAAACCTTAAGAAAATTAAAAATTATGAGATACTGTGCTCACTTTAACCTCCCCTCTTCCAGATTAACTGGTTCTTATCCTAATTTATGCAAGTAGTTTTTTACAAATGTTCTTACTCCTGGTACTGCTTACTGTTAACTGCTTTGTTTTTCAAAGTGTGCTGGAATGTGCACAGATCAGCTCCTCTCTGCATTGAATTTTCCCCCATTAGGAGTATGTTTGTCTATAGACCGGTATGTTAGCCTGAGGATTAGTTTAGCTGTTTGCAAGCTCCCCTGTACTAATCATTACCTCTGCTTTGCAGAACATCTTCAAGTCCTGTAGGTTTACAGGTCTGTAGAGCTCTTGGATATTTTTACCTATTTATATTGACTTTTGCCTGTAAGCATGAATATTGTTATTATTATTTTTTTTTAAGAATATTCTCTTTCAGATTTTTTTCACTGAATAGTTAAGTTCTACAGTTTGATTACTCTATGACATGTTTGATTATTGCAGGCTATACAATCTCCCCCTCTACTTTATGCTGCATAGTTTAATCCTTTTTGAAAGGATTAACTAAACTGCAGGTAGAAGAGTTGCTGCTTTTGTAACTTTTTCAAAAAACTTTCTGCTACTTCATTAATACGATTGTCACAGTAGCAAAATCAGCTCAGGAATGACCCTGAGAGCACCACCTGACTGGCCAGCCAAGAACTGAAACAAATATCTGAGGAAAAAGTTGGTAATGTTGGTCAGTGTGTTACACTGGCAACTGGATTATCCAACTGGTCATCATTTCATCAGGATTTTTTTTGTCCTTTACACTTTTCAGTTGATTCATTAGATTTTGAACTTTAAAACAAACAAACAAACAAAAAAAATCCTTTGAAATTCTGTTTTGTCTTCAACAGTGCCCTTAAAGATAGTCGTTTCCCCCCAATGACGAGGGATGAGCTGCCACGGCTTTTCTGCTCAGTGTCTCTACTCACTAACTTTGAAGATGTATGTGACTACATGGACTGGGAGGTAAGGATGTCAGATATATTTTTAGAAACTTATTTTAATACCATGAATATCTATAGCAGAAGTCACACCATTTCAATTATCTGCAGAGGTTTTTTTGTGTAGTTGTCGCTGGTTTGCACTGTTTTGCATTGTTTTGTGCACAGTTTCAGACAATCCTTTTGGTAGAACTGTCATCTCCTTAAAAGTCTGAGCCATGAAAATGTAAAGTCATATTCTTGCCCACTTAGGCAATCGAAGTAAACAAGAACCGCAAAAACAAAAAAGCAATCGCAAAACAAGCTGCCTAATTTAGTCCATGAGAGTGGACATGTTATAATGCCAGAGAGAGCACAAAAATTACAGTATTTCCCTTTAATAATGACTTAGCTCTACTAAACATTTAAGATTTCGTAAGAGAAAAAGAGGCTTTTTACTGTATTTGCACATAACTAATGTATATTGAATAGAAATTTCTTTTTTTGTTAAAATGGTAAGAGGCCCTACTCTATCAGCATGGTGGTATCCAGCAGTAACCTCAGCATTCTTAATTTTACAGTAGCTGAAAAATCTAACAAAAATGCATTTTCTGTTCAACTCATAATGACAAGGGCTTTTTACCTTCTGATATGTAATTCTCAATAAGATGAATGTAAGTTCCCTTTGAGTTTATCAACATTTTCACCATAAACAGAATTATTAAGACCAAAAAGTAAATTTGAGATGAAGCTGTGTGTGCATTCTCAACGAGAAGCTTTTTTTCAGAGTAGTTTGTCTTGAGCCCTAAGAGTACTTCAAACAAAGTGTTCAAGTAATCAAAACTGTAGTGACTTTAAATACTAATGCAAGCTAGAAGTCAAAATTCAAACTGGTAGAATTTCTCTGCTTCACTAGGTCGACTTCTGGTAGTAATCATAATGATGTTTTCAATTTAATTTCATTTATTATAATTTATTAAAAATCAGACTATTAATACACTCAGAAAATGTCTCTTCAATTGAAATGCATAATGAAACAGCATTTAGCTCTTTCCATGTGGTAGTCTATAAATATTAGATGCTGTTTTATTCTCTTAATAACAAACTTCTAAGATGATGAAAATATGCATCATTATAGAGAAGCTGAAACCAAAGCCTGAGTTAAAAAATCCATTCTCCCTTGGAAAGACTGGTTTTAACTTTGTGCCTTGGGAGATTCCTGATTCGTAACTTCAATACTAGTGTGAAACAAAGGAGACTTTTACTTTCTGTGTCCTTTCTAGATCTTATTGCAGAATAGTTGAGACTTCAACAATGGTGTAAAGAAGCTTAATGCAGTTCTTGGTCAGTTCTGAGTGATTTTATGGATTCTCATGATTCTTCCTATTGAAAAGCCCTGACTTGGGAGGGAAGAATGGAGGGGTCAGAAATGTAATAGTCATGTATTATCCATTTGTGTAGTTGTTTTCTCCCCTGTTTAATTTAAGGTTCTTTAATGATAGTTTTTTAAAATCTCTAGCAAATTCCTAGGATTTCTAAGAAGTGGTCACAAAGTGGGTTCCATTATTTGTTTTGGGTTTTGTTTGTTGTTTTTTTTTCTTTTTTCGTAAAAGCTAAATGTGCTTCTCAAGTGATTGTGTCTTATGTAGTTGTAGATGATCCACAAGCTTTCCATGCAAAAGGGGCAGGGATGTGTGTATAAATATGAGAAAGACAGAATTTGTAATTGTTGTACCTTAAAAGAACGACTTATCACTGTTTGTGACTGTCAATAAGCTGATGTCATCCATGTTGCTTTTAAGGTAGCTGCAATTTTGCAATATGAATGGGAAAAAGACATTTCAGCATGTCTAGAGTATGATGATGTCAAGAGAGATTCTGCATTTTTCATATAATGCTAATTTTCAGGTCATCCTGAAAAACAGCCTGGTTAGGAGACCTTTCTTCTGTAGTTGTGCTGCTCATGGTCTCATGGGAGCCAGTTCAGCAGTTTGCTGACAGAGGTCACAATATGCTAAACATGCCCATTCGGACAACTTGCAGTGCTCTGGTGGCTTAGAGACAAGATCATTTGACGATACAGCTAAGGAATACCTCCTGTCTCCTGAAGCAGAGTGATAAATCTGCTTTCCTCTGATTTATGAGTTATATTCCCATATTATATATTTATATATTGCAGTTGTAAAAAGCAATGCAAGATCCTTTTGCAGCAGAAAATTCAATCAAGTGAACAGGAGATACTAGTGAATAGACCGCTCTTACCTTCCATATGATTTTTGAAATTGCTGCCATTTTCACCTTTTATAAAAGTAACTTGGAGAAAAGTACAAGCCTTTAAAGGACCACATCAGCACCATGGTTCAGGAGGAGGCTTCCTAAACTATAATTTAACATTCTTCCCTTACATGTGACTCTTATCTGAATTGCAGTGCACTTCAATAGTGGAACAGATAGAGGGCTTTGAAACAAACAACTGGGCATGTATGAACTGTATTATTTCTGCTGGACAGAACCCATGAAATGTTGCTGAGGTCCAGCTGCTGCTGGGGTTAAGTTTCACAGCCTTTCCATCTCACAGAAAGGGACAACATGAGAAAATCATAAGATATGGGGGTTTTTTTTATAGTACTGCTCCTTTATTAAACATCAGCTATCAAAGGACTACTTGGGAGAGAAGTCATAAAGACCAATCATTTAAAAACACATTTGATGTGTTTCCCTGCATAAAACTGGCTTTATCCGTATTTCTATTCTCCTTAAGCTCATCTTTTTGATCTGTCCTTCTACCAAGTCTTCCTGCACAAATTTGAATTTCTGCCTCTGGATGCCTTAATTTTGTTGTGGATTCTTGAAGTAGATATACTTGCATCTCATGTTGCACTGGGCACCGTGTATAGTTAGCAGCACCCCGAAAGAAGCAATGTAGAAGAGTTTTAATAGGTTGCTGTGAGGTATTGTGGCTTTTAGGTCCTTTAGAAAGAACTTCTCTTTGGCTTGTGAAGCTCCCACGTCTGCAATTTGGGCAAATAAGCCTACACTTGGGAGGCACTGAAGAGTGGATTCAGATCCCAGAAATGGCATATGTGTGATCATATTGTAGGTCTTGCAGTTTCAGCCTTGTTGCTAGGGGCTCTGCCTCTTGTACAGGGTATGGCTGCAAGGTGTGCTACAATAGCAAAAGTTTTAATGTAACTCCTGTGTCCTTTTTTTTTTTCTTTCTTTTTTCCTTTTTTTTTTTTTCTTCTAGAAATACAGAGGAAAAAAAGCCAAGTGTTGCTACTTCTCTTTTTATTTCATGTTACAGCAAATGAACTAATTTTAAATTTGTTTTTTCATTAATTTCATTAACAATCTGTGGGGATTTTTGCTAGAAGGTAAAAGCCAGTCTTGCTAATTCAGACTCTCTTCCCCCCTTCTTTTCATTAAAACATCGACTGTATGTAATTATAATAAGCAACTTACTGGAAAACAGTATTGTAATTTCCAACAGGGTAATAAATAACTAGAATTGACCTGCAGCTCTTCCTTAAAATACCTTGAAAGCGTTCTTTGCCCTGAAGTTGTTGTTTTTCAGTGAAGAAACATCTGGAGAATTGTACATGCTTGCTGTGTTGATACAAAAGTCTTTAGCCTGTGTGCACTGGTTTAAATATTAGCTCAAATAGTTCTGGACAATAATGTTGACTGAAAGGTGGCTTTTCATTGTTGACAAAGTTAGTACTTAGGAGGTGTGGAAATTCTTCCCTTCCCGCAAGTGCACTGGCACCCATGACCTCTTACAGCTTATATTCCTTAGAATAGTGTCTTGATCTCAGTATTTTATTCTCTTTGGATGATATTAAGTGATTCCATGTATATAAATTAATGATTCATTAAAAAAAGAATGCTTGTCATGAAGCAGAGAGCATATCTCGCTAAGTAGTCTTCAGCCTCCATTAAAACAGAAGGAATATTTGTTCAAGATCTTTATCAATGATCTGGATGAGGGAGGGGACTGAGCGCACCGTCAATAAGTTTGCAGATGACACCAAATTGGGTGGGTGTGTGGCTCTGCTTGAGGGTAGGAAGAGCTTGGCAAAACAATAAATGTAGTCTGTGCCTGTTCTTCCCCATCCTGAGATGTATGTAAAGAAATAATTAAAAAATAATGTGTAGAAATTAATATGAATGTGTATAAACACATAGTAAAGTCTTGAAATTTTGTCAGTCACTTCAGAAGTAAAAGAAAAATTGTATTTTAATGCAATTAGTTTTAGTGAAAGGTTGGTATTTTTTAATTATTATTGTCACTGGACCTGGTTCTAGGTAGCCTCTGGCCACTTAGCCAAAAAGTTTAGATCCCCAAGTATTGGATACATAGTATACAGTATACACAGCATAACCTGGAGGAGATTGGTTTGTTGCCTTTCGAAGTTGCTCCTCTAGCTTTCCCAACAGCAACAGTCTCAAAAAGATTCCTCTGCATTTGGGAGGCTGATAGGGCAATGGTGTGGTCTTTTTTCCAGCTCAGAGAGTACCTGTCCATAGTAAAGGGTAATAGGTGAGACAGAACTTAAATTCCATCTGCAGAAGATTGGTTTGTTTTCCTGAATTGCACAGATTATGTTCTTCAAAAACTTGCCTGTAGGCTATCAGTATTTTTCACCTGAGAAGCATGTCATAGGCTTTGCATTGAGTTCTATGCTGAGCCTGGTAGACAAGCCAGGTACAGTCCAGTTAGTGCCTTCGAAACATGTAGCTACCCATTACCTCCCATCTTACAAAGGATTATTTTGGAAAATTTCCCAGAAGTTTTCATCAATGCAGGAACATTGGTCTCCTGTGGAAGTAAAAATAAATTCCTAACTATGCCTGTGCCAATCTTAGCATGGAACATTCTTATTTTGCTGCATGTAGCTTCCATTTGTTTAACTCAGGCCTGGTTTAGATCAACTGGAGCTAAACAATGAGAAGCCGTTTGCACTGGACTAAGAGGACTGCTGAGCTACGCAGTTGGAATTCATGCTTCACAGAATGGTATGAAATTTTCCCAACCAGAGGAATTGTGGGTGCAATTGTGTTGCCTTATTCATTTTGCTCTACATCTTTTTCTTCTACAGACATAAGCCTAAAAGTCCATTAAGATGGTTAATGTAAACATCCAGTGCAATGCAATTAACCTACTGCTTGAATGTTGCATCATACTTAATACATCACTTGTGCTTCTGGTTGGTTTCTCATGAATACTACAGGACCACTATTACGCAAAACAGTTGTGTAGAATTTAGAATCTAATATTCTGCAGGATTTGAAGGTGTGCAAAACCTGAAAATATTTCATCTTAGTGCTTAGACAACTGAATACAGACAGTAAGCTTTTGCAGCTGGTAATTTGCTAACTGTTCTTGGAATAAACTTGGTAGGCTCATTTCAGCTTCTAACACTGTCTTGTTTTACTTACAGGTCCTTTGGGTTCATAATTACATCATCTCATTATACAGATTTTATCATTCTAGTGATTATATATCCATGTTATGAAAGTTAGGTTTAGAAGTGTTTGGTAATGAAGTATCACATTAAAATTTGCAGTGAACTAAATTTGTTAATCTCCAAGTAATTTTTCCAATTTAAGAAAGATTAGGTTTATGGGGGAAAATTGTTGAGACCATGGCCAGCCAGAAGACTCTTCCTCCCATTTCCCCATGATTATATCATATATAAGAATTTTAAAATAACATCTTAATATAAACAGATGTGTTAATTGAACTACTGCTAGGGCTTTTTAAATATTACTTAATTACTTTTTGACTGTCGTACAGTTACAGTAAAATAGGCTATCACTGGAAAAACTGTTACAGCATTTTTCAGTTAATTTTGTGTCCAAAAAGAAGTGCCATACCAAACAGCATGATATCCTTTTAAACATAAACTACTCATGCCCACATGCAATGTTAGGAACTTCAGATTTAAATGGAATTAACATTTTAGTTATGTGGGCATGAAAAAAAAAAGTCCATGTACTAATGCTTTGTGTTTATGCATAGAACTCAAAAGCAACTGCAAATTTGCTGGCAATGGGATATCTATTATGGCATGACTGATCTGAGTGCAGGTACTCCCAACACAATTATTGTACCTTGAAAACAGAGATGCTTAAACAATGCCTTGCAAAGGTGCCTAGCCTAATGTATTAGGATTTTAAACTTTTTTTTTTTTTTCCTGGCAGTTCAGCTTTATTTACATCTAACTCCTTAGTATTAGTAATTTTGGTTTCCATACTGGCATTTTGTCATATTAGAGTACTTAGTAGCATAGAAATAGGAGTTTGAAGCTGAATGCTTTGGACTATCTCCTTTTTCAGGTCATACATTTGCAGAAATTTTGAAGGCTCCAGGCACAAGTTTGTCATGTGACAAATATTTAATTGTTGTTACTTTGAGCAAAATTAATGTGCTTAATTGAAGCATCAATAGATTTGCTAGCTGCTTGGTTGCCTTCAGATTGTATTTGGTGACCAGGTGATTTCAGCAGCAGAAACACTGCAGATAGAAGGCTTAGAGACAGAAGGACTTTTGCATCTCAACTGTCTTTCCTTCAGACCAGAAATGAAGCTCTGAGGTGGGGAGCTGAGGACCATATGTGTGCTGCTATTGACCTTACAAGGCTGTAAGGTGAACACCTTTCGAAAAGATTACATTTGCTTCAGTACCAACTTTGAAACTCCTTGAAAAATGGTATTCACCACTGAAATGTTCACATTTCGGGTTTTATCATGTTAGAAATTTCTTCTGTCTTTTTTGCTTTTAATGTGCTAAAAAAGCTGCCCATTTCTTGCAGGTGGGTGTACATGGTATTAGAATAGAATTCATCAATGAAAAAGGATCAAAACGCACCGCCACCTACTTACCGGAGGTTGCAAAGGAGCAAGGTCATTGTTGCACTTTATTTCATATGATCTGGTGAAGAATTTAAACATGCATATAAAGCTAAAATGCAGTATTTGACCTTGCACTGATGTCAGATGATGGAGCAATATTTCATTGTAAGAAGACTCTTATATAAAATGCCAATTATACGCCTGTTTCAGTTCCCTTACAGGGATGCAGTAAACCATAGCTGTTTTTTAAACAAGTAATAAATGCTGTGTAGCTGGCAGGAAATACAGTATGGGGGGGTGGTACAGTGCTGTCAACCAACTTCACAGCTGTTGAAAGTTGCCAGTTTTCAGCATGCTGTGATATTAGAGACATGCAAAAACTCTGTTAAATGATGGGATGTCTGGTCATTACCTTAACAGCTGATTTATCCCTGAATCTGCATTGAGCAAGTTTGATTTTTTTTTTTTCAGTTAGGTACTTTCTGCTAGTACTTAATTCCTTTTATGAACACTGGCTGCCTGGCTGTTTGGATGGATGGAAGAAAATTACTTCCCATGTGAAAGTCCAAAATAATGTAACATTGTGACCAACGTAATTCCATCTTCTGGAAATAACATGTCTAGCAGCTACTTAAAATATTAGGCTTTTCAAAATGGATAAATAGGAGTTTTGAATAGCATGAAGATTTTACTGAGAACAATAATGAATCTGTATTTTTAATCCATCACTTGTTTTTATTACCCAGCCACCTATAGTATTGCGTAGTAGTTCTGAAATTAGAAATATCACTGTAAAGTTAAGTGATACTTATTCTCTACACATGTTCAACTAGTAATTCTTTTATTTTTTCATACGATCTTAGCCACTTACAATGTATAAAGTGATTGTGATATGTGATCATACTTAAACGCTTCAGGAAAATTTAGTTTTGTATCTTTCCCCCAATTTAGGACACCTGGATATAGTGGGTCCACTTTCAAAATATTTCAAGTATGGGATAAAAATGTTGTTTATGTAGCAAACTTTATGTGTAAAGAAATCATACGCATTTTATTTCCTTCAACTATTCTTAAGTAGGGAAGAATGATCTGTGTTCTGTAGAAAGCTTCAGCAGTGCACTGCCACTGTCAGTAACATAAATGTACTGTATTTTTGCAACATCTATTCTTTTTGCTATATATCTCACTAATCTTTACTATTGTGAAATTCAACAGGATGGGACCACATTCAAACCATAGATTCGTTATTGAGGAAAGGAGGCTACAAAGCTCCAATTACTAATGAATTCAGGAAAACAATAAAGCTAACCAGGTACGCATCATGGGATACTACAGTAAGTCCTTGCTTTCTAATGCTGTGATGTGTTCAGTCCTGGTAAGTGCTTATTTCAGATGTTAATAGTAAGGTTTCCTGTATATATTGTTAATTATTTCTTTCTTTGCACAGTAACAGTATAGATTTCTGAGAATATCTGTGCCTGGCATAGGGATTAGTAGCACTAAGCAAGAAAGAAAAGGCTGTTGTTAAATATCAGGCTACATATATACTGGAGACCTGCATATTCCTTTTCATAATTCTGCAAAATCTTTGTAGTGTATTGGTTCTTACTTTTTACAGCTTTTTCATTGGCTGTAAGAGATGTTCAGGAACTGTTGATAACAAGGACCTTTGCCTTGTCAGATGGTGTTGAGCAAATGCTGCACTATGGGTCTGCCCCTCAGTACTAGTGATTTGTTGGGTTCTCAGAGACAGCGCTGGGTTGATTTTCTCTCCTGTGGAGTAGAGGTGTCCCTTATCTTAATGGGTGTTAGGTATGCAAATCAGCTACTTGATTTGAGAGTCAGTGTAGTCATTAAAATATGGCAGGGTATTCTCAGGAGTGAAGACATGAATTTAATGTTTGTTTTCGTACTCTGTCGCTCTTGCACACTAGTGTATTTTGATTTTGCTAATTTAATAAAATGTGTTCTTGAGGGCTTCTTGGCTGGTGGGGCCTACAGTATTATAGAATTAGCAGCAGATACTCTGCCCATAATATTGCAGTTATATGGTGGACGAGTAAATGTCTGTAAGAATGCCTCTAAAATTAAGTCTTTTTTAAGCTTTCTGTATAAAATGACTGCTAAACTTTAGTTATCTATTCCATGCTTGGAGTGACAAGTTTTTTTAAATTTTACATCATAAGGAAGGTATTAATTGACTGTTCATCCTCTTCAGAGAGACCATACTACTAATACAAATAACAAAGTTAGAATCCTTTGTCCGAAACTGTTACCCTTCCTATCTTTTATACATGTTTAGGGACTCATAGGGTCACAAGGTAAGTTCTAAAAATGCTGTATATATTACTTTAGTTTCTGTGTCCTGATTTCTTTGGAAATTCCTTCCTTCTTAGTGCATCTAGGTGTAAGCCTGACTTAACTTCCCTGTTTGTAGTTAAAACCCAATGCTTCCACATTTGTCATCTTCATCTATGAATTTTGTTATTACTTAGTAGTAACAGCAAATACATTTAGACAATAAAATTTCTTAGAAAAAATAATATTTTAGAATTAGAGGAGTTGTTCAGTGATCTAGTAGATGAAGAACAAAGACATTGTGCCTCAATGACTGTTCAGAATTTCAGATTCTTGTAGGAACCTCATTTCTGTGGAGTAGCTGTGGTGTAGGAAAACATGCAGTTCTGAAGGTTAATTTAGGGAGGAAGGATTTACAGAATCCAGCTAAATTTCCAAATGCAGAACCCCAATCTGCATTTAATGTATTTAGCTAAACACCTTGTTTTCTTGTGTTCAGAAAGAATATCTGTAGATAGCTGGGGCACTAGTAACAGTGCTATAATTCTTAAATGACCAACCTCAGTAGGAATATATTTTTCCAAGAAACAAAAACTCCGTATAGCACACATTTTCTTCCAGTGACATGATTTTGTTTGAAACAATGGCTTGTGAGCACAGAACAAAACAGAACAAAAACCCACCCCACCAAAAACTCTTGTATTTAGTGTACCTGAGTCCACAACATCTAAACTACTACTGGCCTGTTAAGTGGAATACACAAGGCATAATTTTTAATGTTCAGAATAAATTAATTTTTTTTGGCTATTTTACTTGCTTAAAATCTCAGCTTCTCCTGAGTTTCAGAAACAGTAATATTAAAATAGTAACTATTTCCCAGCATCAGACAACCTTTTTTAGAGCCTCAATTTAATAATTTCTTGTCATACAGTAAAAGATCTATTGGAAGAGTGGAATAAGTGCTTTTTAAAATCTCTGAATTAAAGTAAGTGCCCTGTGTGTGAATAAAGCTTTAAGCTGATCCAAACTAGTCTATTGCTAACTATCTTCACTTCAAGTTAATACCCAGTAGTTCTGGCCATGTTTTGAAGGAGAGAACTAAAAAATAGTGGAGCTGAAATAAGTGTTCCAACTGCAGGGGTCTAGAATGTGTAAGGACAGTAACTGTATTTTCTCTTCCCTCTGTTTAAACAAGCAGATGCAATTCTAGTCAGGCTGCCTTTGGCTGCTTTGACCCACTTACAACCACCTTCAGCAACTGCCAAGCTTATGGTTTAGTTTCACAGTGGCAGGGGATTTCATTCACAGACCAGCTTACATGCCATTCACATCAATTCCAGAAGCGCTGCAGCTAATCTCTCCAGAAGGACCAGCAGCCATTTGTTAAATTGCTACATCATTAACAAATACTGTTGTGTCAAGTACGCATGGGCACTTTTGATGCTCCAAAACACATCCACTGAAGCAAAAAACTGCAAGTGGAAGGTGTTCTGCTCTTGTTCCTCTGGCACTCTCAATGTTTTTGGAAATGACCTGGACACAGGCGTCAAATATACTTTTGAGTTTGCTGATGATATTAAGCCAGGAGGAGCTGTGGACTCCCCTGAGGGTGTAGAGGTCATACAGAGAAATCTGGATAGACTAGAAAGCTGGGCAGTCACCGACCATATGAAATTTAACAAGAGTAAGTGCAGGACCTGGGACAAGTAATCTGTATAAACTGGGGGATGAGTGGCTGAAGAGCAGCCCTGCAGAAAGAGGCCTGGGGGTTTGGGTTGATGGCAAGTTGAATATGAGTCAGCAGTGCGTGCTGGCAGCCAAAACGGCCAACCATGTCCTGGGGTACATCAAGTACAGCGTGGGTATCTCGTCGGGGGAAGTGACTGTCCCACTTAACACTGCTGATGTAGCCTCACCTTGAGTCCTGTGTGCAGTTTTGGGTGCCTCAATATAAGGACATCAGACTATTAGTGTGCTCAGAGGAAGGCAACCATGATGGTGAAGGGCCTTTGGGCAGAACTTAAAGAGGAGTGGCTGAAGTCACTTAGCTTGTTCAACTCTAATTTAATGTAGCTGGGATTATTTTAAAAGCAGAATTTGGCAAACAGTTCATACTGACTGTTTTAAAATGGCCCAAAAATATGAGGTGCTTTTTTACAGTTTTTCTCCTAGGTTTTATGTAGAGAGTTCACTGAAAATACGGGACTTTCTCAATACATCATCATGAGTTTCTGTTGCCTCTACTTAAAGCAATCATTTTGTTAGCTTAAAATATTTTTCATAAGCATTTAAATTGTGATTTGTCATGTGATTAAAGAATGATCCTGACAACCACGGTGGTTCCCTCCCTGCCATTATGCAACTGAAATTAGTCTTATTCCTAACATCAGCAGTACAGAGCTGTTATCTTTAAGTATACCACTAGTGCAGAATTTTTAGTGCTACTTACAGCTTCCTGGTAACAGTTCTTGAATTTCCTTCTTTATTCTTTTCCTAGGTACCGTAGTGAGAAGATGACAATGAGCTACACAGAGTACCTTGCCCATCGTCAGCATCATCACTTCCAAAATGGTATTGGGCACCCCCTTCCACCATACAACCATTATTCCTGACACTGAGCCGCATGACCAGTCACTGGACCTCTCTGCAGACCTCTTCCCAGGAGACCCTGCCCCTTCTTGGTCTAGCTATCTCTATTACTGTACCATTTTATGATGATAGTTTCCGTTGCCATGTCGAGGCTTCTAAGTTGGTTAAGCTCATCATGGCAACGGGAGGGAAAACTGCATTGCTACAAAGATCCCATACTTTTTTTTATTATTGAGTCACTGCAGATTTTTTTGCAGCATATATAGCCCTTGGGCTTTTTATGAAATTTTAAATTTCTACTTCATTAACATTGAATTATATCAATCAAGGCTTTCTGTAACTGTGGATGGAAGGAAGAGTTTAGGGATTACAGTTAGGGATGCTTTGCATAGCAAAAAGGCATTAATGGCTTTTGCATTAGTAGGTGTGACAGGGAACGAAACATATCCAATTCAGGTATTATACTAGACAATTTATTGCATTTTCATAATGTTCTTAATAACGTTTGTACAATATCTCACCCCCACAGCACAGCTTTCATGTAGCTATATACATGATCTTCAGATCCAGCACACAGAGCCAAAATATCAAGGCTGATACACAAAATGCTTTTTTGGATGAAGAGAAGCAGTTACATGTACAATAAGAGGTGATGTTAACATGGCAGCATTTTCAGAATCAAGTGGTCTAATTGATAGGGTGTGACATAATCCGGTAGGCTACCAGGTACCCTTGTCTCCCATCCTGTGCTGGGAATTGAGGCCAATCCACCCCAGTCATAATAATGCATTTGGAATGAGACAATGCCTTTCTGATTATCTCAAATTAAGAGTGACATTTGTTTTTGAAACAGGTTGGTGAGTAGCAGATGTCATATTAGGAAGAAAATGGATTTAGATTTTAGTGCCTTTGACTATGACATAACTATATACTTATATATAAAACTCATAGAAAAAATATAGCAAATATGCCAGACATTCTAGCAAACGATACTGAGTCTGCTCTAGTGTCAGGTTTTTGGGGATTTTTTTTTAAGTGAGTTGTTGGGGTTTTTTTTAATAGCAAACCTATTTTGGAAAATAAAAATCCCTGTTTTGTTCTTCTGCTTTTGAACTTGTTGAATTTTATCAAGTCATGAATATTTAGATAAAGTTAACTATTGTCTAAAAAAGACAAAAGATTGTTGAGCACAGGACAAGTATGCCATAATTTTACATGTTTTCATCTATTACAGGAATAGTACTTGAGAGCTCTAAGCACTGTGTAATAATTCTGACACCCCTCCACACAGTAGAAGAAAGAAAACTGATTGGAACTCTTTCCTGCTGTAAAAATAGGATTTAGCAGAAGGTATGCGTGGTGTGTTTGCACGCCTAGGACATGGTAGGAGCTAGCTCCTTCCTTGTGTGCTTGCAGAACTCCCACGAATACTTGTTGTAGTTCAGTGCATATTCTGGGGACAACACATGCCATCAATTATAG
The DNA here is from genome assembly GCF_020740795.1 of Apus apus. Taxonomy (NCBI): domain Eukaryota; kingdom Metazoa; phylum Chordata; class Aves; order Apodiformes; family Apodidae; genus Apus; species Apus apus. Next base: position 11,744,596 of record NC_067293.1, on the reverse strand, counting down.
AAAAGACCTTCCTAATATGAATGAACCACAGTAAGCAGAAATTCCAGTTATTTTGAATAATGAATGTCTGTAAATGTATATATAAAATATATATAAAAAATTCAAATAGATAAAATCAGTTAAAAAAAGATGAGACTAATTATAAAAATGTTTCAATAACGTTTCAAAAACAGATGCGGATAAATTATGCTCATCCCTTATGTGAGGTTAGCTTTGCCACGTAATTTCTATGGAGGTTCTTGTAGAAGGTCTTTGGTATTCCTTCATCCACAGCATTTGATGTCCAAATATTAACATTTTCAGTTGTGATGCCTTAATTTATAAGCAGAGGGCCTGAAATTTCAGGAGCCAAGAGATGCCAGCCAGAAGCTGCAAAATGGAATAGATGTTTATACAGAGGCTATTTTGGATGATACTGTTGTCTTGTTTCTACTTGGGGAACACTTTTAAACAGATTTGTCTTCAAGTGGAAATTGTGAACAAGTGGCTACCTGATAAGAATTTGTGTTGTTTCTTTTCTTGCCCTTATAGGGAAACTGAGCACAAACTGAATCATTCTGCTGCAAAAAAAAAAAAAAAAGTCATTCAACCCCATCTTTATCTGTCATCTCGTTACAGCATGCTCATGCTTCTGGATGAGCTCATTGTTAGAAGTTTTTTAAAAAGATCTATTATATATAAAAATATATATGTATTGAAAGGTGCTAATCAACCTCAAGCAGGTCACGTGACTGGTCATGCGGATCTAAAATCATATCAGATTTTTAAAAAAATCTTCGATATATGCAGATGTTATACAGAATTTCTTACCAGTGTAATAATGATATACTGATGAATAAACAATCCTGCAGGTTTTTAAGGACAAGGTCAGCAATACTTCCCACCATGGCTTGGGGGGGAAAAGGATAGTTTTGTCTCCTTTTTGTATACAGCATAATGCACAATGCATTTTTGTCTATCTCTCAGTAGCTGTTGCTTAAAAATATAGTTAAAAGGGTGTTATACAAACTGTAAAGGTGTGCTTTTGAAATGAGTTAATGCCAGACCCTTCTGGACCAGAGTTTTGTATCACTAATTAAAAAACTGTTACAGAGTCTGTGGTCAATCAGATTGTATGATTATTTTTTTTTTAAGATTGGAATAATCAGTCTATCGACAGTGTTTCTAGGGCACCTACCTCCTCAGCATGCAAGTGCTGAAAATGCTACAGATTGTTTCTGTGTAATTGTGGGTTTACTTGTACAAAATGTGCAGTTCACTGTGACATGCACTGGGACAGAATAGGTCTGTTTGCTTAAAGCTGATCAACAACTGCTTTCACAAATGTCGTTCCCTCAAAGTTATGTTTAGTGCCCTTTTAGATATATTGTGGGGTTTAGAACTTTTTCTTATTTTTTAAAATTTGGGGGACTTTATTAGAAGTTAAGGTACAACCAAGTAGCATATTTCATTGTTTTTTAAGTTGGAATGCTAATTTTTTTATAAGCACTACTCAGTTTGCCTTATTCCATTAAAGGGATTGTTGGGGTTTTTCTACATTATTTTGCTTAGATTCTAAAAACCCTGTTCAGTGAACTGAGTCAGACAGCAAAACCATAGACTTGATATGAAACTATTACTTAGTCATGCTTCTAGTGGCCTTCCTTCTGCTGCGACTGCTGTAGCACTGACTTTTCACTATCTCAACCCCAATGCTGACCATAGCAGGGGGAGGGCACACCTGAGTTCTGACCTCAGATACACTATGAAATCAAGGCAGCCAAATGCATTTGCACACCCTGGTGTTTGTATATGGACCTCTTTACTTGTCTTCAAATGTGCGGGTTTTTAAAATTGTTGTCTGGAGTAGGTTACATCTCTTATGTGTGTTAGAACAAACCAAAGAAGCCTCCAGCCATGCCCAAATGCTGCTCCTAAAGCCTGCCTTCCAGTCCTTACAAAATCCCTGCAGGATTAAATGTGTTAACTTTTTTATTTTTGTACAGTTTCTAACTGATTTTTGCTAGTGATGTTAATTGAATTAAGTTTATTTGGGGAGTCTGAATACCTCCTCCATTTAAATAAACTGGTGACTTTCCTTTATGTTTAAAAAATAAAAAGGTAAAAAAAAAAAGAAAAAAAAAAAGGGGGGGGAAACCCAAAGTGTGCCTCTCAGATTTAAGGGTTTCTGGTTACATTTATTCTTAAGACCAGCAATGATTCTTTATATACAAAGATATGTTTTTCCTTGTTTTTTATTACTATTAAAGAAAAAATAAAAACCTCTTTCTTTGCTCTGGACCCAGTAATTGCGCTGGTACATAAACGCACTGAGAAAACAAACTTTTGTTTGAAACTTTTGTAACAACTTATGACTGTTTTTGTATATCAAAGTTGATTCTTTTCAATATATTTGGATCTAGTTTCTAAGTTATTTTAGTGTTTTATATGTTACAAAAAATTAAATTTTTCACCAGCATCTTGAGTTATCTTTAATGCAGTGGTGACACACAATGGGCTTACAGCTACCTGGAGTAGCTTACAAGGCCTCTGTCTTTTCCTTCCTTCCTTAGTAACTTGACTGATTACAATAATATCACAGATTACCTGAACCCCCTTCCTTTATAACTAGATCCTCCTTCCTTCCACATTTAATTGCTATTAGTGTGAAGAAACTGTTGAAATGGGCATTTTAATATAAATACGGCTTTAATAAGAGAAAAATGAGGAAAAAGAAAAAAAATATAGAAGGTTATCTGTGGGTCTGTGAGATATGGCTGTGGAAAGATATTGTAGTAGTTTTAACACTATTGTTATTACCTTTTAAATCATTTACCCAATAAAATAAGGAAAAAGAATTGCCATTGCTTTTTATGTTTCTCTGCTTGATTGTGTGGCTTAGTAATTTTTTTTTAATTTCAGCATTTCCACTTAGTCTTAACGTTAAAGGCTAATAAGGTGTTAGAAATATTTCCTGTGATTACTGCTGTCTTTCCATTTTGCCTGCTGTAGGAACATTGTAAACAGGTGCACGCAGTTGTCAGTCTAATTCAGAAGTGATTCACTAAGCACTCCAAGTTAAATCAGCATTTATATCAGTTAGATCAATATTTATATCACTCTACTTATCAGTATTTGTATCAGTTAACATGTCAGTTGTGTAGTTTTTATGTCTAACTTTAAACATGTAATTTCATCCCAGCTTGGGCTCCTTACTCTCTGACAGGGGTAAGTGGTTTCAAACTTCTAAAAAAACCACAACTTTGTTGCAGAACCAGTTATACTGGTTCAACCAATACATTACTTACATTACTTATAGCAACGTTATTCAACAACTTAATCTGGCGAAATGTCTGTCAAAGTATGCCCTGAAGTGTCACCTAAAATAATTGTAATGCACTTTCTTCATATTAATCCTACAGTAGTAAGTGTGATTTTAAAGACTATCTAGGCTTGCTTTGCTAGGAGGGATTTATCTCTTGCATGTCATATCTAGCAAATGTCTAAACTATCAGGAAAAAAAAAAAATAGTGTAGAGTTTACAGTGACTTACAGAGTTTCTGCAACAAAGCCACAATCCAGCTCCTAACAAAAGAAAGTACCCAGACAAGTAAAGTGACTTTGAGAACTTTGTTCCCTGAGCCAAACTCTTGGTGCACAGAGAAGCATTTTCTACTGACAAAGCAAGAAATTTCTAATATATCCCTGGAATTCCCAGATTATTTTACAAGTGAGGTTTATTTGCCTTTGCATCTACAAACAGGAGATCTAGTAATACTGAATTAGTCAAAGTCTCTGAAAACAAACCAATACAATCCATGTAACCTTTAGATGTTGAAGATTGATGCAGCCATTACTCCACTTGCTTTGAAGTTTTGATTTAGAAGAATTAAAACAAACAAACAACAACAAACACCTCCCTCCTTAAAAAAAACCAAAATGAACAAAAAACCAACTAAACATGCCTCTGAAGGGAAAACCTGCTTGAGTAAATAGCTGATTTTAGCATCTCTCAGATTTGGTATCAATAGCCTGAATTGGGTAAAACCTACCCAAAACTCACAGTCCATTGAGAGTGACTAGCTAAAACTTCATACCGAAAGTTTCCCACTAGATGTTTCAGAGGTGAAAACTTGCTTATTCTTACATGTCTCTTGATATTAAACAATTAGATACGCAGAGAATTATCCATGCCTGAAAAAAGGAAATTGCTTGCTTAGTTCATCTCAGGTTTCCATAAGACACTTCCTACTAGATTCCTATTTCAGCTGTTGTATCAGTCTTAATACTGTTCAAGAAAAATTAACCTGGAGAATTGGTTCAATTTCCTAACTGCATGAAAACTTCAAACATCAATAATGCATATATAATAATACAGGTGGACATATCCAGTATGTTCCTTTTCCAGAAATAGCACTTGCCAGGAATGTTACACAATTCAATGCCTGCTTGTCTGAGATGTACTGGGCCACAACATTATTGCAGTCTTATTTAAGTTTATTTTTAATTACAGCTAGAAACATTTCTGAAGTGCATTAAAACTACCATGAGATCATCCATGCACCTTAATTACAGTTTTTGGGCTGAAAACTGTACGTATTCTACAATCTTCTACTAAAGTGATACAGAACAGGAAATAAAAGACTCCACTAAAGTTGCAAGAAGCATAGAGAAACTTCCTAATACTGTAACACTGTTTCCTGAGGTCCTTACCTGAAAGACAGGGAATATTTAGTGATTAAAGGATTTATGTCCTACAGTGAAGTCTGCCAGTAACCTCAGGTTTGGCCTGTGTTGATTGATAGGTAACAGGGTCAGGTCCTACTTAAATGCTTAAACTTCAAGAAATCCCAGTAATCATTGTTCTTGCTAACAGAAACTGCTACATGCAAGATAGACTACAGCACAGCCTGCCTGAGACAACAGAATCCATGTTCTTATCTCATTTGATGATTAGCTATCTAATATTAGTCCCTCTGTGACTGTTAATATTACAAATTGAAGTGGAAAGTGAATTTTGGTTCTCTTATATAGCTCTATAGGTCTTAAGCAAGACAGACTCGGTGCCTGGCACACTTAGAATAACAAAACCAAACAGAATCCATTAAAATGCATTTATTTGTTTTAATTCAAAGGTTTAACAACTATTTGCCCAGTGATCTAGACTTAGGGCACAACAATGAAAAAATCATGAGACCAAAATACAAAAACAAGTACACAAATTACCCCTTATTTGTAAATATTACTTCGTAACCAAGTTTTAGCACATTAAAAAGTTTACAAAATTTTTAACACACTTAGAAATTATTCAGAACTAACAGCATATGTGGCAGTTGAACCTCTCTACATCCATCCTTACCCTTTCCATACCATTCTGCACCTGGATAAAACCATGCTTGAACTAGAGTGTTGGGAAACTGCAACTGCAGGTTTCCAAAGACTGCTTTGTGCTCAGACCAGTGCCTGAGCAGCTCCAACTCCCTGGCACAGTTTGGTTGGTGAGTGAGGTGGATATGCTCACTGTTCTGCCTGCTGCCTCCTCTGCACCATTGAGATGACAACTCAGTAAAAGCAGAAATAATTTTTTTAAAAGTACAAAATTGACCCTGAAAAAAATAAAATCATATAAAAAAACAGCTTGCCTTTGAATAAGTTCCACAAAAAGCTGCAAGACAGATTTACAGCAATACCACTTTGAGTACAAGATCACAAAAATCAACACATTGGTTATGAGTCTTGTCATTGTAAAAATGAAAACATCAAAGTTAACCTGTCTGCCTGTAGAAAGCTTTCACCTCCTAACAGAAGGGCTGACAGACGCCATCTTCCTGGTTTTTAGCCTCTTCAGAACTTTGTAACTATTAGGACCAATTTAATTCCTAAGAATCTGCCTCTAGTAAAAAACTGCAACAGTAAGAAGAGCAACACATCTCTGTATTCCATTAGCTACAGACACATAAAAAACAAATGCCTGTGGTTTAGATGCAAGATTAGGGATATAAAAGTAAAGTACAGTAATTTAGTGGTTGCAAACAGCCGTTTCCAAAAGGAAAATACAATGGGGCTTTACAAGATTATATAAAATATACAGAAATATCAAAACCCTGATTGTGGCCAGAAAAAGATGGATAAATCTACAATGAGGTACTCTAGAATCTTAAGGTATGCAAATGGACTGACTTTTCATGTCTCCCAACTTTTCATTTTAATCAATTTATATAATCATCATCAAGAGCTGGTAGTTTATACCCTTTGAAAGAAACAAGATGTAAATTCTTCTTTGATGCTTAAATAGGAGGAAGTGAAACAGATACAGCTCAAACACTGCATACAGTGTCGGAATCTTTGAAAAATAGCACTGCATGTGTCCTGGACAGCTAAAGCCTTGGCACAATAATCTCAATATTCACAGGCAGAATTGCCAGATGTTTCGGTGGGTGCAGAAATTTTACTACCTCCCTTTTCTGTTTTGGAGGGCTACATACTCTAAGGCTGCATAAACAAACCAATCAGCAAACAAGTTTATTGTAGTTAATAATGCTTCATTTAAGTGCACATTTGGAGGCAAGTTTAGACAGTTGTTCACTAGCAGTAAGAATAATAAATTCCATCACTCCTTGTTTCTTTTGTTTGAAGAGCCTACTGTGCTAAAAATCAGGACAGTAGAGGACTCTGTTCAGTCACCTTAATACTTACCAACTTCACTCTATGAAGTCTAGGCATTGGCACGGCACAGGACTTCTTTTGTCTGCATTGCTAGTGGACAGCAAATCAATCCACTTCGGGGTGGGATTTTAGAGTCAACTTAAGCTGCTGCTGAAAGGAATTCCCAGTCTGGCTATATGGTTCACCTACTGCTCTGCCCCATAGCTATTGCCAATGTTTTCATAACTGTGACAAAAAATTTCATAATATTTTACTAGGGAGGACTAGGACTACCTTTCAACTGTACACTGCACTGCTGCAATGTAAAGTCTAATCACCAGGTACGGTGATCATAACGGCTTCAAGTTATCCTGACGTTAGACTGTGTGCATAGTACCACAGGAGAGAATGCCAGTTAGCTTTCAACAGCAGCTGTATAGTTTTGCTCTTTAATTTCCAGCATAAATAAGCATAAAAGCAACCAGAGAAATCATCCATATAGCATAACAGCCTACAAAATAAACAATTCAAAGAAAACAAAAATCAGCCTCTGCCAGGGAAGAGAATAAATAACAACCCCTATGGAGATTAAGTATTCTGCTTTCCCTTTCAAACCAATATCCTGCACATTGAGCAAGATGTGTCTGATGCATATTCCAAACAGATATTTGACACATCTGAGAAAAAAAGAATATTAAGTTCCATAACATTAGCCTCATAAGTTTGTTCTCTTTCTGCTGTTTTTGACCTCTTCTTCACCTTCTGTGAAGCTTGCAACTCAGCTATTCTGATACAGTTTCTTCTAGTGCCACACCATAAAACAAAATATACTAAGTTTACAAAATCTTCAAAAAGTGGTGGAGAGAGGGAGGAAGTATTTTAACTTTTGGGCCCCTCACTATAGGAAAGACATTGAGGTGGTGGCAAAGGTCCAAAGAGTAACAAAGCTGATGAAGGGTCTGGAGCACAAGTCCTGTGAGGAGTAGCTGAGGGAACTGGGTTTGTTTAACCTGGAGAAAAGGAGGCTGAGGGGAGACCTTCTTGCTCTCTACAACTACCTGAAAGGACGCTGGAGCTAGGGGGGGATTGGTCTCTTCTCCCAAGTTACAAGTGATAGAACAAGAAGAAACAGCCTCAAATTATGCCAGGGGAGGTTTAGATTGGATATTACAAAAAATTTCTTCCCCAAAAGTGTTCTTAGGCACTGGAACAAACTGCCTAGGGCAGTGGTTGAGTCACCATCCCTGGAGGTTTTTAAAAGACATGTAGATGTGGCACTTAAGGACATGGTTTAGTGGTGGCCTTGGCAGTGTTAGGTTTACAGTTGGACTCGATCTTAAGGGTTTTTTCCAACCTAAATTACTCTATTCTAACTCAGCCAGCTTCGCTAATATTATACAAGCAAAGAAGCAACAGGTTACCATCAGAAAGGTTCCAGTGCCTTTTCTCCTGCCTGACTCCAGTTGCACCATTCAACTTTTACAGCAGCTCCAATACTTGTAAAATCCTTACTGAGTTTAGTGGTTAGTTTACCTCTCTACTTTCTTGCTGTATTACCAGTTAGCCATTTTAGCAACATAAATTGGTATAGAAGAGTTTGACAAACTCCAGAACCTGCACTGGTAAAGCCTGGGAGGGAAATACAAGTGTTCCACTGGCTTTGACAAGCAGTTCTGTCAGAATACTCCATGTTGTGACATTATACCTGAAAATTCTAGTGGGACTCAAAACAACAGGACCAGCATAACAGAGAAAAGCAGCATGGGGCTGGGGAAAGGCAGGAGCAATCACTGACAGTGGATCTGCTATCAAAATCAATGGTGCAAGAATCATTCCAACCAAATTACCCCAGGCGGTTTCCTTGTGTTAGCTATATTTAACACTGCCATTCCTGCCACTGAATTTTAGGTCAGTCAGAAAGGCTCACAAATTTTGCATTCCAAGCGAACAGCTTGCACTGAGCAAGACACCTGAGCTTATTTAAAAGCTTCTGCAGTCTTAATTGACCAGAGGCAGTAAATGGTGGCAAACAGCAGCTGGTTTATACTTGTATGGAATGCCCTGAAGCTTATGACTATGGATAGGAAATGTTGTAATTAAAAAAAAAAAAAAAGGCAACTATTACTTTTACATAACTCAGAATTTTTTCCAGTAGCTACAATATTCTAAAGAAAAATAAAGCAACAGGATACATACTTTAAAAAAAACCACAAAAAAACCAACCAACAACTAAGTTTAGCAAGTAATAATACTAAATAACATCTGCATTAGCTAAATTAATACCATTGTAATACCAAACATTTATTCTAAATAGGATCTAAATCCAACATAAGGCATTTTGCCAAATTCTTAAGTAAATAAATAAACCATGATACACTTGACAGTAACTATGGGGAGGGAAGAATCACTGTGTATTTCATTCAGCTATTCATAGTAGATTAAGTATATTAACATCCAGTACTGTGCCTCTTAGCATCTCCCAGCAACATCCTGTATTTCATCATGAAATACTGAATCTGCCAAACTAAACAGCAAGAACTTCTACCACTTCAGCAGGTAATTAAGTGTTCTTCCACAGATGGGTTCGGTTTAAGCAAAATATGCTCAGCTTTAGTAAGGCAGCAGTGAGACTACTCCATGAAATTCATTATGTACTTGGACATTGCAGAATCAACAACTGACAGTTTACTCTGTATGCCAGTCATTCTTATTATCAGGTGTTCAGCTTTCTTGAGTTGAATTCTGATAAAAACACAAGCAGCCTTACAGTCTGTATAACTAAGACTAGCTACATGCTTGGTGGATAGTTTATGTATATGCCACAAGTACAGTATATTTATTATGTATATATATACACACACAGAGCAAGCCATGGAAGAATGCCAGAAACCAGTTTGTAATTTAGAATGTGAGACAACATATTTCTGATTGAGGTGTATTTTTCTTTTATCGTACGGAGTAAAATATTTGAAGTAGCCATTTGTTCTCTCTCCAATTAAAAGTTAAAAAAAAAAAAATTCTTTAAAAAAGAAGTCTACCATTTCTCAATCTTACTTTTCCTTCTTGAGGTATAAACAACTGTACCTTAACTTCAGGATGTATCTTCAGGTGATCCAGCTGGAAGAGGTATGATGGTTTGGGTTTATCTTACAAGTCACAGCTTTGACGACGCAATGTATCTTATAAATTGCAATAAACTTTTGTACAAAAAATTCTTGCAGCCCTGAAACACGGCAGTCTCCACAACAGACTCACAATTAACTACCTGGAGGAACACACTCAAGATTTCCAGTCCTTCTGCCCAACAGTTTCTCCTCTAGCCTTGGAAAATTTGAACAGGTACAAACAGTTTACTACTTATCATTCTGCCTATCTAATATATCCTGTTCTCCAAAAGACATGTTGACAGGAAGATTTAGCTACACTAGTAAACTGGAACATATTCTTTTCAGTAGAGGCCTGCACTGATTTGATGTTTTTTATCATTTAAAATCCATATACAGAATATATTAGAGCTGTAGAGAGAGAACACAGTTTCATTTTGTTTCTTCACTAATCGCTCTACTGAGTGAGAATCAGTGTAGAACACAGAAGAGGAATGTTTCAAAACCTATTAAGTAAAAAAAGAAAACTGATGTTTACATTGGATGTTGTATCTCCACTCCCTCTCCAGTCTAAGCTAAGTGAAAAAAAACATTTTGTTCAAAGTCAGGTCAGAACAGTGGATGAAAAATTTTATCATAGCTTACACTGATATGGGCTTTAGAAATTATTTCAACGGGGTGTTTTTCCACTCACTCCAATAAAAGCATCTCCAAAAAGCATCAAGATCTAATGGGACTTATGCAGGTAGATACTAATCCACAGCAGAAACTAAGTAGTCAATTTAAAAAAAAACAACCAAACCAAACCAACCAACCAAACAAAAAAAACAAACAAAAAAACACCACCAAAACATTTATGAATTGTTGTTCCCCAATATTTTCAACCAGCTTAAAGAAAATACAGTAGAGCCTCACTGTTTTGCATTTACATCTGGGAAATTACGTGTATGTCTTTTCACTAGGACCATTTTGCAACATTCAAGGGCTAAGAGTTAAGCCAGGACAATGCAATTCAAGATGTGTTCTGTTCCTGTCAGTGGTGTGTAGTAATTCAGCTTTATTTCCTAGCCTGTGATATAAATGTACTTACATTTAATGGAAAATAAGTCAAAATGAGGTAGCACTGCCACTCTGCTGAAACCTGGACAGATCCTGGCCTAATTTTAAATGGTGGCTTAGCAAGATCCTACTGTAATCTACATGAAATGTATAAAACACAAGCCTTTTCCAGAATAAGGCCACTAATTTTGCCATTGGCAATAGGCAGTGAGAAACAGCAGTTAAAAAAACAAAAAACAAAAATAAAACCCTCGCTTGATTAGAGAGGTGTTTCTGAGGCAATAAACTGTGGGGAGAAGTATAAACGCCCTGTTCTTTCATCCCTTCTCTTTGTTTTCCAGTATGAGTATCTCTGCTTCCTGTATGTACTAGTCCCTGGGGAGAAATTTCAGTCTATTTTCTTAGCTGGGAGCCTAAGCAAATCCACACTACATTTAAAGATGGGGACAGCACTGTAAAACAGTAGGATTACAAGCTTCCCATGAGCCATGGTCATGACAGTCTGATGTCCAGATGCCCAGATTCGATACCAACGCCCATAAAAAGGATCTGAGACGGCTGGACACAACATGTTGTTCAAATTCACCTCCGTAACCTGAGAAAGTGACAACAAATTTAGAAATTAACAACATTTTTGTGTTGCACCGATTCAGACACCTAAAATGGTAATTTTGAAATTACCTTAATAATAAAAAATGTTTAGGTGACAATCCTTTGTTCAACAAAGTAGGGCAGCTTTCAGAAAGAAAGCAGATCCAAATCCAGTTGTGCATTTAATAGATGGATTTATGCAGGTACATAACCAATTTATGAAATACTTTACCGATACTGGCAAGATACAAGATACAAATGTCCATTAGAACATGCGATTACAAATTTGCATGCAAGTAGACTTATCCAATATGTATCTGGACACTTTGAAACATTGGTCAGTGTTTTTACTTCGAATGTACTTGCAAACTATCCATTTATTAATTTGTAATTACTTACCAGTCCCAGAATCTGCAAGATGCTAAAATGATACACAAACATAAACCCCGTGGATAAAAGAGCCCACCAGAAATTGCAGAGTGGTTCTGGAGTGTAGATACCTTTAAAAGAAAGGAATACATTAATATCCAGCTGAATTGCTGTGTCCATCAAACACGCAAGAATAATCCTCCCTCTTCTCTGTGGATGTTAGTGCAGCTGGCTTTAGCTGATAACCTACTCAATACCATGATGTAATTAATATTTATTTCTTACATGGAGCATGCTGATCAGTTTCTTCCCTCCTTCTGGTCCAGCAGTAAAACAAACAATATGTTACCTTATTAAGCTTCCCTATTTTTCACCAACACCAGTGATTTTAACTTCATTCTTCCTTCTACCACAGAAGTACTAAGTGATTTTACAATACAGCAATGGTATACAATGAATCTTCAAAAATCAAGATATTTCTATACAAAACACCAGTTTCTTACGGGGGCTATGACTTCAGTATGCACAAAATTATCCTAGGTAGTAGCAGTTTCTGTACAGCACTCTGTTAGGACATACCCTAGTTGCCTTTTCCTCATTTTATGGTTGTTTAACAACTATTAAAAAGCAGCTTGCACCAATAATGCCTAGGAACCGAAAAGCTGGATGAAGCAGTTAATTCATTAATGACAGACTGTGCTTTTAAATGAATATGTGGAGATGGTTTCAGATATACACTAAAACAGTTTTATAATCAGTAGATATCACAGTAAAATATTTTTTTCCCTTCAAATGAAGCAGCAGATATCACATTATTCCTGAGTTCACCTTTCTCTCTCCTCCTGAAACTAGGTTTTGTCAATTTATTGACAAGAAACCATGTCACCTGATCTAAAATGTACCAAGTAAATCAGATGCAATAGAAGTACCCCTTGATACAAGACTATTTTTGGAATTAAATATTCAGACATCATACAGTTAGAACAAGAACAGTTTACAGAGTTGTCAAGATTCTTACTAATGGACATGAAAATTCCATTGTAACATAGGGGGAAATACTATTTCCCTTATGATTTTAATAACTTAGCCTAAAAATGCAAAATTGTAAGATGCACAATGTCATACTGCTCAGTTGTAGAGCTTCAGATTATTATAAAAATTCACTGGCATTTTTTATCTTCCTTTATCTGCCGTCTGATCCATTATATATTATTAAATATTGCAATGCATATTCAGTACTCAAATGACAGCTTACAGTACAGAGTGCTACATTCACATTAGCCTTTGCTAGCTAGCAGATTCAGAAATGATCAGGAAGATTCAACAGACTGCAGCATATATTATACAAGGCTACTGGGAACTCCAATAACTATATATGTATAGCTAGCTATGACAGAACTCACCAGACTGGTATGGGTATGCCTATGTATGGTATTGTATGTAGATAAAAGCAAATAACAACTGGTACTTGCTTTATCACACCACCATATAATGATGCATCCTGTCTTGGGTTTAAAATCCCTACAGGACTGTGTTCTCAAACTCTGTTGCCCTTTTTCTCCGTAGTTTTCTTCCATAGTTTGTACCCATCATGCCAGTTCAGACTGATTCTGTAGTAAATATGTGAAATCTAATTTAAATATTTTATGTATGTTACAAATTCAACAGTAGCAACCCCTTATTGCCTAAAACTGTACATCTATTCATTGTCCTCTCAAAATAACATAGCTTCTCTATTGCTAGTCAGCAGAGAGTAAGGACCTGATTGTATGCTTGAATGACCATAGCACATATGCACCCCATATATCACTCACTGACTTTAATGAGCAACTGTATTAGCATAATTACCCAAGATACAACTAACTGCACATCATGTTTTAGTAAACAAGCTGTGACTTGGTGCAACCATGCTAAGTATGAGCAGAGAAGCTACTTTGAAAGCATAAGGCAGCTTATAAGATTTCTTATCCGGTAGGTAAGGTCAAGGTCAGAAGAAGTGTCTGAACTATAAGCAAAATCCAAAGGTAAAGTTATTAATGTGGAGTTCACTTAAGTGGAGTGCTCTGGAGTTAAAGGAAAAAAATTCACAGCAGTCTAAGTCTTCAAACTTACTTAGCAAGCATGATTTAAGCTAGTATCCTATTTAGAAAATGGTTCAGGAGACTTTACTTAAATAGCAGTAATATTCATTAAACTCCACTACCTGAAAACATCAGATACGTGATACTACCCTGAATATGTTTTTTCATTACAGAGGGCAAGAGAAGCAACTGGCCTTGATGTCAAAGTTTAGGAGACCATGGCTCTATTTTTGGCGGCACCAACTTCAAGTGAACTGGTCAAACTATACAGAAACTCTTTGTGCTCCCTTGTCAGCTGCAGAGTAAAGAAAACATTGTTTGACTTGCAAAAATTTTTTTCTTGTCTTTCCAGTTTTAGGTGTACATTTATCCTAGATGCAAAACACCAAATAAAACTTAAACAAGGTATCTAGAACAGCTCCCAGGAGCTGGCAGAGTACCAAATCTGGTTTCACATGAACTTGCCTGGTTGGCAGTTGCCTGTGTTATTTCAGAAGTATTTTACAAAGCCTAAGAACAGATGGTAGTATAAAGAAGTAAACACTCAGAAAAACTGGAATCCAGAGACCCTGATATTTGTGGGACTTACAGTGTAGGTAGTATACAAATACTAAAATAGACAAGTGAATCTAGCTATGAAACAAGATTGGAGAGGGAAAGCAGTCATTAAAAGAGTAAGGAAATTGAACAAGATGACAAAACACATCAGTGGCATAATTTGGCTCTGAACCCAAGCCTCTGATGTCCAGCTCAATCTAGTCAGGAATCACGTTTCAAAAGCCACCCACTTAGGAGTGCTGTTAAGGCTCCTCCAGCAAAGAATTTCACACTGCTACATCCTCTCTCTGTTGCAAAACTTAAAAAAAAATACATTTGCAATGCTCACCATCTACAGATTTTTCCTCTTGCTATATAATAAAAAAATATCACCTTATTAGACTTTGCAATCCTGAAAATAACAATGTGATTTTCAGCAGTATCATTATTTAGACATCAATAGACAAAAAGGAAACAATGACCTCCACATGAAAACATTTCAGTGAGCTCTGGATTCCCAAGTGTGCTTTGGGAAACTATTTTTAAATTCATACATGGGATATTTTCTATACATTTCTCATTAGATAAATAGTCACTATAGATTTTATTACTCAACAGATGACTGTTTAGTGGAGAAGTGTGGTCTATTTTCTGTAGTCCCCAGTCTATTAACAGAAACATACAAACAGGAAAATCGAGACCCAGCTGAGTAGATGTTTGAATGGCCTGTGCTGGCTCTGGCAAAAGCTACCTGCTGATTACATAGGACATCAATTTCAAAAGGAAGCAGTGAGTTTCGTTCTCTATTCACAAAAGATCGTAAGCAATTCTTTTAAGTTAAACACCTTCAAAAATTTAATCCAAATGCCAGTCTGGCACAAATCTCATTCTCAAAAATGCACACACCCCAGCCAGTTGAGATCGTTCCAAATCAGGGTCATCCAAGTAGTCTGTATTTTTGCTCTTGTGTTGAATCATAGAATCAGAGAATCATAGAATGTCTGAGGTTGGAAGGGACCTCTAAAGGTCATCTAGTCCAACCCCCCTACAATAAGCAGGGACATCTCACACTAGAACAGATTGCTCAGAGCCCCATCAAGCCTGACCTTGAATGTCTCCAGGGATGGAGCCTCCACCACCTCTCTACGCAACCTGTTCCAGTGATCCACGACCCTCAAATTAAGTAACTTTTTCCTAATGTCCAACCTAAATCCACCCTTCTCAAGCTTAAAACCATTACGCCTTGTCCTATCATTACGTGCCCTAGTGAACAGGTCTTCTCCAGTCTTTTTACAGGCCCTTGGGAAGGTCACTATAAGGTCCCCCCGGAGTCTTCTCTTCTTCATGCTGAACAACCCCAACTCCCTCAGCCTGTCTTCATAAGAGGGGTGCTCCAGCCCTCTAACCCTTTTCAATGCCCTCCCCTGGACTCGCTTCAACAGGTCCATGTCTTTCTTGCATTGGGGTACATACCCTTCTAAATTTCTCCATTTCCTAGAGAAAGAGAAGTCTGCAACACACCTTGGGCCCACTCAGTGAATGTCTCATCAACTTTCATACTTAGTTTGAAGTGTTTTGTAACAGGCCACCATAGTTTCAGAGAACCAGTAACTGCACAGTGTATAAAGCTCAGAGGGTCACGTAACAAAAACACATCCCCTACTCTTCCTCTCCATTTCTCCTAAATCAAACAAGATTATCCTGAAACAGGCTACATGACAGCCTGCAGAATGAGCCTGCAGCCGGAGCAATAGCACACACCTCCAGCTGCCGAACAGTACCACAGCCACCCTGCTGCTCCAGGTGTTGTAGTACAGGCACAACTGGACAGTGAACCAGGTGTTTATGTCTAATTCTTGGGATTCCGGAGGCAGAGGAAAGCTAAAAGAGCAACATGGAAGCTGCCATCAGGAGAGTAGGAGAATAATATACAAGAATTGACAGCTCACCAAGAAATAAAGAGTTCCAGTGAAAGAGCTGTACCACACATTACTGAGTATTTCAACGAGGAGAGAGATAATTACCTAACTATATTCAAATACATAGAGATTTTGTTCCTGTATTTCCACTGCTTTATAACTGTATTTAAAAGCTATGGAAAGATATACAGCTAAGTGTCACAAGTGGGGAAGTGGCTGAGAAAGGGTACAACAGCTAGAAATGTCTTTAAATATGGTAATCTCTCACTCTTGGCAGCAAGTTGTAACAGCCAATGGAAAGCGTGAGTTTAGATCACCAATAGCTTTAATTGCACTTTCCTAGTTTACAGCCACAGGAAAAATGATCCTTTCATCTGTTCTTGATATCTGTGTTCTACATCTTGCATATCAGCCCAGCTCCTCATTAGGTAAGAAACACTGCACTGCCCTTAAGAAACCTGGCTGTACAGAGCTGTTATGACCATCTTCTGAAGTGCAACAGAGGCATTCTCCATGAGAGAGGAAAAAAGAATAAAAGAAAATCATCAACTACTAGATTTTCTGACAATGCCACAGAACTTCATCTCTTCTGATGCCACTTTTGAAGACACTTAAATAAAAAAGGGGCTTTATGACTTGAGTCAGAGGGACAGTTTCTTTATTGCTTATAAAGATATAACACTTGCCTTCTAAGCTGAAAATTCTGACTCTACTCCAGCAAACAACTTGCCTACTTAATTATTTAGGGTCTGTAAATCTGTCCACTTGTGTACAGCTGTACAACAGTTAATCAGCTCTTAACATACACTGGGCTGGACCACAAGACTGTCCAGAATTTGCAAAGCCATTACTGTAAATTTTGGCTCCTGAAGATCACCCCCCGCAAAAAAACAACACCCAAACCAAAGAAAAACCAACCAACAAACCAACCCCACAAAACAAAAACAAAACAAAACAACCAAAAAACCCAAACCAAAACAACCAAATCCATTAATTCTCTCCACAATGTGGACAACCTGCATTTGAACTGTGAATTCTGAGCATTTGCATAGCCACTTGACTGAGTGGATGCTGGAGACTATCTCCCCCTGCAGGCTAAAGGGTCAGAACCACACAACCAGACAGTGACACTGATTAAGCATACATGATATCCTAGAACTTCAGGTACAGCTGTTCCTACATCAGATTGCTCCTTAAGGTGACAAAATCCAAAAAAACCTTCAACACCAACATCCTTTTCTACTTTATTAAGTTATTAAGTCAACTAAATAATGCTGCAGATCGCAAAACACAAGAAAGATTATCTCCTCAACTACAGGACTGCAAGGGAGGTACCATAAACTAACCCTTATTTCAAACGTTGTGTAATTATATCATTTGCTTACAGCACTCAGGAAGTAAGAGTTCCACTGTGATTAAATTTCAATATGATTTGAAGCCCCAAAATAAGATGCACACCCTAATCTTGTCAAATCCATCAAAAAATATAACTAGCTTAAGGACAAAGACAGTCAAGAACTGGGAGTCTTTAAGGCTGATACAGTGCAAACTAGATGTTTTCCCATTGTGTTAAGAGCACACAATTAAAAACCCCTAAGTTTTCCTGAACACCATTTAGGATCTCTAATACCTTGATCTTAGAAGGTCATATTAATGCACTGTTGAAATAGTTGTGGCAGTTTGAGACATTACACTGCCTCAGCTGCCACTTCCCTAAGCCTTCTACCAGCAGTCTGTATCCCAGTAGCGTAATTATCTGAGCATATGCATATGCTTCAAAAGAACAGCTTAGTTGTAATGAAAGTGGTTTGAGTTTTTCAATTGAGATGTTGGTTCCATGGTTTAAATCTGAACTGCTGTGGTTCCCATCTTCTTCCTTTCATCTTGACAATGCATTTGTTGAACTTTTTGCCAACTCTAGCACTCAGATGATGCAACAATCCAGAAGCTGTGAGAGCATTTACACTTTTTTTGACAGGGAAGCAAGGGTCTCACCTCTTAAGAACAAGACAAAACTGACTTACAGCTCTGGTTCAGCCTATCCAGATATTTCAGGAATGCTGTGTCCTGCCCATATGTATACTGTAATTTTTGTCAGGGTTCACAGGTGATAAAAGGTGAGATTCATTCAGCAATAAAGTTGCCAACTGCAGATATACTCAATGTAAGAACTGTCTTGAGTCAGGAATCTTCTACACTGGCGTGTTATATCTGCTTTCCACCTATTTTGCATGAGCGCCTTCTATTGCAGTCAAAATAGATCTGAGCTATAGTGCAGAAGCATTTATTTTGTCCGGCCTGACACACACGTGTATGTATACATACACATGTGCACTTGGATAGAAAGTATGTTAAGAGGAAGTACAGAAATTTATATTCACTCAGCACAAAAGGGAGGGAGAGGGAAGAAGGGAGAAATAGGCCTTAATCCCCAAGAGGAAATACATCCTTGAGCTTCAGTGAGTTCACTGCACAACACTGAAGGCTGAGCTCCAAATGCCTCTCTCATCAATTTGATCCTAACCATGGTAAAGCCACCACATTCACATTATGGGGGACATGAAAGTGATGCTGCCAGTGCAACATGACCTGTCTTCACCACTGTAATGAACAGCAGGGAGAGAGAGAAAATAGCCCTTGCTTACTGTCACCCAGTTTCCTTTCAAAAAGGAAACAGGTAATTTAATGTGTGTGCATGACTGGTATGATACTTGATTAGCCTAACAACAAACTTGGACATCCAGTTCTGTACAGAGTAAGCCTCAAATCAACTCTGCTTCAGGTGTTCTGCTCAACCTTCCTTTGAGAAATGTTAATATTATGATTGAGATTCTATTAAGGCCATCAATAATATTGGTAGATTCCCAATAAAACTGAAGTTATGTATTTTTCCATATACAATTAATTCCTTTTCATTTTTCCAATTTCATTACTTCAGTTACTTCTCCCAACCTGAATCTATAGATTCACTGATGGAAATTTATATTTAAAATATAGAAAGAAAGCTGCATGCTGATCAACAGTGACAAAACCCACAATTTTCACAAGATATACTTAAGATTAAGAGTGTGATCAACTCAGAGTACTCAAAGTACTTTAAACCAAGGTGCTAGTGAAATTACAAAATATTAACAAATGTTTTCAGGCTGAGTAATTTTCCGATCAAGAATCAGACATTAGGTCTCCTGTGGCACTGGCCATAACTACTACAAAAGTCCATGAGTGTTTTGATAATGAGGTATTAGTCAGACAGGTGATAAGGAGCCAACCACAGTTATTAGTCACACAGCCTAGGGCAATCAATCTATACATTTAGCCAATTCTGTTCTTTTAGAATTTCACTGCTATCATGTCAACATTAGATGGCAGCAAATACCTGTAAATTAATTAAGGGCAAAAATTTAGAAAACTGCACTAAAATGCACAACTACACAACACAGAGCCTTTCAAACCACAGATATAGTCCTGTCAGCCCCGGAAAACAAGTGCTGAAGAACCCAGACAACCTTGACGTTAAAACATCACAAGAGCTTGCCTACAGTATACTATGTGGCTGTTAAGACTTTCTCTCCCCTTTCTTTCTGCAACGATTAGGAGTTTGTGTAACTTCTACAACTATACTGCACTCTAGCATTATTTGCCAGAATTTTAAGATATCAAAGATGTATTAAAATTAAGTGTAGCCACATGTTTCTCTGATAAGAGAAAGAAACCAAATTATTTTTTTATTTGGATCATTTTTACTTAGTTTCACTGAGCAGTGAAAAACAAAAAGGTTATGAACCTACAGTGAAGTGTGAAGGCTAGTAAATGACTGCTGGTATAAAACACAAAAGATTCACCAGAATGAAGTGGCCAACCTACCTGCTTGTCTGCTCAGAATAAATGCTTGTTTTGAGCATTTGCTAAATTGTATCCCATTGCTCGACATCACGTTCTCAGTGTTTTAATTAAAGGCTACTGAACATCTGGAACATAAATTACGATCTTTCATTCCCTGTATGAAACAATATAGCTATGCCAGGAAATGCAGCTGGAGGCATGTCAACACTAGAGGGGGGCAGAGCATCACACCAGATTTATACATACTGCATTCCTTTCTAAGGACAATTAGAAAAATCACTGGCCAGTGGAAATTTTGAGATTCCCAAACTTACTGAACTATTATGGTATAAGTGAATGCAACACAGTAATATTAGAAGAGATAACAAGCAAGCTAGTTCACTTCACTACTATGTATCACTACATTTCATTTAAGCTTCAGAATTTTAGGAATTTATCTAACTAGTCAACTAATATTTATGAGGGGTTATAGTATTTTTTTCAGCTCATTTTAAGTTGCAGTACTTCTCAAGAGACATCCAAGAAGGCAAAAGTCTTAAAAGTTGATCTAACCAACAACTTAGAATGTTGCAAGATGGCAGAGATGCTACTCAAGAAGACAAGCACGCATTACATCAATGCATTTGTGATATCCCTTTCGGCAAAAGACCATTTTTTTACTCCCATTTCAGTGCCTCACAAGTCTTATTAGTAAGCACAGGTCTTTCATTGCATGGGACCAATACAATACATATAAATTGCCAACCTACCTCCTTTCCGCAGCAGATAGATGGGCACAATGTAAAGCATCACATGCTGAATATAATATATTTCCATTTCAAATGGAAGCTGTGGAATAAGAAAAATATTTGTAAATGTTTTTTCACCACTAACAACTGAGTTACAAGGAATCATTCTCCTTATCACCCATGACAATCCTTTTAGTGCAGTGTTTTTATCACCTATGTATATTAACAGAGAGATTACATTAATGGTCAGTGTTTTGAAAGTGCAGCTAATTAGACCCATTCCATTCCCCTTGCCATAAATACAGTGCAGCACTTCAAGCAGACAATTCTGAGTAAGAAGCACAACAAAGAACATAAGATTGCTCTTTTCCCTTTCTTAGCATAAATTACCAATAACAATGCAAAATCCTAAAGTAACCAAACCAGAAATAATAAACAGACTATATGAGAGCAGTCTATTTAGAAAGAAAAGAGAATCACTACCTTGTGAGTGACAAAATTCTATAAATGAGGTCTTTAATATATGTAAGTATATAAATAAATATATAAGCATAATTACTGGAGGCCTGTGCAAAAAACAAAAATACTTGATTTATAGCAATCTGCATGCATGCGTGAAACTGCTAAGCTCCACCAAATATAAAATTAAAATAACCAATATGTTATTGGTTTTAAAGAGAAGCTGCAGAAGGATATATGTAAACAAGTTACCAGTCAGCAGTAAGTCAGGTACTGGAGAAAAAGCTGTACCTCTCCCACTTGGAACAGGCACACTTCAGAAACAATAGCTTCCGATATGAACAACACAATGTGAGGCACTCACTCCTGCCAAGGAGCATTCTCTATTTAGTATCTGTGGTTTCAAAAGGGCTTCTACACTTGCCGAGTTGTGAGGGTCAGTTACACAAACACTATGCTCAGGACACTTCTGAGAACAGAGTAACAGTTGTTTTTCTGCAGTAGTGTTGACAGTACTTTCTTTTGTGTAAAACAAAACATCTTTTTTTCACTATAAAAGATTGCTTGTTCTGAAGCCTGGCTAATTGTGCACGTGCATTTCCTCATCTAGAGCTGCAAAAGCTGAATTTCTGCACAAGCAAGCACTCAAGTTGTACAGCCAGGCTACAATAAACAGAAAAAGAAGAAACTCTTAAGTTGTACTGAGCAACTGACACACCTTGCTCTAAAGGTCTTGTCTATAACTTGTTTTATCAATAAAAGACCCACACACAGACAGCAGGTAAGTTTGATAAGCAAAGAGAAACCTAATCGAAGATAAAATAGAAAGGATAATCCATCAAAGACTTAAAGAACCCCTTAGTGAAAACAAATAAGAGCTTCAGCAAGTGGTAAAATTTGAGAAAAAAGAATACCAAAATTATACTTGCAGAACAAAGTAAGTCAAAATATCGATTTGGTCGCTCAAATAATATTTGACCATAGGCACCCATAAAGGCCACATGTATTTAAACCCAGACTCCAAAACGGATGCCCTTCACAGGCTTCAAGAGACTTGTCCTTTCCTGTCAGATGCCACTGTGGAAACTCTGCCACCATTCTGAAGAGCAGTATTTCCCTAGTAGCAAAACAATGATGTTCATGGTACATTTCTTCAACCACATCTGTCCCCAGAAAGCATAAAGATTCACAATAACTGGATATTTGATACCAAGATAGACTCATCTGAACTCTATATATTAATTGTCAATTTATTGACTAGCTGGGATTGCTTTTTTTTTGTTAAACTCCTCCCTCTCTTACCAGCTGCCAGCATCACTCTTCCTGCATTTAAACTTCTTTCCCGTGCTCAGAATCTTAAAACAACTAATGATACAAGTCAAAACCACAAACTAGCTATTTCTTCTACTCACTTATATTCTAGGCTCCCTTAACAGTGTAAATGAATACAGAAGACAGGCCACTCCGTTACTCAAGACAATAAGGAAGTTGTTCTCCTTTAAAGATTCTTATTTGTGACAAAACAAATCTGTTTCACTGATTCATAGGTTATTAACACTGGTATAATATCATATATGTTTCAAAACACACTAATACTGACATACACAATTCCTCTAACATTCAGGATCAAAACATACTAACAAACTACTCTGGAATTAAATATTCTGACTATTCACTTCTTATATTTTGTAATGAAGTTTCTGATAGAAAATAAATGGTGTTTTGCTCCTCCAGGAAGAGTTTGGCTCAAAGCAGCTACATGTGCTTTTATCCCTGATATCAGCCTGGTATGCTGCAGATTCGAAATGCCACATTCCCTGGACGCATGCTACAGGCCTTTGGGAAAGTACCAAAATAGTGAGCAGCTTGACATGAGCTGCCAGCATGTGCTGGAGCCCAGAGGGCCAACGGCATCCTGGGCTGCATCAAAAGAAGTGTGGCCAGCAGGGCCAGGGAGGTGATTCTGCCCCCCTACTCTTCACTAGTGAGACCCCTCCTGGAATGCTGCATACAGCTCTGGAGCCCTCAGCACAGGAAGGACATGGAGCTGTTGGAGCAGGTCCACAGAAGGGCCACGAAGATGATTAGAGGGCTTGAACACCTTTGCTATGAAGACAGGCTGAGAGAGTTGGGGCTGTTCAGCCTGGAGAAAAGAAGGCTCCAGAGAGACCTTATAGTGACCTTCCAATACCTAATCTGAGCCTATAGAAAAGATGGGGAGAGACTTTTCACCAGAAAGTGTAGTGATAGGACATGGCATAATGGTTTTATTAACTGAAAGAGGGCAGATGTACCTTAGGACATTTAATTAGGAAGAAATTATTAACCGTGAGAATAGTAAAGCACTAGAATAGGTTGCCCAGGGAGGTTGTGGATGCCCCCACCCTGCAGGTGTTCAAGGCCAGGTTGGATGAGGCCTTGCGCAGCCTGCTCTAGTGTGAGGTGTGCCTGCTCATAGCGGGGAGGTTGGAACCTGGTGATGTTTAAGGTCGCTTCCAAACATAACCATTCTACGATTCTGTTATTTTAATTTCAGAAACAGTATTTTTCCAGTGCCTCTACAGATAGTAGAACTGCTTATCACCACCAGCAGAAGGTACATTCACATTTCCAAATAGAAATGTAATTGTAGACTTCACTTACGTATCCATGCCATTTTAATGCACACAGCATAGATAACTGGCAAAAGATGAAGAAACCTTGGCTTTAGCATCTACCAGCAACTGAAGCACAATCTCTCAACAGCCCCAAACGTGCAACTGTTCCATTATTTTCTCCTTGTGCCAGACCGATTAAGCCAGTTTAGATATGACAATGTACTACCATGACCTATTCCATTTTGCTGTGTAGGCCCAAGCATTTCAGGCAAACTATTTAGTACAGTGAATTATTACTATAACAGTCAACAGAAATGCAGTAGGCAATGAGCAGAGGCACCACACAGAGTGCACTGTTAAGTACTGCTCAGAGTATGATTCTGCTCCTAAAACAAATTTAGAATGCATACCTCTCGAGCCAAATAGTCCTAATAATAGAACATAGCAGCTTCTGGAAACATTAAAAGTGCACCATCTCAGCTGTGCAAGCAGAGACAGCAAGTCCAACACCTCTGGGACATGCCCTGTTTTTTACTTTATCTACATCAACATTTTCAAGACATCAGCTTGCAAAACAAACAACTAACCAATAAAAAAAACCAAAACACCACTTCAAAACCAGTGACGAGTTTCCTTTAAAATTTGACTAATGCAATATGAAAGTTCAAACAAAAATAATTACTCCCCAAATACATGGAGTCTTTGAAGCAGTTAAATCAACGTACTCGCATAGCTAGGTTATCAGGACCTACAATGCATTCCATATAATACACATACAGAGTAAGAAGAAATCTTTCTACTTTTGTATATCTTCTAACATCTTAACATCCAGGCTCCCACTTGGGAACCTGACAATCTTATTCCTTTAGCATCTTCTTCTCTACTTAAAGGTCATAAAAGATTAGCCTGTGTTCCATGTGAATTATTAATGCTGACCAAGAATTATTTGCATCATAAGAAATTACAAGAGAAAATTAAAATATCCTTTATTTCTGAAAGGATAATAGGAACTCACAAATATTAACTGGTAAGAAATCATTTGTTACTCAAGACTGGTTCATTGTTGGCACCTCAACATCATGCCCAAGCAGGAAAATAATTTCTTGGACAGAATATACTGACCTCATCCTGCATTTTTTGGAACACTATCCCAGTACCCATTACAGTCCAACATGATTTTTAATGAATATATTGTCACTGAATGGTTAAAACAACAGAAGGTAGAAACTTTCTACTGTAGTTTCAATTAATATTGCAACTCTCCACTTCCACTGGCAATGGCCAAATATGTAAGAATGGTTTCAAAATAACTGAGGTTCTTAAAAAATTATAACAAGAAAATGGAAAATGTCTGTTTATGCTAAGTCTCAAACTTTCTTTTTCAGGATAATTTAGCATCGAATCATATACACAAGAAAAATTCCTACAATGTATTAAGCAACATTAATTGGTAGCAAAAATATGTGCAACAAATGGACTGCGCCATGAAATGTTGTAAGAAGTGTTCTGAAAATCACTTTGAACACACGTTAGAACCAAAATCCTGTTACCTGCCTACTAGTTCCTAAACAAACATCCATCAGCAAGTGAAGTAATGATTGTCTTTTATTCTGTCTCCTGCCTCTTGCCCCTTTCAGATTATTGATATATACAAATAAAACCGTATATTTAATATTTTCTCCTACATCTCACTGCCTTCATCTCTGTAATGATACACAATTTGCTAGCTTGCACATACGTGCCTACTGCTGAACTTGGTAAATTAGCAGGCTTCTCCAAAGAGACACTGCAGCTCAATAGTAGCCACATGCTGCCTGGAAGGTAACTACTAGGCAATCTACATGAGAGAGAGGTTTAAGATGTCAGCTGAAGACAATGAAAACCACCTCCAAGGCAAAATCCAGCTACATAAACTCATAGGGATAAAATACATTTCATACTATGAAAGGTAACAGTAAGGCATCTTGCTGTTGACAGCAGTATACCCCTTTGGTACAATCTCTCAAAGTGATGGGAGGCAATACTCTCCTGCTTTCCACTTCCCACTGACCTCAGAGCTCTCCACCCCAGACAACATCTCCCTCTTCACTTCTGAGTTAATGGTTGGGTTACGTGGCCAGTTTTTCATGTTTTTTGTGCCACGTGCAGTATATTACAACTGTTTACAGACAGTAAGTGTAAAAAAAGCATGTACACACTAAAATACATGTCTTAAAAAAACATAAAACCGAAATTAAGAAGCTGACGCATAAAGACACAACAACTCTTGACCAAATCAAAGGTTTTCACTTAGATACTACAAACCAGGGCAGACAGCATGGACAATATTATTATGCTTCCCTGGACTTCCTACCAAGTTTGAAGAGATATTTATTGCTTTCAGGACAATGTCAGTGAAAACAACTTCAATGACAGTTACAGTCCAGAATGTCTACCATTAGTGAATCTGGGTCAAAGCAGCAGTGCTATAAAACATCACCCACATTATCCTGTGCCACAAGAAACACTGAAAAAAAAAAGAGACTAGCAAGCAGCTGTTAGACAAAAAATATCCTAAATTGTACATATTCCAAAAATATTTGCTCTTGGACATTAACTCTAATTAAGGAGATAATTTTATAAGTAGTCTGTATTTTTCCTGTTTAATCACCACTGCCCTAACATAAATGAGATCTATGATAATGTCAGAGAAAATACAAGCTAATGATTTATCAAGTATTTTATCTTTAAAAGGTTACCAATAAAAACATTTTTTTAATGCTAGTTTTTTATTTATTTAAAAAACTAGTTAGTTTGAAATACAAAGTAAAGAGTTCTTCTTATGAGGAAACAACACTTGTTTTATTCATTTGATATCCCTTCAGCAGTATCATATTTGCACATAATTACAAACTGCACATAAGCTGTTATAATATAGAAAAGAATAGATGTAGTTCCAGATTAGGAAGGGCAACAAAAGCCTTGAAAGATCTCTAGTGTTCATATGCTACTAAATCCACTGAAATCTGAAAAATATTATTCAACTTCCTGTGCATCTGTGTGTTATGCTTTATAGAAGGTTATTTTTAACATGCAAAAGCCTATGGATGCATGATCCTCTCTTTAGTAACTAAACTGTGCCTCAGTGCAAATTTTTATACACTTAGAGGAGAAAAAAACCCCAAAACATTTACAAGCTGGCAATAGAATTGTCAGTTTTCAGGTTTCCTAGCTACCAGTGTGACCAATCAACATAGCATATCACTCATTAAGTTCAATACAGATGCAGAATTTTACACATAAATTTCATTGAGACAGTCAAGATTTCCAAAAGGACAATCACTAGCAAGACTTGTTATGGAGTCTGAAGTCCACAGCAATTGTGTTAATAATATCCTTAATTCATGTGCTGTATGGGTATAGATATGAGTACTTTATCTAGACACCATAAACATATTTAAGTTATTTAATTTAAGCTATTTCATTAATTTAAGTTATCTCTACCTTAAAACAGATTTTTAAATAACTGGAACAACAGACTTTTGCAGGTAAGTCACCTGACAAAAAATTAACAAGCACATGGCCACCTTTTAGAAATAAATAAAAAAGGAGGAGGAAATGTACAGTACACTTACCAGGCGTGTATTTACTACAGGAAACAGCAATGCCAAGAGGGCCCCATTCAGCATATGCATCTGCAACCTTAGAAAAGAAACGTGATGTTATTTTTCACAAATGGAAATAAAATGCAATGCTTTCACACACTTTATGTAGTATCACTTCAATAAAAGACAGCAAGAGATTTAAGAAAATTCTTTTGGCTTGAATTTGAATACACCCATTGTAAAATGCAATAACCAGATACCGTTAAATGCAATAATGCGGACAAAAACCTCTTTTTAAAAACACAAAGAATTTCCTAAAAGTAGGACTGCTTTCTACAATGAGCTTTGAATTCCTAAAAAGCCTGGACTGCCTGTTGGTGTTTATTCTGTTCATGATGCAAGCTGCTAAAAGTAGTTGGAATTCTGTTGTTCATTTGTCTTGCAGAGCTTAAAATAGTGTATTTGATAAAGAATTTTACTCCTGTCTATAAATATACAGCTTCAAAGAAAAATTTCAGGAATTTGGAAGAATTCCCTTCAATAAAAGAAGAATTACATTTTTCAAAATGCAACAGCAAGCCCTAAGCAAAGAATAAGGTAGGAAAGTAGTATTATAATACTGTATTTTATATAGCTTTCAGCCATCTTTTTCTGAACCACTCTTGCATCACAAGAACTAAAAAATAGTACCAGTATTGTTTCTGTCTAGTTTACATAAAACACAAAAAAAGAGTAAGCTCTCCGCGCCCAATGCCTGTCACAAACTATTAGGAATTTAAAAGTAATTTAAGGGGGTGAGGCATTACAATTTCAAAACAGTTTTTCAAATGTAATTTATATGCTGTCAGGGTGTTAGAAAACAGAAAGGCTCATTCT
Organism: Apus apus; assembly: GCF_020740795.1. Lineage (NCBI taxonomy): Eukaryota > Metazoa > Chordata > Aves > Apodiformes > Apodidae > Apus > Apus apus. Next base: position 11,716,225 of record NC_067293.1, on the reverse strand, counting down.
GAAAAACAACAAATATTGTTGGCTCCTCTCTGCATCCAGCCTTTTGAACATGCATGGTAAATACAGGATTTCCTGGACACACTTTTCAAACTCCCCGAGACAGGGATGCTAACAGGCTGCATTCAGCCTACTCCCTGCCAAATAAGGAACATCAGGAAAAAGCTGCAGGCAGACAGTAGCAGTTAAAAAATAATTAATGAGGCTTGTTCTCAGCATCACTCTTCCAGCCACTGCCTAGATTATGGCAAATGAGAGCTGCATTAACTGTGCCGGTGGCAACCATAGCCATTTCTGACGACCACCCGCCTGGGAAGCCCTGTGACCCTCCCTACAAAATAGACTCATAGAAACATTAAGGTTGGAAAAGACCTTCAAGACCATATGACTAGTTACACCCCTTAGCTGCTTACTGGACTCAACTGCACTGGTCCAAGAGATCACCCTGCATATTAGAAACTCTTGTGGTTCCTAAGATAGTAACAATATGCAGTATTTTAGAACAGACTGCATACTCTGAGAAATGCCCAACTCAGCAAGAATTTGCTCTCACTATTTAAGATATGGCCAAAATTTTAAAATTAGACCCTACTACATGTGTGGCCTGCAATGAAGCCCAGTTACTAATTCAAAAGGCACCAGGCCATGACATAAATTACACAAACCCATACGTTAACCTGTAGAAAAATGCCTGCATTCTGTTACTGAGCTAATTCATGCTGCTAAGCGAGATCAAAACCACCAGTACAAAAGAACCAAACGAATGCGGCTCAACACCCATGATTTAAGCCCCTGACCCTTTTCAAGGTGTCATTTTTCAATCCAACCAAGATGCCTTTCCAACTGGATATATACCTTAATATTTTATCACTAAGCTCTGATTAACTTCTAAAATACAGTATGCAAGTAGACAGAAATATATTAAGGAACAGACATTACCTGAAGAGAATCATTGCAACCCGACACGGAGGACAGGCAAGAAGAAAAATCTGAAATGTTAGAAACAAATTTAAGTTAATGATATAATCTCTTTTGGACTCAAATTTCTTTATCTTTCTTTCCCAGTTCTGTATGTCAGAAATAGTTTCTAACCAGAACTATTTTACGTCAGGTGTAGAAAAGACTAAAAATCTTGAACAAATTAAAAGGTCTCACAGTACCTACATACAAAAGGATTTAAGCAGCATGAGCAGCATCTAGGATTAGCTTCTGCCAGTGCCTGAGAAACAAGTAAAACTGTAGCCTGTTTGATACTGTCATTATAAAAGGTCACTCATAAAGCAGATTACTGTATTAACTATTATTTTACCAGAGTGACTCTCTCAGCCTTCAGTCAAGATCCTTGCTGTGCTAAAAACCAACCACTGACAATGGCAATACCTTCACTTTAGAAGTGCAGGACCCAGCTCTAAAAGCTCTTGATGGCCATGCAAGAAGGCCATCACTAAAAGACTCTTAATACTTCCCAAAATAAGGCTAACCCAGTATCTGCTCTATGCATAAGCTCAGCGGTCATATTTATTAGGTGTGGCAATGAATGTATCTAAAGTATTTTTAAAGTACTGTTAAAATTTCATCAATTATTAGCTAGCTGTTTCACATAATCAAAAGTAACTAAAAACAACTGGAGCAACATCTGTGTTTTTCTTTACAGGCCATACATACTCCTACCATAAATAGAATCCAATTTAAATTTTTATATACTAAAGTATTGTTGATTTGCAACAATGCCCCATCTAAATTTGGAGGATAATCATAATATTTTGCTACTGCTGTCCAAAATCTCTCACAGCAACTTAAAATACTTTGTGTCAGCAAGTGCTAATCTAGATACAAAGAAATTACTACATAAGTGTTCAGTGATAAAAATCCTAGTTTTTTATATTGCCCACAACTGCAAAGAAGATACCTTGGCCTAATATCTGGTAAATATTAGAGAAAAAAAATGGATTGTGCTTTTGACTGCTCTTTTTAAAATAAACTCACAATAGATTATTCCACTGCCAACCTACAAAACAAATCATCACTAAATCAAGTGAGAACATTTGCAAAGTATGTCTGCTTTGTGGACAAGTCATATTAGACAATTCTCAAACATGTTTCTTTAAAGTGCTGCAGGGATGAGAAGAAGCCTCTGATGTATATTCAAATCAATTACTACCAGATTGTGTACTTGCTGCAGCAACAGTAGAACTGTTGAAGCCTGGATCGTACTACTAAGCCATTCTGTATAAGGCCTTGATGTTGTTACCATACGAATAAATGTACAAATTCCAAATATTTTATTTCCACTTCAAATTCTTAACACACAGCCATTTATTTCTCTGATCCACCTACTTGTATGTTTAATTCAAGTCCGTCTCAGTAAGTTTAGAACATGAAAACACACACAAATAGCTTTTCTTAAGTCATACAGAACACTACTAAAGGCACAGCAAGAAAGAGGCAGCAATTAAATTTAACCAAATGTACCCCAAGACATTTTCTTAGTGAATACTGTTAAAAACCAGAGTTTCTCTGAAGTGATGTATTTAAAAAGCAAGTAATCTCAATTCATCAGGGCAGGTGAGACAATAACAGATGCATGATGACAACCCACTAATTCATGCTTCTTTATGCTAAGAAAAACAGTGTATGCCAAAAAAATCCTTCTGAGAGGTCTATGTATCATGTGGCTAACACTTCATGCTTCACTGTTACATCATATTCTTGCAATAAACTTTGTTTACTAATGAAAGTTCCTTGAATTGTGGACTACATTTTACCTTCTTTGGAGACCATAAATACCTTCTACAGGTGTCTCATAACTTTTCCCCCATGCTACTTCCATACATTAGAAAAACTGTTTAAACTTTCCATATTGTACATTAGCAAAAGGAGGTATGATAGTTAGAGTCTCACTAGTTCATCCAGAGTTTTAAATTCAGATTATTTTATTATTTCTTGAAATTCAGAAATCTGACAGAATTTATATGTTACTTTTGAGGCATATCTTCCAATATAGAACGTTTTTCTTTTTCTTAAACAGATTGACATTTTATCTTTATATTGCACAAAATAACCAACCCAGAAATATGTCTAAATCACACCAGTACTTTCTTTTTCTGACACTGCAGAGTGCTCCAACTACCACACAGTAGAGCAAAAACTACAATACACATCTACACTGTCTGAATCTCACCATTGAGGATAAAAAAATCACTAGTATTTTTAAAGGATAGCATTGTTACAAAGACTGAGGTACACATACCAATCTAAAATACTTCACTACCATGGAGATTGGCAGAGAACAAGATTCACAGCTTCTTCTGTCAACTCTACTGCAAGAAACAGCTTCAGGAACAGATGAGGCAAAACTAAATATTTAATATTTGTACCATGCAAGTCCTTCTGTTATGAGGGATCTTTCAGAAAATAAGCCTGACTTCCATTTTGTGTAACAGCAGAGAAATAATAACTAGAATGTTTATGTTAAAATTTTAGAATAATGGAAGAGATCTTAAGATGTTTCAGCTTAAGCACTTTAACAGCAAGCACTTTCTCTCTAAATATGTATATACTTTCTGTGGTAAATAAACTTCAGCTTCTTAAAAGGGATGTTTTACAAGACACCTTGTATCTAATTTCCAGAGAGCTACACCACAGAGTAGATTCAAAGGTTATAAAAAGTGTCATCATTCAGCTCAGAGTAATTAGCAGCCTTAAAATATCTAGTTCACAGACATTCACAGTACACAAGCTCACAAGCTCTAACACAAGTGTCCATATACTTATCCCAGAATCACATTACATTTCACTGTCATACTGGAAATAAAATCCCTTGCCTTGCAGGAGGAAACAGCTATAAACCAAACAATGTCATATTAAATTAGCGGCATGGCTGTGAAGAGTTCTCAGCTTCTATTTTCCTGCTGGAACTCCCAGGGTTTTACGCACTCAGGCTAGCACAAATGTTTGCCTGCCTTCACACACCGTGAGCTCTAGAGTAAACAGTGCAGAACACATTTTAAAGTCCAGTGAAGCAGGCTTCTCCTTGTTCCAGGCAGAAAAGCTGAACTTCTATTTGGAAGGAATACTAAAAAATTACTTCAACGTTCCTCTTTATTCTGTCAGATCTGTTCCCTGTTACATTTTCACATTACAAATTAAAAAAAAAAAGGACTAAAGAATTAAATGGAAATCTAAACCATACAAGAGTAACTATTTCAGGAGGAAAAACTAAGTTATAAAGTATACACTGTCTGATAGATTGAATTCTAGGCACAGTTCTGATAATTCTCTTCCCCTTTAAACTCTCTCTCCCCCAAAAAAAAAGATTTAGAAAAAGGTTACAGAAGTCACTAAGAATGATCATAAAGTGCAGAACTTGGATTGATTTAACACATTAAACTCTTCAAACTGTAAAAGACTACAGGTTAGTAAGAGTGACAGAAAGAGAGGGTAAAAATCATGAAAGGCCTTGAGGAAATGTATAGATAACAAGTCCTAGTTGGGGACATTATTGTGACTCAAGACGTCTGAGTCACCTTTGCCAGCACAGGACCAGAAGACTCTAGAGTTGTTCTCAGGCAATAAATTGCAAAGAAACTCAGAACACCAGTCAATGTTCAAACTGAAGTTCATTTCAACCTTGAGGACCCAGATGAAAGCAAAAGTCAGAAGTTCTGTCAATATACTCCATGATTGCTCTTCATGACCATAAATACCATTGCCCACTCCCATGAGAAATACTTCTGTCATGAATAATTGCATGGCCAGCACTCCTCTGCGTAAGCCCAAATACAAAGGTCACACCACAACATGTGATGGATCAGCAGGGCTGTTATAATTTGGAGACTGTAGTTTACAGGATTGCACTGCTTAACTATTCCTTCAGTGAGAAAAGATCTTAAAGAGAATGAACTCATGGTTGCTCTGAACTAACACAGGACTGTGCTGCAAATCACTCTCTTTTACATTTACTTCTTCCAACCAAGCAACAATAAGAAGAGAAAGCGACAAATTATATTTACAGGTCTGGGACAGACTGAAAGGCAGAAGGAAAGGGAGGGTATTTTTCCCACCTGTAGTAATGAGTTTTTTAAAATTTTCTAAGAAATGAGTGCAACCCTGTCAATTCAGTATGTGATGGAGTTCCTGAGAAATACCTTTCAAGTTCAGTAAACTTTAGAGATCATTATTTTCTTAAATCTGATTGTGTTACTCATTTGTGTCAACGCAGGAGGTAGAAGAGACTGTATGTAAAAGGACTATTTGGAAGACAGTCAGAAGGCAACACGGCATTAGTTTATTCAGAAAATGTCTTTGGTAGACAGCAAGAGGTAGGTACACACAGTGTTACACTGGCTATCCTCAAATCTCTGTTAAGTTCCCTCACTCTTCAATCACTAAATGAAAGTAGAGCCAAACAAGCAAAATGTGACAATTAAAAAGTAGCTTGGTAGTTGGGAAAAAAACCAGATTATTTCTCATAAATTCAGTTTTAGAATCAGAATTTACAAAAAACATTACTCCTTGACATTTTAATAATGTCTCTAATTAAAAGCCAAACTATACGCATGAAAAAAGGCTAAATATCAGCTGAAAAAGGCTAAATATCTGCCAAAATCAGCTGACATTTTGAAGCGAGTTAGGTTTTTGATTGATTATATCTGTTTTCCTAGTGCCAAAATATGACAGAATAGGTACCCAAATTTTCAGAAGAGTGGAGAAAAAACCCAGTTCTGAAACAAACACTCCAAAATCCACAAAAGAAAGCAACGTCATAAAAAAGAGATATTCACTTTAATCTGACTTGTCTTTAATACAATCAAATTACCTAATCTCTATACACTGTATTAATCCAAATAATATTCTCACTTCTTGCATTTCAAGCATGACGTGCTGCAATTATCACAATAATCTGGAGATGTCAGAGGTTTCCATTATTCGATCGTTTTAAGTTCATATGGAAAGGATTTTATTCAAATAACCTCTTTAAGAGTTTGCACATCTAGACCAGCACTGGATATATGCATCAATATGAAGAGGTGGAAAAAAAGAGCACAGACCATCAAACATATCTGGTTTCCTATTTTCTGTTTAACTGTATTGCTAGATTGAAAACTGTAAAAAAGGAAAATGTTTTTGGTGGTGTTGTATAATTATGGGGTTTTTAACCCAGCAGTGCCTTACAGTACAATTGTTATGGATTACTTTTTTGAAGGCGGGGTGGAGAAGTCTGTTGATGCAAAGCATTCTAAACCTCAAACAAAAATTAGACCTAAGAGCTCCCTACAGAAGTATTTTACTGATGCCATTTTTCAGTGAGCACACTGAGAGAGAGAGTGGAGTCAAAATTTGTCAAGAAAGGTTTTTCTTATACCAGTCTTAGTCCTGCTGAGACAGAAACAAGCATAACACAAAGATCAGCATGTTTGATCAGAAACAAACCAAAAAGACAAAAGAAGGCAATTCAAAAGGTAGAAAGAGAAGAAAAGAACAAGTCTAACAATTCCAGATTAAACTTAACACAGGCAGCACTTATAGCATCAATGGGAACACTTACAGATGCATGAGAAGAGATGTTTCTGGCAGGACACAGCTAAGCACACAACAAATAAAACCCTGCATCTCACATATTCTGCACAGATTTCTTTTACCTTTCAAAACAGCAGCTTGCCTATCCCTGAGCTGCCTGTTCGATTTAGTATCTCATTGCAGCAGACTGGAAACAAATCTTTCTTTCCAAACATTCCAGTCATGATCACTTAACCATATCATAAATGGATTGTTCTAATATACTATTTCAAAATTAAAACTTCAAGAGCTTAGATTTTAATTTCTATTTTAAATACTCAGAACAATGTGAAAATATAATGGAAACTGGATTCACCCAAAGTTGGAAGGAGCTTAAAAAAAAAAAAGAACAAAAAAAAAGGAGAAAAAAGAAAAAAAATAAAAAAGAAGAAAAGAAGAAAAAGAAGAGTTGAATATACGTAAAATTTTCGCTTAAAAATCACAGCTGCTTTAGCTCAGCTGTCAGACAGGTTCAGAGGTTAATTAACATGTCCTGTGGAACTGTTAATCTAGAATATGCATAATTCGAAGCAATATTGCTGGCAGAGTACTAAGTAGTACTACAGGAAACGGAACATAAGCTGCCAGGCCCTCCTTCTAACCTTCCAGTCTCCCTGATCTACCTGGGGGTTAAAGAAGTGTAGCAAGTTGAACCATTTCTATCCTGTACAATCTAATGTCTTGTAAATAATCTAGAGTGTCCAAATGAATATGTGTGTCCCCTTTCACAGGCTTAGTTTGTTTACTGAACAAATCTGTACTCACCTGCTTCCCTTTTATGGTCTAAGGTGAAAGATTTCTAGATTTCTCTTGTTTTAGGATTAATTATTAACACAAGAGTCAGGTCCTTCTATGTGTGCAGTAGCATTAGTTATCACATCTTAGGAATTAGTATTTCAGAAAAAAGTGTTACTGAGGTTATTTTTCTTCCTTTTTCTCTAATCACTATCTGCACCAGCCCTTCACTAGTAGCAGGTTACTTCCTTCCCCATTCCAAGCTTACTGCTTTAGCAAACCCTGATGATCAAAAACTTACCTGGGGGTAAAAGAACAAAAAAGGCTGAATAAAATAGAATGCAGAAGTCCTATTTTCAAAGAAAATTTACACTGAATTCAGATTAGCTCGCATTTCTATCTGTCAGTCGCACTGTGGGAGTTGGCATGAGTTCATAATAGGACCCTCATGTGCATATGCATACCATTCATTTTTATTACTTTTTTCCCCCAAGCTTTAAGTTTCATATCAGTTTCCTACAGAAGCAAAACCATCGCAGAGGAGTCCTGGTCTACTCTGCCTGAAGTAACCAATACCTTTTTCTTGTCAAGTTCACAATTCTTCAACTTACAGGATTTTACAAAAGAAATTTGTAATCTTTAAAATCCACAGGACAATAAATACCAAACAGCTTATTATTATAATTTTTGTCAAAGAAACAAAAACATTAACACTATCCACAAAAAACCTAAGGCATAAAACTTCATAATCCGGATAATTTAAGCTGACAATTCAATAAATACCTAAGTATTAAAATATAAATAATTTACTTCACTTGACACTAATTACTTTGCAATCTGAATAAACGTAAAGCCTTACTAGATCTATCTACAGCCCTGAGGAAGTGACGTGGGAAACATGAGTCCCATTACACTCCCCACAGGTTTCAAGTTCATCGTACAGGACTTGTTCTCAGTGAACATCAATGCTTCAAATTGCTACAGTTCACCTGGCTGATCATCATCTGTGACCAGGAGTGTAAACATTTACAGCAGAACAAGGGAGACAACACAGAAGGGTCTTTTAGAACAAATCATTAAATGAAAGTTATGTCAGCTCCTGGAATGTGTAAGGTGCTCAATTTGGTTACTGCTATTTGATTTAGTCCACTACTCCACAAATTCCTAAAGGCTTCAGGTAAGCTATTCCTGAAACATCAGTTTAAGCTGCTAGTAAAGAACCTACATGGAATTCTGTGTAAAACTGCTAAATAGGTTAAAAAATCCATTATAAAAATATATTACAGCCAACACTGATAGATTACAATGCTGGAAAGTACACTGAAACAACAGATCCATTCTCAAAAAAAATAAAACACAAAAACAAAACCAACACAACACCCACTAAAGAGAAAAGAAAAACAAAACTAAAAAAGAGCTGTCTCCCCATAACATGTTCCTCAAATTATTTATGTTACATTTTGATGTATATTTGCTTTAAATCTATTATGATCTCATCAAAACCAACCAATAGCTAATTACCTATTTATTTCTCTAATAGCCTTTAGATAAATACTCCTTAGTGTACATACTTAAGAGAAAGTTAACCTTTTTCATCTAGAACTTACAATCCTGCAACTCTTACTCCTTTTTAGAAAATAAGATTCCTTGTCAGTTCTCCACTTTTTATATTCTTTACTCCTAAGAACATACAGAATAAAGGAAAGAATTACCAAAGTATGCATTCTATCCTGAAGCACAGTAGGTATTTCCAAATTCTAGCAACTTCAAAACACAGGTTTAGCTTAGACCTTTAAACTCCAACTCCTCATCTAGAACATTCATTGGTAGCAGGACATATTACTGTGATCCCTATCACCTTAACTGAAGCATGCACATGCTCAGCTTGAGAAAAAGCAGGCACTGGCCAACCCTCCTCTAAATTTAAGGGGCGGAACACTAATCTCTTCAAGGAAAACTGTGGTTCACACCCTTAAGACACATTTGCTTTTCTTTTTTTTATACTAAATTAAAAATTGCTGTTATTTCTGAATAAGAATCCTTGCATTGCCTCACACTAATATTTCTCAATTTCTCATCTAGATGTGTTTATTTTTAGTAAATTCAAGCAGTTATGAAATGACAGCGTTAAAATTGTCCCAGAAAAGCTTTTTGTCAATTCAATAAATAATTATGACATTAATTATAGTATCAGTTAAAGCCTCTAAACTTAAATTGACAGTGTTTTTTAAACACAACAAAATAATTGCTTAAAAATGAATTATAATAATTAAGAAAAAAATTGCTGGGTTTTGGAACCAAAGGCAGCTTAAACTATGTAAGACAGTCATGGTTTTTTTGAAAGGCAAACTAATAGCTCTGGAGCATCCCAGGCCCAGTGTAAAGAACTGATGACCTCTCAAGAGCTTTCACTTTGTATTTACGCCCCTTGAGCTGCTATCATCTTCCTAGCCATAAAACGCACTCTTCTGCAAGAAATAAGGCTTGGTACCAAGAAATACTGGTGCTTTCAGTGCTTTAATGGCCCTTTTGACATTATGACGAATTTCCTCCTTAGCACTCAGTTTTAAGAGGAAGTATCACAAGTTATTTTGCAGTTGAAAAAAGAAAGACTTGTATTATGCAGATCTAAAAATCAAGCGGCATACTTGATAATCAAATATGTTTCTGAGCTGTGATTACACACATCTTCCATTTAAGTGATTAATTTTATGTCCACCAGATAGCATTTAGGAGTACCGAAAGGACTGTTGACCTTCCCACAACAGTCTCACACACCTTCTAAATGTACCAATTTGGGAATAAATCGTACTATATTCCAAATATATAGCCTTGCTTTTCTCAAATATTTTTGTACAATCCTTAACGTATCAAATTCTATTAAATTGCAGTTTTATCATATCTCCTAAATCTGAGTCTTCTGAAGTGCTTTAAAAATCACAAGATATGCAGGAAGTAAGGTTTTGGAATGTAGGAGATAGACACAAAAATTATGTAGATAAGAGAAAGATGCACACAGAAGCGTAAATTTAAATACTTACATTTTTTAAAATGTATATATATTTATAGGAAATTTTGCCTTCACTGCTGTACATGTTGCCCAACAAAATACATTAAACAGTGAACAAGATTATTGAAAAACATCTTAGGTTTAGAATACTGCTACCTGTTAAAAACAGAATAACTCATTAAACTTCTACTTTACTTATGTAACCCAATATCATTATCTTCTGTCATTCCTATAAAATTTTACTGAATTTCTGTAATCAAAGGTTCTTCATACTCACTCCTAAATGACGAAGATGAATGTCCCTTTAACTCAAGGTTTGGAAGAGACAGAATATAGAAAACCATACACAATTTAACTGGAATTTAACTGAAAAGTTTAAAAATGTATACTTTAAAGAGTATGGAAGAGAAAAACAAATTGGTTTCAATACAATTGCTTTTGACATTGCAAGGCATGATTTTTTCCTTTCACATCACTAAAGCAATGCTGCAAGTATTTTCATGCTCTTACACAGGGAGACAACATTTACACATTAGCTTCTCAACAACCATGCTCTGGATACTGTTCAAAGTCTCCTTCACAAAACTTTTAAAGAAATCAGGAGTAGTGTTGTAATTGGCTACTGAGTGAATCCTCCCTCTTACACTGCTGAATCAGAAACTTTAGATGATTTCCTTTACATTTACAATACCATCAATGTGGGTGCTAAAATACTTAAAAGGATTAATGTCTTGAAAATATAATGCTTGGTCCCCTAAATTGAATGTTGAATTTTTTTCCTGCTGTGCAAGCAAGAATAGGTTTGCAACACTCTCATAGACTTCATGTTCCCCTTTTAGGATACCGTTTACACCACACTTAGAGCAGTATTATTGGTCCAATCATATCCTCAGTCCTAAAAAGATGTGGTTTGTTTTGTTGGTTTTTTTTTAATAGAAGTTTTCAAGTAATTTTCAATAAGCTCACTCTTTATGTGAAGAAAGAGCTTAGCATTAATTTCTTCATAGATTTCCCCCTCCACTGCACCACACACTAAGTTAATATTGTACTGCACATAAAAACACCCCTATCCCCACTGGATATTTGTCAAAGAAACTACAAACGTTTCCACTGTACCTTTGGTTTAAAATATACTTTTTTTTTTTTTTTTTAATTAAAATTGAAATACTTATCTCTCAATGACGCTGCACTTTCATCACTGGGGAAGAAAGAATATTGCCCTTCTTCCTCCAGAAGTTATGCAAGAAGCCAAAACCAAGTCTGGCTGAAAATGAGTAGCACTGGTTCTAGATTATTCAACTCCATGGCAGGATGGCAACAAATTCTCTGAATCTCATCAACCACAAAAACTGTTTAGGCAGTTAAATAGCTCATTTGATCGACACTTCATCCCTGCAATGATACATCTAAACTAGTTCTTCCCACTCATTAAAAATATTTTATTTTAACATGGGTTGGCATGACAGGCAGAAATTAGACACCTCATCAAAACAGACTCATTTGTAGAACTCAGTATCCTTTATATTACCCAGCTTTGTCTGCCCAAGTGCACCATGGATGTAATTCCCCTTTTATTTTGCGATTTCATTTCAGTCTTAGGTCATTTAAAAGCAGGACTTTTGCTTTTATGCAAAGAAAATCTGCAGGATAATTTCCAGTTCCAAATATTTTTTGGCTCAGAGCCCAGAGCCTTTATTGTTCTGAGGTGAAACAGTCTCAGCTGAAGAAAAAGAAAACAGAAATTGAGTAGAAGAAACCTTTACCAACAGCTACTGTTGGCTTCCCTTTGAAGCGATCTTGATTGTTGTAGCATGTTTCATCTCTTCACCTCCTACTTTGTGCATCCTAATGTTCAGGCACAACACTAGTACTATGTACAAACTACTGTAAGAACAGAAGTGATGGATATATTATATTTTCATATAATTCATCTTGCTGACCTCTTGGCCTCAGAAAATTAAGGGCAGAAAAACAACGCTTGAAAGATTTAACAACTAAATAAGACTTTGCTGATGGAGGTAATGAACTATCTTTGTATCTAACCTGTTTTCTATGCTGAAATCTTTTGGTTTTGCAGCTATTTTCATTTTCTACATTAAGCCCAGGCCTATTTCTAATACCTCTTTGAGGATTAAGAGGCATGAATTCTGAATTTTGCTGACATATTCATCTTCTCAATTTCACAAGTTCTGGAACACCATTTCTAATGAGTTGTTAGCATAAGATTATTTAAAAAAAAAAAAAAAAATGCTTCACAACTGGTCTGAAAGAGATTAAGAACTGCCCATGCCTGACAACAGAATTTGAATCCCTGTCTTCCTGGAGAAGAGCATTAATGAATGAGATAAACAATACCAGCTCCTTCGTTTATGTATAAACACTTACTTTTGCTGAATACTTACTATAACATCATATTATGATACCATATCAAGACAAGTACATTTTCAAATCATAATGGTAACCTATCCTCACCTTCTTCTCAGACAATAATAGGAAAATATTCCAGTAAACATTAAGTATTGCCAAGAAATGGTGTGTGGCTATATTATTTTATTTTAATTATTTATTTTTCTAATTCTTTCATACCTTCCTCTTTCCCCTTCATTACCAATACTGACTAATTGATTGCACATCAATTGTTACAACTTCACAGGAAGTAAGTGTCCTCTGGTATAAAATACTGAGCTAACATTGCATCACTGCTCAGAAATTTACATAACCTCCTAATTAAGTTGAGGAACTGTAAGTTAATTGCTGTAAAGTTCTTGAATATTGCTGCGAGCGCTTGCTTTCCCCCCTCTTGAAATAATACCCACTTCTCTCAAACCTCTGGTACAACCAGAAAAGATGTCTCCAATCCTGTTCAGAAACACTCTCCAGGAGTGAAACTAACAATAGGCTCAATCTGATACAGCCCAGATGACTCTGTATCGTGCAAAGGGAGATTAACAGATTTTCATCTGTTACTGATCTCAGACAGATGTCATCACAGCAACTTTCATCAAAGCCTTCTCAACATTCTTCTATTAATTTTTGAGGTCGTATTTTGCAACTTATCCAGTGTTGAGGGCATAATATTAACAAAATTAAACAAAATAATAATAATTGTTGACATCTCACACACTACCAACGCCAGTGAAAGTGATAGGGAAGTAAACACACAGGACTATTGACAAACGTAGCTTGTAAGCTTTAGATATCACAGTTCTGTAACTGGTAATTAATGTTTTCATTATTTTGGAAGCTACATAAATTATATGTTATCATGCACTAACAACCAAGCCATAAGTCATTAAAGAACACAGTTTATCCATAGGTATTACACCAGATCAGCTTGTCCAACCCATGTACAAGACATGGATAACACTTGCTTCCTTACTCTTCAGCTCCTAAAACTACAAAGGTAAACCAACGTTGTCTGCACAAAACAAAGAGCAATTTGTTCTTCAACACCTTCACAAAATACATTCACACCCCTAAAAGTCACTTGCTTGGAAAAGCTGCATGTAAATTACATAGCTGCTTCAGCAATAATCTTGTTTTTCAATAAATTTTGTGCAAATTTTACCACTGCTGTCAGGAGAAACCACATTTCCTATTCCTGAAATAAGGATAAGGTGAAAGCAAGTGGTGAGACTGCCTTCATTTTTTGCACTTTCAACCAGAGATTTGGACATTACTCAAAACTACAATTTCACCTATTTGAATCGGTTTTTTCACACAACTCAATTCAGTTGATAAAAACGTTCATAACAATTCTTGGCATTTGTACTTTTGCAACACACTTTTGGTCCACAAACCGACTATGGGAAAAATACTGCTTTACAAGCATAAAACTAAAGCAAACTTCCTTACCTGCATCATAGTGACCACGTGACAGGGATTCAGGAGGTAAATAACAGTTCTGGTGGCAAACTTGAATCCCAATTCTAGCCCAAAGATGAGACAAAGTAGCACCAGCAGCAGGTTTTTGCCCAAGCTCTCCTGCTTAGTCTGGGGCTGCTGCAGCAGATGGCCCTCCGGCTCCCTGAAATGCAGCTGCCTGAGCTTCCACAGGGACAGAAGGATCTCTACGATGCCCACGCTGAGGAAGACCAAACTCTCCAGAAGGCGCTGCTGCCCAGAGAGAAAGGCCGCACATTCCGGCCCTCCGTTGCCAGCAAAGCTGGGGTCCACACCCCCATACATCCAGTCCAGGAGGTTATGGAGACTGTAACGAGACATGGTGGGACGGTGCCTTTTAGCCTCCCCGCCACTGTCCAGGAACAGGTAGAAGCAAGACGGAATCAAGGCCAAAATGCTGTCGGACTGACGAAACATGAAACGCCAGGACGGCCCCTCTGTAGTCCCCTTCCTTCCTAAGCTTCAGAAGCAAGCAGCCCAGCTGGGGGCGAGGCTCATTTTTGGCTTTTCCTTTGGATGCCAGGACGAGACCCTCAAGCAGCAGCCTACGAGAAGGGAGGAGCCACAGATGAATGGAGCCTGTGAGCAGTGGCGAAAGCACCTTGCCTCAGGACCCCTCCCGTTCCTCGCCTGGCACTGTCCATCCGCTCCCGCCGACACTTCTCTCCCCGCTTCCTAACCGTGGCGCGGCTGCCCCTCTCCGCCGAGCAGCGCCGCGACCTGCCCCCGCTCCGCCGCCGCCTCTCCCCCATCCCGCCGCCCCGCCCGCAGCCGGCCCTTCCCGCTCCGCCTGCGCCCCTCACAGCCCAACGGCCGCGCCTCGCGCCCCAACGGCCGCGCCTCGCGCCCCAACGGCGGCGGCTCGCGCGCCCTCTCCTTCCCGCCGCCCGGCGATGGCCCCGGTACCTCCGTCGGCGGGGGCGGCGGCCGCTCCGTTAGAGAGCGCGGCGCGGCCGGGCGGCGGCAGGCCCAGCGCCCCGAGCCATGGGGCCGGCCTCGGCCAGGGAGGGGAAGGAGGAAGCGGCGCTCCCTTCAGCGGAGGCGCGGGCACAGCCAACAGGACGGCCCCGAACGGGCGGACCGCTCCCCGCTGCCGCCGCGCCCCGCGGCTCTCCCGGACCCTTCCCAGTGCCGTAGCATCACCCCACCGACGTGCCTGCCTCACATCGAAAAATGGACGAGCCCCCCGGATTGGCTGCGGCCGCTCGCCCGCCCGCTCCTCCCTCCGCCCCGGCTGCTCCCGCCTCCCGTCGCTGCCTCCGTTCCCCGCCGCCTCCTTTCGCCGCCGCGGCTGCCGCTCGCTCGGCGGGCTGCGCTCGCCTCTCCCCCGCGCTCCTCGGCTTCCCCCCTGCCCGGAGCCTCTGCCTTCGCTCGGCTGCTCCCCTTCCTCCTACCCCTGGCAGCCGCCCGCCGTTCGTCCCGGCCTGCTTTCCCGGCCCCCCTCCGTGCCACCAGCAGAGAGGAAGTAAAGAGGCAGAAACAGCTCAGTGGCCGTGCTGTTTGCCGGCCTGATCCAGCAAGCGGCCTGCCCTCGATCAGCCAGCTCCGGACGTGCCCTGGCAGCAGGCATGAGGCAGCCTCCACATGGCACTGGCCTGCGCCTCCACGGCCAGACCCGAGAGGAGCTTCAATGCAGCCCAGGCCGCACAGCGGGCCGGAGCCTGCAGCGAGCGCTCCCCTCTCTCACAGCTGTCCCCCTGTGCCAGACATGCAGAGCAGACGCCCTTTCTGTGCTGGTGTGAGTCACTTGCAGAGCTCCAAAACTGAGCCCCTGCAGAGGAGGCCAGGCCTGGCTCCCAGAGGCAACTGGTGCATGGCTTTGTGACGAAGTTCTACTGCAAGTATGTGATGGTTTCTATCAGAAAGACAAAGGCAGGTAGAGACCTAGGTAGATCTAGGCAGTGGGTTAACACGATGTTGTCATACTACACGCTTTATTTCACATACCCTGCCAATAGCACATCACCCTCCCTGAGGATTATGGGGCTACCCTTCTCTGCAAGACAGCACTACCAGCCAAACTGGCAAGCCTGCTTAGTTGAAAATAAAAGCTCAGTTCCACAAATAAGTTTGAAAAGCCTAGGGAGATATCTCTACTGGCTGAGTCAAAGTGATTTCTATATAGACAGAGAGGCAGCAACACCTGGTCTGTAAAGCTGGACAGAGTATGCACATACTATTCAGCTGTGAAATAAATTACTCCTTTTTAGGGAAAGAAGGAGGACCCACCAACTAGGCTTTTCCAAGATCTTCAAGGGCTTCTTTCCACAGTTAGATCCATAAAGCCATACCACTGAGATAAGTTCTAATCTGACTGAAGGAAAAAAACCCAACATTTCTCCCCAGGACTATGTTGATACCTTAGGTTGGAGAACTAACCATTGGACATATGGAGGAGCATCTTGTCTAGAAAATCAAATCTATCAATCATGGGTGGCACCTGGATTGACTCAAGCAATATTACAGATCACTGCCTTAAATAATTCAGAGTAATTCTGTGTACTGTATGGGCCAGATATAATGAAAGTTGCAATTACATGTTTTATAGGTATGAGCACACCCCTGTCATTAATACATAATTATTTAAACTTGCCCAACTTTAAGGTGAACCTAGGCAACAGTCAACATCCCAATACAGGGAAAGTCTCAACACCAGCAACATGGTCAAACCAGCATGCTATGTGATTCCAGCTTCTTAAAGTAACTCCCACTTGTATATACATGGTTAATGCTACTGCACCAGCCGTAAATCTGAAGAACAGTGATTTAATCCATAATACAACAACAAAGGTTTCCTGTTACTCTGCTGATATCTCTCTTCCAAAAGGATGGTTTCTATTTTGTAGACTCCACACCTATAATTATATACCTAAAAATGCAGCCAGAGGTCTGTGCATACTTGTAAGAATCAAAGTTACCCTACTAAAAAGAAAACTCTCAACCATGACACAAAAAGAAGTAGGAGGAACCTGTCTCAGGCCCTCAGCAAATCGTGACTCCAATGCAAACCTGCTGAGCAAAGCAGAAGCAGTAGCATTAAGCACACCCTTACTGGAAGCCCCTGCACTAGTGCTAGGTGCCAACCTCCAACTGACAGAGTGGCCTGTGAGCTAGAAAAAATTCTGGATGCCACCTCCACTTTGATTCCTTTACTGCAACATGTGAACAAGGAAGCAATCTTAGAAAACACGGCAGCTGTAGGTTACTTGTTGCTGAGGGCCAACCACGGTGTGAAGATTTTGAAGGACATTGCTGTTTCAGTCTCACAGATAACAACAAACCAATAGAAGCTCAGCTGAAAAACTTAGAGTACAAAATCTAAGACACGAACTTAAAGGAATGGTGGAACTGGTTGTCACATTTATTTGCTCCTATTACTGAAACAATTAATCAGTTTGGCATTAACAATATTGGGAGTTTTCCTTGTTTTAGGGATCACATTCTGCTGTTTTGCTTGAGTATACTCAACGTGTCTTGCCCAGATTGGTGGGTAAAAATACTGTTCTGCTCCCATCTAAAGTGTGCACAAAACATTCCCATTCAGAAATAGGTTTCTTTTCCAGTTTTTGAATATAACTTATAAAAGATCATGTTCAGAATAACTATTGATGGTTCATTCTCAAGTTTTAGCAAAAAAAAAAATCAGCACTGTCCCTCCTAGGGCACAAGAAGATGCCTCCCAGCAAATCAGTGAAGTCATGTCTTCTTGCAGGCTGACAGCAGCAAGTGAAATAATGAAGATCTATATTCTATTGTCATCAATCCCTAGAATAAATATCCTCCCTCCCCAAAAGAAAAAAAGAAAAAAAAAGCTTATAGATATTATACATTTTCCCATTGAATTATCTACAGTTCACATTGTGAAAATGACATTTGCAACCAGAAGTGCCTACAGGACAACCACCTGGAAAAATTCAATCCCACAAGCCCCTCAATACCCGGTGGCTGGTTTTGTAGCTATTTTGTTATTTTTTTGGGTTTTTTTCTTGCTACAAATCTATGTCTATGGAGATTCTTCCATCAGTTATTCTGACTTCGTTCTGTTTAGTCAGTTGCTCACATGTATTTTTTATTAATTTAAAGGAACACTTGTGGTAGTGTAATTGCTAATTTCCTCTCAAGGAATTTTCTTCAGAGAAAGATGAAAGGCTGTTGCATATATCCTATCTCTCCCTGTCAGCTAATTTAGCTAGAACATATTCTAGACAATACAAAAAAAAATAGTAAATGTCAACTTGAAACATTCAAAACTGAAGCTTAAAAAGCTTATCACATGTTCATGTTTTTTAATGTGATGGACTGGCAAGAATTATACAAAGCACCAACAGAAACTTGTTAGATGACAACTTTGTGAACCAGGTTTTCATTATATCCCACTTCTGTCATGTTTGCAATATGTCACTTCTCTTTTCCATTACATAAAAGCTGCAATATTAATAGACACCAAAACAGCTGGATGTAAAACAGGGAAGTATAAATAAATAATTGGTGTGTGAGGTTTGGCTTGGGAGAAAGAATATCACAGTTAACAGTTGATCTGCATAATAATTGATCCATGTTGAAGTGAAAAGGTCAAACAATATTGTCAGTAACTGTGATACAGGTTGAGGAGGCATCTGAGAAATGGTAATACATTTCCGTGTAGATTCTTATGATAAATAAGTAAGGGCATTCTCTGAAGTTGTTTGGAGCTTGGGGAAAATATATCTGTTTAAGTGTGAAACAAAAGGATTTGCTGTAAAACATATAAAATGTGTTCTTGAGAAAATTAAAGTTTGCATCCCGATGTTATTTATGTGTTCTTCTTAACCTTGCAGTATCTTGAGAACTAACAGAAAGATTACTGCTCTTTTCACACATCAGTAACTAAACATTTTATGCCTTGAAGTCTTGAAGTGCTCAATGACATTCACTCCCTTTTGTTTTTGTGTCCTCTATTTTTTAGCCCTTTTTCAGTTTTCAAAGCATTTGGTTTATTTCATGCCCATGCTAGCACCGTAATATTGCTAGGCATAATAAAAGGCATTTCACGAAGAACCACCCAAACTCTTGGAAGCTCTGCCTTAACAGCACTTTTCTCACTGTTGTCTTCAAGTAAAAACATTCCATTAATATGAAAAATATGCACACTTAAAGATACTTATATCTACAACAATTCAATAAATTTCCTTACAACACTTGGCTGGTCTTTCAGTGAACCGGATTCAGATGTAAGGTGATCTCTGAAATATCTCTAGGTAGACTACAAGATACTTTTCATGCTGTTGTCTCAGACAAATAAGTGAAGTCAAGGAATTAATTTTAGTTAAGACTGAATTCAGTCTTAAAAACTGAAATCTCCCTTCTGATTATGAGACACTGTCACTACTTATGAATCTCAGCCTGAGAGATTTGAACACTCGTGGCTTCCCTAAACTTCTGTGTAGAATTTGCCTTTATTACTAATATCACAATGATGTTTGGTATTCCAGATCAGGGAACTGCTACATTTAACATAATGTAAAACAAAGGTAATTCCAGTCTCAGAAACAAAACAAAAGGGAGGAAGGAGAACCATTGCATAATTAACCTGTGGTTAATTAAGTTGTACACAATTTGTACTATTCCATTCGATCACATTTGTGATCAGGTCTATTATGTCATGTTGTTGTATTATAACTGTGTATTTTTATGTCTGATGATATTTAGGGAAGGATACTTAAATACCTGAACTTTTATAATGATGTGTCAGGCAATGGACATTTTTTGCAAAGATCTCTGAGGCATATGTGGGTTCTTTTAGATCCTCCTATCATTTGTTGGCATACACAGATCTCAGTTACACATTTTAACATTTCTGTTGAATATAATCCATGAAAACAGAGGATGTAAAATACCAAAAGGCTGCTCTTGTACCCTTGCATTGGATTTGTGTGGGAAGGTAGCAGGGGGGCTGCAGGGTTGTCTTCTGTGAGAAGATACCAGAAGCTTCTCCCATGTCTGACAGAGGCAGTGCCAGCCTGCTCAAAGACTGACCCACTGCTGGCCAAGGCTGAGCCCATCATCAATGGTGGTAGCACCTCTGGGATAATGTATTTAAGAAGAGGCAAACAATCTGCCATGGAACAGGAGCAAAGAGAGAGCATTGAGAATATGTGAGAGGAGCAACTCTGCAAACACCAAAGCTAGTGAAGAAGGAGGGGAAGAGGTGCCCCAGGGACCTAAGCAGAGATTCCTCTGCAGCTTGTGGTGAAGACCATGGTAAAGCATGTCCTTAGAGTCTGTTTAAATAAGTTATTGGGGAAAAAAGGGTATACTCACATTTTCTGTGCAAGTTTATGCATTTCATAAAGTGTAGCAGTCTCAGGACAGAGGTCACATTTAAGTTCTTTATTACTGAAAGTTTTTTTAACCATGTTGTCAAAAAGACATTATGGAATCATGAGCCCTCTAGTGGTTATTCTACCTCTTAAATTCTCATGATCATGATCTATTAACTAATAATCTATAACTAGTAATAACTTCTGGGAAGACTTTTTTCACAATCTCAACCTTGACACAGTATTTTCCTGCCCATCAGGGGCCCAGGGCAATAGTGGTCAGTACAGGTATTTTACCCAACAGATCATGTTGGACTCAATAACAGATTTTTCTCATTAGAAACTCTGACTAATGGTGAAGAAAGGTACCTAGATTATGTCCTTAAAGTCTTCTTTACGAGAAACAGAGAAAAAGGGATAAGCAGAAAATGTTTTGGTGCATAGCTCTAAGGAGTGGGCAGACCTCTAAAAACACATAATTGAAAATTTAATTCACTAAAGACAGAGAGAAGTAACAGAAATATTTATATCCCAGCCTGAAACATTTCAAGTTATTCAAGTTTTTCAGATCCATTTGCTGATGTTGGTAAAGTCCAAAGAGCACGAATGTCAGCTAGATAAGCAAAGAAAACTCTAGAACTTCAGTCACACAAGCAGAACGAGGCACAGCTTTCTCATAAAATGATTCTTTAAAACCTTCACTGTAATACTAGTCCATGCCCTCTCCTATTTGTGTAATTCCATGAGGCATCTGTGAACTATGTACATGAAACAAGGTATATTTAAAATACACTTCGTATCTCTATAATTGGTATCTTCACCTGATAAGGTATTTTCACTGGTATCTTGTTAACAAAGAATAACCCCTGCTATTACTTGAGAGGGAGGTGGTTTTAATGCGGAAGAAAGTGCAGCATAATCAGTACCTGTCTAATTTGTATTATCAAAATAATTCCTTGTATTCTGAGAACTATGGAATCTGCCCTGACGGAGGTGAACAAATTATTTGAGTAGTGCAAGATCAAGTTCAAAGCATTCTACTGATACAGAGTAAATTCTAACAACAATGCAACATTCTACCAAAGCACTGATTTCTGTGTTGAAATTCTAATGTCTTCCCAATTTCTTCAATATTTTTTTAGTTGGACTGGACCTAGCTGACAGGTCTGCTCCAGCTCCCATGAAAATATGAAGTAAAAAGTGCATCATGACTTAAATCAGTCACTTGAAACATGTAGCCATGTTTGAGCTTGTGAACTTAGTTGGAAGAAGATTCTGAAAACAGACTCAGGGTTAGGCAGTTCTATATGCATATTATCTCAGGAGGTAAGTGGGGAAAAGGTTTAGGAAGGGAGTATATGCCCTATATTTAATGGTACTGCATATGTAAATGCATACGTACATTTAGTATAGAGCTTATAATGTTACTTGACATTAGTGTTCTAAATTTTCTCATCATGTGACCTCTTGCAGAGTTGTTTATTTTCCTGTAAAAGAGGTCTATACAAGCCTGGAGAAGAAGTCATCTGGAAATAGGAAACCCTATTTGTGAGACCATCTAGGACAAGAGCATTTTGCAAGACAGAGTACTTGAAAAGGCATCTAGGCAGAGCTACCATCTTAGCCCTGAGATATAAAACAAATACCAACATTTGGACTACTTAGTTTATGCATGCAGAAAATACAGTTTGGAACTCTGGAAGAAAAGAACTGAAGAGGAATTGAGATATGATATTCAGCAGTAGTGTTGAGTATGAAAAAGCCTTTTTTGCTATGAAATGTTGTGAGCAACACTGATCACTCAAAGGATCTCATTAAACTTGTCTTGGGTAGAGGGGCGAGTTCTGAAAAGGGCTTCAAGTCTTCCAGTGATGTTAGGGGAGAAACCCCCAGTCAGTGGGGCCTTGTGAATAACAAGATACCTTCTGCAGACATGTATGATTATAAACACACTGATTACTTTTTTTTTCTGTTCAAAAGGTCTTGCAAATGTTTCCCAAGTACCTACTTCATAGTTTTAGTTAGCATTCATCAGTATTTTAGTTATCTCAACATCTTTTCCCCTAAAGTTTTCATAATAGTTGTAGAGGACATAGGGGCCTTAGTGATCAAATAGAGAGAATTGTTCAATCTATGTAATTAATTCAATGTACATCTCAACAGATTAATCTTTACTAGTCTGCTTTATTTTCAACAATTTCTGTTTGCCTCCACCTCAAGACAGTATTTAATAAATTGCACCTATCTAGAATAACTCACATAAGGAATTCAAAGAGCTTTTAAAGTGACACAAGTTAGTATTCCTCTTATTCATTATGTATCTTTGTAGTTCAGTAACAGATGGGTGAGAAAGTTCTGAAAGACAAACATTTCTGTTTCATAGTGGGCTACTTACCTATTAACAGACGTAAGACAGGTGGGAAACCTTATACAGCTGATGGGAAAATTTCTTACCTGAGGCAACTTCCCTGCTCTGTGAATAAAGAAAACCCACAAATCTTCTGCTTTTCTTTAAAAAACAGGTGGGAAAACCCTTCAGTCAAGCAGATAAGTTCAGTTTGGTATGATTAACACTTAGCCAAAGGTTGCTGTTATCTGTAGGGTTAAAGATAGTTCTTATGCACTCATCCACATACTTTCTAGACCAGTTTAAATGTCACCAGCAGTTGGTATTTGGAGACTATTTATTTTGTAGAGGTTGAAGTATTTTGGATTGTAAACAGGCAGATAGTACACACGCATACTGATGTCACAGAGCAGATGTGTACAGCCTTCTCAGCCAGGGCACCTACCTGTTTGATTTTGTATGAAAACACTGTAAGTGCCCTGTAAATACACCTATGCTTCAAGACGTGGTTTTTTCCACTTCTGGAAGTGTCTAACTCCTCCCCTCTAGAGGTTTTTTTCAAAGATTAGGCTAGATTTTTCAAAATTGGGCTAGACATCTGCATTCTGCTTTTTTTTTTTTTTTTTTTTTTTCAAAATTGCTTGCATTTTTAATTGAGAATAAAAAGTAAAATTGCACAGCAGGCGGCAGCACCAGTCCTGCTTGATTGTAACCTGGTTTGCACCTCTGAGAAAAAAAGTCAGGTTTCCATGTTACTGCTATTAAAGCAATGTCCTTTCCTTTCTTTAAGGGGTGATTTTTAGCAAAGGCATGGCCACTGGTCGCTGCCACACTACAAAGTCAGAGTGGTTTTGGGGAAGATAAAAAGAAAATCAGTAAAGGATGCAAGCAGCACAACTCACTAGCAATCTGGGATAAAGCTTGCAGCATAGATATGAGTTGTGTCAATAGAATGCCAAAGTAAACAGTAAAGCTAACTCTTGATAATCCCACTTGAGTACTGCTATAGTCACCTAGATTCATCTGCCTATTAGCAGAAGCAAGAGGTTTCCCCAGTATAATTATGGATGGTGAATGGTCTGAATAATCTGAAA
This sequence comes from Apus apus, assembly GCF_020740795.1. NCBI lineage: Eukaryota > Metazoa > Chordata > Aves > Apodiformes > Apodidae > Apus > Apus apus. Next base: position 11,692,282 of record NC_067293.1, on the reverse strand, counting down.
TATTTTGGCTCAACTGTAAGGAGCAGAGTCCAATAGTCTAAACCTTGTAGAACTGAGAATTTTAAAATTCTCAATTAGATTCCAAAATGTAATTCCCAGCTGCTTCTTCTCTCTCCTCTCTTCTCTGATCCTTAAAATGGGTGGATGTTAGGGAAAGGGTGAGGGGAGGGTTCATACGGAATATCTTGAACCAGAATTCTCAGAAAGTCCACTCATCAGCTGCAGCATTTGCACCCATTCTGTCTCCAGCAGGCCTAAAAAACATTATGTTGCCATTGAATATTATACATTCTTTGTCAATTTCCTCATCTAGCCTACTGGAAAAAAGCAGCAATCCTTCTGGGAAGATGTTGGTCATTAGATATAAACTTGACAGCATTTATTTATTATTATTTTGGGTAGATGGCAGCATTTTAATCTTGCTCTGCTAAAACTGTTTATTTGCCTGAATCACGCATTTCAGTATTTGACTAAAGTATCACCTAATACCCAGGGGAATGTCTTAGAGCTACAGACTTATGAGATTATTAGGCTTAATTGGTATTATTATTGTAGACCTCCTCTGGTATTGAATATGGCTTGCTTATTTTAAACTTTTTAATCCAGAATTAAGAGGAATTGCTGTTAAATTACACCACAGCAATTAAGTCTTGGGTGGCTGGTTTAAAACTGTTAAAGCCTCCTGTTCTTCACAAATCCTCTACCATTTTTCCTTACAACACTTCCTATAGCACACAGGCCAGACTTGTGCCCAGCATAGCACCAGAGAAGTCAGTGGGGTCATCCTGGAGATTAATGCTTCTATTCTGGCATTCATCGAGAAACAAACAAACAAACAAACATACATCTTAAGGTGTTTTAACACTTCTATAACATTTAAAATCAACTGTTTTCACACCAGTTGCACAAAAAGCATTGCAAAGCTTGTGGGATGTCTGGGGGTTAGTCTGCTCCCTCCTCCCAGCCAGGTCTGCTTTGGTGAACATGACACAAAACATGTTCCCTGTGATGGGACTGCAAGTCTGCAGTTAAGTTCACTGGAAGCAGGTGGCAGGCCAGAGTAATAAAGAAACAGAAATAGTCAAAGTAAATTATTTTATATGGATGTGTGTTCATATCTAACACAAACTTTGATAGCAGAAATCAAAAAGGGGAAAGAGTGAAATTATGTTCTGTCATGCGCTTTGTAAGTCTCCAAATAGAATTATAGAATTTACCTTTTAGTATGAGAAATCTGAACTTAGGAATGAACTTAATACACCAGCCCAAGACAGATGTAGCTGGTATTTTGGGAGTTCAGAGCTTACCACAACACATCTAAATCCAGTGTGAAAATGTCTTCTAAATATATCTGCTTTGTTTTAAGCAACCCTTTAAATTCTGATAACTAGCATGTAGTCCTCCTTTACATACTCTGCACTTGGGATTTTCAGAACAACCTCTGCAGGCAGAACTAACTGATACGTACACTGTGAAGGTGTTGCCACCATTGTCCTAAACTAAGACTTAAGCTACTCTTGAATTTTCTTCTGAAGGGTGTTCCTGTATATATTGATCAATAATGCTTAAAGAAGAAATAGCCATAGTGCTGTTTATAGCCTCAATGATCAAGAGATAAGCAAGGCAAAGTTTTTGAAGTTTCTATTGCTAGGTCCAGTGATATAGATGAAAGAAGTCACAAGAACAATATTTAAAAACTTGGTAAGAGATGGAATTGGCTCAGGCTGCTTGTCTAGTGAGTATAATGTGCCTTTTGTTACCCTGCCTATTTTTGCTCTACCTTCTAATTTTCTTTTATTTGAAGATGCTTCTATTGTATATTAATGATGAAGTTAATTTATCTAGGCAACATGGGCTAAAGCTGAAACTCCCCCAGCATCATCTTTCTTACCTATCATTGTCCAGTAAGAAAATAGGTCTGTAAGTGATACTACTCATCTGAACAAAAAGAAGCCATTGCTGTGGTGTTTGTCAGCTGTGTGCAATACTGATACCTGAGCTGGCCTTTGGAGACAGGTATTGTTACAGATAATGTGACGGTGTCTACTTTCAGGCAGAGAACACCTCAGAATGCAGCCAATCTCCACCCCCAACTCCAGTGTCTGCAGATATTCAGAACTAAGTTTCATTCACAAGCATTTACTTCTTCTATAACTACTACAACATTAATGACTATTTCTGAAAAAAAAAAAATAAAAAAAATTTGCATGTATAGTGTCACATAAATAAATAATTGCCTCCAGGAACCAACTTCTGACATAACTTCTGAGAGAATGAAAGAAGGTTTGCTAACTTTACCACAGTGTTAAAGATCAGTGTTCATCTGGACGTTTCATTAAAAGTGCTTTTACCATCCAGATCTGAGTGCTGAGTCAAGGCCTTGATCTCATGGAAAGAACTTCTTAAGGTAAGAATTAAAATATCTTTTTGACACTGTGTTAAAGTGTACTTCTCATCTTTCTATGCAATTTCTGTTTTTTAATGGATAGGCATTTTTTGTACCAAAAATGTATATGAATGGAAACAGATCAAGTTAGACCCAAAGATGTTTACAGTTAAGTTACTACACAAAGGAAATGTTGACTTGTTGACTGAAAAAATGCTACTAAGAATGTAGGAACTTGTTACTCTGGCATCTGTGTCCACATAAGCAAGAGGCTGCATAGGCATATGTGGAAGGGAGAGAGAAAAGTGGATGTGGGAAATGTTTTGTGGGTAACTCCCAAAGAGTGAAAAAGGTCACCAAGAATAAAAAAACAGGCACAATTAGTATACTGTTCAGTGTAATATGTGAAATTGCTGAGGTCTGTACCTCTACTGCAAACTGTCCATAAATACAATTTTAGAAGGCTTTTATCCTGGAATTTGTGTTCCTTTTTTCAATGGTCCACAGTCCTATGGAGACAGTTCTATTGGACTGATGGGAAACAATGCAGTGACCAATCAGCCTCTGAAGAAGGAGGCTGTGGTAGAAAAAAAAGACACAATTTAAAGTTTTGCTGCAAAGGCCAAATGAAAACAATATAATTGGAATCCCTGCAAAATCCTGATATTTTGACAAGCTGGGAAAATTAGATTCTTATAGGTGCTCCACCTTGTAAGTCATGGTGTGAGGTATGGAAGCTGCAAGACTGTTTTGTAAGGACTCCCTGACAAGGTGAGGAACAAGCTGGAGCAGGACTGCTGGAGCATGTCAGGGCAGACTGGCAGCTTGCTGTAATTTAGACAGGATGAGTAGAATATTTGAAGACTAGCTAGACCTATATTGAAGACCTAGCTGCTTTAAAGCATATACAATACTTCTGTCCTGGGGCTGGAGTTTTGTGTTGTGACTTCATAATGACTCCATAATTTTACCTTCTGGGCACAATGACCTCTGAAAGAAAAGGAAGTGTATCTGATGGAAGCAAGATCAGGTTGTACTGATTCTTACAGGGATATATAGTCATAGAAGCAGATGTTCCAAGAACCATTTATAGTTTGTTTAAAAAAATCACACAAGAGTGTTCACAATAACAGGTAGATTCTTAAAGACTTGCACAAGTAGATGGCAAATTTATCATCAAATAATTTTCAGAAACTACTCTTAGATGTGATATTACATTATTAAGTATAGAAAAGAGCTTACAGTCTGTCAGTGTCGAGGACTATGAGTTGATCCATTTTTTGCTTTAAGAAATGAAACATCAATAAACAAAGATGCAATTTAATCTTTGTGTAATAGTTTAATTGTTACATAGGAAGCCAGTGATTCTAAAATAAGTATTCTTTCCTTCACTAAAACATGTTTTGGATGTAAGATTATGTCTGTCCTTCACGTCTTTCATGTCCTTCAAAATTTACAGGAATGACTACAAACAGATAAGCAGTAAGTTGAGTCATTCTAATCTTACCAACGTTACTCCTCACATTACAAATTTGGAGGAATACGTGCACATGCAACTGCTCCCTGTGAGAGCAATCTGTATGGAAGTACAACAGAGGGTATTGTTTGCACTTCCCTGTTACATATTCCTTGGAAACATACTTGAAGTGGCAGCCAGCCCACTGACACACATGATCAGGATGTGTGCTATTTTTCTAAGTGAGTATCATATTTTTATAAAAACTGAGTTCAGATGACAAATCGGAACAAAGCTAAGGTGAACAGGTAATTATTTTTGCTACCTAGGTTCTAAATTAAAAATAATTGTGGGAAAAAAGTATTTATTAGGTTGGCCTTGCTGTTTCTGTCAAGACAAACTTCTGCCATGGCAAATAGAGAAAAACTATTGAGGTCAGGGTCCTCACTGAATTTTAGTCTTTGCTCTAATGAATTCCCTAGATGGGTCCATACTAAATTAGGGCACTGTAGTGTTTAAAATGTCATGCTTCTTTTAAAGGAAATTGTAAGGCTCAAAAGATCCTGATGAGAAGTGTGTGGAATAGACTAAAACAAGACAATTATTTACCCGTATTTCTAGCTATAATCCATCCTAATCTAACTGGCTCTTCACAGTAAGCCTGTCCTGTTGTACGATTGCCAACTGTAGCAGTGCACTTCAGACTGAATTTTATGAAAAACATTTCATTTTTATAGAATTTTCTTTTTTTTTTTTTTTTTTTTTAGCGTCTCTAGGCAACACTAGAACATAGATCAGTATGTGAGAACTTTTCAGTCTTCCTTGTAATGACTGTTTAAAGTTCCCTCTAATGTCCAGAAAGTTCATTTTTATGAACTTTGTTTTATGTGGTGACCTAATGATTGTACAGATGCATATGACATGTAACTTTTTGCACCAACAAAATTAGTGTCAAATCTTCCCCTACATTTATTGTACAGATCAGAAACATCTCTGTCAATGCTGCTTTCCTTCTTAAAATGTACACTCCATGTCCATATAGTGTCCTGCTTAGGATCTACTACTCTACAGGTCTGCTCCTGATGGGGCTTTTCAGTTTTGTCATAAACTGTACAGTAGGACAACATAGAAACTGCATTATGCATTGACTTTATGTAGTGTGCAAACCTACCCAGATAAATGGTACTGGCTAGGAAGTGCTGTTTTGACCCAAGATTGTTAAATAACCAGGTGCCCACTTGGATGAAAGAATCAAAATCCAAGCACAAAAAGGTGAAGGCATGTGCTCTCATGGCCATGGTATCTTGATGCCTACTGGGCTGTGCATATTGATATGCAGCACAGCCCCCTACGTCTGATGAATTAATCGAGTATATCACGGTCTCTGAAATGCTGCAGATGTTCAGGTGCTGTGGGGCATAATAAGAATCTGGGTAATGCAATAAGTTGTTTCTCTTACTGCCTAGGCAGGCAGAAAGTTTCTGTTGGGCTTTACCTCTGGAAAAGAAAGTAGCTCTGAATTCAGCATGAGTGTGAGCAGGTAATGAATGGGATGTTTTATGGAGTACAAATGTTAAGTCTGCAAGCAGGGACGTGTTTCTGTTTCATGCATGGATTATGGCTTAAAACAAAAATTATGTAATGCAGGTCTATGTTCAATGTTTGCAAGTTGCTGTCATGTTCCACATAGTGACTCAGAATGAGAAGCCCTATCTATGTAGATCAGGGTAGCAAAGTTGATGAAAAGTTTTTAGTCCAGAAAACCTGCCAAATTTTGTCTCTTTCCCCCCTGCTCCTTCCCCAAGGGGCCCAGTACATTGGCTGTAGACACTAAGTGTAATAAATAATTTTTTTTTATTATTCTTTAGGTAAAATATAGAATCTAGTTATTTTATGGCAAATGTTATAAACAGATTTGCAGATAATATTCCAACCTGTTTTCATGTGTAAGAGTAAGAGCAGAATGGAACTGGCTTGAACAAAAGCATCAAAGAACAAAACAATTCATACATTTGGAAGTAGGCCCCTTCTCTTAAAGCACTGCCCTTTATCCAATAGGCCATCCCTCAATTCCCTCCTACCTGAAATTCCTCCTTGAAATGTAATTCTTTGAAGAGATCAAGAATGCTTTGTGTCACCAAATGTGTATGACTGGCTGCTATGCTGGGTTTGTTGTGTTTTCTTTTAAAACCCAAAAGTCAATTAAAAAAGATCTAGAGTGAACAAAAATATGGTGCTCCTGATGAGCAGAGTTAAAGTGGAGGTTTAAGTACATACTTCAGTGTTGTTGTTTTCTTATTATGTGCTCTAAGTTTATTCAAAAGTAGCAGAAATACAATTTTAAAACAAAACAAAAAACAACCAACCAAAAACCCCCCACACATTAAAACTTTACCAGCCTGAGACAAAACAGAAGCAACTTTTTTTTGAGAGGGCTTGCTACAAAAGAACAAAGCTTGTATACAAAATTAGTTTTCTGTTGTTTTGATTCTAACTGTACATCCTGTGAAGAAACGGGATTATAAAGAAAAAACTGATTAGACCAGTCACTGCTCCTAACACAAGTAAACCGCCCACAAGGTTCCAAATATTGATTTACTACTTAGATTAAAAGTGTTAACGTTATGCAATCCGTTTGCTGGAATGAGGTGAGAAGCTAGTGACTATTTCCAAGCTGAATCATAGGGGAAAAACAGAGACCTTCTAGACTGGCTTTGATCTCTCCTCAACATACTTTTCTCTTGTTTCTTCTAGACCTCTGTGATAAGAATGAAAATTTGAGTTGGTGCAGAACAGTTGCACTGTCTGGGAAGTTCTGTCACACTCCAAAGAGTTCACAGCTGGGTTTTTTTAATGGAAAGAGACAAAGCAGTTGCAACACAAGAGAAAATGAGAAACCTTTGTTAGATTTGGCTTTAAGGATATGTGACATTTTGCTATGTAAAGGCAGTTTTAATTTTTGTTTGTGGATCTCGACAAGGTTTGTAAAGGCATTTCTGGTTTCTGGTAGTGAATGTAAGCTTCCTGACAATAGTCTTGCTTTTATTAGCTACTTGTTCTGAAGCCTTTGGAAGTATTCCACTTATCCTCAAGGTATTGCTAGTTGACCATAGCTTTATTTGTAGAGAGCAAATAAATCTGTTTCTGCTTTGCTTTCAAAAAAGAATGTTTGAAAGTTTTCACAGAACTAGTTTAAACATAACTATTTCTTATGAAAAATAAAAGAGCACCTGCTATAGCAGTAAATTCAGCTAGGCATTTGCATACATGTAGCTACAGGAAAGGTTTCCCATAGAGCTGTTTCTAAAGCCTCCACAGTACAAGGTATATTTGACTCTTCACTTGGATACCCTCTTTGTAATAAGTTTAATTTTAGGATTCATAATTTTAAGTAAAACCCAAGAGGTTATATTTTTTTCCTTATATTGTAATTAACCAAAATTTGTTTCCAACTTTGCTGAAATCCTTACTTTGACTAGGATGCTCATCCTTCTGAAACAAACAAAGCATTTTGTTGAGCACCCCCAACAATGTCACTGACCCTGGATGTAATTGAGTGGGGACAGGAACAGACAAGCCCCACAGGCACCAGGATTTCCCCATCAAGCTTCTTAGTATGACATGCAAGCCCAGCCTGTCCAGAGCCAGGAAGAGGTTGATGAGGAGGTTTCCAATAGGGAAGGCATAAAGGAAGAGGTGAGGGAAGATTTGTGCTCAGCAGGAGTACACAACCTGGAGTACTTGAAATCCATGTGAGAGCAAGAACATGCTATCAAAGATGGAAGGTCCAGCTTAAATTTGAGGTACTATGAAACCACACCTGGAGAACACTAGACTTGTCAGCCTAGAAGAGAGATGAATGAGATGGTAGTGCAAGGAATCTGTGATACAAACCTAAAAAACCAGGAGTGGCATGGAGACAGTGAAGACAGAATGGTTACTCGCGGTTAATTAACATGAAAGTCAAGGGACATGAAATGGAAATACTAGACAGAAGGCTCAAAACACATACAATCACACTAAATGCACACTCAATTAAAACCTTAAGACTGTATGAAGTATAAAATAGTTGGAAAAAATTTAAATATTTTCTTACCTATTTACTGTTTATGAAGAAGATTTATAATATAGGCTAATATGTCAGTATTTTAGTTGGAAAAAAAATGTAGCAAGTCTGTTTGCCTAACCTTTCCTAAGTACAGGGAGGTTTAGATTAAAAAAAAATATTTAGTCTGCATAAAACAGATGTGCCTTTGGGCATCTTGCACAATCCAGGCCCTCTCATTACTGATGGTTTGACATTGAGCAAAACAATGGGGTTTGAAATAAATTAGAACAAAACTAGAGTAATAACGGACTGCCCTAAAATTCATATAGCCCAAACAAAGCAAAAATCACAGTGATTCCATTGGAAGTGATGTGCTTTTTGCTTCTCTAAGAATATAAAATATTAAATATAACATCCACACCGCATATTGAGTTGTTCCCAGAAAAATGTAGCCTCCTGAAAGGTGTTACTTTTTATAGGAACAAACTGTTGTTACTGATTATAACTGTGACTTGTTTTTTAATTTTGCTTTTTTTACACTCCGTCCCACTCCATATGGGGTGGGGGAGGATTGTGCTGGACCTCTGCTGGGCATAGATAGAGGGTGAAATGTTCCCTGGGCACGTTGTTAAGAAGTGGCTATGTGTCTTTTTAGTTGTTTTGTTCTAGTTCTCTTCTGAAAAAGCCTCAGACTCAAAAACATGTAAAACCATCTGGCAAAGTCTTGCATCAATCATAGGGGTTATTTGTGGCCTCTGGCTTTTTGAACCGCACTCTGAGTGATCCCAGTTGCGCTCGTCAGTGCTTCTGATGAAACCCCTTTCTTGTGTTCTGAGTAAAGACCACAGGGGCCTCTGACTCAGCTGGGTGGTCTCCAGATGGTCAGGAGGCAAAACTGGGTAACAAACCTCCCTACTGCCTAGCGGCATCACTGCTTTCAGTTGGAGCCTGCTGACCAGAGCAGGGACGGCCTGAAGCTGAGGCTTTAAGCGCTTTTTTGCGGGTCTGACTGTCCCACAGCTCTTCTCAGCCTCCCCGGAACACGAACTAAACAAACAGGATGGCCGTACGGCACAGCCGGGGAGCAGAGCCCTGCCTACACCACGTCTGCAGCCCGCTTGCCCGTGCCATCCCCCTCCTCCGCCAGGCTGCCGCGGGGACAGGGGACATCTCCGGCTGGGTGAGCTGGGCCGAGCACCTCGGCCGAGCCCCGGCACGGGGGAGGACCCGTCCCCGCTGCCCGCCCGGGTCTCGCCGGGGACCCTGCTCCCCCCGCTCCCCGCCCGCCCCCGCACCGCGTCACGGAGGCGGGAGAAGGCTCGGCGGCGGGGCCGGCACCGCGGGGGCTCGCTCCTCCCCGCCGCCCCCCCGCTCTCTCAGCCATTTTATCAGCCGTTAACGCGGCGGGCCCCGCTCTCCGCCGGTCGCGCCGGGACGAGGCGGCCGGGCGAGGTGAGTGCGGGCTCTGCGCGGAATAACGCCCGGGGTAGGGCGCCGGGAGGGGAGCGGAGGGGCGGGCACATCCCTTCGTTGCCCCTCGGCGGCATCTGGGAGCCGGTGAGGAGCAGGAGGGTCGCCCGGCGGAGCGAGCGGGGCTGGCGCTGCCCTCCGGAGCGTCCGTCAGCTCCGGGATGGTGACCACTGCCGGGTCAGCTTAGGGGAGGAGCGGGGCTTAGGTGAGGCCAGGTTCCCTCCAGCCTCCCGGGAGCCTGCGCTCGGGTTGGACGCCCCGGGGCAGGAGGGGCAGCGCGGTAGGCCTTGGGCAGCAGCCGGCACCGGCCTGCCGGGAGCAGGTGGCGGGCGCTGGAAAGGCTGCCGCGAAGGGCAGCGCGGGGGGCCCGGGCTGGCTCCGGGGGAGAAACCCGGTCAGGAGCGCCCCTTCTCCGCAGCCCGCTCCCCACCGCCGGAGCATCCGTCCCTCCCCGATGGCTGCTCTCGGGGCGCTGCCGCCTCCTCCCGCTCTTCCCCCTCCTTTTCGCAGCCCAGCGGGGCTGAGGCCGAGCGCGGTCGCCCCGGCCAGCAGCAGGAGCCCCGCTCGCTGGGAGCCCTCCTGCCCCCCTCGCTGCTGGCGGAGGCGGCTCCCGCCCCAGCAGCATCCCTGGCTGCTCCCCGGAGCTTTCCCGGGAGCCCCGCGGCTCGGTGGGCCCTGCCCGGCACATCCACGGCGCTACCTCCTCCCTCCGAGCCCCGCCGCCCCCTCCTGCGAGATGCAGGAAAGGAGGCTGGGCTCAGGATATGGTCTGATGCTGATGTAGCACACGCAGAAGCGCAGGGAAGTGTGATTCACTGCTCAAGGCGACGCGCGGGGCATGCTTTTCTATTTCACGTCACAACAGCACCTGTTAAAGCGACGCACAAACGGGTTGAACGTTTGTGTTGCCTTGTTTCCCCTGAGATAAGTTTTGCAGTATGGTGTGCTGAAATACCTTCGCAAGCTCTGTGGGTTTTGGAAGCCCCTTTACAAAGCAACTGTGTGTGCCCTGACCCCCAGGAGGACCCGGGGACACCTCATGGGCCAAGGACGGCGGGCTGGGCAGACCTGCACTTGCTTTTATGCATTAATTATAGCAACCCTTCAACTATTTTGCACTATAACCCCTTTTTTTCTTAACATTTCACATTTGATTATTTTTTTTTTTTTTCAATGAGGATGCTCAATATATAGAGATAGAGGTTAAAGAGAAATCTGGCATAAATTAAGGATTGTTTCATCTAAAGTAAATTGACAGCTGAAGTCCCTGCTGGTTGTGCATTATGATTGCCAGGTTAAGGATAATAGCTGCCCCTAACTTGTTTGCTCTTTTCATTTTGGACTGTTGTAGCATGAAAATGGCAATATGACATGCTTTGTCATTTGCTATTATAGACAAACTTGCTTTTATAGCCTTGCTGATCTGAACTGCAAAAATTAGCAAATAAAGCTACAAATAGCAATTAGAAACATACAGTCTTTCATCCTGTAAGTGCTGTGTTTTGAATCTTTCAGATCTGTCATCTCAGACTAAATGCAGTGATTAAATACATATTTTTTTTCATAAGATATTAAAATCTTACATTTTAAAGGAATACATCTCCAGCCAGTCTTTTCTCCCAAATGAGGCAAAATTAGCAATGTTCCACAGTATCAGAAAGATTGTTTGGTTTCATTTTTTTTTTCATACTCTTCATGCATGGATACAAAGTTTGCATTTTAACACAGTTGTACAGAATCTTTAAATATTTCCACATAAAACTTATTTTACAAAATAATATTTACTGCATTTTAACTTCCTTCTTATTTCTTTGTGTTTGCCAGTCCTACTTAATTTGTGGTCTTATAAACTACAGAATTGTAGTTTAACTTGAAACAGGCAACACAACCTTCCCACTCAAGAGTCCCAATGTGGTAAGGTTTTCATGATATGTTAATTACTCAGATATTTGTATCTCATGCAAACTTTACTCTCATATTATTTTTTTAACACTATCTGTCACATAAACAGTGCAAGCAAGAGGCAGGGTTGCCCATTGTTTGCTGAGTAACATTTATCAGCAGCTACAAATTTTCAGCCTAATAAATTACCAGTGTTCATTGGATGCCGCCACCTCCTTACATGCAGCCCTTTTATAAAACTAGAGAAACCACTTTTGAATAAACCACTAAGGCAAGGCATTGAATACAAATATATTCCAAGTGATGTTAAGATGTGTATCTAGTAAAATAGATGCAGCCTATTGCACTTTTAAAAATGAACCAAGTAAACATGCAAAATCTACTGAAGTTAATGATTAATAGAGTGAGGTAGTTAACATGACAAATGAATGAGTGCTTGTTTATAAGAAAACTGTTCTTAATTAGGAATTACTTAAGCTAAAAAATAACTGGAGTTAATAATTAAGGGAAATCTTCATTGTATACGCAACTAAGCACGTGGTCACTGTGCTTTGGGGTATTTATTTTCTCAAGAGAGAAGGAATTTTCATGGAAGGAGGGAAGCAGTTTCCTGAGAAACAAAATTTACAGGTTTGTTGCATTTGTTTGTGTATTGGATTGTTTAAATAGTGCAACGTCTTCCACCGTCTTCCATTTGGTGGTAGGCACATCTGAAAAGCTGGTCACACTGTTTAATCTTTCCGCATTCTATGGCAGCCAGTGTGACTACTTTGGTCTTCATCTTCGTTTCAAAGTTACCTCCTTTTCTCTCTGTTACTGGGATTACTTCCTGTCACCTTTCCCTCTGGAAGGTGCTCAGTGGAATAGGCTAGCCATACAGAAGAGCTCAAGGGAAAGCTTAAGAGATTATTTCTCCTCTGCTAGTAGAACTGTGCTTTACAGTGGATAGGAATTATTAATACTTGGCTACTGCTTTTCTTTTGTTTCCTAGTTTTTTTGGTTGGAGGTGGGGGAGGGAAATTGGGATTGCCCATAAGCTGTTGACACTCTCAGTAACTCCATGCTTCCTCAAAATCCTGAAATGGGTAAACAGGCACATAAAAATGAAAGCTGAACACAGCACTAGTTATTTTGCTGCGCACTCAGAGAAACTTGTATTGCACTGAAAGTAAAGCACAGGCTGGGGGTGGCGTGACAGGTTTCTGTAATGATCTGTGGTGGACATGAAGCCTGCCTGTGCCAAGGCCTGTCCTCACAGACTGTTTGTGGTCAGTGGTGGATGGAGAGAGCCCAGCCTTAATCCTGGGTGTGAGAGAACTGTGAGAAGTCTTGTTTTATATGCATGTAAACTAGAAGACGCTGTACAGAATCAGACTAGTGCTTGCGAAGAGGGAGGCTTCTGGCCAGTTGCCAGAGTTGCTTGGGAGATGTGGTTTCAGTTTTCTTTTCTGCAGTAGGTTCCTAGCATGATCTGTGTTGAGCCAGTTGGCCGAGAACCACAAAAACAACTGGACAGAACTGAAATAAACTACAGCAGATCTACTTTCCCTGCTCCTCTTCTTAGGACTGTCAGTTCCTACTGAAGTGTACTTGTAATCAAGGTACAGCTTTAATCGTGTGCCAGATGTGCATAACATGATTTACCTGACCAAGTGCATGATACAGAGGTTAGGAATGTGTGGTGGGAGTGGAAATTCCTTCTGCTGTTGTTGTTGCTCTAGATAGGAAGCCTTTTACCATCCAGGCTGCTGGGCTACTTTTGACCTATGCTGCCATAGCTCATGGCAGCTTTTGAGTCAGGACTGAACTTAGTGCTGGCTTCAACTTCATATTCTGCAGAGGTTAGATACAAGGACTGGGTGTGGGTGAGGCATGTTGGAGAGTTATTTTACATTTTGAGGTGATCCCCAATATAGCAGAAAACACAGAAGGCATATTGAACCTTTCAATATTTCAGTACGGAAATAAGTAGCACAGGCAGTCTTTGGAAATGGAACAAGTTCTTGGGAGCAGAACAAGTAAGGAAAGGTGGTAGTGGGCATGGGGCTGGGAGGGACAGGAAATGTTTTCCTTTAGGCAACATGTTGCCAGAATGTCAATTTGTATAATGGATGATTTTTAAAGTTCATATATGTGACTTGATTATGATGGAGGGTCAGGTTGGAGCTAGTACTACTGCATCAAAAAGTCAGCATGCATTTTATTTGCTTTGCTTTTGGGTTAATAGCTGTGTAATATGAAGGATGGGAGGAACTGTTTCCCTCTTTCTTTGCTTCAGATAGAGCTAAGCATTTGGACTTCCCACTGAAATCTAAGTGTACTTTTCACCTCAGTAAAGTGTTTTGTTAAGGAATCCTGGGTATTGAGAAAGTTTGTTGTTTGTTTTTTTTTTTCCCCCCTGTATTTAAATTTTTCATGTGTTTTGTAGTACAGTTAATGCCAAATTGGTGGGTATTGTGCAGCTGAGAGTTCACTGGGCTTCAAAGTGAGACACCTTTATCTCCAAGGTAGAGATAAAGTGATCCACCAATTATCACAGATTTAAGAGTCACGGAATTAAAGTGATCTGAGGTGGATCCTTGGTTATCACTTTAAATCCATGACTCTTAAATCTGTTAAACTTGAATACCACTGTTCTTCGGTGAGGACAAAACTAATGACCTAGGATTTCCTTCAATGAATATCGATGTGACCATTGATGACATGGGTATGTTACTGATTCATCATTTGAGCATCTTTTTCTAAAAGCATACTTGTAACTTGCCTATTAGGCAATAGATTTATATTTATTTTCTAATTCTTACTAGCAATTCTTTGGTCGGTCAATAGCAGCTGTTAAGTGTCATGAACCAGAACAGAACACCTGTGTGCACATCTGTTTTACTTTAAACTGTGTGATGATGCTGCAGCTCATCTCATGATTTTTGTTCATCACGTTTTTCAGTGTGCAGAGAAAAAGCCTCTTTCTCCATACACTGATAATTTGGAATGTTTTATAGCACAGGAATAATGGCAGTTAGAATATTAATGTATATATCAATTTAAAAATACCTGAAAGGCTATGAAATTAGAAGCAAGTTGACATGACAAGGGCAGACTTAAAATAGTACATTACATCACAGTACTTCTACTCTTAAAATTTGTACTAATTAGAGAGACTTTTAAATTATTATTTTAACAACTCTGAAGTGATGTTCTGTTTTAGCTCTCCTTACTATAGAAAATAAGTTTGTAAGTAGTACCACACAGTTACAGAAATGCTTGTGTTCAGAAAATTTCTTTGAAAAATCATTTAAATTTATACTAAATGTATAAATTAAAAATATGTGTTAATGACAAATTTAGCCTGCCCCATTGTGCTTTTGTTCTAGTATAACCACAGACAACAGGTACAAAATTTTTCTTAACATCTAGCTAAGGGTTATGTTTTGCAAAATTACTTGTTAAATCTGTACAGCAGACCTGGTTTTGTTGGGTTTTTTTTTAAGCTATTTTATGATACTGTGCAACCCATTTTAAAGTGAAAATAGTATCAGTGTACTCTGATCCTTGTTCTACTTAGCTAGGTGCTTTACCTGTGTAGTGTTTTACATTTAAATAATGCTTAAACGTGACTGCCATTATAGAAGACACAGCAGTAGATACAAGTAACATGAAAGGATGGCTACTGGGTTTTTTCTAAGCCACTGCTCTGCATGTTGCAAGACACAAGGCGTGCATTCTGAACCCTATCTTAACTGAGGTTTTCCTCTGTGCAGTTACTCAGTTTCAACTTCAGTTATTGCAGTCCTATGTCCAATTTATAAAACTCCTCGCTTGTGTTGACTGTGTATCTTTAGAAAAGTAACTTGAGTAGCAACAGCCCCAGTAGCTAAGATTGTTAATGAACATCGTTCTTCCATGGCAGTCCACAAGCACACTGTGCCCAAGGCTGGACTCTGAGCAGTAGTGCCCGTTTGTGCGCCAGCGACATCTGGGCTAGCGTGGCTGGGGTGAGCGGGACTGAGCCCTCCAAAATACCTCCAGTACCACACTGGAATGAGTGTTTGACCCGTAAACAACACAACTTGGAACAAATGTCAAGTGTGGAAGACCTGCTGCTTACTTCTTAACGTATTTCCTCCTGTTTCCCAAATAGTTGTATTTTTAGCCATGCCTCTGCCCACTAGACCCTTTGTAATTCTGTTACATCCCTTAGATGCCATCTACTCTGCGCCATTGGTCAGAAATGGAGAGTAGCCCATACAATAAATGAATAACTGTCCTCTTAGGTAAGTGACCCCTAAGCCCTTTAAGAGCCTTGTTTGCACAAATCCTTCTTATAGGAGTAGAAAAATACTAGCATAGACAGGAACGTAATGAATTAGTATATGTGCCACAAAGAGAAATTCTGTTCAGTGACAGTAGTTGTTATAAGTGTGTTTGCTTTGCATTTCCCAATTCAGTCTCTTGGAAAATAAATATAAAACAAATAAATGGTTTCTGCCAAGCACATGCATGCCCTAAGGCTCTTCTTTCATGGCTGCCAGAAAATCTTTGTAAGGTATCACAGTAAGAAAAGACTTAACACCTGTGTTTAGTTTTCTTTAACAGTCTGCTAGTGCAAGTGAATTTTTCTTATTGCCCCTCAGCTGCACAGATGTTTTCACTAAGAGAAACACTGCCACACTGATCTATCCAACAGCTTTTCCTGCGATTATATACCAACTTGCCTATTTCTTGCTGTGGAGGTCAGAGGCCCGCAGCTATGTAGAGCCTTCTGGCTGGTGGGTGTTGACCCTATGCCTTGTCCATTGCAATTCTCAAGTCTGCACGTATTTATGGCAGGTGGCACATACAGCTGAGTGAGTCTTTTCACATTTAACTGAGTGCTGCCATCAGTGTCCTGTTGAGTTTGTGGAGTGAAGGTTGCAAGAAGCCTGCATTGTGATAATTGCTGATAAGAGGGTGCAAATATCCTGCTGAAAAAAAATGGCCAATTGCTGTAACTGGTCAGATTCTGAAACGCTTCATATTGCCTAAGAAATCTGTTGGGTATGTTGTTTTTTTCTCTCTAGCAGTTACACTGGCAATCATTTTTGAAAATATCTCATTATGTTCAGTTTGCCTAAAGTATATGATAAGTAGAACACACAGTGAGTAATTTCCAACAAATGTTTTGTTTTGGAAGCTAGAGGAGCTGAGCAGCCTATGAAATGTCACTACTTCAAATATGCTAGTTAAGTTTGAGTAGCTGGAAACTGCCTATCACTGTACACTGAATGTAGCAAAACCCCCAAACTTTATGAATTAGTATATTCATTTCATAGCTTAAAGTGTCCACTCAGTAGTCAGCTGCTGTTTCCTGTATCATACAGCCACTTTGTATTAGCAAGATCATGAACTCCTGACCTTCAATAAATAACAAATTATACAAGTTAAAGTATTTTGGAATATATACAAGTAATCTGTAATAAGACACTTAAGTGTTTGGAAATGTGCTTTATGTTTTGGGTGTTTTTTTGCTTTCAATAAGGATAAAAGTAGGTTAATTATCATGGCATAGCTTCTGGTTGCTTTTATTTTTCAATACTGCACTTCCATGAACACAGTAAGCTTGCAGAAGCTGCAGCCAGTACTCACTGGCTCCTGGCAGAAGAGAAGGGAGAGAGTGGGACAGCAAAAAATGGTTGGAGGGTATTTCTTTCAGCAGTAGCTCCATTTTATGCTTGTAGCTCTGTTTCATGTTTCTTCAAAGTGGCTACACAGCTGCATTATAAAGGTGCAAGTAATGCAGGTCAGCTGGGCTAAACTGAGTTTCCTGCTTCCTCCCTCGCACTGGCACTTGTGTGACTGAACAGGGAGCTATGCCAGACAACTGGCTCGACTTAAAAGTTGTGTGTAATTGGCTGCCGGCAAAATTTGCAGCCCAAGGGAACAGTCAAAGGGGGATCACCACAGTCCAGATCTGGATTGAGTTGGCTGCCATAATCCTAAACTTGAAGACTCTAACAGAGAACCAGCAGGCTCATTACACTGTTTTCGCTTCTTTGTTAGAGTCTCTGTTGCACTAAGGTCACCTTTTTTTGCCATTTCAATAAAGTAATTTGCTCAAGTTGTGTTGTATCTTAAAATTTGCTTTAAGTTCTAACCTTTCTAAGCTCTTTTCTGTTCTTAGTATGGCACTCCTTGGCTTTGTTTTGGGTTTTTTTTGCACAATGCAAACATACATATGGGAAAAAACCGCAACACTGTATAGGTGAGGTGTCATTTTGCAAGAATCTTTTCCATAGCTTTGAACGTTAGATAGAGGAGTTGAGATCTACAGCTAGTGGTAATGACAAGTAACAGCAAAGTGTTATAGCAACAGAAAGGAAAAATGAAAAAGAAACAAGAGATCTTGGTTTGTGGTGCCTGTGGTCTTTTTGCACCAGATGCAAAGCGAGTAGGAAGCGAGGATGGAGTAGTTTCTGTCTCTGCATAGTAGCCCATTAGTTTGTCATTTTGCCCGTTACTTCCTGTAATTCATACTCTGTATTTACATAGTATAGTTTAATACTTAATTTAAGATAACCTTGATTTTGTGCCTTTGTTAGATAGATGTCCTTAATTTTCATATGCAAAGGGATTCGCTGTTATTTCATCAGGATGCAAACTGTTTTGCATTTTGATGAGCTCCTCTGTTCAGTCAACTTGGTCAAAGTGCATTCATTATGAAATGTATTACCACAGGGAAGAGGAACAACTGGAAGGTGAAATTAAGCTTCCCGTTCTTCAATAAAAAGCAGGGTGAGGAAGTGGAAGTTGGCACAGGGATCAGAGCAAGGCTATGTCTTAGAAAACCATGGAGAGCATCCTGCTTGTATGAATATCCTACTTCTTGCCATTCTGGGATTGTCAGTACTCAGTTGGGTTTGTTCATGGATTATACATTATTCTTGTTGTTCAAGTTCCTATGAGAGAAGCTGTATCTTTCAGTATTTCACTGAAGCTTGGTCTTTCACGCATGTTTTTCTTGCATGCCTTTAAATACCAATACCTATGAAGTGTACATTACAGATCCATAAAGTTTGACTGAAAAAACCAGCATGCTAAAGAGTCCAGCCAGTGTAGTCTAATGTAACTGAAGAAAAATTTGTTCTAGCCATTAGCTAAGTTCAGGTTATTTGAATGCTCAAAGATGGTTTGATGAATGGTAATCACCAAACAGTCAGAAATGAGCATTAGACACTTTGCAGATGTCATGGAAAATTATCAGATGGTGATCAGCCTTATAGTCTCCCCTCTGCCCCAGTTCCCAATGTAAGAGAGATGAGAGAGATGAGCAGTGGCAGTCAGCAGAGGCAGGAGGAGGAGCAGGGCTTTGGGGAAACCTTCTCTGTGTTACCTGAATATGAAGGCTGCTTTCACTGTGGATGGATCATAACTTCTGGAATATATGCATGAAACTAAGATACAAACATAGCTTGTGTGTATGCTAATCACACAGAATCACAGAATGGTAGGGGTTGGAAGGGACCTCTGGAGATCATCAAGACCAACCCCCCCCCCCGACAGAGCAGGACCGCCACAGAATCTAGGGCAGGTCACACAGAAACACATCTAGATAGGTCTTGAAAGACTCCAGACAAGGAGACTCCACAACCTCTCAGGGCAGCCTGTTCCAGTGCTCCATCACCCTTACAGTAAAGAAGTTTTTCCTCACATTGAGGGGGAACTTCCTGTGTTCTGGTTTGCATCCATTGACCCTTGTCCTATCACAGGGCATGACTGAAAAGAGATTGGCCCTTCCTTCTTGACACCCACCCTTCAGATATTTATAAACATTAATAAGATCCCCTTCTCAGTCTTATCTAGACTAAACAGCCCCAGATCTCTCAGCCTTTTCTTATCAGACAGGTGTTCCAGTACCTCGCAGGCCATAGTTGGACTCTGTCAAGTAAATCCATGTCTTTCTTGAACTGGGGAGCCCAGAACTGAACACAATACTCCAGTTGGGGTCTCACTAAGGCAGAGTAGAGGGGGAAAGAGAACCTCCCTCATCCTGCTGGCCACACAATGCACCCCAGGATACCACTGGCCTTCCTGGCCACAAGGGCACATTGGTGTCCCATGAGTAACCTGTTGTCCACCAGGACTCTGAGGTCCTTCTTCATATAGCTGCCTTCTAGCAGGTCAGCTCCTAGCTTGTACTGGTGCATGTTGTTGCTCCTTCACCAGGTGTGGGACTCTACACTTATTCTTGTTGAACCTCATTAGCTTTGAATACTGGGCTGCTGAAGCTTTGCTGCTGAAGCTTTTAAAAGCAGACTAATGTCATAATGCTGGTTTTAATCAAGAGTAGATTTTAAAACTTTCTGTCAGGCTCAGTGTTTTCCAGCATGTTGGATTGGTCAAACTTCTGAAGACACTTGGAGCACAGAATTTAGCACTCGAGGATGATAAAGTAGGTGGACACCTGGTGGTGTCCCCTGACCTAAAGTAACGTACAAGTACCAGGTGGTATTTTGCAGTTGTACAAACAGTATTGGTAGCAAACAGCTCACAAAGCTCATATTACTAAACGAGGAAAACAGTCTGGTTAGATATGTTTATAACCTAAGAGATGCCAAGATTTTTCACTTTTTAATTTTATTCTTTTTTAGATTTTTTCATGAATATTGACCTACTTACCTAGAAACGTTTGAATTGAAGTTGCATTATAGGTAAGGAGTGACTTGGTTGTTTGTATGCTACTGAGCAGTAAGACTGACAAAAACTAGGGATTGGGCTCTTCATAATCCTTACTTTGTCCTACCAAATACTGACAGAGTTGGAGCAGGGTCTGTGTATTTTTATGTTGAAAGTGCAGACATTTTCTGACAATGTTACTTTTTTTAGTATTGTTGCATTTGTTAAACTAAATGATATCTTCTTTTTACTACTAACCATAAACTGCTGTTTGATACACATTATCATACTAAGGATTTTTCTGCGCCTTTAAAAAAAAAGTTCCTAAAAATAAGTTGGAAGAATGGCCAACAGCGTCAGTTTCCTCTCCAAGCTTCCTTCAAATTTTGTTAAGTCAAAGACCACTTTACTGTCTGTTTAGTGCTGTACAGTTTCTTCTGCAATTCCTACTGTGACTTCTGCTTTACTCATATTAAAGGTGATGTAGTTACCTAATCAAGTTGTGCCATCAAGCCACCTGAATTTTAGCTGTGGGGTTTGCTACAGATAGCCATGTACATTTTTTTTTATGTCCTCTGAGCTGGTAAGCCTCAAACAAATGCCTTTCAGGAAGCTCCATGTCTGTTCTCATATGTTTTGCTGAGGGGTTGGACATATTAGCCCAGAAACCATCATGTGATAATATGGTTATGCACCTCTGTGGTAAGAGCCTTCTTGCTCTGTGCTGGTCTCTGCGTCCAGCTCAGCTCTGAGCACATGATACTGTGACCCAATCCTGTAAGTATGTCCTCTGCTGATTTTGCAGCTCTGTTTTGCACAAGCTACTTGGCTATTTAGGTTAAGAACATCAAAAGCTGCCTGCCTCTGAAATTGAACCACTTAAACAGGCACGTTGGGGTCTGTAAAATAAGAAGTGTGATAAATGTGCATGCATGTGTAATAGCAGTAAAGTTCAAAACTTAGCTGTTTAAAGCTGTCTCAGAGGTATTTTTTTCCCCATTTTTTTAAACTTCATTTCTCCAAGAATTGTGCTAGTTTCTACCTTGTTATCCTGTCTTAGTATGAATATTTATGTTGGAGCAACTTTTGCATTGTTTTCCTGTTTTGATGGTGCTACACTGCTCAGAATATTGAACAGAATAGTTTTTAAAGCTATTAAATTTAACTTGAATCTGCACATTGCCTTGTAGGAGAAAAGGTACTGAAATTTGTTTGGTCATCTCCCTTCCTCTTTGAAGTGCAGATAAAATCAAAGAGCTATTATGACACAGTAAGTCAGTAAGATTACCTTCCTTCGTAGAAAATGCTATCACCAGTGTTGCCTCCCTTCCTGATGGGTAAAATCCCCAGCTTCTCTCACCTTAATTGGTATATGCTGCATTGAGTTGTTTATCTGTGTACAAGTCATCCCCAGTCTATACCTCCAGGTTTTCCTTAGAAAAATTAATACTTGAGTTGCCAAATACTGTTATTAAAAGAAGTGTACCCTAAAGATATCTCTTGTCTCTCACAAAGTACATGAAGCTAGCAGAAAGCAAGTCCAGTCACAAAAAGTTTAGAGTAAAGCGAGCAAAAAGTTGCAATATGAAGTCCTGTCTTAGGTAAATCTTTACTTATCTGAGAATGCCAGATGTTGATCTAGAGATGACAGGTATCTAGAGATGAATCTATGTATGTCTGGCTAGAAAGTGATGGGTTAGCTTTACCATGAACCAAGCAACACTGCTAAAATTTTGCATTAAGACAACAATAACATTCATGTCCTTAAACATACAAAAGACATAACTTTTTTTCACTGGAGAACACCGTGTTTCTGCAAAAGATTAAAATATGCTTGCTTCCAGTGCTCTCAAACCATTTTCCTCTGTGGCTTAACTAGTTACACAATTTAAATGAAAAATAAGAGATGACTCATGCTTCAAATCTCAGAGGCCACCATCTCAAGTGACCGTGGGTGGGAACAGTTTTCTTAAACTTGTATTTTTTAATTGCACACTCTGCCTGTCAGAACATCTGCAAGGAAATAATTTCTTCAAATTGCAAATAAGAAAGCCTAATCCTTTTTGCTTAGTCACATAAAAGGGAGGAATTTGCATTTGGGTGTGAGCTTCTAAAAGAAAAGGGAAAGTGTATTTCCCAAGTTTGGAGCTCCTCTTGTTGACTGTCCCCACAGAACATTGAAAAAACCCCTTAGAACTTTAGAGAAATCTTGCCCCAGCCCGCAGCACAGTTTTAGGTAGGGAAAAGGCTGCTAATGCAGTACAGTACACAAGGAAGAACATTTGCTTCTCTTCCCACCTCCTCCCCCCACCTTTTTTTTTTTTTTTAAGTATATAATTAATTTCACTACCTAAATTATGACCAGCGTCTGAGAAGAAAGCAACCTAATGCTGCCACTGATGACAGATGCTGGAGTTGTTGAAAAGCAATAAAGGTAAATATAAAATTGGTGGCAGAATTCCTTGTCAAAATGGAAGCTGAAGAGAGACAGGTTTTGTGAAGTAATACAGAATTAAATTTAGAACGTTAGTCTGTTAATTTCACAACAGTTGCTGTTGGCAAGATATTTAAAAAGACATATATAATCTGCCAGGATAACTACAGGAGAAGCTGTTATAGTCTCTTATTGTGCCTGGATTTCAATGGAATCCAGAAGGTTAATATTCCTGGACTCTCTCCATAGAGCATTAAAAGGGATTATGATGATCTCTGTCATTACATTGCATGTTTGGCTTCCAGACTCAACTTGTGTTCATGCTCTTTAACATTTTACTCCGAGTTGCTCCTTTCACGAGAAGGTTATTACAGAGCAACACGGCTGGATTTCAGGAAGCTTATAAATAAAGGAAGTAGCTAGTAGTGACTGACTCTCCTCTGGTCATGTTACTAAGCTGTGATCAGACAAATCTATTAGTTAAGTCCTATCTAAAAAGAATTACTCTTTCTCAACTTTCGTTCTTATGTAGTAATAGCTTCATGTTGTTATTCTATTTTATATTGGGAAATGCCATGTTAGTTTTAAGTATTTCTAATACGTCACCACAAGAGTATGTACAATTCCTCCTAGGTCATGCTGTACAGATGTTTGGTAACATACTGGATTTGAGGCCAGGAAATAAGTGTTAATATTTAATCTATGCAGCTGGGGTAATGTAATTCGTGAATTATTTTGCCTTGTTGAGTAAAATGTCATTAACATTTATTGAAATCTAATACCAAGACTTGATCAGAGTCTGAACTTGAGTGCATGTTACTCCAGGAGTCGGTGAAGCATAACCATGATACATCAATTATTTACTTTTATTGTGCCCTGAAAAGGCAGGGAAAGCTGAGTTCTTAACTTCTCTGTTAAGAGAATACCTTCTGTTAAAAAACAACCTCAGCTTTGAGTAAATTCCTGCTTTATGTCTGGTCTATTCCTGCATCCATTCCTTGCTGGGTAAGATGAAATGATGGCCTAGTTTACAAAGTCACCTGGTCCCTTTCAATGCAAAGTAAAACTGCTTGACTTAAACTACCACAGAACATTAGACCAGTTTTCAGATGCCTGAATTCCACATAGAAAAAATTGAGGGAATATCTTCAAATTCAGTGTGGTCTCACTTGTGCTTTTGCATTGTTTTGCTTCTCCCTTTTCTAGATAAAACTGCCTTTTTTTGGCCTATAATCAGTATCCTTGATCACATCTTATGTTAGAATTGCCCAAAAATGAAAATGTTACACAGAATGTTTATAAAAATGAGGTTTGAATGCTTCCTTCTCATCACATATTATGCTAGAGAATGCACAAACAGTCCATGATACAGACCTATGCAGAACAGTAATACATTTTGTTTTGTTTTTAAATTTTTTGTTTTGTTGTTTTCATTTAACCTGCTTCATTTGGAATGCTTAAAAATAAAACAAAGATAAAAGAGGGGAAAACATGTCCAGTCTCTACTTTCAAACTGATACCATGTAAGTGAATGTAAAGATCTTCTGTTGTAATATCCTCCAAAACAATAGGTGCAATAACAGGCTTTGAAATTTATCTGAAGTTACCTGATATAAGAGAATAGCTTGAAAAGCATGAACTTACCAAGACTGTACTGAAAGGAGGCATGATTTTTATAGGGGGAAGCAAGCCACAAAACTTATTTTCTGTAATATATGAAGCTGACTCTAGTATAAATTGTGTATGTTTTAGGGTACTATTTGATTTGGGGTATCCAATTTATCAGGGACAGTGTTTGCAGGCAAGAAAAACGTTTTGGAAGATGAGGCAAACAGGGCTTTATAATTGTAGGTCTTACAGGAATTTGATCTTCTAGACTGTATAATTCAGCCGTCTTAGGAGAGGCCACTACTTTTGTATTTTTGCAAAGCAGTTTACTACTGAGAAAGAAGCAGAAAATGGAAAGATGATGGTAGCTTAAGTCTCACTGGTTGGATCATCAGAGCCATGCGAGTCACAACCTTTCCATTGCAAAATGATTGCATAGCTAAACACAGAACTTGTCAGTCTGTCCATTTTGTATTATATGAGGGAAGAAGGAGATTATCAATTCTTATTTGACTGTTTACATAGCTTTTTCTGGAGAAGTTTCATGGCCACCTGTCATCTAAAATTTGTCCTTGATCATGCTGCTTGTCTTTTCATATGCTTGTTTGAAAAAGTGGAAACAGTATGATTGCCTATGTTTGCTGTTGAAGCACCAAAGTGTAATATTTGCTATAATCCCCAATGAGATTGGGGTATATGTTGAGGGGATCAGGCCTGAATTAAATATTTCTTTGTAAGTACAGATTATGCATTTTCTTTTTTAATTTTTGTGCCCATTAGTCCAAGTCTATTTTGTAGATGCTGAGGGAGTTTTAGGTAATATCAGGATTTTTCATTTGCAGACTTTCTCCTATTCCACCCTCTTCTGAAATACTGTCTGTCCAAGCCACCAGTCCTTACCATGTTCATTGACTAAAATGACAGTGAAACTTAAGGATGCCTCTCACTAAACTTCCCTTACCACAAACATGTGTTGAAACAGCAGAGTTAGTATGAGTTACAGTGACTGCTCTCATTCATAATGTTGCAGCCTAAATTGGACTGACTTGAAAACTAGTCTGTCCCAGGCTTCTGATCCAATCACATCAAAACCAGTTCAGGTGGATATGTGCTTGTGAGAGAGGAAGCATTGGAGTGAATGAGCCTCAAGTATTTACAGTGCAGATTCTGGGTAGAATTTAACAAGGCAAAAGTAAAAGAGGTGGGTCTAGAGAAGTACTTTCCCAGTTCAGTGTATTCTCAATGGACGATTTTCAGTTGTGGAATCTTGCTTTGGCCTTTTATCTCTTCTGCCTTTGGGGCACACAAACAACTCTTACCCTTTCACCAAATATTTGCCCTTCCATTACAAGATTAGGGGAGAGAGTTTCACACCAGTCTGTTAGATAATTGAGAAATACTGGGTAAGCATGGCTGGTCTGGTTTCCATTATAATAGTTGTTGCAGCAACAGATGTCTGATACTTGATGCTTACAAATTGCCTTTCTTTTTTGTTGTTCTGAATGACAAAGTGCTTACCGGTTCTGAGGTAGTAAAACAGAGTAGGGAATATAAAGGACAACAAAATTTTTCCTGAAACAAAATAGAAATCTTGTGTTTGTTTAGTAGCTAGGTCATATTAACTACTTTTTAAGCAGTAGAAACAAGAGTTCCTTGTACTACTTGTGTTTTTGCTAAGCCAAATAGAACGTACATGCTTAAGCAGGGACCCTCAACTCTTATCAGGATCTACTATAATGGACTTCCCCTCTCCCTGTTTTTTGGGACATAGGTACTGGTATTTATGCTGCAGAGACTCAGTTCACAGGCTTTGAGCTACTATTGCACTGAGAGAGCACAGAAGTACTTCTGAAACCTGCTGGTGTTTGATTAGATTGCCTCCGGATTTTTCATTGCCCCTTGACGTAGAGAATTGTGTAAGAGGAAAATATGTAGAAATCTTCCTGTGAGAAGGGAACAAATGGGACCTTGTGTACTTTCTTTTCTACCATGAAAAACTTGCATTAATAATGGCAGAATTTGTTTTCATAAGAACACTTAGGATTATGTAAAAACCTGCATAATTTTCCTTAGTTTTTCTTCTTTTGATCTTTCTAATGCCTGAAAAGTTGTAACGAGCTACAAGTCTTCTAACTCCCTATTGCTATTTAATCACAGCCATCTCATCTGTAGAAGTGCTCTCCAATTCTTGTGTGCAATGTGTATAAACCTGGAAAATAAAAATTTGTAGAGGGTCTGGTAGTATGTACTCATTTGTTTTTTGTGTTTAAGCTTGTTGTATCTTCCTGGCAATGTGATATTTTTGTCTTTTTGTAATTTCTTTTTTAAATTCTAGCCTCTTTCAGGTCTAGTACTGGGAAAAAAAATCTAGGAAAGCTAGATATTTATTACATTTCCTTCTAAAATCTGACTCCCAACTAATAACCCATATACTTGCTCAGGTCAACTCACTTTTTTTTTTTTTTCCTACTGTGTAAAACCACCTCTCCCCTTACAAATTATGAATGGTTACTGTGCTTTCCAGACTCTTTAGATTTGCCTGGATGCTAGAGAAATTCCAGAAATAGGTCTTACTTATTTATAGTGGATAGTTTGGGAAGATTTCAGGACTTCCTGGAAGGAGTCAACCTCGAGTACTTATGCTAAAGCCAGAATTGTGTCTCCATTTGAGGTTGGCAAGAGCTCGACTGCAAGGAAACCAGGACTTCCTCAAGAGTTGTTTTTAAACTAAACTTCTGGCTTTGCAGATTCCAGGTTTTCTTCACAAACTAGAATATAGAATACTACCCTTCTCCTGTCTAGTATAATATTTTGTACTAGAAGATTTTTCTAAAACAATGAAAAAAAAGCATTTTAAAAGTTGCAGTTGATGTTTGAAGTAGATTGAAAAAGACATTATTTTCTTCTAATCATGCTATTACAGAGTAAATTGGATCCCTGGCAAGGCTTTTAATACAACAGGAAGGACAACAGACACTGTTACTCATATACTTTCATTATTAAACCTTGACAGTGTTTTGGACTTGGGCTAATTAAAGACTTTCCTAGCAAAGATAATAATTGCTGTCTTATTAAATTTAGGATACATTTTCTAGCCATGGGTACTTCTGTATGTTTTGAGTTACACTTAGAAATTCTAGTTATGCTGGGCAAGTTTCTGGGTAAGAGTCTGTTCTACTTGAATAGTTAAATGGAGAGAAGTTTAGGGTATTTCCATCTCTGTGAATAGTTGTTTCTAGAAGTAGAAAGCCTCTCTCTGTTCCACACACACTCTGGCTCTTAAGTAGTCTCATAAGCTTTTGTGACGATTGAAATATATTTTTCTATATAAAAAAAAAAAATAGTTGTCACTTGTTTCTTATAGATTTTTAGTTAAATGAATGAAAAGTTTCAGAGAGTGGAATGTCTCTTCTGTGCTCTGATTTCAGACTTTGTTGTGTGGCCCTGGCTGCAGGTCAAGAATATAATGTTTAATATGGTCTGTATCTGCAACTTTAATTGGGGATATCGAGATCAGATTATAGTCAAAGAATATCTCTTCCACCTGTGGCAGTCTGTAAAATACAGTGTCAGCACTTGTGTAAGTGTTCACATCAGTTGTTTTCTGTAATAAGCTTGGACTCTAGAAGTTTTGTAAACACCCATCATGTAATAGAGTAAACCTCATGGGTGACATTTCTAATACAAACACTAACATATCATTGTAGATGATTACTGAACTCTAGTGAGTTACCATTTAAAAATTGCTGAGGAAAATCCATGGGAGATACTGAAGACACCGCTATCTAGGAGAGAAACTACATCTGTTTTGGTTTGGTTCTTTTCTTAGCCTGTAGTCATGCCAGACATGCACCAATTGCTGTTGCTGGGAAGGTGCATTTCCTATATCAAGCACTGGAAGCTCTGCCTTTTCCAAAATAGATAGATAAGTATCTAGTGTAGACTTGTTACATTGCACAATTAAGATAAATAATGAACTTTGCAAGTAAATATAAAATATTACATACTCTAAATATTCGAGTATTGCATCACTGCATTATTTTGATAGAGTGAAATTTGTCATAAGTGTTGCATTTTCTTTTATTTGTGAGGAAAGAGGAAGTTTACTGAGAATGTAACAGTTACACTTGATGAACAGGTAAGCTGGCTTGCCTTGAAGGTATCCTTCATAGTGCATTGATGTCAGTATTGCACCTCATCCTTTCTTTTAAAACCTAATTAAACTTAAATTAGAAATTAAAGGTATGAGGTGTAATCTGAATAGCTAAGTTTGGCTTCTAACCAAATGGTTAAGGAGATGCTTTCCCAAGTTCAGTATGTCAGTCTGTTATGCATTATCTTTTAAATACTATAAATATTTATTCATACAAATATTTATTTGGCATGAGTTTGGGATGGTCCTATTATGGATCAAAATCTCCTACAGCCACATGCAAGTGCCTGTAACACTTAAAAGCATTATTGCACCTCTTATTCTTTTTTCATATTACAAGAAAAAAAATGTTTAGGATAATTTAATAAGGGATGTTTAGCACAATTTTGGTCTGTAAAAACTGGTACCTTGATTGAAATCTTAGGTTTATGGGGAAGGCTAATAAAATGTGACTGTCAAACAGCAGTTAAAAGTTTTCAGTGTATAACACCAAGTGGTCCAAGAGAACAATTATGCAGGAGACTTTTGGAAACAGAGTCTGGCTAATTACACATAGGCATCTTTTTCCCCCCTCTGGTCATAGGACCAATGAAACATCACTGCCTGCCTAATCATGCTTTTGTTCTGTAAACTTTCCTTTTACCTCAGTACCCAAACTCTATTCCATGTTCCTGACTATTTTGGGCAATGTATGCTACAGATACTTCTGAGGTAAATGTTTTTGTTGATACTCACCCATCAAGAATGATACTTCTGCCCTGAAACAGAAGAACAGACCCCAGGGAATCTGAAAGTCTTTCTTGCCTTTTTAAAAAAAATTAATTTAATTTCACTTCTGTTCATACCTTATTCAGAACATGTTTAAACAGGGAAGGTTCCCATAAAAATCAAACTAATTTTGGGTAGCTTCATCTTTATATGTACACTAGTTTGCAGACAATCTTTTCCAATATAATTGCTCTCCTCTTGTACAGGTAGTGTGTACCACCTTTGCCTGAATTCACAAGCTAGTCTTGAGGAGCATTAGGGTAGAAATTTTAAAGATTCTTCCTTTCTGCAAGGCAAAAAAATTCCCAGCCTCTAATACTACTTTTTGTTTGTTTGTTTTCTGTTTTAATATAGGTCTAATAGACACTGAAAAAAACCCTAGTCACCAGTGTCAGAGACCTTGTAAGTATACCTGAGTGTGTGTCAGTGTCAGTTTGTACATGAAAAGAAAAAAGCCAAGTTTGTCTTTTTGGGATTTATTAAGTTTTTCCAGCTGATGTCTATTAATAATTGGAACTGATTTTTTTCAAGACATTTTAAAATGACCACAAATGTGTACAAATTAGCTATGTTTTTGTAAACACTTTAAAAAGTATTTCAAATTAATCTGAAATTTCAAACTAGAAGAAATGCAGTCTTTAACTTCTGATAATGTGAATGTTAACATATCTGGCTACAAATATACAAAAAGTGTTTGTACATGCACTTAAAATTCAAATGTTATTTCAATTGGATGCCACTTCTAGGAGAAAACATTTTCCCATTAAGACCTTTTTGGCTCTACTTCATTATTTCAGGCGATATTTTGAACATTTTTATATTTTAGCATGTTAGAAAAGTCATTCCAGTAAACTGCAAAAGTTCTTAAATTAGCTTTTAACAATAGATTGAGTTTTGTTGCTTAGTCAGCTTGTAGAGCTACTTATGAAAAAGCTACTACTCAGCCTGAATAAAAGCTATAGTACTGTATCATTAGATTAAATTGGTCACCTTAGTCCAACAAATCTGCTTTTTATCCAAGGCATTGTCTCTGGTCATATGCTTTTTCTTGGAAGGTAGAGAGCAGTGAGTTCTCCATGGGGTTTATTTTCATGTGTAGCTTTGTGTCTAATTATGGGCATGGACTGAAGTTTTCTTAATGTAGTCTGAGCACTTGTGGCTGGCTTTTGTTTTAAATACATGCTCAACTGCTGCTTTTGGAGCACTGAATTAACTGGTATGAAAATATCATGCAAGATTTGTAATATAAACCAGTAAACCTTCATTTTAGAGAACTGGAGCTTAGGGAAGTAAAATTATATCTCTTCTGCTGAGGTTTGCCTGTTTCATGATGATAAGGTTAACTGGAGCAGAATAAGCATATACATTTTTAAAAGTATCAAGTATTCTATTTTTATAAAAAGAAATATTCAGAATACTCTTTTTTCTGAACAAGTCTGAGCTTAATTTAGTACATTATAGAATAAAATTACTACTGAATGTATAGATTTAACTAAAAACACTAACATGGTGATCATGTTATTTTAAGTATCTGTAGATCTCTTACACTATGTTAAGTGGTTGATATGGCCTACAACACAACTGTAGATTTTAAAATTCCTATTAAAAAGCCCAACAACCTACTAATAGATGTAATAATAGATTTCTGTTATGCTGTTAGTAACAGTTGTGTTGTTTAACCTGAAATGTTAATCGTAGTCTCCCTCATAACCTGAGGGTGGCAAATATATTAATAAAGGTACATTTTGAGGTGTGTCCACGTTTTTCTAATTCTTGGTGGAGCCATGAAAATTTCCCTATTCTCATCCATTAAGATTCCCTCCACAGAAGGCTGGGTTTTGCAGTAAGCCAGTCAGTGTTACTGGCTCCCCTCTGTCTCTGAGGTGCTGCTTTTCTGTTGGTGTGCCTTGGCCTTTCATTTTTCCTGTTCATGATTTGTTTGCATGCCATGTTTACATCCCATCCAGACAGATGGCATTCTCAAGATAAAAACCTACGCTTTACGTGCCAGTGCAGACTAGTTACAGACCAGCTGGTTAGCCACAACTGTGGTCTGCTGGGATGCACCTTCAGGCTTTATTCAGGCCCAGTTCTCTTTAATGGGAAAGGATTTCTGACACGCAGACAAAATTCTGCCAAATTGTGCTTTATTTTAGATTGGATTAAATTGGTCCCATTGGATTCCATTTTCCATACCTGGAGTTCTGAAATGCTTATATTGAACTAGTTTTTCAAGGGGGAAAAGCAAGTTTGTAAAATCCCTTTCCAAGGGTCTGACATTCATAGTTGAGAAACAATAGATTAAAACTTTGCTTGCTGGGCAAAATTAATAAAGCAATTTGGAATATTACATATAGTCTTTTGAGGACTCTGTATCAAGATACTTCTTAATCTGAATATAAGTTGGTATAACATTCTGAAAAGCAGTAAAGAAATTAGTGTATCTTTGTAGTACAAATATTTAAGGGGAAAACAACTGTTGACCTTTCTGGTAATTACGCAATTGGAGCATTACACAAGTGGCTTAAACACAGTATTATGATGTGAAGGACAGACTTCTCCTCCACAGCCCTGAACTGCTCAAAAAGAGATAGGGAGGAAAAGTCTGTGAAAAGTAAATATTTGTGGATGGAACAAACAAGTATGGAAAAGATTCATCCTCTTTTGCCTCCAGAGCAGTACTCTGCTGTATCACGCCATGTACGTGCCTCTTAAAACAGTTACTTCAGTCTCCTTTGTCTTGATGCATTTGAAGTGAACTCTTTGAAGAAATAAAACTAACAGACTGACTGTAATATTACTAATTTAATTCTTTTTTTTTTTTTTCCCCTGCTCTCTGCTTGGCTCTGGTCTTCACCCACAGGTGTCCACTGTTGGCTCTCAAAGGTTACTAAAATTTTAGCAGCTGCTCTGAAACAGAACTACCTAAGCTTCACTTACTTGCTTCTCCCCACACCATTCTGCACTGCTGCTCTGCTCTTGCCTGCTTCAGAATATAATAAGATTTTCTTTTTTAAATACCTGCCATGAAACTTAGGCTAGAAGTTCGTGCCATTCTCTTGCTGCCTGTGTACTTGTTAATATCTGTATACAGTGTGCTTGTATTTATTCCATGGTATTTTCTTACCAATGCTAAGAAGAAAAAGGCTATGGCAAAACGTTTAAAAGCTAAACCCATCTCGGACAAACCTGGAAGCCCCTACCGTGCTGTCAGTCATCTTGACTCACTAGCAAACATAAACATTCCTGGAGCAGACACGCTGGACAAACTGTTTGACCATGCTTTAGCCAAGTTTGGGAAGAAGGACTGTCTTGGGACCAGAGAAATACTGAGTGAAGAAAATGAAATGCAACCAAATGGAAAAGTGTTCAAAAAGGTAAAACTTAACAATTTTGTACTTAATTCTGATTTGGTTTAGAGCTGCTTTGCATCTTGCTTCAACAATGGAGGTCTCCTTAAAGCTCTTTCATAATCATCATCTTATGATATAAACCATCCATTTTATAGTAGTTAAAGAATAGCAGCATGCAGGATGCACTATTTATTCTACTTAAAGAAAAACCTAACTTCTTTTTTCTTTTAATAAGTGGCAGTGTGTGTGCCTATGGTGTGATGCACCAACTCACATAAGCTTGTAGAGCTGTACCAGCAGCTTCTTGGCATCACAATGTATTTATTTTGCTCACCAGTTAATTTTAGGAACTTACAGATGGTTATCCTATGAAGAAGTAAATGAGAAAGTGAATCGTTTGGGGAGTGGACTGACTGCCCTGGGACTCACCCCAAAGAGTACTGTTGTCATATTCTGCGAGACCCGAGCAGAATGGATCATTGCAGCTTTAACCTGCTTCAAGTACAACTTCCCTCGTGAGTGCTCAATTTGTTTGCTTCCAGTGTATTTTACACCCATTTCTTGGCACTGGTTTAGCTTTTAAGTATTTTGAATTTGCCAGTCCTGTCATTGATGGCATAGTATTTCATAAACTTACTCTGCCTGTGGTCTGATTCTTAGAAGTTTTCAGTCTATTTCATGCATTGTAGAGAGCCCTAAAATTAACTCACCTGTGCTTACGAGACTGTTTTTTCTGATTTTACTATAGTAATCTTCTAGATGTTAGAATGACAGTACAGTTACTATAATTTTTTTTTAATACTCCGAAGATTTCAGTAGTTGTTTCTTCCCCTCAAAATGTAGAATGTTTTTATAGTATTTTCTGTCTGTATCCCGACTTATGAATCCAGAACATGGAATGGTTATTAGGTGCAAGAAGAATGGCAGAATAATCAAAAATAATATGCTAGTCTGAGGTGGGTTTTACTGGGTGTTTTTTCTGGGGCTTTTTTTCATTGTTGTTGTGGGGCTTTTTGTTTGTTGTGGGTTTTGTTTTTAAACAGGGTTTTTAAGCTGCTTGAGTTCATTACAATTAGGTGTGTGGGGTTTTTCTTTTTTAAAAAAAATTATTTAAGCTGTCAGTCTCTAATCTGACTTAATGCATACAGACTTCTTGGTGAAGTGGCAAGACTGAGAAGGTCACAGAGTATGCAGAAAGGCTGTTAAGAGGCAATAATGGAAGAGCTGACATTGCTATTGAAGTAGAAGAGGACAGTTAATTGGGTCTTGATCCTCATGCTTTGAGAGGCAGGAAGAATCGGCTATATAACAATACTCTTTTTGTCCCTTTCACATGAACCCTATTTCACAGGAATATTAAATTCCTTTGACAGTCTTTGAAGATTAGAGTTTGAGATAATGGACACTAAAGGAAGACTTTTTTTTCAACAGAGATGATGGGAAGGGGTGAACTCCTTGGTGTCTGCAAGACCCTTAATGGCATCACTGTAGCCATTCAGGGTTAAAAATAATCTTGCAACATGAAAAGCAACCTGATTGCTAAGTCTGATACTCTGCCTTGCCCCCATCAGTAACTTCATGGGAACAAGCAAGTAGCTGACACTGCTGAAAGAGCTGCTTGTGCAAGTGCAGAGCTGTGACTGGTGCCCTGCCATGTCTGAGTGTCACCTCTCCCCGTGTTCTGGTTGCAAAAAGCTCAGGGAGACATGCATTCTCGGTCACTTACTGGACGATTGTTAGGGTTTGGAGGATCTCTTTAATTTCTCCTGTAGAATAGACTAGACTATTTCAGTTGGAAGGGACCTACAATTACTACCTAGTCCAACTGCCTGACCACTCCAGGGCTGACCAAAAGTTAAAGCACGCTATGTTAAGGGCATTGTACAAATACCTCTTGAACAGCATGAGGCTTACGGCATCAACCACCTCTACAGGAAGCTGGTTCCAGGGTCTGACCACCTTCTCAGTAAAGAAATGCTTCCTATACAACTGTCCTCATTCCAGAGGTCTCTTGTGGCATAAAAATTTGATGTAGAAAAATGAAAAGCTGTTTTGTCTTCTAATTATAAAATTCCCTACTGAGCTAATTTAACCTCCCCCCCAATGCTTGCTGGTGAGCTAGAGCAAAAGCTTTTACATTTAGTATTACTTTAACATTTCTTTCATGTTCTCCCTCTCCTGACTGTAACAGTTGTTACGTTGTATGCCACCCTGGGTGAAGAGGCAGTTACCTATGGTCTCAATGAGTGTGGAGCATCGTATCTGGTCACTAGTGTAGAACTTCTGGAGAGCAAGCTTAAGGTAATTTGGTACCAGCTTCACCTGTTTATAACCCCCCCCTTTTATTACAGTGCAGTTGGTGCTAAACATTTCATTTCTCTTCTATAGACTGCACTGCCACAGGTCTCCTGTCTTAAACATATAATTTATGTGGACAAGAAGACTATCAATAAATCAGAATACCCTGAAAATATAGAGATTCATAGTATGCAGACAGTAGAAGAGCTGGGAGCCAAACCAGAAAACTGTAAGTTAATCACTTCAGAGAACTAATCAAGCAATGTTAACAGTGAAATCAGACCTAGGTTAAGAGGGATGTGTCACAGAAAAAAAACAAACCCATGCAGGTCTCTAACACAAAGGCAGTGGCAGATTGCCAGTTCATCCTCTGGCTTCCTTTAAATAAATGGAAAATTTGTTTAATCTCTATTTATTGTCCTTCACCTTTGTTCAAGTGTTAGGTATTTCAGAATAAAACTATTTTTAACTTCTAAACCACCACCAGAATAATTTAAGAGTCTACCTTTGTTTTAGAAAGTGAAATAGAATCTGGTGCAGTGTTCCATTATCTGCTTTTACCTTTATTAATTTTCACTATTTTTTCTTAAGAGGAGAAAGCATTCAAGGCTGCTATTTTTTTTTTCTTGTTGGTTTGGAAGTGTCTTTTTTCTTAGCCAATCTATAGCTAAAAAGCACGTTGACCAGAGGAACTTTCTCTAGAGCTTTCCCTCACTTCCTCTTAACATCTGCATCCACCACTGACTACTTGGCAGCACACTGTGCTTTGCCTGTCCTGAGGCACCTGTTCCACAGTGGTTCATGAGAAACATTTTCACATTGATTAATTACAGAAATAACAATTTATAAAGTAGATAAAAATCAATAACAATTTCTCTCCTACATTTTGTAGCAAGCATTCTGCCAAGCAGACCTGTTCCTACAGACTTGGCTTTAGTAATGTACACCAGTGGCTCTACTGGGAGACCTAAAGGAGTGATGATGATGCATAAAAACTTAATAGCTGGAATGACAGGACAGTGTGAGAGAATACCTGGACTGGGGTAAGAAGTACTCAGTTGTCACGTGTATGGAGAGGTGAAACAGAACCTCCAAAATTTTACAGAAAGTCTGTTGCTGGCATCAGGTGTTACTAAATTTATTTGTTTTATTGGTAGCCCACTAATCTTTTATTTATGAGAAATACATACTGTGTTTGAGACCTTACCCAGTTGTTTGAAAATTATGCCCTTCTAGCTCTTCTCACAAGCTGTTTCTGCTTTTTTATTATTATTACCCTTAGCTTTAGGTCTGTGATGGACTTTTGCACTCTTGTGCATCAGAAGATGCCACCAGATAAAGAGATTCATCAGCTAATCAAACTTTAGATGTTTTCTGGCAGCTAGAATCACTTTAGGAAATCTGTCAGAGCCTACCATGACCATTAATCTAGAGATGCTACTGTTGGATAATGCATATACTGTAGAATCTGCTCAAGTGTACTTCACTGAAATGAGCAGAAGAGTAATAAATTGTGCACTGGCAACAGCAAAACCAACTGCAGACTCCCTCACACTAATATTTTGAGGACATTTTTCAGGAATGTGGGTGTGTTTGTCACTGCATTCACTAAGGGTTATAACAGCTGAAATAAGCTATGTTGCTAAACTGCTTTGGTGATGGGATATAAAACCAGTTCTGACTTGATGCTGAAAGCTTCTGTTAAAGGGAAAGATCTAAGTTCTTCTTGAGAAATCTCTGAGAAATTATTTCCTGAAATAAACCTCTACTTCAGTGATCAGCTCTCTTTCTACTAATATATTTTAGAAGGAGATGCTGTTAAGGATTTGTAAATAATTGGTGATTATTTTAAAACAAGTGATTTCATCTTCTTTTGTGGTACCTGGGATGAAATCTCCCCCAAGGAGCAGAGACAGCAGTGCAACATTAAGGAATCTGATTTTTTCCTAGAAAACAAGACAAATCCTGTAATTCATACTGATTCCAGTAAAGCAGAGTTTTCCCCATTTTGTTTCTG
Source organism: Apus apus (assembly GCF_020740795.1). Lineage (NCBI taxonomy): Eukaryota > Metazoa > Chordata > Aves > Apodiformes > Apodidae > Apus > Apus apus. The sequence continues at coordinate 11,655,739 of NC_067293.1, read as the reverse complement.
AACTGTGGGTTTGAAATTTGTGATCTGAGTCTATCGAAAAGTAATAATTAAGCACACAATAAAACTGTTAACCAGTATTTTCAGTCCAGTTGTGCATCATCGTTAATTAGATAATCCTTTCCTTTCCTAGACCCAAGGATACTTATATTGGTTATTTGCCTCTGGCCCACGTATTAGAATTGACAGCAGAAATTTCTTGCATCACTTATGGCTGCAGAATTGGCTACTCCTCTCCACTCACGCTATCGGATCAGGTGAGGGAGGAGGGGGAAGACTAAATTTGCTTTTGCAGTCTGCATTCTTCTCTCCCAGCTATCCTCTTTCATTAAAGAAATGCTGATGTATACGATACATGTCAGAAATCTAATGTAATTTTTTTCCAGAAAATGAATTTTCCAAATTAGCATTCCTGGTGCACTGTAGCAGTGGGTCGTACCATATACATTGCATTACAAACTTTACTTTTATGATACTTGGGAAATCCAAAAGGAAACCTAGGAACTGCTTATAGTATTACCCACTGGATAGCAGGATAAAAAACTATTAATAGATTAGCTGAATGTAAGGCTGTTGTTTAAAGTGATAGTAAAGTTCTGGTCTCACTTTATCAGTTCTTTATCCAGATGTTGTATATCTTCAGTTTAGCCTTTTGCTTTTTCCCATTTAACCATTAAGATAAGTAGGAGTAAATTAAGCTGGAAAATAATGTTTCTGTATGTTTTGCTGGTAGAGATTGCACCAGGCAAAAGAAACTCCTGGAGGAAGATGGAGGAGAAAGCAAGTGCTAGAGGGAGGAAATAAGAGAGAGATATACAAAGTGGACTTAGCCAGGTTGGGCTTGTAAAGCATCTGGTATTTTGGTTGAAATTCTTACTAATAATTACTTTTTCCATCATAGTGTGTGTGTGGGAAAAACAAAACCCAAAACAAAACCAAACATGCAGGAAATATTTTTTGGAGGGACAGAAGATAATTAAACAGATTACATGCTAATATGTATCTCCTCTTTTTTTTTTTTTAGTAGTTTTCTATAGAGCTAATTTATTTTTCAACTTCATAAATTGACTTCTTTCCTTATTACAGTCAAGTAAAATTAAGAAGGGAAGCAAAGGAGACTGTACTGTACTGAAGCCTACACTGATGGCAGCTGTGCCTGTGAGTATGCAGAAGCAGATGTTTAGAAAAAAAAAAAGCTATCTTCTTCATGCTAGCAAAACCTATTTACTAACCTTTGTTTCTCTTTATGTGTAAGTAGCTGTCACTAAGAGGAGAAAAGCAGAAGACAGAAATTCCAATTGTCATTGCCTGAACCAAGTACTGATGCTGCAGATGAGCACAAAAAATATATATATATGCGCTAAAGCCAGGACCCTCTTCTATCCTAAACTGTAACTGTGTTTTAACAGTTACAAGTAATGTTGTACTGGGCTGCTGATACAACAATAGGATACAGAAAGTCTTTTGACATTCACAGTCTGAAACTCCTCTTTGCCCAGGAAGAAAGCCAGAGTAGCTTTGGCTCAGATAGACACAAAAGCTACAGTTAATTCCGCTTTAAAATATTTGTCTAGCTGTTGGAAATGTTAGATGATACTCTGCAGGTAAACTGGGCTGAAAAGAGTGTACAGTTTTCCTGAAATTTTAGTTTGTTTTAATCCAAATCATGACGACTTGAAGGAACTAATCAAAAGCTCTAATGAAAGGGGTTTCTAATAAGATCTTAATATTTTGATCTCTGATACTTCAAAGTCCATGATTTTTATAGCTTTCTTATAAATTTTAATTTGACTTATGTTAGAAAGCACATAAATACTTCAAAGCTTTGTGCTCTGTAACAAACTTGAAAGAGCCAATCCTTAGACTTCTGTTAAATACATTACCCATCTGAACACTAAGTTCTGTGTATTTTAGTGATCATAAGCTTATTATTTTAATAAAAATGAATTTTTTGTCTGACAGAATCATGGTTTTTCTGTCGTGTAACTAGAATTACTGCAACCACATTGTTTTGAAAGCTGAAAAATCTTCTCCTGGAAAAGGAAGTGGTGAAATGAAATCTCTTGGTTCATTCTTTTGTACTTGTCAGTTGCCTTGGATAACATACAGCATCAAAACTCATAAGGATGATAAATTTTGCATGGCATATTCCAGCCTTTAGCAAAGAGCTTTAACTAAACTTGAATTAGAAGTACTTTCTAAACCAGTTTGTCACACTTTAAGTACAGGTTAAGGTGCTACCAGTAATGAAAGCAATGTAACATAGCAAGTTTTACTATGCTGTGGTGCGTTGACCAAGGTTTGTAGTGGTGGTTGACAGAGAAGGTATCTTCAGAATGAGGGGTGGAAAGTATTTTTGAAACCAAATCCAAGGTTTAGAAAGATGTTTGTAGAAATGAAAGGGGTACCATGAATTAACTGCAATTTGTCTGAAGATCCACGATGGTTACTCAGTTACTTGCCCTTGACTTACCTGTTTGCCTAATTGAAGGCACGTTTTCTCATATAAGGTTATAGTGCAGCATGAGGTTCTTCCTCTCTAGTGATAGTGGTGTGAGGAGAGAAGAGTGAATAGAGAAAAGTGAGGCCAAGTCACTTGTTTTTTACTGCATTTTTGATACTTCATTCCACTCATTTCAAATTGCTCCAAGCTTCAATGGTCTATAAATTGTCTAATTAATCACACATTAAAAGCATTACAGTTAAGCATTGCCTAACCAATGATACCGACATTTTCACTCTTACTGTAATATCCATTTTAAAGGAAGATGAATAGGGTTTTAAAAATGTTTAACATGGAATTTAATTTACACGTGGTAGTCTATCCTATGTGGTAATCTTCCCTGCTTTTTTTAACACTTTGTAGGAAATAATGGACAGAATTTATAAAAATGTTATGAGTAAAGTTCAAGAGATGAACTATATTCAGAGAACTCTGTTCAAGATAGGCTATGACTACAAATTGGAACAAATCAAGAGGGGATATGATGCACCTCTATGTAATGTGTAAGTACAATTCATGGTTCAAGTGTACCTATTTTTTTGTGATTAGTTGAGACAGTCTGAAAGAAAAATCACGTAAGCTATCCAACATCAGACAGTTCTCATCCAAGACGCAAATATGATCTAATGACTAACTGAAATAATCCACATTCTTACTGGAAATAGGCAAGATATTTAATGGTAGGAATGACTAATCTTCAGAACAAATGACTACTTAGTTTTCATTGGACTGCTTTTTTTAGTAATAAAAACTGGAATGTTTGTTTAGTTGAGTTACAGGAATTCTGCCATCTTTAAGCGTTACGCAAGATGTAACATTTTTAATTATCCCTGCTCTCCACTAAAATCTGAATGATTAACTTAATTTTTAAGGTGCTCCAAATAGGAAGGAAGGAGAAGGGTTTAGGTATTTTATAAAAAAGTGAGATGAGTGAATGATTTTTAATGCTTTTTTCCTTCTTTCAAGATTATTGTTTAAAAAAGTAAAGGCACTACTGGGAGGCAATATCCGTATGATGCTTTCTGGAGGAGCACCACTCTCACCTCAAACACAAAGGTTCATGAACATCTGTTTTTGTTGTCCTGTTGGTCAAGGCTATGGACTAACAGAAACTTGTGGAGCAGGAACAATTACAGAAGGTAGATAAAAGCTTCTGGAAATACATAATTTAAGATACAGATATGTATGAGGGCTTGGTGGGTTTGCTTTTTTGTTAAGTCAAAATAGCTGTAGTTCTTATCTGTAATAAAATAACTTGAGATAAGCTACCACCTTACTTATGTTTGAGTTTATATTCAAATGACCAAAATCTTTGTATTCTCCTTGTTCTCTCCCTAAGTTGCTGATTACAGCACTGGCAGAGTTGGAGCTCCCCTTATTTGCTGTGAAATAAAACTGAGAGACTGGCAAGAAGGTGAGAGTATTCAGTATTTTGATTTCATAGTCACTTAATTTAACCACTGTTTAGCTCATTTCTTTGCCTATCTGGTTCACTAGGTGTAAAATAGGAAATAATTTTATAACAGTCATCAATTTGTGTGCATTACCTTCAAGCTGAAGTTTCAAAATACTATCTTGGCAGAACATACAAGTTACAAATAATCATGTGGGGATTTTCTTCTTTTCAGGGGGCTATACTAATAAAGACAAGCCTAATCCTAGAGGAGAAATTGTAATTGGTGGACCTAATGTCTCAATGGGATATTTTAAAAATGAAGAGAAGACAACAGAAGAGTTCTCCATTGATGAGAATGGTCAGAGATGGTTCTGTACAGGAGATATAGGGGAGTTTCATCCAGATGGGTGTCTGCAGATCATAGGTTGGTCTCAGTTTTTTATATCTTAATATATTACAAGATCTTGACTAAATATAATTATAAGCATGCTATTAATCTTGTTGGCTTTGCTACTAGCTGGCTAATCTACTTAAGGTTACCTGCTTGCAGAATCAGTGTAAAACACATTCCCAGAAGTCCTCACAGCTGTAGAAAAATTTTGGAAGTGATGCCATTTCCCATGACACTATCACTATCTAAATTTAGCACATGGACTTTAAAGAATTTTTTAAAGAATTTTTAAAGAATTTTTTGCATTAATTGCAAAGTTTGAAAATCAGAGTCCCCATAGCTTTCATAAAAATGGTGTGACAAGAAACATAGTGCTATATAAACTTTTTTACAGAGCCTTTATAAAGTTGGCAGAATATGTATATGCCATTAGTGGCTTTGAAACATTAGTAAGATACTTTAATGTTTAGTAAGAATCTTGCATAGCATTGCACAAAATATATATAATAGTGGCTTTGCAAATGAGTCTGTGGAAATGCAAAAATTTAAATGGAACAAGTTGGTTTTTTTCTCCTTCACACTTGACTTCTAGATCGTAAGAAAGACTTGGTAAAACTACAAGCAGGAGAATACGTATCTCTGGGCAAAGTAGAGGCAGCACTGAAGAACTGTTCATTGATTGACAATATCTGTGCTTATGCCAAAAGGTAAGAGCAGTATTAACTTAGAAACTCCATTTAGAGTAAAGATGAAATATAGGCTCACTTCTGATGTACTGTAGTTTTCTAAAGTTTCCATTGAACAAGTCCCCCTTACCAGAGTACAAGTTACAAACAGCATCTCTGAAGTAGCACAGATGCCCAGATTCCCTGAAACATGAAGAAATTGCCCGTTTTTCTGTGGGCATTTCTCTTATTCTAATACGCTCCAGTTTCATCCCATCCCTTCCCCAAACAAGTATTATTATATTTCACATGTATTTTGTCTTTCTGTCAGAATAGCAGAGAAAAGTTAATCTGGACACTTTGTGCCTGATCCAAAGCTTTCCACTGAGTTTTGGAAACAGTCCTGGTCTCTCCTCTTTGTCCCCTCAACTTAACTGCACTACATGAAGGGAAACTGAAAAGAACCAACCAAACACAGCTGGGAAGCTAAACTGAGATATGCACTTGTGAAATGACAGCAGGGCATGGTACCAGTTGAACCTAACATTGTAAAACCACTTTGAATACCTTTAAGCCATCAGTTTTGAAGACTTAATGTACAAGAAGAATTCTGTATACAGGAAAAAGTACAGTTCACAAAGCACTGTGGATCTGTGTATCTAACATCAAGTAAGCATTTTACACCCTAAAATGAAAATCTCAACTGTTTGGATCTTTTTTCTTCCTTCTCTTGCCATCCTGTGGTAGTGACCAGTCTTACGTGATCAGTTTTGTGGTTCCTAACCAGAAGAAGCTGATGGCATTAGCTGAGCAGAAAGGCATCAGTGGAACTTGGGTAGATATTTGTAACAATCCTATGATGGAAGCTGAAATACTGCGAGAGATTAAAGAAGTGGCAAACAAGAGTAAGTAAAGCAGAATATTGTGCTAGCCACAGTGCTTATCCAATAACATTCTTCAGCTATTCTCACTAACTGCTTTTCCTTCTTCCTCTTGCCTCTGTATCTGCCAAAATTTAATAATTTAATCAGAGGCAAAGACGACATGAAATTGTTGCCTATTATCCCAGGAATTCACATACTTTTTGGTCAGACTGACTACTTTGCTATTTTAATTTTTCTAAAAAAAGTGAGATTTAAAAAAAAATATCTAGAATTTAGGGACAGGTTGCTTGTCTAATATGTTTAAAAATAAGGTCCAAAAGATCTGACAAATTAGAAGGAAAGTTTCTGGACGTTTGCTGCTAAGAAAGCTAGTTAAGCAAGATATTTCAAAGCTTTTTTTCCCCCATGTAATTTTGTCCCCTACAGCTTTAAACAACCACAGTCCTTGTGGTTTTAATGGATTAAAAGCCTTCTGTGGCACTGAATGATCAAAAGCCTCATCATTCCTAAAAGGGACTAAAAATTAACAAACTGACTGGGGAAAAAAAGTCTCTAAACCACTTGGCACACCACAGAAGGAAGTAAACTGGACTTCAAGCACTGCCTCTTCAACTTCAGAGAGGAGAATCTGCCTTTTGAAATGCAGAAAATAAGAATGAAAACCACTACTAAGTCTTGCCTTTAAAAAATAATTAAGAAGAATATCAATCTGTAGGTCTCAGACTTGTTTAAAAAATTTAATCCATGTTTTTCTATCATGAACTGGACAAATTACTATCCATATAGCTTTGTTTATTAAAAAAAAAGTCTTTGCTTATACATTCTACCTACCTTCTTGATACTAAGCTACCATTGCAAAACAACTAGTTTGAAACTTTTCAAAAACTATTTTGAAGAGATCATTTTCATTTCTAGTGGAACATAATGCACCTTCCTCACGAGCAGGTGCGTATCTAAATAAGATGGAACAGTACATTACAAAACCAGTTTGATGTTAGAGACAGAAGGGCTCCTAGGGACAGACTTGGAGCCAAAAAGCCCAACTGTCTGACCTCTGCTGCCACCCAGAGGTCACGCTGCCTCGAGATGTCCTAGAAACTCAGCTACAAGTCTATACACGTGGCATCCTCTTACAAGTCTAGATGCACGTGCTGACAGCCAAGTCCATCAAGTATTGCACACATATGGCAACTCCCTGTCATGTTCCTGACGTCCCTGCCCTTTTCCCTGAAGCAGTTATCTACCTCCCTTGCTTACCCCTCTTTGGCCTAATGCCTGGGCAAGACACAGAAGCAGGTTGGTTGCAATGAGGTTGAGCATGTGCCAAGCCACTGCTTCCAGCTGAAGATAAGGGACTAAGGTAACAAAAAATACAGAGAAATCCTTTATTTTGAACTCTAAACAAACTCTTAAGAAGGAAAAATTTGAGTAAGAATCATTCAAGCATAGAAAGTATAGAAGTACTTCATCATAATTAAAAAATTTAAGCACATCTGTCTAGTTTGAGTTCACTGAGTTATTACTACATTCCTTAAATAAAGATAAAACTCTAGATTTCAGTGCATCCTCCTATGACAGTAGTCTCAGATCTTCAGGCTACACATTCATTTGTTGCAAGCTTCAGATTTTGTACCATCACACACGATATAAGCTGTAAGTAGAGTGTGTTATTAGAATATCTGCACACTGACCAGCACTCAGCATTGGTGCAAGATTAAATTCACTTACAGCCCTTCTGTAAGGTTGCTTCATTAAGTAGGACACCATGTTATACAAGCTACAGGATGCTGCTCATTCAAGATTTTTAGGTAGCCATGAATTCATATTTAATTTGGCTCTGTGATCATAGTCATGCTTTTGTTTCTTCTTGTCCCTGCAGTGAAATTAGAAAGGTTTGAAATACCCATCAAAGTACGATTAAGCCCTGAACCATGGACCCCAGAGACTGGGTTAGTAACCGATGCTTTCAAGCTGAAAAGGAAAGAACTGAAAAACCATTACCTCAACGACATCGAAAGAATGTACGGGGGCAAATAAACAATTTACGCTGACCAGACAGTTGTGCAGATGGTTCCTTCTCATGCCTCAATCTTGTATGTCTCTGTATACTGTAGATATCACATATTCAGAAAATAACACCAAATGGATGAAGGTTTCTATAATCTCTATCAAGTACAACAGAAAACATCTTAAGACTCCAAATTCTTAATTACTAGCAGATTAGACATTGATGGTGTTCATAGAGTTTCATGTGATCATCTACAGTTTTGAGACAGACATCATTATGTGAAGCAGTATGACCTGGTAATTTTCTTGTTTCTCTAGCATATTCAGACTGCTAGCAACATCTCTCAACTAATTCTGAAGTCTGGCCTATATTTCAAAGATTAAATTTAATGTAAATGTGATGATTCTTCTGTCATAATAAGATACCTAGCAGGGGAAGGGAAAAAAGAAAGTATTTAAAGTCTACCCTGCCCTATTTAAAAACAAAAACAGGACAACATTAGTCAAGAACTTGCTAGAGATCACTAATAACACACTGCTTGAGAATGGATTAATTATTCTGCACATCAGTTTGTATCTTGAATATTTACAGTGCCTAAAAAAGAATATAAAGTACACTTACTGAAATGAAGGTGAACTGAAAAGCTTTCTAAAAACAAGTTTCATTCAAGAGTGCTGGATTAACTATTTCAACTTCCAGCTCACCAAATACGTTTTTACTTGCCACTGTATTTTAATGAAAGCAGAGCATTCCACTAGGGGACACAGCATGAAAGAAAACAAAGACTTGCACTCCTACAGGAGGTACTGATGAGGAATGATCACCTGAATGCAGAATGCAAAACTTGCCTCTTGACTGGCAAACAGTGAAATTGATGGCAATCGTCTCTAAGCAGATTCAAAATTCAAGTGAATTTTGTCATTTAGTTTGTTGGCTTCTTTGAGGATTGGTTGGTGGTTGTTTTTAAGGTGCTGATCCTCTAGATCTTCACATACATTGCAGTAATAGTACAGGTTACCTGTATGTAATTTAGAGGATCAGGATCTAAATGTCTGTATTCACTTTATGAAGGAGTATTTCCGTTCACCTTTTTAATATGGTAAGCATAAGAAGGCAACCAGAAACCTACAGTAGTTTCATATAGTCTTGTTTTACTTACAGAAAAGTAGTCTGTGACCAGGGCATCTTTGTTTTATGGAACTCATGAAAAGGGACAAATCACTCTTTACCGAAATTAATTATAAAAATGTTATCTTATTAACTGGAAGTCATAGATGTGAAGAAGTGAGAAGATACAATTTAATAATAGTTCATCATTTTGTGTGCAGAATCCTGAACTGTGTCTTCTTTTGAACTGTAACTGAGCTCCTGCATCCCTGCTGGCTCTTCACACTTGAACTATAAATGCTGTAAAAAGTGGAGGCTCTTGATACTGTTCTACTTTGCACTTTCTTAATCGTTTTATATATGTTGCTTACATTTTGTACAGCTGTGGCCCTCGACTGCTATACATTACAAATTGATTTTAAAAGTATTTATAGATTTCTATTCATAATATTTGTGTTGTGTATATGATGGTTAAGAAGAAATTATTTGGTATTGTCACTGTACAGAAAGTAAAATTTTTTTACAATGCTTCTCTTCAACATACTAGCTTGCAATTTCAGGGCAAGGTTCTTCTTTATGGCATGTATGTGTGTATTTCTTTTTTGCAGTTCAAACAGATTTTGGCAAAAATAAATCATGGTTATTTACTCATTAACTAAACCATCCTTTCTCCTTGGGACCAACTTCAGTCTCCCCACATGTAACTTTCTCTGGCCAGTCCAGAACACTGCCAGCTCATCTTCCAAGAACACCGTGGGGAAAGGGAAAATCTAGTGTATAAAGCTGACTGTACCTAGTTGTGCGTGGAACTAAAACAGTTACTAAAAGGAATGAGGAAACAACTTTTCTAAAACAGAAAATTATTTTTTTAAAGACACATACAGTTGGTTTATGACAACAGAAACAACTTCTCATATAATATTTTTCAATTACTCTGTCCTAGAACCACATTACTGATTTTTCAGTGTTTAAAGTTGATCACTATTAGATAGCCTTTAGTCAGCCCATCAGCATCACAAAAGTTAAATACATGTGAGAAAGTTATTTGCACTTGAGTCTGTCAGGAGGTTGTACAATTTTTTTTTTTTTAGAAACCATGAATGTATTTATATGAAATGTATTTTATCTAGAGTGCAGGTATCTTCTGTGTCTTGGTTGACTAAGGACTGCTATTTTCAATATATGTATACACACATAAACAATGTTAACATTTCAAAAGTGGAATACAGTTTAAATGGTTCAACAAGTTTGTGTTCTGAAATATCTTAATATATTGCACAAGTTGTCTCTAGTTATTGTTCCGTGCCTCCCATGTTCTCTGAGCATACCTTAGAAGGACTTCTTAAAAGGACATGCTACAGATACTGAAATCAAAGCCTAGAGTGGGCCTAGTTTTCCTTTTAAGAAATCAACCAAATGTGGATGTGCTGCAAAAGATAATTTGATACACATCAGATTTTCAAGCATTTTTGAAGAAGGGAAGGGATTACATCAGACTGCCTTCAAAGATGGGGATTATTTGCAAATAAAATACTTGCAGTTTGGTAAGAACTTTATTTGTATTTTTAATGAATGCTAAGTCTTTTTTGTGACAGCTTGTAGAGAACTGGGATGAGCAAGAATGTCATTCTTGCTGTTAAAAATTAGGAAGTAGGATGCAGCTGAAGTGATAGCACATGGCTTCACAACCGTTATGTGATAGTTACAGATGATATCCTGTGCTTGACTGAAAGGACATACAATACTGGACTGAAGTGTGACGGAGCAGTGCTCAAAGTAGCTTCAAATTATTCAGAAAGTAGGTTGAGAATCTAACCTCCTAAGTCTAAGAAACAAGTGCAAAGAGAGAGAAAAAAAAAATGCAGTTTAGGCATGCCTAATAAAAGATTCTATTTCAGCCCTCTACCTCAAAAAAAGATAAGGTATCTAGAGAAAGACATTATAGCTTTAACAAGAGTGGGGCTGGCAAGCTTGATCTGTGAAGATTATAATTGAGTTTAGTTGGCACCTTAAACTACATACAACATTACTGTAACAGGCACAGAAGAGCTGTCACTAGTGCAAGAGAAGGAACAGAGCAGAAGTTTACAGTTATATTTATGATCAGATATTTTTAAAAGAAACATGGAACTTAAAAACAATTCCTTATTAAATACTGAACTAGTCACTCAAGATCTCCGCCACCAAAAATCTTTAAAGCCTCAGAGTCAATGAAGGTTAAACAAACACCCTTCAGGCACCGCTTTGACACAGAACCTTGAATAAGGGATAGAAGAGGAGACCTGGTTCCTGTACATAATGTCATGGTAATGCTGCATGTAAACAGTAAGATGTCATCAAATGACTTGCAAAAGAGAAAAAAAAGTATATATAGAAAAAGTAGTTATTCCCTTAAGAGTAGGTGAGGTGATGGTTAACCAACCCCGAGCAATTTTAGTGCTTGATAGAACATCAGAGACCTTTGAGCATAACACAATGTAGAGAGCTGCCTGCTGGATAAGCCAGTAGGTTGAACTGCAGTTCCCACCAAACACTTTATGGCAAACAAAGAGGACATGAGTTGAGAACACGGGTCACTGATTTTCAGTTAGGTAAAAAAAAAAAAAGCCCAAATCTACCACATCCCAGAATAATAATTTCTAACAACTATATTGTATTCTAATGATAAATTAGTGATGTTCTGCAATTACATACAACACAAGAAATAAATTCTCATTATGTATTTGGTTTTGGTGTGGCTTTTTTTTTTTTTTACTGAGCCTAACAGATGAGAACTATTTACATGAGAGTAAATCAATTTCCCTTTTGAAGGATAAAATTTAAACATTATAAGCTGAAAAATAACAAATCTTGTGCTTCTTCTGCATAAAATGCTACAAAGACAATCAACAAAATACAGTCAGTAAAGTTTGCAGTCACTGCTTACATGGAATTCTGAATAATGCACATAAGGTAAACTCAGATATTCTACAGTAGTGTGAGATTACCTGGATGAATAAACAAAACACGCTTCCAGTTAACTTGGTACTGCTGGAAAGTAGGTCGATTGCTTTTTAAACACAATGTATTACATCAGCCATGGAGGAACAGGGCTGACTATACTAAATACAAATTTGCTGTTGGCTTATTATTTTCCCATAAATTAATGTGAATGAGCTCTGACAGAAATGAGGTGTCAGTTGCACTACTGCGTTGCTACAAGGAACTGCAGTACCTAGAATCTTGCTACACCTTTACTGAGGAGAGCCATGTTTGAAGAAAATCAGATCCCTTTCATATTAACAAGTTTTAACAAAGCTGATTTTAAGAGGTAATTTGTCCAAAACTACCTTCAATTGGAAGTAAGTCTTGACATTAGACCAATGCTAATCAAATTCAACCAACAGAGCTCTAGGCACAGTGTATGATCCTCAAAGTCCTACCTACACTTTTAAAGAAAAAACAACAAACCAAAACCTGTTGCATTTGTCACTTGGTCTCCTATTTTGAAGCACCAATAAACTGGTTAATGATGAACATTATCAGACACACAAAGCCTCTATGTTCCACATGCTTACTTCTCAATTTACCTCCCCTGTCTTCTATTACAGAATTGGGACCACCACATCTACACTATCCCCATTATTTCTGAAAATTCATACCCTGAGCATGAATACCTGTCATTCTAGGACATTATCTCATCATTCAAGCAAAAAGGCATCATATGATAGAATAGATTTGAAAGGACCTTAAAGACCATCTAGTTCCAACCCCCCTCCATGGGCAGGGACACCCCCCATTAAGAACAGGTTGATCCAAACCCCATCCAAGCTGGCCTTGAACACTTCTAGGGAAGGGGCATCCACAGCTTCTCTGTGCAACCTGGACCAATGTCTCACCACCCTCACATAAGCTTTACTTTTTTAAAAGATAAGTAAGAAGCAGAGGAAGTAATTTAGCACTTCTTGATTTCAAACAGTGTTGGACTACTACTAACAGGCTTCTCTTGAGCCTGTTTAAGAATAAGACTAGCCCAACCACAACATCAAGTGCCAAGTCCAGATACTGTTCCAGCACTTAAAAGCCCCAGCCCTGGAGAGGTTGCTGGGGTTTTTATTTGTTTTAAACAATGCAGTATCTAACCCAAGCCTTTCCTGTTGGATATAGATCAGCTTATTACTTATGGTGCTCACCTAGGGAGAGAACATGAAGAATGGATCACTGTTCTCTATGGCTGCCTACCCTAATTTTTAACTTTTTGTCTTTCAGGTCTAAGCAAACCCAACGTCTCCTAATCAGCCTCGTTTCACAAAATTTAATCAGGGTCATTTAACTAAGGCCACTCTGTCCCCATGTTCAAAGTACGATACCTGCTCTATACAACTTAGGGTAATTACCTCCCAAAGCCTGTAACTTCATTCTAGAATGTATTTGCCCTTTACATAACAGTCTAACTCTCACCTTGTGACTTCTTTTTCCGGTTATTTTTAAACCTGGATCTCTGCTCTGAAAACTTGCAGTAGCACAATAATGACATTGCTGTGATGGGTAGAAATGCACAGGTGGGGACAGTGACTTCTTAAGAAGTTCTGCAAACAAATGCTACACTACAACCCAAACTGAATTTCTAGTAAGTCAGTCTAACTCAGTTTTAACCTACATACAGCCCACTATAATAGTTTACTACAAGCAGAGTCCTTACTTTCAGAGGAAAGATGCCAAGAAAATTGTTCACACCAACAAAAAACATACTGTAGAAAAGCAAATTAAAATCTGGCACTGTGTGAAGAAAAAATCCATCAAACTGGTTTTTGGTTCTCTTGAGGTTCTAAATGGGACATTCACCCCTTCCAACTGCAGGAAAAGCTTTGATCTATTGTATTTCCTATTTTGCTGCTATGTTTAGCCACCAATGTGCTTTCAATAGGTCACCTGTAAATAATGAAAAAGCAAGATGCCTGCAACATATCTTAAACATATGTTTAAAAGAGATGTGATTAAAGAACACATCTGAGAAAAACAAAAAAGAACACCCACATGCTCAACAGAAACATGACTTACTGACTAGGCAGCACTCTCTAACTCATACCCTCCTATAGTTTATAAATTCCCCTAGTACTGTGGTTTCTCAGTTTTATTTTACTGATAGAGAAGCAAAAAATAGTGAATTGCAACTCTAAGGAGGAAAAAAAAAAAAAAGAGAATATATAATGTTGCAGATTGCAGAAACATCCCATTTTACTAGTATTTCTTCTGGAGCACCTTAAAGACTAAAAGAGAAGCATTATGGAAAACCAGCTGCTATTCTTTCAAACCCTAACCCAGCAGAACTGCACTTTTGTGAAAAGCCCGAGTCATTACCACACAAATGTGCCCTTCCAGATAGGCACGCACCCTCATCTGCTGTTAAAATACATCCTTTTCCCCAAAAGCACCGAGAGGAAAATGGGACAGAACACAACAATCAGCCCTAGCCACATCCTGGAAACAGACAAAGAAACTACACAACATACAAATTACTCTAAATACTTGAGAGATCATGAATCTGTAACATAGAGAACTGTCACGCTCACCTACAAGCATGATGACAACCGAATTTAAAAGTTACCAGATAAACAACCTGGGAGCAGTGAAAATGTGAGGCTCTCAGAGCACTCAAAGGATTTAAAAAAAAACCCATAACAATAAGCACAGAGCCTTAGGGAGAAAAAAAATTAGTAATTGTTAACTTGCCTGTCTGCTGCAGCTTCAGTCCCCCAGCAGAGACATTCCAGGAGCAGACTAGAAATCGGCCTGCTAACATCCAGTCCTCTTCAAGCCTTCTGCTTAAGGACCCGATCCTCTTCAGACAACTGCCAATTAATTCAGCCTCTAGGCACCTGACCATCACAGCTACTGCTGCTCAAGCTCCTGTGCCCCACCACCCTTCCTTGCAACACGTTGTTGTTTTTCTCTCACACCACTCCACAGCAAACCTGCTCTGTGAGCCTGCTCGGGGCCTTCTGCATTGCTCTGCTGTAGTTGTGTCAGGATGGTGCTGGGTGGTGGCTCTTGTCCCACACAGCCCTGCCAGGCTCCCTCAGAGGGCAGGGTTCAGATGCCCATGGGTTCTGCCACAAAGAACCCTGCAGCAGGACTGGTAACTGGGCCAAAGTTCAAGTGACTAGAAGCAGCTCCTGCCTGGTTTTATTTTGGTGGACATGCATTTTCCCAAGATTTTACTTTTCTGAAAGATGATGCTTCTGTAATTCAGGAAGCCCGTAAAGGGATCTTACTGAGATTTTTTCCTCAGTTCTCTGTTCCCTCCCCGAGGGACAGGGAGCCCAGCTGGTCCCAAGCAGGGATCAGCAGTATCACCTGCACAGGACCTGCTTACAGACATGTGGGGTGCTCAGCTGTTTTCTACATCACTGCTTTTTTCCAGCTGCACCTTTCAAACACAATTAGATTATTTTATCTCCTCTAGCGTGGCAGTGCGCATTTGAATGAAATTTAGCACAGCGATGAAGTAGAATTAGCCTTTCAAGCACCAGGCTCCTTCCTCTGCCCGGGAAGGGGCAGGCTGGATTCCATACAGCGCTACGCCGGTAAGGGGGAGGCACAGCCTTGAAACACCGTGCAACGAGGGTGTGGCTGGCAGTTTGGATTTCTTGCATTTCATCCAAACTCCAGACATGATAACAAACCTCTCCACCACAAGTAACAGCTGGGTTGTCTCATCAGCGCCCAAAGCTTCGCTCCGGCTCCCACTGAGACCTGAAGCGCAAAGCCCGTTCGCCAGCGTCTCCCCCCGGGCAGGGGGCGGGCAGCGGGGCCGGGCCATGAACTGCAGCGCTGCGGGGCGGCTGCCCGCGCTGCTCAGCGCGCTGCTGCGGGAGCTGCGCCGACACGGCAACGCCAGCGCGGCCGGGGCCGCGTCGGGGCCCGGGGCTGACGCCTCGCTGTACATCCTGCTGATCATGATCTTCTACGGCTGCCTGGCCGGGGGGCTCATCCTGGCCTACACCCGCTCGCGGAAGCTGGAGTCCAAGCACGATCCCTACCACCTCTACATCGAGCGGGACTGGGGCCGCGGTGGCCCGGGACAAGCGGCCGAGGAGGGCGGCTCCGCCGAGGGCCAGCGGCCGATGTGAGCGGGTCTGGAGGGTGTCCCGGCTGCTGCCGCCCCCCCAGAGCAGCTCAGCTCTCTCCGGGCCCCGCACGGCGGACGATGGGCAGCGGGGGCGGCTGCTGCCACGGCGGGGGCTGCTTCAGCGAGCAGGGACAGGGAAGAGATGGTTCTGTGCATCAGCTCGTACAGCGCTCAAGCCTTGTCTGCAGCAACGACTGTTCTTTAACTCTCTGGATTGATTTGTATTGCTTTCTACAATAAACACCTGGCATTACGTACGTACAGAAACCTCTATCATCAGTCATTTTCGGTTCTTAGTTTAGTATCTTCTGCTTTAAAATCGGTTTGTATTCCACCTTGTTACCTCACCGCAATTGCTGCAGGCAGAGTTTAACGTAATTAAAAGCAGCTCCGCTATTGTATTATGCACCTTTCTATCACCTGAGAGCATTGATAGTTTTGCTAGGTACAGTGGATGGGAAGGGTCGGGTCAAATTCTGTTAAAGCAAATTGTTGTGGCTTACGTGGAAGTATTTATCAAAACAAAAGAGCTCAGAACCTGAAGCTGTTGCCATGAGGAAGGCACCGGGGGCGCTCCTTGGACTGTGGCTTTGCCGATTCACAGTTACATTTGGAACAGTAACGTTACACAGCTGTGTAATTCCAAGAGTATCTTTGCACAAGTTAAACCCTAAGATTAAAACAACATTCAGGATATGCTTGTTGCAAAAATACCTAGGCAGGCAAACCTTAGTTCAGATGTTCTAGCCGTGCTAAGAGTGTATCATCAGTTCTTGGTTTGGATTTGGGGTGAGGTTTTTTCCAGGTAAGGACTAATGAACAATTCCAACAAACAAATACCTTCACTAGGAATGCTGCACTACACAAACCAAACTCCTATTTTGATTTTATCCAAACCATACTGCAGAAAAAAGCAGCTTTGACAGTAACCCCAAATGAGGGATTTTTATGTTATAGACTTAGATTTTACAGCACTCATGCATATTCTTTCCAATAGCAAAATGGTCTCAAGTTCTTCATATATTTGCAATTATTGCATCTTGCTCTCCCTGCTATAACTTTATGGGGAATCTTTGTAAACTGGATACCTGAAGTGATTAGGTTTTTTTAAAAAAAAAAAACACAACAAAAATCCTTGAGAGGACTGGTAGTTATCAAGACAACTTTATCACTGTAGAAAACTACTGCAACATCCACAGATCAAATTACAAGGTACTACTAGATATCAAACAGTATTTTGTGAATACCTGGACATTTTAATAATGGAAAAGTATGGGGTGGGGAAAAAATTCAAGCTCCAAAAACTATTTAAATGGGAGTATATGCAATAGTACTTTATGCCAGCACTGTATCAGTAGAGGTGTGTGAAATCTTTAGCTCAGCAAAGAAAATGCAGTAGCCAGCATCATGTGGGGAAAAAGGATGGTAGAAAAACTAACAAACTGCCAAGATTCTTAAAATCCCCTATCAAGTAGTTAGACAACAATAAAAGGTCTAGTCAGCTACTTCTACCTACAAGGATTCAGACAGTACCTCTGGAAAATGCAAGTACTAACTTCAACCTGGACTTTTTGAAGAGCCATATGCAATACACACACATATATCTGTATATTTTAAGCTGCAGAAGCTGTCTAATGAACTTTCACACTGGGATAACTGTAGCACTGTATCAGCCCCACTTCAAGACTTTCTGTGAGCATTTCCTTTAGTACAATCAGAATTAAGATGACCACAACCAAAGTCTCCCCCTATAGGAAAGAGGGAATCATTATGCATACCCAAAACTATTTAACCTGTCTCAATGATGAATTTATCTTTTTCTGCCTGACTGCTGCCCATTAGCAGGACTCTGGCCTCTAAGAGGCATTACCAGATGAATAGTTTAGAAAGTATTTGGGAACTAGAGTGTTAACTGCTACAGGTGAACTCTGGTAGATGAGACAAGAACAGGGGAAGGACTGATAGTTTTGAGTAGGAGAGAGGGGCACACATTAAAGTGTCAATGCAGTGGACACTACAATGGGTGCCTAACACATTTTATTTAATACCAGCTGGTTATTAACTGCTTCATCCTAGAGACAAATCTGAAAGATGGTTGTGGCAGTCCCTCCGAGTCAGTGTCCTACAAATACCACTGATTACACATCTTCATAATCCATTTTTCTTCCCCCAACCCAAATGCAAAGTATGTGCAACACACTGTATTTGGGTCCTACCTACAAAAAAAAGGGCTGCCCTTGTGAAAATGTTTACCCTTCATCACAGAGTTCACAAATAAAGAAAGCACAAGATTTCCTGCCAAGAAAGTAACAAAACATGTAACTCTAATTATCTGCTGTTCTATCTGTACCTTTCAATACCTGAAAGAATCACAAGGTCTTGGTGAACTGTAGTAATTTGTGATTTACATCAGTCCATCTATTCTTATAGTTACAGTTCAACCAGATATTTAAATAACACCATTGTGCATTAATTGTAGCTTATACTGGAACAAGATACACATCATATAGCTTAAAAATAAAAAATACACCATATATACAGATAGGCTTAAATACATCTACAAATACTTAAATATACCAATGCAGCTGGCTATTTAGATGTGTTTATTCACGTTACACATTTCTAATAGTCATGGTGTCTCTAGTAGATAATTTTTCAGAATTCTGTACAGGGATGCTGCCCAGTTGTGTAGGGATGGGGATAGCAAGGCCAAGGCACAGCAGGAGCTGAATTTGGCAAGGGACACAAAGAATAGTAAGAGCTTCTACAGGTATGACAGCCAGAAACGGCAGGTCAAAGCAAGCATACTCCTCTAATGAACATGACTGGCAAACTGGCTGATGTAGTTGCTGTGCCATTTTCCATGATATCTGAGAAGTCATGGCAGTCAGGTGAAGTCCCTGGTGACTGGAAAAAGGGAAACATTGCACCCATTTTTAGAAAAGGCAGAAAGGAGGAGCCTGGTAACTACCGACTGGTCAGACTCACCTCTGTGCCTAGGAAGATCATGGAACAGATCCTCCAAAAGCTATGCTAAGGCACATGGAGGTGACTCGAGACATCCAGCATGACTTCACCAAGGGCAAGTCCCACCTGGCCAGTCTAGTGGCCTTCCATCCTTGGAAACGTTCAAGGTCAGGTTGGACAGGGCTCTAAGCAACCTGATCCAGTCTAAGATCTCCCTGCTCACTGCAGGAGGGTTGGACTAAATTAACTTTAAAGGTCCCTTCCAACCCAAATTATTCTGTAATTGTATGAATGTAGGCTTCAAAGTATGCATGCATACCTCCTGGCTTACAGAAAGCATGGAGTGCAAAGGTAAGGGGAAAGATTCCCAGATTCAGGACAGAAAGACTTATCTAATTTGTCTTCCTGCCTACATGAGGTCACAAATCTCAGAATGATCTATGTCATGTTCTGAAGACAGTGCCAGTTTATTATTGCCTATGTTTACATCTCACTGTAATTTTTGGTGCAGTAAGTCTGCAAGAAAATAAAGATTGTTTTTATTCCCTATACCTGTCTCACATCTGACCAATCATCAGGGAATAAAAACCAGTGGAAGACCACTACACAAATGGTAATTTCATTTAGAACCATAAACTGTCAAGGTAATGTAGAACCTATAATTCTAAAGATACAAAATATTTTTCAGTGCATTGTTCTTTTTATAGTTTTTTCCTCATAAACATACAGTACCATTTTTTGCTGTAGTTCACATACTGTTTTAAATTCTGTTAAATCACAAACTGAAGAGGGAAGTGTAGCATGGGATAGTTAAAGAGGGGAGTTGGAGTTCTATTAGACTGACAAGTGAGCTTTCCATGTGAATCAAGCCCTCAGTTTCTTGAAGACTCTCCAATGAAATCTACACCCATAGAGTTCAGAAGGAAACAGGAATCCGATGAAACCACTTTAGACTGCCCTACCAAGCAGCAGTAGCCCAGGACTGGGAGAAATGTAACACAATTAAGCCCTACAAAGTAGCAAACTTCAGTCCATGAGGAATTCAAGCTTCTTAAATCAATTCAGCTACAAGTAAGAACTCACAATAACCCTGTGAATCGTTTCATCCAGATGAGCCTTAGGATTCATCATGGATGTGTTGAATTCTGAAGAAAAATATACTTTAAATGCTCAGAACCCAGGAACATGCTGTAACTGACAGAAGGTCACACTGCAGAGCTGGTAATGTAAGTTCACATCGAGTTCATTCTTACTCTGTTGGCATGAATACACACACTGAAGTACTGAACACCTAAGAACTCATATTGTGGTGTACAGAGACCTTGATAAATGCAGCAACATTATTTTTGTTAATAAGTCAAATACATTGTGTAATGGTTGGAAACCTTAAAAAAAATGAAACTGCAAACCCACTGGGACTGAACTGAATTAGACTGTAAGAAGACAAAAATTAGCCACTGAAATCTACACCTTCAAACACATAGAGAGCCTTACAATATTTGGCAGTAATTGTTTCTCAAACACATTTCTAAAACAATTTTTCCATGCAAACACTGACCTTGCATTAGCATCCTCATCTTTTCACTGCCAGCAACTAACAGCTGCTATCTACACTGTGTTCATTAGTAATTTGATGTTTCAAACAGAAAAATAAAGTGAATAAATCATCAATTACATTAACCGTTCCTTATTTGAGGGCTTAATTTCTTCTTAGCGAAGAAACAGAGGAGGCACAGCATGTTCTCAGTTAAAATATTTACAATCCATGGATCTGACACAAGTTTTGTTTTGACTTCACCCAGGTATTTGTTGGACAGCAGTTTAAATTCAGTACATTTCAGAGGGAAACATCAATCTGAGATTGTTACTCTAGCGACTTCAACGTTGTTTAATGCTTGAAAGTGCTCTTTGTGAGCCATTTGCTATAGGGTTATTGTTCCAGACTTTTTTTTTTTTTACTGTGGCAGTGACAGAGCTCACAGGCAGCCTGTTCTGCAGTGTCCCAGCACCATGCTGCAACAATCAGAACACGCAATTCACACCTAGAAGACAAGTAGTAAAGAAAAGGAAGCCACAAATTATTTATTGCAGTTTTAATACCATAAGAACAAACTATGAAAACTTCTGATAATAAAAAAGCGGAACACCAGGTAGGTTTTTGGTTTGCCCCTTTTTTTTTCTTTTAAATTCATCTTACAAGAGGTCTTAAACAATTTAAAAAACTTATAAAATATATTCAAGTGTGAAAAGTTACTTTACTGACAAACAGCATTTCTTGGTCACGTGCTTCTCTCCAATCAGGATAAGGAAGTGTATGTATATCAAAACCATCAGAACAAATAACTTTTCTCCATTCCAAGAAACAGCACAAGCATCTTAAGTCAATTTAACTGTAGTATGACAAAAAAACAAAGCAACATAAAAAATAGTGACAATACAGGAAATATATACTAAAAAGATCTAGCAAGTCTTCTCTAGCCACAACTTAGTATGTGGAAGTGCTTAGCTCTTCAGGTGGCTTTGTTTCAGTGACTGGGTTGTACATAAGTAATGTGGTATCAAATGGCCAAAAAAAAAAAAAAAAGGTAGTATTAACTCCTGTTTGCAGTTTGGAGCATAAACATGTTTACTTTATAGATGCCCATTGTAAATTTCGGATATTTCAGCAGAGTCAGCAACAAGGAACAGCCACATGGCTTTGTACTGAATGGATGTATGTTCTTTTCTGCTAGAACTTTAGCACACGAGTTTTTAACAAGCAGCACAGAGCTGCAGCATCCCCAACTCCTCCAGCTAGTATGGAAGAGATGTTTGTGTTTATGCCATTAATTACTCAGTTGAAAAATCACTAATTTAATCTAATAGCTAAATTATCACTTAGTATGTTCCATAAAAATATTTTGGAAAACAGCATTTTCAGTTATAAAGAGCAACAGCTACTCATGGGAGAACTGAATCATCCCAAGTGATCCTTATCAAAGACAATGGAAACAGGGAGCACATAATGGGCACGTCTCCCTAGACCAAACCAATTATTTTCTAAAAGATTTCCCTCCAAGAACCCCTATATGCCTGTCAAGTCCAATTCCAACGATACATCTTTCTTAAGAGTTTAAACTGGGTTTGTTCAGCTAGGCCAGTTAGTAAGTTTCCTAAGTAACGTTCCAGGTAGTAGTGGCTTTTTTTGTTTGGTTGTTTTTTTAAAATATTAATTATGGGAGTCAGATTTAAAAGCAGCCAGCATTTGAATAGCATAAAAAAGAATTGAGAATAACTTTTCATTGAAACATTGCCTTACATATTCTAAATCTCCCAGTCTGTCTAGAAAAAGCTTAAAAACTACTACACAAATTAAAACTGGAATAGAAATATCCAATAAGTGTTTATTCCCAGGACAGGCTTATCAAGTACAGATATGAGTGTGTGTTCTGGTGACTGCCTTCAAAGTTTAACAAGCAAACACTACAGTTGACCCATCACTACATTTCAAAAGTCAAAACCATGTTTTGTTTATGCAAAGCAGATCTGTAACACTACTTGTAATCAACAGCGAATAAAAAAAACAGAAAAGCACACCATGTCAGTGTCACAGTTTAACAATTCTTTATCAGTAACCAGCAAACGTAGGATTAAAGTTTTCTTTTCAAACTTGTAGAAGAAATACAAATATATATGAACCTCACATATTCTGTTAAGAACAAACAGTAATTAAATAGTGATCCTTTCTTCACTACATACAGATATAACAATGTATTTACAGTATTTACAGTTTTCAAAAATTATGGACTTCTTGCATCGTTTAGAAGGAATT
The DNA here is from genome assembly GCF_020740795.1 of Apus apus. Taxonomy (NCBI): domain Eukaryota; kingdom Metazoa; phylum Chordata; class Aves; order Apodiformes; family Apodidae; genus Apus; species Apus apus. Next base: position 11,632,899 of record NC_067293.1, on the reverse strand, counting down.
CATATTGTTCAGGCTGAAAAATAGTTACACAGTAGTTCGGAACATAAACAGCTTCTGAATCAGGTCAGGTTACTAATTGTAACTTACTGATGTAAAGACTAGAGTGCCTTAAAAGGAATTAAACCCACCCATTTCATCTAAACATCCCATTATTTGTGGGATTACATCACAAGCTACAGATGTGTTACACAATTTAGATAATGCTCGTCTTCCTAGTTTTTCCAATTTAAATCATAACAGCAAGTGAGCTGTAGTTGTAACTGCTTTTGTATTTAGGTTGCTGCTGTCATTGCAACATGTATTAAATCAGAGTTACATGCTCCCCCCATGTATTTTCAATTACAAGCAAGTGTACTCATGTATATAGCTAACTTTTTTTTTTTCACTCAGCTTAAAATAGAAACATACCAGTTTGAAACACACCTGCAGATAAGATATATTCTTAAGTTCCCACGTTAAGATGGAGTCTTAACCTGCAGCCTTGAAAACTGTTTTAAAGCAGTTGAAAGTTTTAAACCGCAAATTTAAAGCAAGACACTAAAAAGTCCCAGAATCAATAATTAAAGTTAATAATTAAAAATAACATGAAAACTACAGTAAAAATCTGCATGAGAGGAAGAAGCATTTGTGTTCAAAGCTACTCTTCTAAGACGGAAATAATCAAAGCACCTGTTTAGAATAACAGTACTGAGAAGAAAAATTGAAGGCTTCACAGTAATACACACTTTCAGTGCTACTAGTATTTCCTGTAAAGACAGCAGGGATTCAAAACTTGCAGACTGAATATGAGAAAAATAGCCCAAACTTCATAGCAACAGAAATAACAATTAAAGGAAACAAATGATGTAACTGACCTACTTCCTACACTGCCAGACTTCAAAAGAAAAATAATCAGTTTGAAGTCCTTCACATGCACGTGACAGAGTTGTTGGCATGGGGGCTTGGAATCATTCAGCATGCCCTACACACCAATCAGTGTAAGTGAATTACAAACAAAGCCTGAGAAGCTCAAGCCAAAAGGCTAGCTGATGAGATGATTTAGTCCTTTTGTATCAGGGAAGCCAACATTAGCTCCAGCGCTGTATTTGCTACTTTCACAAACGGTAGAAATCAGCCAATCCTTCCTAGCCTCTCATAATCAAGACTAGGAAGCTTTGAGAATTCTATCTACATGCCACAAACACCTTCTTCAAAAGATGGAAGAAGATGCTACTGTAAAATCAGATCTTTTCAAAGTTGAAGCAATTTGGTCAGCATTGTACATTAAGAGGATTTTGTGTTCAACTAGAGAGTTTCAGCATTCATCATTACAAACAAGGAGTCTGGAAGTGGCAGCATAGCTGCATGTAAGGCATTTCAGGAATGATTCCACCACACCTCACTGCCGTCAGCATTTTTTTTTAAGTTCAACTAACACAAGCAACCTCTCACATTTTAAATTTGTTTACTACTAAACCTATGGTCACAACGCTGAAACATCCATGGACCTTCCAGAGGACAGAGGCAACACGAAGAGCGAGCATGTCCCAGGCGTGGAGAACGGCCGCCTGCACCGCCAGCTGCAACGTGTGGGAGGAGAGGTCACTTCCTGCAGCCAGGCCCCACTAACTGGCCCAGTCCTGAAAACGGAAACAGTCACTGGCGATCTTCCACACTGTGTTGGTCGGTGTGGCTTGTGCTGTCAGCAAGAAGTTCTGATTGAAGTAGCGCTGCTTGTCACCGTCAAATTTTACTGTCCCACTTGTCACCACGAGGACTGTCGTCTGGCCTTGAGTAGCTTGCTCTCCACAAGGAGAAAAAGTATAAAGAAAACAACTCAAACAAAGACTAACAAGTAAAAAAGTAGGAAATGTACATAGATGTTTCATTCAAGTCTGGTTATACTAGTTACAGGCTAACAACTGGTTACATATCCATGAAAAATACAGGTGTGTTGCATCACTTCTATACAGACAATGGTGTATTCACTCGCCCAATGCTACTTTTGAATGGCTTTTGTATTTTTATTTCATGCTGTTCACGGTAGAGCACTGTAACAAACACTTGAGTTTTTGCTTAGAGTAAGCTCATCATTTGAGAGACACACATATATGCTTATATTTAACAAGCTGCATACACTTTCCCCCACTATTAGAGATTATACTTTTTTCACAGCAAAGAAAGCATGTTTGACCACAGGCTTTTTCCCTGCTTCTGCTCCCAAGATATCCATTAGAAGTGATTTATTAGCTTCTCAATTATGTAAGCCTTTCTTTAGCCATTGTTAATCAGAAGTCTAAATAACATCTATTCTAGATGTAAAGAAATCAAAGTACATACAGGTTAATTATCTGTTCCACATTATACTGCAGGTCAGTATCAGAGGCTACAGCAGAGGTTTCTTGACCCTTAGACATTGTCAAGGACAACATAACCTGATAAACCAGACTTTCAATACACAAAATACATCACATCTCAACATGATCTTAACAAAAACATCCTCAAAGTATTTTCCCAGACATAAAAAAAGAAGTGTGGAGTTGCTGCATCTCTTGATTTGTGCTTTGTTTATGCACAACTTGCCATTTCAACCCTCAGTATTTTCTCTAAGCTCGTTCCAAAAACAACTTTAGGCACTATTGTAATTGCAGTTCACTTTCAGTAGTTATAAAAGGACTGTAAGTAAATTGTAATACAACCTTACCGTGAACAGGCTGGCAATCCAACACATGAACCTGGAATTCAGTAGATGGCAACATTTCAAAAAATTTATTCAGTTCTTCTTGCCCGGACACTGCATTGCCATTCCAAACTAATGTTGCTTTGTCCAAATAAAGTCTTGTTAAAGCCTGTGTGATATTGAAAATACATACTTTGGGAAAACACGTAAACACATGCTATGGACAACATACAAAACAACATTCTTTGAAACCTTATTACTACTGACTACTTCTGTTACTTCCACAGACAAATTGCTCTTCTGAAATATAAATTCCTTTCAACAATTAGTGCTCTTGCCCAAGGATGAAAACTAGCTGAAACATCATCTGCTTTAAGTTGCATAGTGACCCATATGCCTCCAAATGTAAATGCTGACAAGATTCCTTTAAAAAAGTTAGTGACAGAATTGAACTAGTTGCTAGCAAAAGCATAGTGCTGCCTTTCCAGAATAACTTACAGCTGATGGTTTTTTTGGGTGTGTATATGCACAACACAGATTATGTCAGGAAAGTGTAAATTCAAGTAAAAAGAAAAAGAGAGTTAATGAGACCAAGAACAGTGAAAATTAAAAAGGACGGTTATCTGCAGCAGCAGACCAGAACTCTCCAAATGTTTCATAAGCTGTAACAGTTGAGTAACTGCCTAACTCTCCTCCCAGCTGTTGACAGATGCCTGTATAATCTACTTATCTGCAAAGTGACTATGAAGTAACATGCAACTGCTGATATTTTCACATAATCTAGAAGCAGTTACATTAAAATACAGATAAAATTCTAAAGAACAGTCTCCACAGCTCTCTTCTGGTACCAATATCTGCTACATGATACCACATCAATGGAGGCTTCAGAGCCAGACAGAGCTGCTCCATTTCATCCTCAAGAACTCCTGAAGATGCCCAGAAACAGAAGTGGTAACTGCTAATAACAGAAGTTTGGAATAAAAATAAGCTAAATCCTGACTTCAGAGACAAATAAAGCAAGTTTTATCTGCCTGTACTGATCAAACACTGTACCTGTAAAACACAGTTGGACAGGAACTGAATGAACTATTGTAATGAAGAAGTCTAAGGCACTTTCTACCAGGGCCCCTTTTACAACACAGCTGCACAGTAACACAAAATCCTCTAGGGAGCAGTCTGAGAGGAATAGAGGTCTCAACCTGGCCAGTAAAATACATGGTAACCAACTTTCAGGTGCTTTCAAATGTAGTGCTAGTTAGCAAAGCAAGAAAAAATGCATGAGACAGTTCCAACTATTGTAAAAATATCTACATACCCTCCTTCTTTTATCCATTGTCTCATAATAAATATTGACAAATTCATCTGCAGCTCTACAAGCTTGATCCACATAGGTTTTGAAATCCTGGAGAGAAAAAATAATACCAAATAATTAAAGTTAGGCAATTTTATGCAACCCAGTAATCTACATAATTTCTCCAGCAAGTAACCTCACTGAAAGATTATGTCAAATAATGTTGAAATAGATCCCAAGCTCCTTTTGTACTTCCAGGAAGTATCAGCTTTTAGCAAGGTGACAGTTTTGAGATTAGTACGTATAGATACACTTACTAGCCTATCAAATCATCCCTGCTTACTTCACAAAACCAAATACTCTCATGTTACTCCATAATATTATTTTTCTCTCTCTCTGTAAGGACACAAGCCTGCTTTTCACCCTCCTCTCTTCTGCAGCAATGTCTGCACCCACAGGCCAATTCCAAACAAATATGGCGAAGTAGTCTTAGAGATGCTGTATTCCAGCAAGTGCCAAGAGAAACTCTTTGGCACTTGAAGATCAAGAGTATTAGACCTACTATTAAGGGATCAGTGATTATAACAGCCTGTTACATTACTAAGAGTGGATGGCTGATACCCCTCAATCAGCACACATTTGCACACATTCACTTTCTAACCAGCAGTCAAACCTATTATCATTTAACTGCCAAAAAGACACAACAGGTGCTAGGGAGAGCATTAGAAAAACACCTGAAGAATGGAATGAGCTGTTAGGGTACCTGTAATGTAAGTCAAATGGAAAATAAGCCTCATTAGTTTTGATACTCCAAGGCAAGTTCTTTCTAACTGTAGTCCAGAATATGTTTTTAAATTTTGAGAACAATTTAGGTCACAGAAACTTCTGGAAATCATCTGGTCCAAATCCCTGCTCAAAGCAGAGCCAACTTCAAAGCTTGATCCAAATTCAAAGTTAGCTCTGACTGGTCAGAGTCCCTATCTCCAGTCACGTTTTAAACAACTCTGCGGGTGGAGGTTTCAGTTTCTTCAAGCTCCTGTTCCAATGTTTCAGCACCTCACTTGGGAATCCTTCGTCTTAGTATTTAAGAGGAAAACCATACTTCAACCAACCAACAAAAAACCCTCTGAAGGCTGACGACAATTCCAAGAAGTTAGCCAAACTACGCGGCCGCCGTGGAACACGGCGGTTCCTCACACAAGCCACTCTCTGGCCTTAGGCCTCTGTGGGAAGACGCTGCGGCGCTGGCGGCAAGGGGGGTCCGGCCGCGGGGGAGCAACCCGCCGAGCAACCCGCCGCGGCCGTTCGGAAACCAGCGCTGCCCGTGAGAACCCGGGGCTGAGGGGCCCGTCGGAAGGCGCCAGACACACAGCCCTGCTCCGAGGCGCTTCCCTCCCTGCTCCCACCCCCCCGGGCCCGGGGCAGCTCCTGGCGACCGGGCCGCCCCTGCCGGTGCTTTCAGGCTTCCCCAGAGCCCGTCCCGGCCCTCCCGGACTCACCACCGAGGCCGCCATGGGCAGGCGAGGCGCGCGAGCGGCGGGCGGGCGCCGGATGTGCGCCGCGCTCGAGCCCGCCGCTTCCGGCCGCGAGCGTCCCCCGCCAACAGCCGTCCGGCCCGGGCAACCGGCACCGGGAACGGGCCCGGGAACGGCCCCGGGAAAGAGGAGCCCAAGCTCCCTCCTGTCCGTAAAGCGCAGGAGGGGGCCCCGGCCGGTGAGGGCCCAGCTGCCCGAGGGACAGCCCGGTGGCGGGCACCGGTAGGAAACGGGCTACAGGAAAGGGCAGGAACGGCGTTTCTTCCTCCAGCTTCAAAAGCAACAGGTTTTGGTGGTTGTGAGGGTCTGACAGTAGCTCAAGCACAGCCTGCAGCGCTGCCGGACTGAAACGGCGCTGCTGTTGCCCTCCGTTGTAATTAATGCGGTCATCTGACTTTCTGTGACAATGTGCTTGTCTGGGGAGAAGTGCAAAGGCATCAGACTGCCTCCCCACAGGGCCTGTATGAAACAATCAGTGGTTTTATTAATAAAAACCTCTGAGTTTGGGTGCTCAAAATATTCCAGTTGTGAAAATGTTCAAGAAGTCTTACGTGCTTGGCTTGGCTAATAGTATTTAAGTGATCTATATGTTAATTCGTGAATGCAAACAAAGATAAAGGTGCCTCACATCCCTGACAATAAGCTGAGTAGAAAATCACACCTATTATTTACTTGATGGCACAAGTGCAACTTGTTAGCAGTCATTATTATGAATGTCATTTGGACTGGTACTTGGAGCTGCACATAAACAGTTTCACAGGTACCACACACTGTCTGGGAGACTGTGGATGTAAAAACAGGTCAGTGCGAAAGACCGTGCGTGTGATTTCACGTACATCTTAGACCTCTGTGCTCTTCCTGCCTGCAGCCTTTCTCCCCATGGATGCTGCCGCTCCCGGCAGCGCCGTCCCGGGGTCCCGGCTGCGGGGCTGGCCGGGCAGGAGGCGCTCGGGCCTGCGCTCCCCCTGCAGGGAGGGAGCTGAGCAAGTGCACAAAGGAAACTAGCGCTGTTTTCTTGGAACGACCCGAGCCCTAAGGCTGGCTGGTTAAATCTTTGTCATGCGGTGAGTAACAGGAAAAGACCTGGCAAGACTCAAGAGGTCTGCAGATAGTTATTAAAGATGATGTGGAGCTGACTAGAAGAAATCACTGAAGGTGACAGACACTCTGGAAATGCAGAGGTACATCTGTGACAGGGCTGCTGGGAGAGGACTGCGCTTGGGTCAGGGCATCTGAGGCTGTGCCCTTTAGTGTACTGGATCGCATCCAGTGGTGTCAGCTGCGCACTAATTTGTCACGGCTGTGTGGGAGCTGTATCACTATGAAACAGCATATCCTGCTGAATGAACAACTGCTCAATGAAGACTGCCTAGTAGGCAAGTTCAAACATCCTTCCCTTCAAAATCTGAAGTGTCACTACACCACATTATCTATTAGCTGCAAATTAATAAAAATATTTCATAAAACATCTCTCATATAAAGAAGAGCTATCATCAATTTCCAAATAAAAATGCATGGCACTGGAATTTGATAAGATTTTTTCAAGGTCACAAAGTAGTCTCCATCTGAAACATGTAAAAGATTTTCTGCCAGACCCCTTTCAGTTGCTTTCCCTTGAGCAAGCCTTTGGGTTTTCAAGTCTTAAGAGTAGCATGAGCACACACAATTTTCACTTTGTGTTGAACAACTTACAGCCATACTGTATATTGCCCAAATATTCCCTAAATATACACTTGAATTTAGTTCAAATAACAACTGAGTGCAGCTCCTAATTTCTCTTCAAAAGCCCTTATAACCCTATCTTTATCTTCAATATCTCAAGCCAACACACCCATGCTCCCCAGCCCTTTATTTTCCAGAAGGAACATCTAAGATAGAAATGCCAAAATGGCTCAGCAGAAAGGACACTGAGCTCCCAGGCAGAGTTCAAGTGGTTTACATTAAGATGACTTATCAAAATACCTTTACATCTGAAGATGGTTCCTAGGATGTCACTCCAGTCTACAAGAAGGGCAAGAAGGAGGACCCGGGTAACTATAGACCGGTCAGCCTCACCTCCATCCCTGGAAAGGTGATGGAACAACTTGTCCTTGGCACTATCTCTAGGCATATCAAGGAGATGGGGGTCATCAAGTGCAGTCAACATGGTTTTACCAAGGGTAAGTCATGTTTGACTAACCTCATAGCCTTCTATGAGGAAATTACTAGGTGGATAGATGATGGTAGAGCGGTAGATGTGGTCTATCTTGATTTCAGTAAAGCATTTGACACCGTCTCCCACAGCATCCTTGTAGATAAGTTGATCAAGTATGGGTTTGATGATCAGGCAGTGAGGTGGATCAAGAACTGGTTGAAAGGAAGAAGTCAGAGAGTTGTAGTCAATGGGGCAGAATCTAGTTGGAGGCCTGTGACTAGTGGAGTCCCTCAGGGGTCGGTACTGGGACCGGTGTTGTTCAATATCTTCATCAACGACCTGGATGAGGGCACAGAATGTACCCTCAGCAAGTTTGCTGATGACACCAAGCTGGGAGGAGTGGCTGACACACCAGAAGGCTGTGCTGCCATTCAGAGAGACTTAGACAGGCTGGAGACTTGGGCGGGGAAAAACCTGATGAAGTTTAACAAGAGCAAGTGTAGAGTTTTGCATTTGGGGAAGAAAAACGCCATGCACCAGTACAGGTTGGGGGCTGACCTGCTGGAGAGCAGTGTAGGTGAAAGGGACCTGGGGGTCATGGTAGACAGGAGGATGACCATGAGTCAGCAGTGTGCCCTTGTGGCTAAGAAGGCCAATGGCATCCTGGGGTGTATTAGAAAGGGTGTGGTTAGTAGGTCAAGAGAGGTTCTCCTCCCCCTCTATTCTGCCTTGGTGAGGCCACATCTGGAATATTGTGTCCAGTTCTGGGCCCCTCAGTTCAAGAAGGACAGGGAAGTGCTTGAAAGAGTCCAGCGCAGAGCCACAAGGATGATTAAGGGAGTGGAACATCTCCCTTATGAGGAAAGGCTGAGGGAGCTGGGTCTCTTTAGTTTGGAGAAAAGGAGACTGAGGGGGGACCTCATCAATGTTTACAAATATGTAAAGGGTGAGTGTCAAGACGATGGAGTTAAGCTTTTTTCAGTGAAGACGAGTGATAGGACAAGGAGTAATGGATACAAGTTGGAGCATAGGAGGTTTAAGATGAATATCAGGAAAAATTTTTTTACTGTAAGAGTGACAGAGCACTGGAACAGGCTGCCCAGAGAGGTTGTGGAGTCTCCTTCGCTGGAGACATTCAAGACCCGCCTGGACGCCTTCCTGTGTGATGTACTCTAGGTGACCCTGCTCTGGCAGGGGGGTTGGACTAGATGATCTTTCGAGGTCCCTTCCAACCCCTATGATTCTATGATTCTATGATTCTATGATTCTATGATTCTATGATTCTATGATTCTATGATATGCAGCTCTACTACACCCACTTAACATATGGAAGAGAAATTTTGAGTCAGTTTAGATCTTGCAGACCAAATCAGAGGCAAAAAGTTTAGCTTTGTTGAAATAACTGGGATCAGTTATGACAACTGTTAGACAAACTTAGGTATATGGGGTATTTTTGACTCTATAATCAATAATGGTAACCTTTATTACTTGCTGGAAGTCTTCCCAGATAGCCAAAACTAAGAGCAATGAATTACAGTTGTAAAGTAATTCTTACAAGTGACTGCTTTATAACTTCAGTCAAATCTACTCAAAGTATCATAGCTAATGATAAGTAAAAATGTATAAGCATGTGTATCAGGCTTAGAGGCAGAACAAGACAATTTTAATTTTGCATGGCAGTAGCACTTTACTCTCCAACTTCTGGAAAACTAGAAGGAAAAATCTAAGCAACTTCTAAACTTATGGTAAATTGCACTAGGGGTCCATCAGAATCTGGAAAAAAAGGGACTGTGAGACTTGTGGCCATCACCGTCCCTTTGTTCTGTCCAGATCAGACTATCAGATATTTATAGGTACCAGAAGCTGGAAAATTAATTACTTTTCCAGGGATGCTTTCAATAAAAGCAGCATTTTTAAAAATCAGAAACACAAACAGGAAAAAAGGGACTTTTGCTTGTGAACAATTTTTCATGTTTTTTTGGTTAAAAATAATTTTCAAGTGTCTGATTTTTTCCCATTATCTTTTCCCCTTCAGAAAAGAGAACTCTTTCGAAAGTAGTCTCATTTGGTTTAAAATAAATGTCATTAAAAATGAATTTTTATTAATCATTTTTTTGATCTGCTATAGATGGAGCACTAACCACTCCACATTATATATATAATAGAACTACTTGGCAAAGTTCACTCAGATAAAAAAGGCCTGCAGGGCTTGAGTTATGGCTATTATACGCTGTCTGAAATTGTTAGTTCAGGTCAGCTCGTACCACCTCTGAACTTAATTTACATTTGGCTCAGACTTGACTGCTGGGCATCAGTAGGTAGCCACAACAATTAACTGTTTAGTGGGATGACTTAACAACCATTGAATGCTACCTGGTATTTCTCCAGGGCAAATGTACCTGTGACCATTTAAGGAATAATTTTCCAGTGAAGAACCACTTACTTCCAGCTGGATGTCACTTGTATTTTTTTTATATGTAGACAAGTTATAAAAATTCTGTGTGATTATTAGTGGAGTGCATGCCTTCAGATTTGTATAAAAATGTTTTACTTTAATTCCCTAAAAACTGTAAAGCAATTGGCTTTGAGCATCTGAATTGTGGTTCTATGATTGGCTGAGCTGGCACAACAGCTCTGCAGCAGTGGATGCAACACACCATTCTTTCTGACTTCCCTGCTCTCTGTGTTACCTACTCCCTCTGTTCTGACTATCAAGTTCACCTTTTGCAGAGCTCATTTAATTAGCTAATGCTATGGAAGATGTCACCTTTTCTTCCCCTTCATATACCTGGCAAGATAAAATGGATCAAAGAGTGGTCTTGTATGGGGTTGTCAAATAAACGTAAGTAAGTTTATGGCTGGGAGGAGAAGGGGGGGAAGGAAAAGAGAGGTGGGACAAGCACCAACACTCTGTTAATGCCAACTCATGCCATGCTGTGAAGTGATACCTCGTGGCTGCCACTTGAATTTGATACACATGTGACCCACTGCCAAAGCTCTGTGGTCCCATTTTTTCTCCTGTGCTATCCTGAGTTGTGCATTCCCATCACTTCCTTGCTGCCTGAATTTGTGTAGATACTTCAAGGCTGAAAATCATGCTGCTGTTGAGTTGATTTGCAGCTCATTTCCCTCATCTCTACCGGCACAAGGGAGGTGATGGCAGCATACAGTGAGGGCAGGACTGACTTGGGTTGGCTTACAGCAGCTGTGGAAGCACACCCAGCCAGTCAAAAAGTAAATAAATAAATAAAACTGACTACAGAGATTTAGAGCCAAGCTGGGAAAACTGTGAATGTCAAGCAAGCAGTAGAAGTAGTTGCAGTGTTGTAGTAGTTTTTCAAGCACTCTTCTGGTTTGTATAATGGGAGCTCTTCTCGTTAGAGAGGTGAGGGTATTTTCAATATTTATGTATGTATGAAATCTATTTTGACAGTGTATCTGACTGCCTGGAAACCTAATTTTAGATATACCTGAAAAACTACGTCCTTCTAATGGGATAGCATCAATATAGTGAAAGTACACTCATTAACACTCTGCAGACCACAATGCTTGTTGACACATCTGCTAAATAAACTCATTCCATCATTAGACCATAATTCCCACTGAGGGAATATATGACCTCATTGAAATCTAGGATGGTCTCTTCTAAATGTTGAACACACACACACACACACGTGATAATTTTAATCTCACATCTGACTAATTAAGAATTATTTAGTAAAGGAAATGAAGTTGGAATGTGGTACATTTTCTTAGTGTGAGGAAAGAATCAAGCTCACTGTTTTCACTTTGGGAACACAGATAGCAAAGAGTACTGATGAAAAGTAACTCTAAAGTAGATTAATTAGGTTCTCACCACAAGTATAAACAACTAAATTGTTTCAGGAATATAACATGAAATCTGTTTTAGTCTTTCTCATTATATAGATTATGAGACATGGATTGGAAAACAATTTCATTGGCAAAGCCAGTACATCTATTTTTGTCTTTTGAGTTACTTGTTAAATTATGCAGGAAAAAAATTTGTGTTAGAGTTTATAACCTGTTTCTCTTAACACTAGTAGTTGCTAACTTACATTCCATAAGCTTCACCTGCTTATCTTTCACTTACAGTTTAATGAAATCAACGAGCTAAATCAGTGGAGCATCCTAATTCTATACAAAGGCCTTTAGTCTCTAGGGAAAGAAAAGAAATCTTCATTAAAACAGATTAATCCTCATCTAGTTGTCTACTTCTGTGACCTTTTGCATGGACAGAGTAAAGAAAAGCCAAAGCCCAAAAAGAAATGAGCTGTATGAATGCCTGGAACCACCTAAAGAACGGCAACAGCATCACGTCAACTGAAAGAAAGAACTCACTAAGTGACATACAAGACAAGATAAGCATTACCACCCCAAAACATTGGCTCATATACCTTTTGCTTTATAAATATTTGAAGAAAGATAGTTGGAAGGTAACCTGATGTCAGTGGAACACTTAGACAAGAGATATAAAAACACAGATCACAGTAAAGAGAAACAGAAATCACTTATCACCTCTTTATCTGAATATACTTTAAATGCTTTGATAATATTGGTTGTTGTTGACAGTTACACAGATCAGCAGATGGTGGGAGCCTGTTAAAATTTTGCAGCAATGATCCGTTATTTTACAGTCATTAACATTTTATGGTGTACTTTTAAGAAAAGGGATTATTTAAATGGGGAAAAAAAAAAAAGAGCAAGCTTTATGTCTTCACTGTCTCTTCTCTCCATTTACAAGTAAATGTAAAACTAACAGGAATATTCAGTGGGATCCAACTTCCTACCCCTTCGATATTTGAGAAGATGAAGTGTTAGAAATATGTTGTCTCATTAAAATGAGACAATAACAATTAGCATTTGGTAAATGAGCACCCTGTCTGCTAAGTCCTGACTGAAACCCAGACCAGGTTTTGAATTTGTACTAAAACCTGAAACTAAGTATTCCCTAAATTATCAGTAGTCCAATAGCCAACTGTTAGAAAAATAGAAAAACTCCTACTAATTGAATGGGAGCCAGATCTGGCCTTCGGTTTGTTTGTTTTGTCTAAGCAGGGAATAAACAAAGCATCTTAAAAGTATAATTTTAATTAATACCTCAGTTACACAGCTTCATAGCTCAGGCTCCAGATTTAGCAGATATTTTGGCTAAATGTCAAACAATTCCATCAGCTCTTTGAAGGCAAATATTAGACAGAGACTGCATCTGAAATAATGTCCCCAAGCACCATTCAATTAACCCACTTGGCTAAAAGGTGATGCAAAAATCAATATTTTGTAACAGATGCCTTGTGCTCCAGACAAAACTGATCAATAGGCATCAGAACAACTTCAAATTAAAGACAAATACAGACAAAGTTAAAATATCAAGCAGTTTAGGTACCAAATGTATTGCAATTTAAAATAGCTCTATTATTTTGGGCAGGATATTCCTCCAGTTACAATTTCAACATATCATTGTTCTTATTATTTATCACTTTTCTAAAATAAAAATAAAAATAATTACTGCTATGTTGGGAGAACTCACAAAACAGGTGCCATTTCCCCTGTTGGTCAGACAAAAGCTGTTAATGGGAACTGTGTAGTAGATTTTCTCTGAGTATATAAATTTGACTAGACCTGAATATTTGGAATATTTGGAAACAATAGGAGACGCAGCTCAGAGCTCAAAGGATAGATTTTAGCATCAGAGGGTGTGGTATTTTGTACCTAAAAATGATTCAAGGAGATACTAAACATGTTGGTGAAACAAACATAAAAAGATAAAAAACAAATATAAAAGTTTCTTATTTACAAGCCTTTTGACAGGAAGGGCTGTCAGTAATGAAGAGGAACTGTACAAAATGAGCTGATTCCCATTTGTTTTTTTTTTCTTTATACTATAAATATACCCAGAAACAAAAGAGCAGCTCTGCCATCTTCACTAGTGAAGACTTGCATGGAGGATACCATCTACTCTTCTTTTTCCCAGATTTTCTCAGCCCTCAGCCAGGTCAAAATTAAAATGTGTAATCTGATTGTGAGTGCCCCCCTCCCTCAAATAATTTTAAGGAATATCCATAAAAACTGCAGTGGTTGGTTCCAAAGATGAGAAGGGCTTAAGAGCAAGCCCAGATACAAGTTTCCTTTTTACCTCTAATTTTTTACAGGTTCTGTTTCTTTATAGAGACCCAAAGCTAGGTCAGTGTAGAATTGCTTAAAAAGGGCCTAATCTATTTTTCTGTTGACAAGCCATCACCTTTGGAATGGATCTCTTATAACGGAAAGCATGGGAATCTTCCCACAACATTTTTACTGCCTTTACCAAATATTTGGTAGGATGAATACTCAATCCCACTACAGTTATTAACAACAAACTCTGCATTGCTGCACTGTAGGCACTCATTCAGCACAGTATACTAAAACTCATTAATAACTCCAATTATTGTACTAGTCTGCCACTGGGGTGTATATTTTAAAAACTTACTACTAAGTATGGGGGGAACATAGGCTGTGAGTGATTTATAAGGATCTTTACGATTTTATCACCAAACAGCCAAGAAAGGCTAATATTCAGAAAATACATACCATAAGACTTTTTATAGATTGTTTTTCTGCATTTGTTCAGAATTTATATCAGAGAGGAAAGGATTATCATCTTTAAAAACACTATTTCTCCATGTTGCTGTTCTCTTGGAAAGAAATTTAATGATATGAATATTCTCTTCAGTAAGAAGACAACCAGACCAAATGAGTCAGAAATATGAGGGATTTCCTAGATGACCTCTGATTTATACTTCAAGATCAGTTTTGCAGGGATACTGAGAGATGGTCTTTGGTTTTAGGCACAGGATCAGATAATAGATTGATTCAGGGTACTGATAATAGGCTGTAGAACCTTACACATTTAAGCCTCCAGTCAAACACATCCATCTTATTCAGGGCCCAACATGGCATTTATTATTGATCCTAGTTCAGTTCTCAGAAAGTGGACAATTTCCTTAATAAGGTTCAGCCAGTGTTGCACCTGAAACAGTGTCCCAGTCAGGAAAGTAAAGACACAGGTAAGCTCTCTATAGGTAAAATGCTCTCTCTGCTCCTGAACAACTTCAAAACATCTAGAAGACAAAGCAAGTGTCTCCTGCAATCATGGTTTAAAAAATCAAGATGAGTATGCTCACAGAATTATAATAGGCTGTCCCCCATAATTCTTATCTATTAATAACCACTGCAAATCCTCTCCCTATTACATAAATTTCAATACATTAATAAACCACTGTGTGAAAAATGGTTTATTGAGGATTGAAAGCATTCAAGAAACTGGAAGAAGTGCCCTCAAAACAGCCAAGAATAAAGCAACATGCCAATGCTCTGCTGACTTATTCCAAAGCGATGCACCTGGACCCACCAGCTGTCATATATATTCCATCTGGAGCAACAGCTGCTTGCTCAATAGTTGTCATATTGTCTGACACAAACAATTGTGTGTTAAATTTGTCATCAGTGATTCTCTGTGGGGCTTGAAATACTGGAAAATGTTACATGTTGTTCCTGTCCTTAGACTCTGAGCATTTTTTCTTACATAATATGCAGCATTCCCAAATGGGAGTTGGTGCAGCTGTGCAACTCTAGTCAAAATTATGGGTCCTGCAGCATCTCCAAAAAGGTCAAGTTCAAGGTGGTTCACTGTGAGCAAAGGACACCTAAGTAAGGGAAGGTGGAAAGTAATGTTTAGTGGAACAAATTGTGTGGCAGAGAAGATGGAAGGATCTGATCAGATCACCAGGCTAAGAACATAAGAATTATATTTTATACAAACTCTACAGGAGAAGGAAAAGAGAAATGCCAGATCATGGAAAGTAAGGGAGATTTTACAACAGTCAGGCTGGGGAGTAACCTTAGAGAGTCATAGCTGTGGGGAAAGAACAAATATGTTTATTAGAAATGTTATTAGGGAATGTTTTGTATGAAGCTGTGGAATTAGAATACTAGATGAATGAAGCAACATGTTATTACAGGGTTGAGCAACAGAGGGGACTGTGGTGTTACTTCCTATGAAAAAGATATTAAACAGGAAATGAAGGAACATTACGTGATAGGAGAATGCTCAGAAATGGGGAGGTAGACCTAAAAAACTACAGAGGAGAGACAAGCTTTGACAATGAATATTGATGAAATCAACATACAAATGTGCATAACAAGAAAATGTAGAAATTGAAGACAGTAATGTAATCTTTCTGAAGAACTGGGAGAACAGAAGTGTACCCATCAAAACAGATGCTTTATGAACTGTAAGACAGAAGCACCAGGAGTGAAGGTAATGAAAAAAGTAAATTAAGATGCATCCTGAAAAAACTGCTTTTAAAGTACATTCCAACAGGAAATAATAGAATCAGTAAAGCACATAATGGATGGGAAATCTAGTTAGAAGAGACAGTACCTGCCAGACAATTATCCACCTAATTACTTCTTTGTAAATACTGTTTGTGCCATGGGAGAATATGGCATGAGTGAAAATGTTCAGGATGTCAACTTAAAACTGCTCACAACACAAAACAAATCAACAGACACAAAAACTCTCTTTGAAAAACCTTTCTACTAACAGGATGCACTACCAGAAGCATGGGTGTTTTATGAAACTCCAGGGCAGAGAGTGTATGCTACAAAAGCAGAGTAGCCCTGTCCTTGTAAATGACCTGCTTTCCTCTCAGCTGTGTGCATCCCTGGCTTCCTGATGCCTCAGAACACATTTGCTGACTTTTTTGGAGTAAGATAAAGATGAAAGAATGCTACATAGACGATTTTTAAAATTATCCTTTTTGGATCAACAAGGTGGACTTAACATAATAAGTCACTCAAAACATTATTCCTCCAAAAATGAGCTCTCATTAAACATCACTAAGCCTAAGGATTTTTGAAGACAAATCTGTGGTGTAAAAGAATATGGTAAAAAATAAACATCAGACCTGTGCCTCCATCACTCAGTTAAAGAAGGGTAAGTCTTATTATGAACTGATCTCGATCTTTAAATTCAGTGCATATAGAAAAGACAGACAGAGAGATGGAAAGACAAAGGCAAACCAGTTGTATTTTCATTGCTTTAACTGTTCCTCTTCTCACCGAGAGGTGGCACCGAAGCAACGAAGTCTGTCCCACACCACGACCAGCGATGAGGGCATCGTGTATTTCCACACTCCTGCAATGATTTATGAGGTCAGACACGGGCTAAACATTCTTAGACTATCAAGCAGTATATGGTTTGTGGCTGAGGTCAAACATCGGGGTAACATTTAGTCATCACGGGTCAGACTGAAGTCTAAAGGACAAAATTTGGTGCAATATATTTACTTTCTACCAGTGGAGGAACTTTGGTTTCAAAGTGTGAGGAATGAAGAACTGGAAAATGTATTTGTAAAGGTTCGCTACCACAGTCTTCCATTCACATTTAGTTGTGGATAGAAGTGCTTTGGGCATTCATTTTTAATGTACTGATAAACAAAATCTTGGATAGCAGGTGTCAGAATTCCTTGTTCCAGAACAACCAAAACTTAAGGAGTACTTTTATCCACCTTACATGGGGACCTGGGGACCCTTCTGATCTTGCAAACGTTGTAAAACCTTTCAGACTGGGCTGTGACAGTGATAAGAGTTAAAGAAGTTTAGAGTACTGAGACAAAACTTTAGATAAAGTTGTTCTTACAAACAACATTTATCACTGGCCACCACCAGCCAAAGTACTCAGGCTTCTAAGCTCAACTGCATACCTCTGCAAAACTAGTACTGGTGATTAACAGTAATATAAATAATGAATTCCAAACACTGCACTTTAACTTGGAGAGCTAAAGAACCAGCAACCTCATTGTGTCCAGCTGGGGCATCTGTGGCAATCTGGAAGATCTTCAGTGAAATTATGATGAGAACCTGCAGAAAATCCAACAGATAAGACTCCTCTACAAGGAGCAAGAGAGGGTATTTGTGTCTTTAGTGAGGATTCCTACTCATTATTAGAACATCCATTATTTATGTAAATGTTTGACAATATTGTAGAATATTTTTTCCTTTTGGAATTCAGCGGATTGTACAAAATGTCTGATACTTTCAAGAACATTAAAGGGGAATGTTCTTGAATATCAAAATGTTTCTTAAGCTACCTAAAAGAAGCTACGCACATCCCACACAGAGCCACAGCTTTTTAGTATACTAGGTGTCTATGTAACATCCTTACCATGAAATAAAAATAAAATGGTATTTCTGAAATTTGGAAATCATATTGTAATAAAGGATCTTCAAACAGAGATAGTACCTTTGAGTATCTCACAAATACAATTATTGCAAAAGTGTAGGAAAATTATTTTTATATTCATAGATATTTGGAATAAGATTGTGTGGCACTTATATACAGAATCAGAATAAATGCTTCCAAATTCTTTTTCAATTTCAAGTAGAAAGTCAAGAGGTAAAATGGCAAGTGATGTTACACATCTTAGCACACTCAACTGCTGAAAAAGAACAAAATACACTTAAATTCATGACAGCACTAAATTAAAGTGTGCTCTGGATGATGCAACAGCCCGATAAATTAACATGGAAAGGGAATTTTGGTGGTATTTACACTAGATGCCCCAGATACTGAAGACTGTTTAGAACCAAGGAAATACTGTAATTGATCTGTGAAGGCTTTAATACGCATTGAGTACATACTTCTGTTTCTCCTACCACAGAATTCTGCAAAAAGAACATCTTTTCCTAGCAATTTATCTCAGGATACAATGCTAGTCTTTTCCAGAATGAATGACACAGCCATTGTGCACCAAGAGCAGCACTTGCTGGTGCCCTGGTGTATTCAGCAATGTTCTATATTCAACCAAGACTGTGAGTATTCGTGTCAGTTGCTTTCTGGTTGGTCTCATTTGAGAAAGGAGACAGAAATGTGCACAAGGGACGTGTTCTAATTTTTATTTTTAGACAGATCTTTACAACCTTGACAACTATCAAGAAAAAGAAGCAGCCAGTGCAGTAAACAAACTCTGAACTAGAAAGTCTAAGGCAATTCTAATTCAGACAGTAGGGTCAGGAGACTGCAAAGGAAGTAAAATGCACGGGGCTTCCTCAATTCCACTTCTGTATTGTCAGAGTATGTTCCCTATATGTACCATCTCTCTACTACTGTGAAAAATCTTACTGTCAGTTGCTTTATACGTCTGTCTGAATTTTGAGACTGTACATATACAGGTCAGGAATATGACAGCATCCTAGACCAGGCAATGAGAAATTATAACTTCACTTATATTCCAGTGAAGACTTGAACTGTAATGATAATGTGCTGGTTTACATGGAAGAAGTTTTAGAGGGTAACATCCTAGAAAGAGCAATGTCCTCAGGCTACTTTAAACTGTGCTACTGCAGCTTGTTGGGATTCTTTGCTGCAATTAGATGCTTGTATAAAATGGCAGTAAGCTTAAAAAAGTTTACATTATAGACTACATTAGCTTTCAGATAAATTTGTGTGAATTTTGCAGCCATAGATCCAAAGTCAACTGAGTTACACTGGTGTACCAGTGTGGATGTTTTATGGACCAGTAATACAATTGAAAAGAAATTAAATAATGAAGGATTTTAGGCTTAGGAAAGGTGCATGTAATGTCTGCTCATTTGAGAATGGAATTTATAAACAAAATGTAATTTATTAACATGAACAACACTTCTAGCTTCCTTCATAATATTTTAGGATGTGGACATTACATTCAAGCTCTGAGCAGGTACTACATGAGCAATAAATTCTACTGCCCACCCCACTTCCTCCACCCATTTTATTAGAAAATAATTCACCAGTCCTATAAAAAACCAGGTGGATTACTTGTGGCCATGTGGTGATGGTACTTCGATAATTTTTGTTACATTTTCAACCCATAACTTCAAGCCTGTATACTGCTTTTTAAATGTGTCTGAGACTAAAGCAATGGACATAAGGATGAGATATTTCGAGAAAATTCTACATGCGAAAAAGACTTGTGAATAACCTAACTCCTTAAATAATAAAAAATGTCATGTTTTGAAATTAAGTTTGTATCTGCATCCTCAAGCTGGCATGATCTCTCTGCAACATGTGACATTTGCTATTGCAGGGGTCCTGGGATGGCACAGGTTTACTTGCCACAACACTGGGCAGCTATTCAAAATAAACTGACACCCACCTCTTATTTGCACTGGTGGGCATCCAGTCCCTGAAAACTCAGGCAATATGGCTGCTTCCTAACAGGTAATAGGGTGTAAGTGCCTTGAAAGCAAGCATGTGTAACAGCAGAAAATGTTAATTTGCATTCCTTACTCAAATATGGCTTTGTATTTTTAAGTCCAAGCATGGAATATTGCATAGACAAAACAATTTGGACACAGGAAGAGAGAAAATGTTCTGAGCAGTTACATTGTTGAAAATCCTGAAATCAAAGCAATTACTCACTGAGTTGGGAATCTAGCTCCTGGAGTACAGTCTATTTTTACTTATTCCCTAATGAGGATTAAAGTTAGTTGCAATGATTAAGTTTCTTCATGAACTTGGAAGGAAGACAGTAACACTAATGATGAGGACCAACCTGCTTTCTATGTCTACACAAGTGATTTGCAAAGGAACTTGCCCGGGTATTTGTC
Source organism: Apus apus (assembly GCF_020740795.1). NCBI lineage: Eukaryota > Metazoa > Chordata > Aves > Apodiformes > Apodidae > Apus > Apus apus. The sequence continues at coordinate 11,612,632 of NC_067293.1, read as the reverse complement.
TCTCATCTCACAACTGTTTCTACTTTCCTCATAGTATTTCAATTCTTGAGGCAGTTCTGGAATGGAACATAGGTTTATTTCCAGATGAAAGTGATACAAAAAAGGAGGTAAACTCTTTTCTGGCTGCTCCAAGAGGGAATCCTCCCAGCAGTTACCCAGCACACCATGTATGCACACAAGCTTCTCCACTTTGCAAAGACCTCTCAGCAGCATAGTACAAAAACCAAAATGTAATCACTTCTGCCTGTTGTTCTTCACTTGTCTTGGTAGTTTGTCTGTCAGAACTGGGTTTTATATCTCTTAATTGGGCTTGATGATCTTTAAGGCCTTTTCCAACTTTGATGATTCTGTGATTGATTCTTTTCACTCTCTTTAGCTTTGGTGCTCTTTTTGTGCCTTGTCCTTCTCAGCCTGCCTTCTAATGGAAATTTCATAACCCCCTCTCTTCTTCTCGGCACCTCACCCCCCCTTTCATTTGCATATATTTCTCAATTTCATTTACATTTCTTCCTTCTTCTCGACATGTCTTTGCTAGTACCCCAGCTACAGTTCCCCAAAGGTACATCCTAGGAGCTGAGCGATTTGGTTACATTGTGTGAGGAGACAGACAAGGGCTTTTGAGCTGTAGGGACTCTCAGCAGGCACTGGCTGCCATTGGGTTCCATCGGAACACAGACACTGTCATGCTAAAAACAAAACTGGTTGTTCCAAAGATCCATCGCATCAGATGTGTCCATGTGACAATAAAACAGGTAAGGTCTTCAGAAGTAAGGAAACTTCTTACTTGCTCTTTCCAGCTGGCAAAGGAGAGATCGTGTTCGAAAACTTCACCTCTGGAATTGAGAACAGCAGCTTGGTAAGCTGATGCCGTCGGGCCACCGTGCCTGACCAGGCTCCTGGCTTCATTGATGACTGAAATATGAAAATTAGGGAAGGTAAAAAAGATCACCCATGCCTGAGCACATGGATGGCTGGAAACATGTTAAGAGCTATGTGATCCACTCTTGGAATACACAAAAAGCAAGAATGAAGGAACAGGAGGAGGCGCAACAACAAGGAACATGATCTTGGCATTGTCACCATCAGCAAGAAGAAGCTCCTGCACTTCTGCCCTTGACAGTGTTCACTAGCATGCAGTCTGGCTGCTGAGCTCACCGGTGCTGGGGGACAACATCTGACTATAGAGGTCCAAACTGTAAAGGGAGCAATGGGGTTTTTTGGGTGCTTTTGAAATGAAGCAGATAGCAAACTACTGTGTACAGATTCAGTTTCTCTAAGTCAGACAGCACCTAACACCAAATAACCTTTCACACCAATCCTCAGCAGAAATGCAAAGACATTAGCAACTGTTTCAGTGTAGGAATTAAATATAAAAACCACAGTCAGATTTTACTGAGGGGAAAATCACTGGGAGGAGTACATGACATTGTCATACTGCAGGGCAGAACGCTAGGAGGGAGGATATCTTATTGCAAAGCGAAATGGTGAGGTAATGGTAACATTATTTTATAAACTACATACACATCAATGAAAACTTTAGGCTTAATGTACTGGAATGTCTTGAAATAACGGAAAAATAATTCATCTGACCAGATAACAGGCACAGAACACTGTTAATGACAATGCTAGCAATAAAAACAAAAGTAGTTTTGTAGGCTTACACTAACCTGGTTTGCAGACCAACATTCTTTGTGTGTGTGTCAAACCTTTATTTTTTCTTCCCCAGAAAGGTTAGTATAGGAAAATATAATAAGTCAGATAAATCTACCAGATGCTATTGCCTACTAGCTATGAAGGCTCATGAAAACCAGGCCCAAACTGTCCTGTACACTCTGTGAGAAAATACGTTGGAAGTTACTGAATGTACTTATAAAAGTAGTGCAGTACAAATTAAAATAGTAACAGTGTCCTGAGCACTCTGTTATTGTAGGAGCAAAGCATTCAGTCTTCGTGGAGCAACACCCAGAAAATTGGTGTGACTAGGAAAAACAGAGGTGTGGCCAGAACCATGTCTAGTATGAAATTATGATGTGGATGGTCACCTGGTTTGTTATTTTGCCTTTGAATGAACTTTTCTGCATGGTAAGCAAATGCACATTCGTCAGCATAATAAATAGAAGTTCTGCTAAAACCAGCAACTACCATTTAGCAGATCCTGTCAACGAGTATTTCAGGGTTGTAAAAGATCATGGCAAGGGTCAGTTGTGACAAACCCCGGCAGCATTACCAAATGATGAGCACCTGAAGCAGGGTTGCTACTGAAGTCCATTAAGCGATGTCATACTATTCATAATGTAGCCACTTATTTCTGCAGCAGCCTGTTGGTGTAAAGCCAGCTCTGATCTCCGCTCTTCCCCCCGCCCCCTGGAAGCATTATTTTTCTTGAGACTTGTCAAAGGTTTGATTTTGTAAAATACTGAGAACTTTTGATTCCCATTGGCTTCTGTAGAACATAAAGATGGCAGCACTAGGTGGGACAGTTTACATAGTTTTTTTTAAGTTTACATAGGCTTTGTACCTGCAAGTCCTCAATGAGCTTAAGTCCTTAAACTGCCAGAATGTGCTCTTTTTTTTTCTTTTTTTTTATTTATTTTCTATTTTATTTTTATTTTTGTTTAATTTCTTAGGCTTCTGAGTTTCTATGCTTTCCCAAAATACAACTACTATGTATTATCTTCTGAAATGCTTCCTCTAATGCCATCTTCTCTCCATCTTTCCCAAACAATGCCTTTTCAAATTTATTCTCATTCACAACTACAAGTGCTTTGCTTTCACTCATGTGGAGGGAGAGCTGTAAATCGACTCTCCTGTTATAAAGCACTCAGAACTCTAAGAAGCAACAGACACATCAAGCTGATATTTCCTATGTCCTCAGCCTAAGGGTAAAATAAAATGTGAGGACATTTGGAAAAGTTTCATGTTGCTGCTTTTTAGATTTTGGGGTCTGAAAACTAAATCGTGTTTTCATCATTAAAGAATATTTTTTATGTTTTCCTTCACCACAACTGACTCAAAATAGCTTCACTGTTGGATTTCTTTTTCCTTTCAATCTATGTATCAATTAAGGAAGTTGTAATTCCCAATAAAAAAGCACACAGGCCAAAGAGGAACTACTGCTACTCATTGTTTAGAGAAATAATTTGGCATTTAATGAGTTCTTTATGGCAGCTGAAGAGGAAAGTAATTAACAATTCATGTTGGGAGGGCCCCTGGCACTTCCTTCTAGCAAGTACAGTAGTTGTGTTTTTTTAGAATACAATCTTGCATATTTGCTAAATCACATGTGTTCATGTTACGCTGACTTTTGTTGGATGAACAAATTAGATCCATATGTAAAACTGAGCAATTAGAAAAAAACTAAAATGTTATATATGAAATGCTGGTTTGGTACTGCCTATCTTGCAGAATGCTCTCATGAGCTGTAGTTTAAAGATAAAGGGAAATCTGAAAGAGGAATTATATCAAAAAGTGAAATTAGTTAGGGACTCTTCCATTCATCACCATTAATTCAACCAGGAACTACTGACACTGGAGGAACAATTACATGCTCAGTGGAGAATCTTCTGTGTTTTTTATTATTGTATTTTTTTTTATTGTTCCTGTTCTCCCTGGATTGGAAAATCAGAAATTGAAACAAAGTCTAGACCTGGAAATTTATTTACAGTCTGGAAAAACAGAGGTAAAAAGCAGAAAACAGACAAATAAAGGCTGAAATGTTGCAAGCGTTATATCAAACATATTTTTTTAAGCTTCTTAATTTGGTTAAACTGATTAAATAATAATTTTTATTTGCTGTGTAAACCTGTTCCTAGTGAAAATTACTCCAAAGAATGGCTCTCAACATTTTTCATAACAGTTGTTACAGCTCAGAAGATGTTCTGGCTCTCAGAATTACAACACTCTGGGCATTGTGTTTCCCAAGCTTGTACTTAATTACTGACATTTTCAGATAAATGAATGCTCAAAATTTTTCCTTCTTGTGTTTTTATAGATCTAATGTATCTGAATAAACCCAACTAAACATTCCACTGACTGAACTTCTAGATATCATCTAGATAAAAAGAGCGTAAATCAAATCAGTGGAATGCCAGGAGAAGACCAAAAGAAAAAAATGCTGTACATTTGTTTTTTATATGTTTATTTTTTTTTCCCTTATTGCTAATCTACCAACTAATAGGCAGGAAGGCATTTTAGTGACTGGGCACAGCAGAAACAGCACAATAACACATGGGATGCATCACTCCCTGCCTGGTAGGTGTGAGCTCAGCACCCTCGTATGAAAGCAGACAGTGCAGACTCAAACAGGGGCCCTTCCTTTCCTGCCACAGGGGACTGGAAATGATCTGAAGTGCAAAAAGAGGCAGAAACCACTGACTTCAGTGGAATGCGAGGCATGCCTTCTTTGTTTCACAGCATGTTTGACTATTAAAAGAAAACACTGTCTCTAGCTTTCAATCTTTCCAACGATAACACTGGCTGAAGTGAAAAGGTGCTGAGCACTTTTTGAGAAGGTGCAGAGCTCTGTTAGTTCCCATGAAGGCAGTGTGACCATGCAGGGACAGGCTTCTGATGCTGAAGCACATCTGCAGCTTTCAGATTGCAATGATTCTGTGTACTAAAACTGCCCTGCTGGTACTCAGTCTAATCAGTACCACGTGCCCCATCTCTCATGTAAGCATGTTTTGGAGAATACTTTCTACAATAGCTCATCTGTGGATTCAACCACAAAAGAAATGTCTTGCTTATGTTGCACTCCCTTTCCTTCCTGCCTCCACAAAATAAAATTAACTGTTTCTTCAGTTATCAGCAGCCTGCCTCACTCTCTTCTTCAGTCTGACCATTTTCAGCATCCCTCCAGGGTTACTGTATTGCTAAATTCCCTATATGCACATAAATGCATGTACTTGCAAATATAAATATATCATGATAGTTTCCTGTTGCCATGCAAACTGGAAACAAATATGGAATACATCTGTCTCATAAAGCCTCTACGGAACATTCTATCACTGAAAAGCTAGTGGTTCTAACACATACATATCTGAAATCAACAGAACCATATTAATTGTTCAATAATTTCAATAACAAAATTAGTATTTTTCCAGCCAGACTTTAATATTCTAAAAATATGAAAATGAAATTTTTTTAAATTAAAAACTCTCTAGCTGTTTTCTTACTTTTACATTCCCACTATCAACTAAGTCACATAGCCATTCACCAGTATCCCTGAGGAAGCTTTCTATCCACAGTTAGGGCTTATCACCTTTCCCTGGGAAAATTGTTTTGGAAAAAAGATTTATTTATCCTGTATCTTTGTTAAAGGCTTGCAGGTTCTCCTTTTATTTATTTTCTCACTTTTAACTTCATGGACTCCTGGAAAAAACAGGCTTTTCTGATCCTTTCATATTGGCCTCTCCATATAATTTCCTCTGCTGAAACAAAAGACTGGTGGTATTACCACCCTGCTCTCAATACCTCACTTTGCTAAAATGAGTCTGATTTTGATATGAACCATTGTTTCATCTTTTTAATTGGAATATGAACAGGCTTCTGGTATGCTTCTCCAGTACACTCTGAAAAAAATCACATACTGGTTTGTGTTTTAATTTTCAGAGAGCTCACCAGTCTTTTTAGGTTACTGTACTGTTGTTTACACAGTGTCACTCCTGAATGGTGGAGGAGGACCCTCAGACTTGACACAGGAAATCATTAAAATTCCTAGTATTCTTGAAGAAAACTTAGACACAGTTCCTGCCTCTTCCCACTTCCCTTCCAAAAAGCTATAAAATGCCACCTACAACACTTTACAAACTTTCTCCAGGAGATGGACTATTCCATAGGATTGATCAAAAGTGCACTTTTTAAAGTCAATCATACACCGTATGTCAATTTGTGAAAAACAAATGGAATGCCTTTGTCATTTCCTTAGCAATATTTTGCTGTGCTTAAAAGCTTCCTGTGGAACTAAAGATATTTAATTAGCATTAATCAGTTAATCCTCAGAACCCATTTGTGAGTTATTCTTACATTTTGAAGTTGAGCAAATAAAGACAAAGATCAAATGGCTTATTTTGAGTCACAACAGATACAGTAATGTTTGTATTTCAGCAATATGCAAAGACTGCATCTGAGATTTATACCTCAGGGATTGCACAAATGAACAGTTTCCAGCCCCACAGAACTTAAATTCTAAATGAAGACAAATAAGGGATTATGGTGAAAATGGAGGCACAGAGGGGTAAAGTGACTTTCCTATAGTCACAGAGACAGAAATCCTGATCTCTGATGCCACACTGAGATAAACACAGTATAAATGTCAAACCTGCTTGCTAGATAAAGTCCAGACATGTAATTCTGTGCCAGAGGAACCAAACTACCCTTTTCTTCCCACCACCAACCTTTTCTCATTCCTCTTCCTTTTTTATATGGTCTTAATCTCATACATTATTACAAATGTTTTCTGATACCTAGATATAGTCTTGGATGGGAAACAAAGCTTTAGGTTTCTCAGAGGAGAGACACATGTTCCCGTGTAACAGATATATAATCAGCCGGAAGAACATGACCCCTTTAGCCCTTGAAGCTGCCAAGACTTTATAACATATGTCCCATCAATATTTTGGCAGAGCTATTCCAGTAATGATTGCAAGGAAGCAATAAATTGGGAAACACCTATTATAAAGCTTCTTATGTGCAAGTCCACAAGAAGATATATTAAATGTTTGCATTTTTTGTATTCCTTTTATTTCAGTTAGCAACATAGAGAGACAGCATAGGTTCCTCTCAAAAAAACCCAGCAAGTCAAGCAGGCTTTATAAACAACTGAGAGAGTTAATGATAAAATGACATCCAACAGGAAATTATCAGGATTATTAAGTTGTTCCTTCTTTTTTTTTACAGTTTAATTCACTTCAGAATTTATACGAAAGATTAAATTGCCCATATAACAAGATTTGGGGTGTGTTATTGGGCATACTTGATTATCAAGAGTTAAAGTCCTAACGGAAGTCATATTGCACAAAGCATGAACTATTGTGATTGCACAATAGTACCCTCTGGGTACAATGAGACCTGCCATGGCTTAGCCACATTCATGGGAGAGCAACAACTATCTACCATATTCCTTCCTCTCATTCCCCAATCAGACAAAAAGTGTGGACAAGTAGGCAGCGCGGGTCAATCCTTGGTTCCGTGCATGACTAGAACATAAGTGAGATTGTGTGAGACAAAGTAAAATGTGAAATAAATGCAATTTTTAAAATATTGCAGTCTTTGAAAGAAAGCAAAAGATTATTGTGTCTTCCACAAGTTACCTGCACTGCTCCTAAGATGGCTCAGGAAAGAGTCTTCTGTTAGCTATAAGATTATGCCTTGTCAGGTTTGACCTAAGGTTTATATTGACTATTTGATAATTGAATATTTGGATGTCTCCTTATAAAGATTAAAAATAAATGTTTTCTTATTGTGGTCTTAAAAATAAAGGCAGTTTTCCCTCCTCCTTCACCTAGGTTTAAAAAAAAACAGCAATTTTTTTCTATAAGACAAGTGTTTTTATACAAGAGCCATGTCTTGTTAAACTGGGTCTAAAGCAATTAACCTATTTCTTACTGACAGATTTAATTGTAATTTGACCTAATTGAAGACTAGAACCTGTGCTACACCTGTCTGAATTACCTTTTTCTATTGAGCCTGAAAAAAGATCACAGCTGGAACAGGCTGTGCAGAGGAATTAAAGGAGGGGTTGCAATGCTTTTGGATGAGTGCTTTGGAGGCCAAGTTTTTCCAGGAGATAGAGAGATGTTGATTTCAGTGTGCAAAGAATGAGTTGCTTCTAACCTCTCCCTGGGTAACCATCAATCAAATTACTCCAGATATACATCAGTATTAGTTACAAGAGAAAAAAGTAATCTAATTTTAAGGAATGATTCAGAACTTAAAGAAAACTGAGAGAAAAGCTTTACTTTAATAGTTTCCAATCCACTGATTTCTAAGAGTTTCAGGCAACTGCAGTAATATAGAGGTCTTGCTCTCTCTATCATTTGTTTATCACTCTCTGTTATGAAAACATGGAAACATATTTGGAATGCAACTAGATTCTCCTGTGCTCCTGTGAACTGAACTAATGTGACCAGGAATTCCATGTTACATAGTTCATCCCGTTTTTCAGTCTAGGGTAAATCATATAATCAGAAATTCAGTATGTAATTTGTGCTGTGTCTTGTTTTTTTTTAAAAAAGTATTTTGAATAATCCCTTCTTTTTATAGACAGCTTGTTCAGCATTTCAGCTGAATAATCAGGATATATATATATATATGTAAGTGTATGTATATGACAAAATGTTACACCTATAAAGAGTTCAAAGATCTTTTCTATACTACATCTATTATGTATTTGAGCTTGTTTGGAGACTGCCCAGATGTGTCTCTTTTCTATTTTAGAGTCCTGCCCTAAATTGCAGACAACCAAAAGTGGGAGGCAGTCTGAGTACTCCCAGAAAAATATAAATACTTTGTAGCAACTTGTTGGAGCAGAAGAATTTGCTTGACTGAACCAAGGTCTGTGGCATTTGTCATTCTGGTAGAGCTTGTTTTGACTACACTGGAGACTGCATGGGATGATTGAGCATTTTGGTTTTCTCCTCTTTTGCCTGAAAAATGACCAGCAACCAGAACTATCACATTCTGACAGATGGAAAACAACTGCTCAGCTGATTCTGTAAGAATTTAGGGTTTTCTTTTTGCTTTGGTGGATGCTCAAGGATAGACTTCTACTTCTGCTGCATATAAAGCGTCCTTCCTGTTGTGAAGGTAGGAGCAGGAGAGAACAGAGATATTTTGAGATCTGACTTTGCTCACGTATTACTGACCTACAGCCTAATGGTACAAAGAGAGCCTATGACCCCATAAATTCTGCAAGTTGTAAAAGGCCATGGCTATGTCAACTGATTCATTTCTCTCTTACTGGAAAACTGACTTTGCTACAGTAACAGGCTGTACTTTAAAGGTCACAGTGAACAGGGCTCTGGTAAATCAGGCTTGACAACCACATAGTGAGTCCATGATAACAAAACAAGCAGCTTTAAAATAAGTACACAATAAAGCAGGTAGAACAGCCCCAAATCTATTTGAGCCTGATTAGAACAGGAAAAATATAAGTAGGAAAGCAGCACATTTTCTGCTGTCTGGGGCATTTGTCAAGTGTCCATCACAGTATTAATTCCAGGAGGAAAGGAATCTATACAGTTCTCTATGCCATATACTTACTACTAGATCTGCTCACTCCTTCAGAGAAAAACATTTACATTCCTAAAAATAAATTATGTTCAAACTTCCTGCCCATAATGGTAACAGCAGTTGTCACCTATTATAAGACTGAAAATAGGATTATGAGATTAACTACATTCAAATAAAATTTTAAATACCAGATCTTCTGGAATAACAAAGCAATGTTTGACAGATGAACAAGTGAGAGAGTTTGGCAAGAATATGCTTCTGGCTTCCACAGAGAGCCAATAAACAAGTGTTTTACTCTCAAGATGCACTAAATTGAGTGTAGGGTTGATTATTGCTTTCTGTGTATTTTAAGCATGCATAGACTCACACTTCCTTTATATAATCCAGCTTTATCTGCATACTCTATTTGCTTGTTTGTCTCAGCAGTCAGAAAGGAACACACTGCATCCCCAAGGCCTTGGTATAACTTTCATGTTTCTTACCTAACTTCCAATATAAGAATTTCATAAAGAAAATACAGCCAATTTCTATATAGAAAGGCCTGCCTTGGGGAGCATTCTCTTTTATTTTGGGTTAATTTTATTCTTACTCCACTATTGTAAAATAAGTCTGAACACTACACACCCTTAACTATAACTAATTTAGCAGGAAGATAAAGGTATTCAGCACTAACTAGGATCTCTGCATCTAAAGAATAATTTCTGTTTATCAAACAACCCGTGCTATAATCCTAACTACTCGTATTATTGAAATACTGTGATGTTCTGGTTTCAACTGAATGTATATTTTGTTCTTTATCTCAAGCTTTAGTCTGAAATTAACGTACTGTACCTTAAATGACTGCTAACTATAGACCTAAAGAACAATGTCAGAGTGCCTTTTTTCTCCAACTCCTTTGAGCTACTGTAATCATCCCAACAGCGCCTAACTCAAGTAATAAAATTTGGATTATGTTTGTTTTCCACTATCACAGTGTCACAGATTACTTGCTAGAAACAATTAGGCACTGGATATGTCTATTTTGTAAATAAGGTACACTGCAGAGATTCATGAGCTAGTGCTACCTTCAACTGGTACTGTTACATGGCATAACACAGTGCCAGCAGAGGTACCAGCTTAGGTACAAAAAAATCCAATTAATTATGTTTAATATCTGCTTTGAATACAAATAATTAATTTTTCATTAAAAATAAGACCAGGATGCCAAAATACTCTATGTGTAATGGTGACTAAAATTTTAGATTGTATTACATGAATGGAGAAAAAAAAAAAAAACATTTCAGGAAGGCTGCTGCAATTTTTCTTCCATTAAGAAGAGTTTAGATAAAAGGTGTATGACTGAGTAGACAAGCCAGAAAAATGTCAACTGATCCACTGTAGAGAAGCTTTTAAAAAACTGTAAGTAGTTATACTTTGATATCACAAATAAAGCACTCCACATAGACTGGAATGCTTGGTTAGTTGTATGTGACTTTTTCATTGATGTGATATGAAAACTCCCAAGGCAATTTCTAAACTTTATCTAAGACTTCCTTTTCCTCATTTAAAGCTGAATTATTTCCTTCTATGGTTTTATCAGTGGGCCAGAAAGGCTGATAAGATTGCTTCCTTCCTCTCTTAGATATGTTTGGACTTCTGCCATCCTGTCTTGAAAAGTAATACATTTGCTTTCCTGTGCTGTGTAGAAGCAACAAGAGGTGACTACCTTCATTCATAAAGTGTAGCTGGAACATTAACACAAGCAATAGAAAATCAAACTAAGAGACAGGTTTGCATTTCAGCCACTCAAATTCTCAGCCATTGAACCTATTATAATGCACTGCTATAAGGACAACTGCAGGAACATCATGAAGCAAAACTCTTCTTAGAGGACTGCCTGACCCTCAACTACTGTGAACTCTCTTCACAAGGGTAAGGGTTCTAAACTCTCCTATTACCTTTTCCTTATTATTCCACTCTTCCCTCCTCTTTCCCATTACACAGTTTTGATACAGAGCTCTATTCTTATCAGTTCTTTGCACAGCAGAATGAAGTAGGTGCGAGGGAGATGAAAGCATGACCTCATTTAATCGTGCACTGTTCCTCTCCTATGAGGGAGAATTTCTAGGGTGGCAGCCAAATGTGATTCTGCACTTTGTGGCATAATGGGAAAGCTCTTTCCCTTCCTGCTTCATCCCCACAGCAGGAAGAAGTTTCGGACTTAAGAGAATCTTCAGTATTTATCATCATGCTCTCGCATCCCATATTGGACATCAGCCCAAGATGTGAGTGAGTGCAGCAGCTACAGGGAGCTCGATACAGCTCTTAAATACATGTTAAGAGGCGCGAATCATTACAGTTATCTGTTTCCTGAGCATAAGCACAAAGGCAGCAGCTGTTTTTAGAAGATAAACAATATCACATCCTCCTGGAACTAAAATAATCAGTCCTGAACTGCTATGTATTGCTTTAAATAAAAGAGACTCCCTCCCATTAATTAATAAAATTCCCACAGCTTTTTTTCTGTCAGTTTGCACCATATTTAATCTGTGAGACCATCTTCTAATATAATCAGCCTCAGTCTGATGTAGCATTCTCATATCTTTGCCAAAAACACCTTCTGCAGCACTTGATGCTACTTTGTGTGGCTTACTATGCACCTTCCTCAGGATGAAGTAACCCCAAAGTCCCTGTCCAGCCCCTCCTACCTTCCTGCTGGTACATGGCCACCTTTCTCCTCTAAGTTAATGTCTGTACTCCAGTCTCCTTGTTCACACTATTTTCCAGCCCTCTCTTCCTCTTTTCCTCTCCTCCTTTCCTTTATGTCCAACATCACTCATCCTCTGAATTCCTTCTTTGGATCAAAGCACAGTCCATTCACATCACTTGAGATGCTCTCCCTTGGGAGGCTGTGCTAGAACTACCATTATATCCTTTGTGGTTACTCACCATCCCTGCTCCAATGAATACAGAGATGCTGCAGAGCTCTAGGCATATCTTTGATTGTCCTAGAAAACCTGTGACACATTTCCTGCCAAAAAAAACTATTACAAGAAGGGTGGAAAAGGCTGCCTGTGCCTATGTCATATTACACCAGAAATTTTTTTCATGGTATGGCTTTTACTTACAGGCAGTATCTGCATAATAATGCAAACAATTAAAAAATTTAACCAAGTTACTCTGAAGAAAAAATACACATATATTTAAGTATTTATATACATAGATATACATATATACTTACACACATATATAGCAGTACTTATATAAAAGTGGATTAATTATTTGTTTGGGGTTTTTTTCTTTATTTCTTAAATTCTATAAAAGCCTAAGTAAACAAATTATATCCTGACAAGGCTCAAAAAATAGTCCCATCCATTCAACTGCTGAGAGCTGGAGTTGAAAGAATATGGAACAAATTAAATTCCTAAATTATGATACAGTTAAGTTGAATATGGCTTGGAAAAACAGCACTTCTAGTGAAAACCAACCTCTTGAGGAAATTTAAGAGGTGAAGTCATAATGTGGGCTACTTACTGCCAGAAGAAAACAATATCATTCCATGCTGAAAGGCTATTTGATCTGGCAATAATCTGAATATTGGTGTATTAAAAGTATTATTCTTCAAAAGATTTTAGTTTTCAGATGCATTAAAAACTAAGTTTTAACTTCAAAATCTCAGTCTTGTATCCTTATCACAGCAAAAAGCAATACAAGCAGGGTAAGAGAAGCAACACATCAAGAAATCTTGCAAAGTAATTTGGTTTAATTTTCCATGAAATAAAAATATGTGGTCTAGTGGTCTGGGTACAGTAGCAAAAGCCAGGAATTTCATATTTCTAATCCTGCCTGGATCAACCAATGGCCTTAAGAAAGCTCTGTTGACCTATCTGCCTTAGTTTTTCAGAGTGGAAAAAGTTCAGTAAGAAGCAATTATAATAATCTAATTAATTTCTTACTACAAAGGAAGAGATCCATAATTTTCCAATGGAACAGAAAGATTTCCCTAAATTGATCTGTTAAGGAATCATACCAAAACAGTACAGAATAAAATACTTACTTCCCTTGTGGATATCAGCCAAAGTTGGGCCTTTGTGGAAAAGGCCCAAAAAAGTAGCACAGACTGAAAAAACACAGGTTCCACAGAAAAAGAAAAATGTTCTATAGGAACATTATGTGTTTAAAAAAACTATGCAGCTTTCTAGAGAATCAGAGCCTTTATTTGGAAATTTTAGGACTTTATAGAAGAAATATAAATTTCTATTGATTATTATTATCTGATATTTATAGATAGCTTGACATTTTCTGTCAGAACTGGAAATACATCCTTTAAAGAGAATCAAACTTTCATGCTTGAAGCTTTGTTTCTTGTTTAGCTTTTACAGTAGAATTCTACTTAGGAAGTTCTTTACCCTTGCTTTTACACTTGGCAACTTAAATATAACAGAAAGTAAATTTATGGATTATAGAAGGTGAATGAACATCACTGTATATTTGAAACTGAGTCTTGATCTTACGGCTCTAGGAGACATTTCTTCTGGTTTCGCTTTTCATCTGTGGTACAAAGTTGTCACTTCATAGGATGTTATCTTGGAATCAGTTCTAAAAGCCTGCACAATCCCAACAGTCAGCACTTCTGAGAAAATGATGTAACATTCTCTGCTCCCCCCAACTCCACGTAGTATCACTGAACCCCTGTGTTTGTTGAAAGACGCTGCTGTTGGGCATCAGACAGGCTTCATCAGAGTCCCAGCTGGGTGAATTCAGTGGCAGAAGAATAATGCAGACTGCAGCTGGATGAATGCAAATTTGTATACTTTCAAAAATAGAAAAGTTAACTTCCTACCACTCCTTAGTGTATCAATTTTGCTATATTCATTTCATTAAACATTACATCACACATTAAATAAAAACCCTTAGATTCCCTCTGCTTTTATGAAGTTAGCCAGCACTTTAATATTGTACTGTACTGTATGGGAATGGAATGGGATCAGACTCCTGATAAAAGTTAGGAAACTGAAGAAACTTAGCTCAGAAGCAACCACACTAGCTTGTCTGAAGCTGGGGGCTTCTTTCCTCAAAATGCTTCCTCATTCCTCCTGTTACTTTTTAATGTAGTTTATGATCCACCTTACCTCAAATAGCATCTAAAATTGTAAATGGACTCCTAGATGCCCTCATATAATTTGCCTTTCTTTGCTAGTAATTTTACATCACCATTTTCTAAAGTAGGTTTCATAGGGAAAATGAAAACATTCACTTATGTGTAGGCTGAGCATACATATAGTTTTTAACTCCATGTTTTTCCTAATCCTTGGAGGGCCCTTACAGATACAGTCTGACTTTAGATTTAAAGGACTAAATTAGTCCCTGGAACAAATCTACTGACAAATACCATTCTACATGAAAAAAACATTCAACCCCCCAACCTTCAAAAGAAGATGTGCCAGTCTGAGTAATTGAATGTATCTATAAAACTATAACCCTAGTGATCTGACTTTTACAAAGTTATTGTTTTCTAGTTAATAAATCCAAACCACAGCTGATGGAATCATTATTCTCTGAGCCTATGAATGTCTACTGGCCACTGCATTCTTCAGGCAGCACAAATGCTGCCTGCGATTAGAGTGAAAGCACAGCCACTGCCAAACATCTGTGAGAAATTGAACACTATTCATTTATAATCTGAAACCTGAGTGGACAACTAGTTGTTGGCCTCTTCTGTCTAGACTAATGTTCCCTACCCCCATCTCCATGTAAAAGGGTTAGCCAAGAACCTGAAGGACAGAAAGAAAATGGTCCAAATGACTAACGCTTTTCATTCATGTAATCAGAGTTCACCTGCACACTATTTTCTTCCACCTCCATCAAAACATCACCAAGAGGGAAGCATGATTTTCAAGTTGACAGCTATGAAAACAAAATGCCTGGCGCAGGTTCTAAGGAAAGGCATGCCCTGGTTTTAATTTGTATTATGTTGAGGGCCTCTAAAAGTGAAAAAACATGTGGTATGCTCGAGGCCCCTTGCAGCTAAAAGACTGGAATAAAAGTATATTCATTTATGCCCTCACTTTATTTACAGCCCTTTCCACATGAAGGTGCTTTTTTAACAACTCAGAGTTTCACCCTTAACTTCTTCTTTGGGCTTTCACCTCTAGTAAAAACCTGTCATACAAAGAACACTAAGAAGCGTTAGCTACGCTTCCCAAATTATGCTTAGGCTGAAAAAAGATAAGTATACAAGTCCGTCATTTGACAGACTGCTAAAGTGATGTACGGTAATGTAATTTTAGAAAAAAAAGCGTAAGGGAGATGTCCATATTTACATGCCAACATTTTGAATTAAGAGAAACTACAGGTAGTTCGAGGCTGAATTTTGAAGGGTTGATCATTTAGAAATTCAACTAAGATTAATTACTCATTTACAACATAAACAAGTCTAGCTATGAAGTTGTACATATATAAGAAGACTGCTACATCCACTGCATCAGAGCAGCCATAATGATTAAATATCATTATATTGGTAATGTGGAAAGATTTTAATTCAGTTAATGAATACAAGCATGAAGCCAGCACAGCACAGTTAATAGGTCAAGATCTCAAAAGAGATGTTCCCTGATGAAACTGGAGTAACGCCATGACAGACCACAGTATCAATGGCAGAAAGATGGAGAAACACAATGCTGATGTGGTCTCATATATTTAATCCATTTTGAAAATCTACCTTTTTTGCAAATAAAGACCTGTGATTCTATACTTCAATCTCTGTCTTTTTCATCTGTGAGGTGAGGGGGTATCAGCTTGCAAGATGACCCTACTGTTATTTAAACAAAGCTTTTAGCATTTAATAATTATAATACAGTTACTTACCAAGTAGATTAGATATAGGAATTTGTGATTAACAAGACAAAATGCCTCTTTTTTAGTTCACATGGCATCACCTCTACAGAGAACTGGATTTTTGTTCTTTTAAAAATGTTAAGTAAATCTGTGAATTCTACTGTACTTTTATCCATTTTAATATTGCAAATGTTCTGATTCCTGAGGAGTGCTTTTTTATTTTAATGACACAGTATCTAATAAGTTTATGATAAATCCTTAATCATATTCCTCATGTTTAGCTTTTGCTCTTGGGTATGAAACCAGAAATGGTCACAGAACTGTAAGCCTGGAGAAAAGTCAAAGAGACAGTAAAAAAAAATAAAGCAAGTACACGTAACTGCCAAGAAGACTGCTGATAAGCACATCACAGTGGGTGCAGTAATTGCACAGTACAGTTATGACCACCCTCAAAGCTTGAATGGAAACTTGATATTTAACTGAACAGAGACACAAAGTTTGTAAATACATTACAGCTCACTGCTAGTAAAATCGTTTGGGTTTTATTACCATAGAGTCTAGACCTAATTGGGATTGGAATTAAAATCTTCATAGGTACAATGCAGTTAATATAGAAGATAATATTTGACAAATATACCTTCCCAAGAAAACATACACTCTAAAAAGGACAGAAGGAAATCTGGAAGAAAGATGGTATTTTTCCATTTTACAGGTTGGAAACTAAAACACAAAATGTTTTTAAGCTAAACCCAAAATATAATGATTTCTATGAGCTTTGGCTAGACTCTTGGATTATATCAACGTTGTTTCCAAATGTCACCTCACTAACTGCCAGCCCATACACAGCTCAGTGCAAGGGGTTTTGGCAAGACAGTGTGACAGTGCAGGCTGCCCTGTGGAATATGTGATACAGGCAGCAGAAACATCACTGCTCATCACCATCAAAGTCTGCAAGGACAGACTGGAGAACTCTGCAAATCTGGGTGTTTCTGGAGACTTCCCTTAGTTTACCAACAGCGTGTCCTTAAGACTCCCTGAGGGCAATAAAATGTTAAGACTAAAGATCATGATGGAATTTGGCTTTAAGGACACTGTCACAGATGTATTTTTATTGACACATGACATAACTCAGTGTTATATAAGGATGTGAATTTAGACGTAATCTTCCCATAATTTGGAAATAACCTCTTCCTCTAGCTTGAGTCCTTAAGAAATTAAATAGTTCAGTGCATGCAAGTTCAGGCGCTTCTCTATGTTTCAATACTGTAAAAGTAGGGCAAGAAATCTCATTAAAATGTGCACAAGTTAAAGAACAGCTCTATGTCAGGTGGGGCTGCAGGATCAGATCTGATTAAATGCCCCTTTTGCTCAGACTTCATTCTCCAGACATCCCTCCGCTGGTCTGACTCTGTGCACACAATCCTAGGTATGTCTGTTTGAGGTATACAGACATTCCCTCAACACATCAAAGTGGGAGTTTTTACCCTTTATGGAAGATTAGGAGAAATTCGCATTGCAATGATTTAAGAAGACTACAATTAATGAACTAAATCCAACCAAATCCATGACACTGCCAAGTAAAACTAAAGAATTCAAGGTTGTCTGTACATTCCATTCTTCACAGAACTTTGTCAGTCAGCTCACACTTCTTGCAAACACAATGGATCTGTGACTGCTAGACTTAGTTTTGTACTTTGTTGTTTAATTTTGATCACTATTTTGAAAAGAAAAATGTTATGATAATTTATATTTACATTCTCATTGAGTCCACAGTGCATTTCATAATGTGTTTTTTAGACTCTTAAATGGAAATGTTCATTATTAATATTACAATTTCCATTCTATTTACACATAAAAAATTACAGCGCTGTTGCTACAAGATTTCTGGTAAGTGTGGACCAAAGTATTTGCAAAAGATGTGTTAGCTGCTTTCTGTTCTCAGCAGGGGACATTAAGCCAACACTGTAAAGCTACAATAAATATACCATTACAATGTCAGATTTATACAATGTCTTTGCTTGAGACATTGGATTAACAAGTAATATGTAGCCACAGGTCCCCTGAAAAATCAAAGTTCAACCAGTCTACAATGTGTCTTACAAAATAACCTTTAGTGCTGCAGTTTCTGCAGGCTTTATGTGGCCTGTTAAAATCTGCACAATAGGCCAAAGAAAATAAAGTGTAACATTTTTACTATTTTTAAACCACACATTCTGTAATCCTGCAACCTTTGACAGCTTCTTAGTTATTTTTAATAATGTCTATGATCATCTTTCTTCTTTAGTATTTTTTTAAGTTTCCAACACTGCAAACTACCTGCCTTTAGAAAGTAATGCGCTGATATTAACAGGACATTTTCATCCTCAAAAAGGTATCTCTAGTAGAGAAGGTACCATACCCATATAATAATGAAATGACATACAGAGACTGTAGCAATCACACTATGAAAAATTCGTTAATACTGCTTAAAGCTTACCAGCTTCCTTTCATAATTTTTACTGCCTCATTTCAGAAAGTATTAAAGAACTGAACAATGCAAAGGTATTTTTCAAAGTGAAACCTATAGCTCATGATCTAGCATTTGCCACTAATGTGAACAAATAGTACTTTAATATACGATGCTGTGAAAAAAGTCCGTGAAAAAGCTCATATGAATTTTCACCAGCTTAGTGTCAGACATTCAACCAAAATCTATAGGCTCCTGGTGCGATCATATGGAGAGGGTTTACACTTTTCCACACTGCCACCATTTTCTGTGGTTCACATGGAGCAGGGAAATACTGAATACAAGATTCTCACTGCCCACCCTGTGGTAAAATTCTATGTTCTGCATATACAGTTTTGTTTTGTTTTGTTTTGTTTTGTTTTGTTTTGTTTTGTTTTGTTTTTCTGCAAAGTATAGTCACAGATTTAAGGACTGAAGATGAGAGTAAGCCCATGAGAAGTTCTAGATGCTAGGAGATTTGGACAAAGATCAGATGCCTCTGAATCTGCCTGACAATTTTATATCTTTCTGTAGTATGAACATTTTTTGGTGAGTTGAAGTACCTCTTTTCCTACTAGTACTCCAGTTAAGACCTCCTGATACAAATCCTAGTTAGCTCTCAGTTTATTCCTGTTAATCAGGAATTCTTGGAACAATACAAATGCATTTGTATTTTTAACACACAATATGTCTTTTCCATCTGCAGGACCCTTATTTAAGCTACTTGCCTCTCCTGATGGCTAAACTGTTTTATTATTCTCAGTTCATTACATGGATTTGTTAATCATATTCTTGTTAGAGTATGAGATGATACTGGGACTTCTGCCTTCAGAAAACACGCCAAAGAAACAGGATATCAGAAATAAAATTAAAACTTAAATTAGTATCTTTTACACTTTTAGCATTTGTTATCACTGTAACAAAACGTGTGAGTTGTGAACAATTTAGCAGTTTAAGAAACTATTTCTCATAAATGAAGGCCTTGCATTCCCAGTGTAGACAATAGATGCAGAGTACAGCGCAGTGCCAGAACAGGTTGTAATTTTGAACTCTGTAGTGACCACCTCATAAAAGAGTACAAGTGAAATATAAGTGAAATGGAGAAGAGCCAGGAAGCAGAGGTGCAATGTTGCCTGGAGGGTAAGCTGGTCATAACAACTCAGCTAATCAACAGTTTAACCTATCTCCTGCTAAACCAACGTTGCGTTTCAGTTGATAATGCAACTTCTCAGCACCGCTGTTTCAGAACAAGTTGTACTTGGCAGACTGCCATGGTGCTGAGTGATCCTCCTCCTGCAGGATTCCAGAGCTTCCACAAACACAACAGGTCACTTTCCACTAATGTGACATAAAAGAAAGAGATTGAAAATGTCAGTGTTGACATTGGTTGCTTGCTGAAAGCAGTATGAAGAACCCAGCTCTGTTTACAATGCTGAAGTTAAAGGGAAATCACAAAACTCCCTGCTTCTGAGTTCACCTCTCCCACGCGCAGACACACTGAACAGCTGGCTGGAGGTTGAAAAAAGTGACCACAAAGTGATGAATCAGAATAATTTTTAATGAGCACACATCTAGCTTTAGGATGCTTTTCAAATGCTGTATTGCCCTGCTGCCAGTGATAACCTAACTCTACCTGTGGTACTGCAAGGAACACACAAGTATCTACCAACACACACTTTGGGTATTTCTTTTGGCCTGCTTATCAGTGAAAACACCTCTTGTAGCATTTTGTACATTTGAAGGATTTATTTTTTTCTGTAAAATATTCAATAAATACAAGGAAAGGCTGAGAGAGTTGGGTTTGTTCAGCCTTGAATAAAGAAGATTAAGGAGAGATGTCATCACCATGTCCCAGTACTTGTAGGGCAAAGATAAAGAAGATGGAGACTCCCTTTTTATAAGGAGTCACATGGAAAAGATGATGTGTAGTGGGTACAAGTTACTCCTGAGGACAGGAAAATTTTTCACAAGAACAACCAGCCGTCAGATTAACCTTCCCAGGGAAGTGGTAGATTCCCCAACACTGGGAACTTTTAAGACTCAGCTGGCCACAGTGCTGGGCCATCCTGTCTAGACCATGCTTTTAACAAGAAAGGTTGGACCAGCATAGTTTTGCTTTCTAAACAGCTGGAATCTTGCATAAATAAATACCATGTGTTTGAATGTTGGCTAATAATATGGCTAATAATAATAATGGCTAATTAGGGAACTTCCAAAATGCCGTACTAATTTACAAAAAGCAAAGCTAGCTACTGAAGACAGAGTGCAGGAAGTCATTCAGGGTAAGAGGATTCAATAAAAAATCACAGAAAAAAGCTTCACATTAGCATGCAAAATTTTATTAGAATATTTGCTATATGTTTTATTCTCCTATTTTGCTCAGTTGCAAGACATGTAGTTCAATAAAATCAGAGTAGTGTCAAGGAATAGGGTATCTCTGACCTGCAGGCTGAAATGTATCATGGAAATACTCAAACCTGTCTTATAGGGTTAGTTCAGGTACCAAAAGCAGTCTAGCTGGGGTGTCAGGGAATTCAGTTAGGCAATTTATGCTAGCAAATAAAACCCTACCCTTGTTTAAGATGACTCAAATAATCCATTATAACAATAACTCAGGAATGCTGGGCAGTTTACAATGGTACTATCATGTTTTTTTATCTAATAACAACATATTAATACTTAATTAAGATTTCCTGAAACCAAAGATTTGCCCACAGCACAATGTAGGGCACAGCAGCAATACCTGCCATTACCTATGCTAGACTCAAACTGGAGGTTGCAGGGAATGTTTACACAGCACAATGTTGGGCAAAGGAGCTGTGTTGCTGTTTTGCAAAGGCTGTTGACCTGGTAAGCCTAAGCAGAGTGCTGTTAATGTAGCTGTGCTGCTTTCAGGACCTGAGCGACCTCTGCACCGGGCAGCACCATGTAAACATCCGTGAGACCCTCTGTTTACAGCAAGCATAACAACCATGTAAGCTTCTCAGGTCACCTTTCTCATATACTGTAAGGTACTTCAGAAGAGATATTTCTCTAGGCAAGAAGGCAGATGAAGGCTTTACATTTACCCAGTATTAGGCATCTCCACTGAGATGACCCACTGCTTTTTAAACAAAAGCCAAGCTGTGATGTGTGCCAGCTGAGCAGCAGCTTAATGATACAGCTAAAGGTATTTGCTGTTTGCTTGTGGCAAAAAATGTTAGCGGCCCTGGCCCTCAGGCCCCAGCCCCAACTTTCCCAATCCCTTTTGTGTCATGAAACAGCCTAAAATGTTTGACATCCTATCTCCAAATTCCTGCTACAGAAGTTAAACTGTTTGTTTGTGTCTTACTACTCCAGTACTTATAAAGTAAGTCTTGCTCAATCGCTGCTGCTGTACCAACAGAGAAACTTGTGGCCATCGTCTGTGAAACCGAAGGCTCGCCTTGCTTGACAAATACATATTTATTCTTTTGACCAGATATCACAGTGGCTTCTTTTGCAAAACAAGTGCTTCTTCCAATTATGCACTCTCATTCCTCTGTTCCTGATTTCTTTCCTGTAATACGCTTCTAAGTTTAATATCATGTCATGATTATATGTAGAGAATTGCATAGGGAAAAGTTGAGATGTAAACAGGAGACAAAATTCGTATTTGGCAAACGCTATTTTTAAATAACCTTTGCTTCTTCATTTTTAAGGTGACCTTGAACTTTTTTTTTTTTTTTTCTACAATAGTTTATTATTTGTAGAAGGATTATTTTCTTATTGGGCATAACCATTGGTAATAGTTCAAGGCAAAAGTTACACTCAAGCCGGGAAAGATAACTGAAAGGAGCATTACACCTTGATAAAAGCATGCAAGATAAACATGAAAAAAAAAGGGAATAAAAAGGAAAAAAAGAAGTATACTGTGAACCGAGATTACAGATCTGGTGGTGTTCAAATCTACATTTTTGTCTTGCAGCAACTAGTGATAAGGCATTGAGCAATTGTTACTTCAGCTGTGGTAGGACAGTAACACACAAACAAAAGGTCCTTAGTGCTTCTGTTCCTTAAACCCCAGCCTGTGCTTGTGAGATGGTTTTTCTTTTTCCTTTTTTTCATTCTCTCAAGCCTAACTCACAGAATCTGTAATCCTCAATACAGTAATATGTTCCTACTGTAAAAAAAGCAAAGGACATTTCTGTCAGTTAAGAATCTAAATCAGACCTGCACTTAAATTTTTGTCAATATCCATTTGTGTATTCTATTCAAAAGCAACAAAAACTCCTACAGAGCTCTGTCTTAAGAGAAACTGAAAAGATCATCTGCTGTGTCTTTCAGTCTGGTTTCGGTAGCAAATATAAATACAGTGCATTCCACCACGGAAGTATTGATATGAATCACCCCATGTAAGAAAAGGTGTATTAGAAGAGAATGAATCATTGTTTGCTCCATGCAGAACTCCAGCACATTGTAGGTACAAGAATTATTCACCCAGATGTGTAGTAACTTCACTAAAACACTCTTCTGAAGTATTTTAGCCATAGACACAGTCTCCTCCTGGAATTTATGACTACCTTACTTTGTAAACAGATATTCCATTCTGTACATGCTGATACAAACAAAATCACTGTAAGCAAAATAGTCAATCTGGTATTATAAGGTGCAGGTCTCTTTTTTCTCTTGGTAGTCTGCCCACACAGAGTGAAAGCACTCAATCTCATTTCATCTCAGAAATGAAACATTACTAACCCTGGTTAACATTCAGATGGGAAATCATAAAATACGGAATCACAGCTGATGTATAACAAAGAATTGTGATTGACTTCAATACATGTTAGGCCTCATACATAAAAAGATTTACTTTATTTAGTTCTACTATAGCTGCTAAATTGACATGGAAGTAAAAGAAAACAAGAATGATTAATTTCTATGCTCCAGAAATGTAATAATTTAGAAGATAAATGTTATTTTCCACTTCTAGAAAAGACAGGCAAGAAAATAAAAATTATCAGGATCACTCTTCCTTTATGCTTCAATTCATGAAGAAATCTAGAAACTATTTTAGTTTTCAAAACTGAAAATATACAGTGTCAACAGTTAAGTTACAAGAAAGGATACACCTTCAGCAAAGAAAAAAAAATATTTCAAGAAACACATGTAACGTTTTCTTAACATAAACCAGTGCTATTTATAGGTAATTCTGTACTCTGCTAAAGGGACAGATGTTTGCAGGAGTGAGTTGCATACTTCGCTCTGTCCATGTGTGAAGCAATACAACTTGTAATAGCTGCTTTTATTTCCCTTTTCTAGAGCACCTTTGTTATGGCTTTATGTCTATGTTATACAGCTAGTAGAGATGGCTCACATGTAAATACTTACATTATTACACAAGAGCTGCCTTGGTGTCAATTTTTTAGTTAGACTTTTTTTTTTTTTTTTTTTTTTTTTTTAAGAAATTGTGCCTCTAGATTCAATTGCTTTTGAAAATTCTCAAATACTTTACAAAGTCAAAAAAAGCAGTCAACTACTGTTGACTGAGTGCACTACTGTTGTGCCATGACTACAGCTGGCTGCATTCCAGCCCAATATATTGACTCATGAACTCTGTGCCCCCTTGTTATTCTTATAAAATCTTGGTCTTGTGCATGAGTCAAAAGCTTAGGATTCTCTTCAACAACAAAATTTCTAGAGTCTTGTTCTTGATTGTCAGCTAATCACCTGTGAACTCCCAGCAAATATTTGGAAAACAAGCCAGAACAGTTGTGTTGACTCAACAGTGCACTATACCACCTTTCGGTCAGGTAATGTACACAACAGGAGTCTCTCCCATTAAAGACACTGCCAAAGGGCCAAATTCTTGCGCTCTCTGGCAGTTCAGAAGAATTGCTCTTTTGGGTGCTTTAAAATTTACAGAAATGTATTCAATCATGCTTCTGCTCATCCAGGCAGGCTCTAATACCCTTTATTTCCTTCAAATGAAGTCCTAAACACATGGGAACACAGAAAAATGAAGGCCACTTAGAAAAAATTCTCTTTCCTTTTTATAATTCTATGTATCTAACTGCTCTTAAGAATGTTCCTTTCACTCATTTCATCTTAATATTTTTCATGCACTGATTGTTACATATGTGCAAACATTTCAGTTTGAACAGACAGCTCATAACCAATTATTTTAGCACTCTCTAGATACAGAAAGTCCAAAAATTTATCAACAGTTATGGAAATAAAGTGCACCAATTTTTTGCATGACAATTTGGACAAGCAAATTCAGGCTGCATATAACCATCCATGGGCGTAAAAACTTTCAGAAGACACTCATGAAAAATGTGGTTCTTATCAGAGGTTCAACAGGGTAGGCTTTCCCTATTATATTTGTAATAAAATAATTAGGAGTCTTTGTCACCTGTTCCTCAGTTTTGAGCAAATTCATGTTTGAGTTTTAGCAAAGCAACTTTAGACATCACCAGGTTTCAATGCTTTGACATCCTAATCAGTTGTAGCTCATCAAGCAATATTCAGAAATATTTCCTGTAACATTAATCAAGAAATCATTTCATAAATACAATCCCAGAAAAAGCATATGATATCATATTTGCCTGAGGACACCAAAGCTCAGAGATAAGGCAGGTGGCAAACTAACAGAAATACCAAATTTCAAGATAGAAAAATTGTAATGTAGTATACATACAAATTCAAAAACCTTTCCTATCCTTATTAAGTGGTCTTACTTTCTATGAAGCTGCTCTAGAGTTCTTACGCAGCTAAGAACAGAATGAGCCTCAGAGAAAGGGGAACGAAGTACACTTATAACCTCTGATATACTGTAAATTTTTTTGCAATCAAAGCACAACTTCTCCTTCATTTTTGCTCTTAAAACTGTAAGATAGAACTCTCTTTCCATAGCTTGCAGAAGAAAAATTAACTGACATTCAGAAGCCCAGGACTCCACCCTAGCCTCCCACTTTAGGCTGCACCTACTCCTGAAATAGCAGTGCTTGTCTCTCTCAGTGTGAGTGCATTCAGCAGCAGCTCTAGTGGATACATTTTTGTAATGGACTGTAGACATGAGGAGGAGAGTATTTTATTAGCTATGTGAACAGTAAAAAGAATTAAGATTTTCTACAAATAGATCCCACCCACTGAAAGTAACATTTCTTCTACTACACAGCAACCTCCTCCACTCAAAAAAATTGGAAAAAAATCAAAACCTCTCTACAAATACTGCTTTTCATTTTTCCACATATGTAACCAGAGGCAATGATAGTTTAAATGATTTAAGTCTGTATGTAGTCCAAGAACACATTACAAACACTGTCTTTCCAGAAAGCAC
Organism: Apus apus; assembly: GCF_020740795.1. Taxonomy (NCBI): domain Eukaryota; kingdom Metazoa; phylum Chordata; class Aves; order Apodiformes; family Apodidae; genus Apus; species Apus apus. The sequence continues at coordinate 11,586,803 of NC_067293.1, read as the reverse complement.
CTAAGGAATCAGGAAATGATACTTTTATTGCTGAAATATTTGTCACACTACCCCGAAAAGCTAATATAAAACACTGTTTTGTTTTTAAATCTTCAGATTTACAATCAATAATAACGCTAATTAACTTCACTTAGGATATTTAAATCTTATTGCCACATACAAACACATTAGTTTGCAGAACTTGAAACTACACATTATAGTTTATTTTGGCTCTCCTATTAAGAAGTGTAACACTGGTTCAAAAACATGTGGTTAATTCCCAGAGATAGAGGCTTGGCTGGATCACAGACATTCTGAGTCTTGTATAATTAAAAGATGAAATTCTCTCAGGTGAGTGCTTTTTAAACCTAGGAACACTGGAATGGCAGAATGTCCCTTGGATCCAACAACAAGGCATTTGCTCTGGCAGTGACAGAAAAAATCTGTTCATTATCTCACTAAAAACTACAAAGGAGTGAAAATATAACGACTCCAGAAGTGGTTAATTATACACTATTATAGGCAAAGTCTTGTGAGTTACTCACATCAACAGGAAATACAGCAGATAATATAGCAAACACTGTGTAGAGGATGTAAACAGCACTATCTTTAAAGAAATATTAATGACCTCTTCCTTCAGGAATCTGTCTTCATTTCTTATAAAGGGATGATAGTCCAGGATAGAGAAAGGTGATGAAACAGTGGGAGATATATTTCTCAACTGAGTGGGAAGAGGAGTTTTCTGGATGAAGATAAAGGGGTTTTGACTTAATAAAAGCAAAATAAACAGAAATAGGGGAAAATATTTTATACTTAAAATTTTCACAAATTTTTTTTCCCCAAAGTTCAAGAAATTTAGTTTCCCTTTTATCTTCAGCGATCTCAATGTTACTTGAGGTAAAAAGGTATTTCTATCCCAAATTTGTCTGTCTTTTTTTTGTTTGAAAGATTAGGTTGATAGCTACATCAATGACAGAACTAACCATCAATAGAAATTAAATCCTCTGGATTTCAAAGCAGCTTTGGAAAAATAAGAAAATTAAATTCCATCTAATAAACCAAATAATAATTACTGGACTACAATGTAGTTCTCAAACTGTGTATGGACAAAGGTGAATTTTACATCACATTCTAATTCTCAGATTCAGAGCAAATTTTATTTCAGAAAGTAATCAAATTTCCATTGAAAGGTCTGCCTTTTTGGTATTATTGTTAATTAATTTACTATCCCCCATGCACTAATAGACTTAAAAAATGTTTTTGTTTGATTTGGTTCAAATGCCATAATATTTTTTGTAGTCCTGTGATTAATAGACTTCATCTTTTTATCTTTATCTTCCCATCGCAGATGTCTACAATTCCTAATTTTCAGTTAATTTCAAGCGTTATTTCTGGGATTTATTTTTATATTATATCTATGATATAATGAACATGTACTTAATTTTTTTCATTTTTCTTTCATCAATTTTCCTATAATTTTTTTTTCAAGTAAAAATTTGGGAGCAACAAAGAAATAAGACAAAGAAACTGCAATGATGTCCACCATATCCTCTGACTGACATGCTGTACAAAAGAAAAGGTATCAAGCAACTAATAACTCAAGTATATTTTTATTACTTTAATACTATATCCCCTTGCCAAACTTGCCAAACAGAATGTTTTCTATTCTTGTCATGAGGATACTGATGTAAATTCAAGAAAAAAGGTTTTCCTAAATAAAACGCCACAGACCATGGATCCAAATGTCATCCTAACCACTGAATCAATCTGGGATCCAATTTTAACAGTAGAATGTTTCCTTAACATAATGGCCAGCATGACCACGGCACCGACTCAGCTGTAATGATGAAACCACTGACATCCTTTCTCATAATATGATGAATTTTTCTTACACATCTTCCTTTCAAGTACAGACGAGGCCCAACTCTGCTTAGTTTCTGAGATATTACATGATCCTACCTGAAGCACAAAAGCATTTAATCTAACTTGCTTATTAGCTTTCTTAATGTTAAAGTGATTAACATGTTACCTCTTGCTAATTTTGTGACTCAAAGAACAAGACATTTGCATTGCTCATTTGTGGAGTTTATTTAGATTTATTTACTTTTTTCACTATTGCAGCAATTGCAATCTCTATGAAATGAAACACTGAATGAGATACCATTTCAATAAAATCTCTTTTAATACCTTGACATATGTATTTCAATTATAGAGAGGAAGTAGCATATGTGTGATACTTCGAATTATTAACTCAAGCCCTATAATACACTCAGTGTTACTGCTGATTATCTAATTACTAAATCTACTAATTTAGATATCCGTAATTTCTGTTTATAAGTTCTAGATTAAGTTTATTTTATGTTCTGGAATACTTGTTCCCTAGTGAAGATGCCTTGTTTGTGGATATTGGGCATTAGTAAAAAGACATGCTGGCAGACCTGACCTCACGCCCATTGTATGTTACACTGGGGTAAATTATTTGGACATAAGAAGTGCACAGGCTGACCAACCTTGTTGAATGGCTGGACTTTTTAGTCTTGGGCACTCTATCACACTAACATCTGCATGGCTTTTGGATGCTACATCGAGTTTCTTAGCTCTGCCACAGCACAGAATTAATGCTTCTGAGTCAGAGGTAGATTGTGGCTGGCTATCTTGGACTACTGGCATAAAAACTTGGGTCTGTCTGTACAGACATGCCCAGATTTCAAAACGGTTGTAATACATTTTATGATCTTGAAATAAATATATAGGGCCAAATACTACTCTTAATTACATGAGAGCAAATCAGGAGTAACTCATTATTTCCATATTTAATTTGCAGATCATTAACTTCAGGTCTGTCTCTCCGCATTTGCCCTACTTCCACTGAAAGAAAAATCTGCTCCTGTAACTTGGTGGTGGCAGAAGCGACTGCTCATTCATTTCAGAAGATTCCAGCTCAATTTGTACTAATATTTACCCATAAGATAGCAGCATAGAGGACCATAAATTTTTAACTCAAAGAGATTTTCTGAATACAGTAGGATTAAAGTTACTGTTTAGTTTAGTTATTTATTTGATCTTAGAATGTGAAGGACTAATTAAGGGAGGCTAGAATATGTCAAGAACTGGCAAATTATTAAAGAACTCCCTTACATTTCCCCTATACATCCTAATGCCACCAATTCCAGTTTTATTCTTTCAGGTTCAATGTTGCTACTAGACAAATTATTGCTCTCATTCTCCTTATCAGTGGAATTCCTAATGGGTAACAAAATATTTTTGCCTTGCTTGTTTCATTTTGTCTTTCCTCATTTTCCCTTCTCAGATTCCACTATGGTAGTCTTCTAGAGATTTTAAACTACCCTGCATATCAGCAACATAACACGTTGATGTTAAATAGTGTTAGTAAGGTCATTCTGACAGAGGGACCAGAAAAGTGTTTGTTTTGAAACCTAGTGCTCTGTTTAAATCTGTTTATTTCTGTACTAAGTCTCGGCACTTTGAGTTGTCACGATGACTCAGATCAAAGTTGCAAAGACTCGGTTCTACAAAGAGGTTAGTCACTTTGTTTTTTTGCACTGAGCTGCTCTGAGTCAGCTTCAAATTGTAGCACATAGAGTACCTGGGTACATTTTCAAATGGTGCAGGTAACTTCAGTACAAATTTCTGAAAGAAAAGCAGTTTTCTATATACCTAAGGAAATAATTGCCCAGGCCCAACTTCTCTAATATCCCCAAATAAGAACTGGGGTTTAGAATGAAAGAAATTACAACACTGTGAATGTTGCTTTACAGTTTTTCCCTTAGCCAAGAAGAAACTCTGGCGTTAGCAGCCCTAGTTTAATAAACTCTGAGTATACTAAACAATTGGTTGAGCCACGTTCTTAATTCAATAACTATTTCAGGGATTAAAAATTTAGACACCAAAACATTTATTTTTTTGTCCTTTCAGTCACTGGAAATATTTCTTCTGCTTTTTAATTTCAGCAAAACGGAGAAGTAGGAATACACTGCTTTACTTGACTACATTGCGATTCTACATGTACCATTACTCTAAACAAGTCACTCATTTCTGTAGACCTGTTTCCTATTGATTGTCTGGGCTGTATCTTTTCTTTTAATAGATGCACATATATTTGTGTGTGTGTGTGTATATAGAAAGGGTTGAGTTAATCTATACTCATATGTTAAAAATACGTACAATATAAAAAGAAGCATATAAATGATGTCACAATTATCTAAAAAGGCACTGAGATAACACCTCTCAGAACTCTGGAAAACTGTGAATAATACCACAGAAGCAGACTACCACTTGCTCACTGGCCACACGGTATGCCAATCATGGAGACAGCCTAGATCAGGTTCATCAGTTTTACCTTTTACACCTTAAGAGTGTATCCTTCAGAATGACTGTTAGGTTTCTAAAAAGCACATCATAATTTGTATGATTACGATAATTCATTACTCAATATATTATTTATTTTTTGTAAAGTGATGGAACGTAAAGCTTGGCAAGTGCAAAAGATTAACAGGAGTAACAGAATGGCCCTGACAGTTGAATATCAGGAGACAGAGCAAATACTCAGTGAAAATCTTCTGTTGTTTAAATTTTTGCAACATATTTTTTTCCTGGCTTTATTATAAACTATTTTATCTTGTAAAATTTTTTAGTTGTCATGAAAATTGCTTGTGAATCTGTGAAAGCTCTTTCTGAAGAACAAATGTAGGTGTAAGAATCATATAGAATGGAATTTGAAGTTATATACTTAAAATTAGATTGCACAATCTATATTTGTGCTGGTGAGCAGCTACTCACTCAAGCAGTCCTACAGGCTAAACTCAGTTTAGGGAGTTTATATTCCCTTCTGTATTTCCTCCTGTATTGATGGGTACATAATTTGTACCTTAAGTACATGATTCAGGTAAAATTTTCTTAAACTTGCACAATAAAAGTATAGTATCCAGGGTCTACAGTATCTTACTGCACTTAAAAATCCTCACAGTTGTTTTTGTTACCAGTCTAGGTATTTCTACAATAGCTTGGACCTGTTCTGGGTCTGTTAATCTTTGTCCTTCTGTTAATATTAATTCTAAACATTTTACTTTCTGCTGACACAGCTGAAGCTTAGAAAGAGATGTACAGTGACCTTTTTCTGCTAAAAGAGTACACAGACAAATAGTATCTTTTAAGCAATCTTGCTGGCAAATAAAGAACCATCTATGTATTGTACAAATATAATACCTGCAGGTAATATAACATCTTTCAAACTTTCTCTTCACCATCCCAGCATGTGATCTTTACAACAGCTGCAGATATCAAAGGTGGTTTCGTCCACAAACACACTTGTTGCCAATTCATTATTAAAATTCTGGAGAGTCAATACCCGTACACCAACAAAGCCTGTTGCAATCTTCCCCAGTTCTTGCTGGGGTGTTTCTCTGGCCTCTGTCTATGTTTCTGTGCTTTAGTTCAATTTACTCTTATCTCCTTGCAAACTCTAATCACATTGATCAAATTTTTAACCACTGTGCAGCAATTATCCCCATCTGTTTGATTATTATAATCCAAATTAGAATCAATGTGAGGCAGTCCAATTTCCCCCCTGCCTATCAGGTTAATTCCACATTCCTTTAAACTACCATATCTTTCTGTCTGGACAGAATGAATCCAGGTAAACATTGGCTCAGGATATATTACATCTCAAACAAATTTTAAAAGATAATGATGTGCACTAACCTGCACCTTCCCTGAACCTGGGCATTTGATTTCCCCACATAACCAAATCCTCGGGTCTCCAGGGGTGATAGGTATATGCAGGTAGTAGTAGAGGTGAGGGAAAAACATTTCACACACTCACACCCCAATCACCAGTGGCCACATTACAAGAGGATTGGGGAACCTGACAGAAGCAGTGGGGACAGCAGAGGTAATTTAGGGGGACAATACAGAGAGAAGAGTGCAGAGACTGGCTGAGGAGCAAGGGGCAAAGGCACTTTCACCTTGCCTTTTTCCACACGCTGACTGCTGCAGTTACCACAGATACTTACTGTTTGAAGAAGAATGAAACATTACCCTAAGCTGGCACTTACTCTGCAATGGAAATTGGCCACTTTTTTTAAAAAAAAAAAAAAAAAAAAAAAGTAATAGTGAAGTTACAATATTATTTCTTACTGACAGAAGGTCTGGCATGCTCACAAATGGATTTTGCTGCCTCTACATGTCAAGTGAAGGCATTTCTGAGCTGTCAGTCAAAGACACTGTACAGCAAAAATACCAGCCCAACTTTTCCAACAGAAAGCTCAAACTCAGCTGAAATACAAAATAACATGTGGGAGTACCAGCTTGTGTGTGAAAAAGGATTCTATATGCCAGGATACCTTCTTTAAAATATTCTCTCTTAAGTTAGATGATCTTTTCTCTTCCAATAAGCACTTTACTTAAGCTCAGGTGATCACCTGTTGTTCCTTTATACAACACCACAATTCTAACAAAGCCTGACTCTATTCCATGGTCTTGTACCAGAAAGGACAATACAGAGCTTGTAATTTAACAACTGTGCATTACAATTTTTTTTTTTCTAACTCAGTTGTTCATAAACATCTAAAATCTATGCCCTTACATAGCAAAGAATGGTAATTCAGACACAATTAGGAGATTCCACAGAAATTCTTTTCAGAAAGTTATTTTGTTGGCCCTGATTAGATTAAAAATTCCATATCTCTTGCAAGTACATCAAACACACAAGTGTGGTCTGCAACCTTCTACTTGATCCATTTACTGCTAAAGAAAACTCCACCAGGAGATGAAGACACAAAGTACTTGAAACTTCCCAAGTCAAAAAATGAAAGATGAATAAATTATTATTTTTAACTTAGGGCATTTTTACGAGCGAGGATGGAGGCAGTAATTACAGAAGCTGTGTCATCTAGTATGAAGCTGAAATTTCTCATGTATAAACTATCTAGAGGGCTTTTATTTTTTCTTTAACTTCCACAAATAGTTTTTTTAAATCAAAGGATTAAAGACATGCTGGGTAATCGATATGTAGCACCTTTTCAGAAGATATGATGTACTAGCAAAGAAGGTAATAGGAAAGGTTAATTTACACTCAATTTCAGGGAAAAACGCTTTCCTTTATGAAAAAGAGTCCTGTTTGGTCATTACCATTAATACTTGAAAACTGACAATGATTATACCACTTTTAATTTCCATTTGTATAAATGGTTATCTTTAATTTCTATTCCACCCTGTTATTCTCCAAAGACAATCTGTGAAATTAGTGGATGTTGCTTTAGTGGTTGCCATATCTTACTGACCTGGACATACAGCCAAAACCTGAATGTCGCAAAAGGGGCATTTATGTTTCTTTCACGAAGGCAGTTGCATAATATTTCACATAATCCCAAAGCTATCACCATTATATAACCCAAAGAGCAACTATCCACAAACAGGAAAACAAACAGGCAGAATAATCTTACTATTCATTCCCAATCCAGTGAACAAACGTTTTGCAAATCTGAGCGTATGTCTTTGAAAAACAGCACAGAAAAACATTCTGTGGTTCTTTTCACTGCATGGTGACACTGTCCCCAATTATACACATCAGTAAAGAAACCAAGGTCTGAGTATTTTCTGTAGACAATTATGTGATAGGATTAGCTAGATGGTGAAAGGAGTATAATGGAACAAGTAAACGAGATCTTTATTATCAGAGAGGTGCTGAGCACCTGCAGCTCCCTCTATATTAAACTGGCCAACTCTTTTAATATGTCTGCCTGTAATTTTTGTGCCTAAAAAATCTTACATTCAAATCCATACATTTTCATAAATGAGCATCATAATAAATGCTGTGAAGGTTCTGGTGTCTTATTTCAACACAGCAAGGAAGGCCTGGATGAGACAAATAGAGTTATGTAGCTCTTGTCTGGAAATATGCATGTTTAGGGACTCCTGACACAAAGTGGCCTCTGCATTTTTAGAGATAAAGGAAGCCCTTGGGTTGGCATTTACAATGATTTTTATATAACTCTTGACGCCATAATACCTGAGGTTCTCAGTCATTAACAGATTTTATCTCCAAAAGCACTCTATTGAGAAAGGGACAAATTATTATTTCTACTTAACGACCACAGAATTGAAGACAGATAGAGAGATTTGCCCAAGGATGTAGGGCAAACCTGCCACAAACTGAAGTGACAGCTTAGAATTCCCGATCTCTGCCTTCAACAGACATTTTTGTCCTGTAGATCTTGCATAAGAAATGTCACAAGCATTTTATTTTCTTATTCTACTGACATGCACAATAACCTGGCTACATCTGATTAATAAAAAAATGTTATCCTATGTGATTTGTGAGCTAACTTTGCCTCTTGTAAAACTCACAGTATATCCATACTAAGAACAGAACTGCTAAGAAGTTAACAAGAGCAGGCTACTTAGGAGACATAAAGAGAATACAAAAATTCTAGGGGAAGAGTTTGGGCCATCAATGTACCTAATGAAGAATTATATTAATTTATTTTGCTGTGTTAAAATAGTTAGTAAAATGTTAGAAATGTACACAAATCTATAATTAGTTGAAACGGTGTTGCACATAAAATTAAGACCGATGAAGCCTACCTTTCACTCAACGTCCTTTGGTTGCTAAATACTTCTGGGATTTTTTTATTCTAAATGTCTACAGAGAGATAATCTGGAGTTGCTTTCATTTTTATGAACATGTCATGTGTTCTACTACTCAACAAAACTCTTTTTTTTTTTTCTTTTATCACATAATTACTCCTGCAGATGTGGCTGTGAATGGCCGTAATATAAGCTGGTGGAACTAGAATAAATGAGCAATAAATCATGCAAGACTGTGTCCAAAACCATTTACGTCTTATATCTTAACTGAATTAATAATAGTGCACTTTGTGGAATTTCACAGACACCTACAGGAACCCATTACTTGTGCCTCAATACTTCTGCAGGAGATGACATACATGGCCCTCCATTTGGCTCAACAGAACGACTAACAATTGCTTAATTACTTCATATTATAGGCATTATAGCTCCTTGTGGAAACTATAATGAAAGAAACTGTTTCAAATTTCTGGTCTTCACAGTACCTGCCCCATGTAGACACTTGGTAGGGTAGAAAGAGCAAATAAATGAAACACAAAGCAAACATACCTCCAGCTCTAGGAACGACAGGTTCTTCAAGTCTGGTGAAGATCAAGAGACATGAAGAGGGGATCTTGATTTCCCTTTACAGTTGCTGGAAGATAATGCAACCACAGTTAAGGAAGCATTTAATACTCAGGCTATGTTGGTTTCTATAAATAAAACTGAACAATCTAAAATTGACTTTATATAACAGTGCAGCCCTGACTTTACACAGTAAACTATGCCTTTGTGCTAAAGCAGTAGTCAGAGAAACAGTGAGACAAAAATTTCCAAAGTTTATGAGAGTTATAATAATTTCTGACATAAAAGAGTAAAAATAGTAAAAATAGATCCTATCCTGTGTCTAGACAATTATTTCAGTAATGGAAGGATATCATATACTAGCAGCTGTTCTTACATATTTTAAATACATACAGAAAACCATTAACTTGGACTCAACTGCATCCAAGATTCTAAACAGTATTTATTTGAAGAGAAATAAAGCAAATTAGTTATTCTTGCTACTAATTACGGTCAAGAAAGCATATGCAAATTAAAGGTAAGTTTGCAGTTTGAGGAAGTTACATCCTAATAGTCACATAGAAAAATATCAACAATTTAAGTTTTCAGAAAAGCTCTTCTTAAGCCAGAGAGGGCCCATCGGAAAAATCTGTTTCAATTAGCTCTGTTCTGCACAGCTACTCACATCCACTAACCCAAAATTCCATGTGACTGAATTATGCCTGCCTTGTTTTCTCAACTCCCTAGCAGAAGCATTGCAAGTGCAATGTAATAGCTAAAGACTTTATAAGAGACCAGAAAACACGGATATATTTCTTACATGCAGAAACAGCTAATTCATAGTTACTGTCAAGCAAGCTCAGAGGTTGATGACTAAAAAAACCCATAAACAAAAGAGAAAACCCAAGCCCTTCCTTTCAAATTGTTTCCTTTCTTCCTCCCACATGTATCCTTCAGCAACCAGCTGGAATAAGCATGCAATGAACACAGTTCACCTTGCTCTATGGTTTTAACGCTCTAATATATTTGAGACTTTAAAACCACTGTACATTTTCATGTACAAGTACAGAAAGAAATCCAAACAATATATGGAAATGTGTGAGCAATCTCAGCAACACCCAACTGATGGACCAGGTAGAAAAAATAGGAATGCAGCTTCAAACCAGTTTAATTCTACCACAGACTATCAATAATATAATGCAATATAATGGTATAGCTATTGCATGACAGCAGTGCATGAAAAAATCAGTGTTATTGGGGTGTTTGGTAGTGTATTTTCATACTAACATGTTTGAATTTCTTTAAAAACTAAATTTAATCTCCGTTTCCTAGTGTTTATAATACTTGTTTTGGGAATAATTACATCGCTGTAGTTACAACTTATTCACTGTATTGCTATAACATGTAGGAGCTATGATCATGGACAAGACCATAGTGATTTAGACGCTGTAAAAACACCAAACAGACTGCAGTTTAAACACAGGATTAAGCAGGCAGCAAACAGATAAGAGAATGGAGACAAAGAAATAATGAGGCATTAACAATCAATATGGCAAGTAGAAGTTTTGGTGTGCCAACTTCCAAATTGAGTTACTGGAGACTCAAAAAAATAACTTTTCCCACATCTGAGAGGCAGAATGAAAGAAAACATAGAGCTATTTATCCAAAAATTTAACAAGTGGGCAGTGAAAGCTGGTGTCGGGGATTTGAGAGTTGTCATCTAAATAATGAATCATAGGTGAAGTAGACAACAAATGACTTTGAAAGCAAATCCAGTACATGATGTTTGAGTGACAGAGAAGGGACAGCTAGTGAGACGTGGTCAAAATTAGCAGCTAAGGAAATCTTTGCAGTTATATTATAGAAAAAAATATTATTTTGACACTTACAGGACAGATGCACACAAACTCCTAACTCAAATTACATATACCTTTGGCAGGGGCACAATATTAAAAATGAGAAGGCACCAGGGATTGCATAGATGGCCAACACCCTGACGTCCACTGCTGAGAACCACCACCACCACCACATGGCAGCACAAGAAGGTAGGAAAACTGCTTCTGTTCTTGGCTGTGGCACTGTGAGGATAGGGTCACAGAGCTGCTGGTCTTCTGTGCCAGTTAAATGCCTCGGGCCACTTGGGGAGCTGGCAAAGGACGGAGTTAATTAAGAGAGGGAGATGGAGTTAATTAAGAGAGGGAGAAAGCATTATGGAGGGAAGTAAAAGGCTACAGAAATGCACCTACACCCTCCAGTCCTACCTCTTAAATGGTGGAACATATGGTAATGTCCAGCCCTGTATTTTTTAACAACACAATCTAGGTGAGGAAGGGATAATTTTACAGCACACAAGAGACCATTCACAATCTAAGTGCAAAACATAAGGATTTTGCTCCTCACTCATCATATTTTGATCTAAAACTCAGGGATTATGCCTGTGGCCGGCTTGGATTCCAGACTGAGGATCACATGCTGTCCCAGGCCGCCACAGAAGCAGTAACGCAGATCCCTCATCATGCCCAAACCAGGTCTGACTGGCACTGGACAATCCCAAACGCGTGACAATTGTCAAATGACACAGTAGCGTACCAAAAATAAATAACCCTTTACCACAGGGCGCCGCACTTTAATAAAAACGCATCGTCTTGTGTTAGATCAGGCAACACAGGTCGCGGAGGGGGGAACGCGCTTACAGGGCACGCGAGGGCGAAGGCGCTGAAGCAGAGCGCTGTGGAGGCAGCAGCCGAGCCGGGCCGGGCCGGGCCGGGCCGCGCGGGGCCGCCTCGGGCGGGTGGGTGGGTGGGTGCCCCGCCGGGCGCCCCGCCCCGCCCCGCCCCGCCGCCCCCTCACGGCGCGGCCCCAGGGACGGGCGGGTTTGCACTCGGCTCCAACGGTCGCTCGCGCGCTGACAGGTTGTTTACTTCCTCCGCGGCGCGCGCCCGCTCACCCCTCCCTCCCTCCCCGCCCCGCGCGCCCGGCGCTCCCCGCCGCCCAATCGGAGCCGCCCCCGGCCGCGCGCGCAGGGGGAAGCTCCTCCCACCGCGGCCCGGCCTTCGCGCTGATTGGCCACGCGGCCTGCCCATCTGCCCCAGCCCCGCCTCCCTCGCACCCGGCGCCCCCGCCTCCCGCGCGGTGTGTGCGGCGCGGATTGGCCGCCGGCCCCGCCGCGCTCCCGCCCTGCCCGCCGCCGCTCGGCGCCGGGCCCGCCTCTTTCCTTCCACACTCGCCCGTCTCCAGCGCAGGAAACACCCCGGCGGATCGCGGCCAGGCCGGGGAGGCCGCCGCCTTCCATTGGCCCGCCGCGCTGCCCATCGCCCGGAGCCCCGCCTCCGCCGGACGGGGCGCCGCCAGGCCTGCCTCCTCACCGCTCCGCCCCGCCGATTGGGTGGCTGCGGACAGGCCGACCTTCCCTATTCGGTCTCCCCCTGCCCCTCCGGCCCGCCCGCCCGGCTCCGCCGCCCCCCCCTGCCCTGCGGCTCCTCCCGCCGGCAGCCGCGGCCCCGCCCCCGCCTCCCTCCCGGGGCGCGCTCCCGCCCTCCGCGGCGTCACGTGATGTTTTCGCCGTGGTGCCGCCGCCGCCTGCGGGAGCGCGAGTAGCCGGTGGCGGCGCGGCCGGCGGGAGGGCGCGCAGGAACCACCGCCCGCTCCCCATGCGCGGCCCGACGCGGGGGCCGCTTCGCCGGTGAGGACGGATTCCCGCTGCTCACCTCCTACCCCTTCCCCGGCGCACCGGACCCTTCCTGGCCCCTAAGATGGCGAGTGGGATGAATGGCCCGGGCGGCGCGGCGGCCGGGAGCGGCGAGGAGGAGCCGGCCGGCCGCCACACGGGAGGCGCCGCCGTGCCTCAGCCGGAGCCCGGCGTGCCCGGCGAGGGGGAGCCGCCGGCGGGCGAGGGCGGCCGCTGCCCGTCCCCTCAGCCCCACCACCTGCTGCTGCTGCTGCGGCGCTCGCCCAGCGCCTCGCTCTGCCCGGGGCCCGAGGCCGCCCCCGCCGCGGGCCGCGCCGCTCCCGCCCTGGGCCGCGTTGGGCAGCCCCCCGCGGCGGGCCGCGCCGCCCCCCCGCCCGCTGCCGGCGAGGATGTGAGGAGGTGCGGCTACCTGCGGAAGCAGAAGCACGGGCACAAGCGCTACTTCGTCCTGCGGGCCGAGAGCCACCTGGCCCCCGCCCGGCTGGAGTACTACGACAGTGAGAAGAAGTTCAAGAGCAGCCTGCGGGCGGGGGGGGGGCGGCGGGGCCCTCTGCTGCCCCCCGCCCAAGCGGGTCATACCTCTCTACCAGTGCTTCACCGTCAGCCGGCGGGCCGATGCCAAGCACAAGCACATCATCGCCTTGTACACCAAGGACGAGTACTTTGCCATGCTGGCGGAGAACGAGGCTGAGCAGGAGGCCTGGTACCAGGCCATCAGCGAGCTCATGAGCCAGAGCAAGAGGGGCTTCCTGGAGCAGGAGGACCATGCTGATCAGCAGTTGGATGAGGATGACGAACACTACGGGGCCACCCTGAGACCCGGCACCGTCTTCAAGGAGGTGTGGCAGGTCAATGTGAAGCCCAAAGGGTTGGGACAAACAAAAAACCTCACTGGGGTTTACAGGTTGTGCCTCTCCAGCAAGGCCATCCACCTCGTCAAGCTGAACTCAGAGGTGCCCTCTGTCCACTTGCAGCTAATGAACATTCGCCGCTGCGGCCACTCGGAGAACTTCTTCTTCATTGAAGTGGGCAGGTCTGCCTCCATTGGGCCTGGAGAACTCTGGATGCAGGTGGATGATTCGGTGGTTGCCCAGAATATGCATGAAACTTTTCTGGAGACCATGAAAGCTCTAAAGGCCTTTGCAGAGTTCAGGCCCCGGAGCAAGAGCCAGTCTTCTGGTGGTGGAAGTGGTACTAATCCTATTTCCTTCATCACCACTAGGAGGCACTTGGGCAACCTGCCCCCCAGCCAGACGGGCTTGCAGAGAAGATCGAGAACTGAGAACGTTGCTGGAGGGACTCCTCCTACCACCAAAAGCAGCAACTCTTACCGCTTCAGAACATCCAGTGAAGGAGAAGGAACCATGACCAGACCTTTTAGGTCAGTGACTGGGAGTCTGATCCACCTGAATACTGCAAGGATGAATTTGGGCCGGCAAGAAGGCAGTGGCAGGTACGTGAGAGCCACTTACAGCTCATCCTACCACACCAGGTCTGCTTCGCTGCCTGTTTCTCATTTTCCCTCCACTACAAGTCCCATCAGTGTTTCTTCCAGTAGTGGCCATGGCTCTGCTTCGGACATGCTGACCAGGCCTTCTAGCTCATCCGTTTGTGGTTCCCCAAGTGATGGGGGTTTTATTTCTTCTGATGAATATGGCTCCAGCCCAGGAGATTTCAGGTACTTCCGGGTTAGGAGTAATACACCAGATTCCCTGGGAAACACACCACCCATCAGAGAGGAGAACTGTCTGAGTGAATATATGTCCATGAGTAAGCAACAGGCAGATGACAGCTCAAGGGATGATTATATGGAGGCCGAAAAATGCTTCAGGAAAAGAACTTACTCTCTAACAAAACCAACTTCTGTAGCAGTGCAGCAGAAGACAACACAAACCACAGCTTTGTTGGATGAAGATTCTGCAGGAAGTCATGGACGATTGCTTTACTCTGAAACACCAAAATCAAAAGATAACCATGAATTGGAGTACAGTGATGCCAACCTTGATTCTGTATGTAACCAAAGTAGGAGTAAAGCCAGGGATGATGGATACATGCCAATGATGCCAGGAGTTGCATCTTCTCTATCCAGCAACAGCGATTATTTGCCAATGACTCCTAAAAGTATCTCTGTTCCAAAACAGATTAACAATTCATGGTCACCGTCTCAGGTTGACTCCAGAGGATATATGATGATGTTTCCAAAGGCTAGTTCTTCGCCTGTACGAAGTCCTTTAACTGGATTTATTTCTAAAGGAAGTAATGAGAAGATTGTAAACAATGAGTACATGGATATGTCGCCTGGTAATTCAGCTCCAAAGCACCCCAGTGATTCAAATTATATTCACACCACTTCAGTTTCTAAAGGTTTCAGTTCATATTTTTCTTTGCCCCGAAGCTTTAAGGCATTATCAGGACAAAATGGTGACCACAGTGAATATGTTCCAATGTCTTCACCTGGAAAACTCTTGTATGGTGGACCAGAAAACGTAAAAGGGGTCAGCAGTGAAGCTCTGGCTAATGGCATCTCTAAACCACCAGTGGTGAAAGGTTCAGATGAAGGACTTGTGCAGAACAGGGCTACTCGGCCCACAAGGCTCCCCCTAGGTACTAGAGGGAGTAACACTATCCCCAGAATGTATGATCGTACAGTTCCACCTGAGCCAGCAAGTCCTGGTGAATACATAAATATTGATTTTAATGAAAAGGCAAGTAATACGCCATATTCCTTATCTGCAGAAGGATCACCATCATCTCTAGGCTCAAGCAGTGACCACAGACAGTCTCCGCTTTCTGATTATATGAGCGTTGACTTGGATGTACAGTCACCGAAAGCAGCAAAGGAACTGTCCAGTTCTTTAACAGATATTTCCATTTATGCAAGTTCCAGTATTCCTAGAAACCAACCAAATCCTGACTACGCCAGGCTCTCATTTGGCACCGCTTGTGTTAGCACTGCCAGTAACAGGACTGATGACTACACGGAGATGACATTCAACATGGCAGCAACACCGCCACGACCATTTGCCACCGAGTCCGAGGATGGTGTGAAGATCGAGAGCCCTTCTTCCATAGTTAATAGGCTGTGCATTGTTGATCGATACGCTGGTAGCAGTAGCTTCTCTGTTCCCAATCCTGAACCTCCTATGGGACCGAAAGTGATTCGAGCTGATCCTCAAGGCAGGAGGAGACACAGTTCTGAAACGTTCTCTTCTGCTGGGACTGTGACCACCTCTTCCTCTTTCTTTACTGATAGTAGCAAAAGACACAGCTCTGCCTCATTTGACAATGTTTGGTTAAAACCGGATGAAAACATTTCTGATGGTCAGGAAAGCAAAATGTCCCGGGATACCTCAACTGGATTTCAGAATGGCTTAAACTACATCGCTCTGAATTTACGCGATGATCCTGTAAGCTGTGAGGCAAGTACTACAGCACCAACTTGCCATCTCCAAAATGGTACTTCAGGTTTGGACAGTGGAGCCTACGTAAGCATAGATTTCAGCAGATCCGATGGTCTGAAGTGCAGTGCTGCGAGAAAAGGTTTGGAACTTTAACAGCACTTTCATGCTTGCTTAACTGTGGGACTTAGGTTCTCTACTTAATACTAAAATGTGGTCTTCAGAGTGGGGTAAATGTTCTTTTTTATAATGTTCTGTAGTATTCCAGTTGTGGCACAGTTATCTTAACTGTTGAACATAGTCGTAAGGGGGCATGGTCCTTGGCCTAGAGGATTTATGTAACTCCTGGGCACTTAGAGGTGCTATCAAACTGTCATCTGCCTTGGTTTTCTAGAAATTTTGGTGGAATAAACAGTAATTGTATTTCATATTGTGAATTCTTATCCTGAAGTTATGGTAGCGCTTTTTTCCTTCACTTTTCTTCTTCCTTTCTTATAAATAGATGAGTCTTCACTCTTTTTTGTGAGCTTGATATATTTTGTGTTGTGGATAGGGAAGGCTGAAAATTGCTAATTTGGGTTCAGACATCAACATTTGGGGCTTAATCTATTTCTTTCAGTAAATGTAGGTGAAATGCATGTTTTAGAGCTTTCAATGTGCAAATCTATCCCTGGAAGATGCTCCTTTGAGAACTAGTTTCCAAAATATGCTTGTATTCTCCCCTGATGGCTGACCAGGGTGGTGGGGAGTGCCTGCATCACAGGCCCACCACCTTTTAGAAGTGTGCAAGGGTTTAGCTGATTTGTAACCCTTCTCCTGCTGTGCAGAGAGATCTGCCTTTTGGGTGTCAGGTGAGGAACACCTGTAGCAGAGGAGGAGGAGGCTCTGAGCAGTGTCATCCAGATCTGAAACTTTGGAGAGAAGGCCACTAGCTTTTAAGCGACCAGTGGTCTGACCAACTTAAGGTGATGCAGTTTAAGGTGTGCAAAGAAGAGTTTTGGGAGTGGAAAGGAATATGAGAAAGAATATGGGAAAGACAAGGGACACCTTCTACTACTATTTTAAGCTCTTTGTTCTCATGGTGGGAGCAAAAAATAGTAATTAGCTATTAGTGGTAATATGTGCGTCCACTGACTGAACAGCAGTGTTTGTGCAAGCACTGCATTGCACTGTAACTTTAGAAGTATAATCCTTCTTTCTGTGTTAGTGACCCACTGAACTCCTTACAGCAATTCACCTACCCAGATAGAAAACTGGACACGTTGGAAAGGCTGTTTCCCCCTCTTTGCAAATATATGTGCGGTCAATAATTGATGAACACTAAGAGGAAATATATAATCTCTGTTGGACATTGGTATTTGTCTTCTCTGTAAACAGAGACAGCAGTAAAGGGGCAGGCTGCTGCTGGCTTTTATATTTTTAATTACAATCTTTTACACTGAAATGATGGTGCTTTTTCTAGTTTCTAAAACTGTCTAAAGGCAGAAGGTATTGCAGGAGCTTAAAATTGTGTAGCCTTTAATAGTGGAAGGTACAAGCCTGACTCAGCTTGCATGCCATTCGAAGTCTGGCAGCACTGCTTGGGGCTGCTCAGAAACGTGTGGTTTGCCTCAGTGGTTTTTTTTCCTCTGCTTTGTTTTGTTGGTTGGAATCGAATTTAGAAGACGTTGAAAGTTGCCAGTTCAAGAAGTGCTTTTTTCCAAAGTTAGTCTTTCAGCACTTGAAAAATTTGTCTGCTAAGTCAGAGGCACACTGATCGCTGCAGCAGATTTGTGTTTTGTGGGTTTTTTTGGTTGGTTTTTGTTTGGTTGTTTGTTTTGTTGTTGTTTTGTTTTTGTTTTTTTTTTTTTAAAAAGCACTCCCAAAGACATCAGAATTCCTATTATATATTATTCCCCTAAAAACTAAAGTTGTAAAGTAAATGACTAAAGTTGTAAAGTAAAACTTCTTTTAAAATGGAGGGGGAAAAAACCCAACCAGTTTATTTCTGTTCAGCTGAATGGTAAATATTGCATTTAAAAATATTTTTCAAGAGAAAATCTGTTTAAAAATTGTATTTATGTTAACATTCTGCTTACTACTGGCATTTTTCCCTGGTCTATTACAAGTTGCAGAGGGGCAAGAGACTTACAGCTGATGGTTTTTACTGTGAATTGCAGTTTTCTGGAAACAAAATGTGCATTAAAATGAAATGAAAGAAACTGTGCATAAAAACATGGGCATTGGCAGGAAATTAAGCATGAGCATAGTAGGAGCTTAGTTTGGTGTCTTCTATCTAGTCCTAAAAAGAAAAACAAAATTAGAAACACTGCTGCAAAACAAGGCCTGGCAGTTTTCTATGAAGACAGCATAAACTATTTCTGGTATATAGCAGGAGGGCAGGTGATGTATGGACATTAGTCACTTGTAGGTGGCTCACGGAGGGGTGAACAGATTTCAGAAGAGTCCAGGCTAAAAGTAGTTGGCCAGCCTTGAACACAGTGTTTTAAATTGATGTGTATCAGTTTCTTAGTAATGACTTGGAATTCTTGCTTATAAGGATACCGGTTTTCATTCACATAATAATTTGTTTCTCTGAGCTATAGCAAGCATAATTTTAGAAGTCTGTATTCTTTAAACAGCTCATCGGTTTCTACTGCAATAAAGCTTTTGGTTTAATATTTTTCTGTAAGTTTTTTGTAATCCAGAAAAACAGCTTCACATTCAATTTTGAATAGTGAAAGTAAATAGCTTCACTCTTAAACTTACATGCTGAAGAGGTGTGGTGTGCCTTTGTTTAATATAGTTTATATTTTTTTAAGACTTTTATGCATCTTTCCTTCTACATCCTACTCTTTTAGTCTCTGCCTAAAAAATGCTCTGTAGTTAAATCCATTCTTAAGGAAAATATTTAGCAGATGCATTTACCCTTCACTTCCTATAAAGGAGCTATCCCATATTTATTTAATTCTGCCAGGTAGAGAACTTGATTTCTTCTCTTTAAACTGCAGTTTTACTGGAAGGAAAACACTTCCCAGTTTTGGATTCTTTGCTTCTTTGTTTTTGTTTGCTTAAGTGGAAATTTATGTGACTGCATTCTCCTGACTGCTGAGGCTGGTAGAGTGATTTTCAATGCATCACTGCCTCCTCATTGTAGTTCCCAAACTACTTCTAGTTCAGGTTCACTGATGTGAATCAAACCTTTTTTCCTTTTTTTTTCCCCCCCCCTCTCTCTCCATTCATGACATGGAGAGAGGGAGGGGGAGGGCACTAACTGGAAATCGTAAATAGGCCTGACTTGTCATTAAACTTTTATTTGAGGTTTAGGCAATATTGAGCTTGGGTCTTATGTTGATAATGATGATAAGAAGAGTATAAGGTTCTAATATTCAATGCTTGAAGTTTAAGGAGGTTATTAGCAAAACAGTTTCATCACAAAATTGTTGCACAATATTGAAGCAAGCGGTTTGCAGTTTTGATTACATGAATCTGAGTCATGAAATTTTGTGCTAGGAGTACAGAACACTAAAGCTACTTCAAACAGGGCTTAGCTAATGTATACCTTATTATTGGACCTTGTAGAAACTGAGGAGGATAATGAGAATGGGGTGGTAATAAACTGAATAATGGGTTCTGTATAATGCAAGTTTCTTCAGTCCTAATTAGCTATACTAAACCTGCAAAGATACCCTGGACTCCAAAACCAAAACAGAGTAAACGTAATGTTCAGCTTAGTATCAAACCACCTATTCTACACCCACTCTTTAATCTTATCTCTAACTGATACTCGAACACTACGATAAGATTTTATTTCAGAAGTTCTCTAAAGTGCAGGATGATCATTTAAATGTTCCTCACCTTTTTAATCTCCTCCTGTGCTAGACTGGGAAAGAGTGTTGTGTACCCTTTGGGGAGCTGAGAGGAAGGAAAATAAGAACAGCTGTAAAGCAAAACTTGTGTTCCAAATTGTCCAGATACCTTATGGTAACGTGCATGTTTCAAATGCAAAATCTTGAAGAATATAATGAACAATATACACCTTGAGAAATTCAGAAGCTGGAAATTTCAGCTATTACTAATATAGTAAATTACAGTTTATAGGATACCAGGCAAATAACTGCCCCTTTTGGGTTTCAGACTAGTGGTTTTTAAAAGTTTGCTTCAAACTGAAGCTCTTCTGTATCAACAGAATACTTAAGGCATGGGTGCATTTAAAAATAACATGAAGAGCTCTGCTGAAACACATCTGAATGCTGCTATATAGCCTGTGTCTTTGAAGTAATACATATTTGACCAAGAATCAGTTGGGTTTTACTTCTGCTTGGGTGAGAAAATCTGAGACGAGAATGTTCCCCTGCCATTGAGAGAGAACACTTACTTGTAGTCAGTGTTGAAATACTTTGGAAATCAGCTTTCCAGACTTTAAATCCACAGTTGCAGCTGGTGGTGATACGTCTTTTTTGGAAGTCTAAAACTTTCTGCTCGTAGCTGTCTCATAGGTTAAAGCATTGCTGCAGGATGTGGGGAGTTCTGGGAGTAATCTGGTACTGATTCAAGCTTTTTAAAAAAGTCTTTTAGTGACATCTTAAATGCATTATTGCCCATTTATTTTTCTCTCTATAACTCGACATTTCCCCCTTTTCCCCTGAAGTCTGAGGGTCCCCTGTTTTCCTTGTCCTTTGGGGTGGCCAGTGGGAGCAGCAAAAGGGGTGCAGTGCTTATCCTGTCCTTCCAGCCCAGGGTTACTGGGGTGGTTTATCACTTGGTGTTTCTTAGGGGCTTTTTGTAGGTCCAGTGGCATGCTACCAGTAGGTAGAGTGTGGGTTTGGTTTTTACCCCCCCAATATATGCTTTTTTTAATGAAAGGATCCTTATTAAGGTTCCCTCATACTGGTTGCTGGGGAGAGAGTTTATACCTTGAGGTTTTGGATGGTACTAAAAAGAGCTTATAGTACTCTGCTGTGCCTTGGTGTGTGTTTGTGTGCTCTGTGGATCTGTGGTGCTCCCAAAAACATGCTGAATAGTGTCTTAATATGCTGAGTGCACTAACAAGTTTGTTTTCCTGATCCGAAGCAAGAAACAAACTACAATTTTAAGTACTGTTGTGATGTAATGTGGAGGTCTTCAACCCAAAGGAAAACAGGGTGATAAAACTGAAAGGCAGGTGAGAGAGTCAAGATTCTGGAGACCAGGGATGTGTTATTACTGCTGTTTTGTCCTAAAAATGAAGCATTACCCTGTGACTCATCCTTAAATGGCCTGTAATGACTTGGCTGAGAGGTGTCCTATGGCCCACCCTGCAAATTTGCTGCTTGACATTTTAAACAGCAATCTAATGATCAGGTTGTAGTGCTGTCTTACAGGTTAAAACAATGAATGGGGAAAAAGGAAATACTATGTTCTAGTTTTAATCAAGCCCTACATCTCCATAAAGGTCACTCAGCTTAGGGATGGTTACCTTGATCAATACGGATTTGTGACATACTTGAGGGCAGTGGGAAGACAAAGGTAAATTAGCTTGACTCATCAAAGGCATTTCAGAGGTATTGCTGAGTATCTTATCTCATTGATCTTGAGCATACAAGTGTTTGGATTTGTGGAGGTTTTGCTTGGGGTGTAGCATTACCCTAGGAACAACCATGTAGTAGCAAGAATTTTCTGCCCTTGCTAAGTCCTGAGCTGTATCTTAAGGGGCAAAGGTTGCTTATTTCAGAACACTGTTTTTTTTCCCCTGTTAATTTAGCTATATGGTTGGATGCTAAGAATTCAGTCTGCTTGTGTGTGTTTATTAATGTGTATTGCATGCCAGGGATTTGTGAGTTAAGTGTAACGTCTAATCTTATTTAATCTTTTGAGAAGAGAGGGGTTTTGAAAGACATGGCTTATACTGAAATTAATATAGTTAAGATTTGGCTGTAATTCCAAGGTGATGATACAATTTAATGTGACTCAAGAATATGGAAAACTTTTAAATTATTACTGAAAGATGAATTGTGCTTGTGTTTACTGTATAGCATGTGTATATCACAAACATGTAAATATTGAATTATTATTTAGAGCATAAAATAGGTAAGAAGAGTGTTTCCTTTTTGCTAGGGCATGAAAGGCTCATAAATACGCTCCCTACTTGCAGAAAGATTTCTCTTTTTGTAGAAAAGGATTTTGTGGAATGACTGAGGATATTAAAAGTTTTTTTCTTTTTCAGAAAATCATGGGAAATAATACCAAAAGGTTTGCAAGAAACGTGGTAGAACTTACTTTAATTTTATTGAGGCACTAATGAGTGATACCCTCCTTCCACTGGGAATAGTGTGGTTCTGTCCCCATACTCCTGGCAAGCCAGCTTGCTTTATTATTTATGGTTCTTGCTGAAGAGCTCAACTTGCAGTGTAACTTTTTTATGCTGCATCAGCTGAGCCTGAATTATTTTTTTTTGGGAACTGGTGCTTCTTTTCACACAGATCACTTAGACTACCAGGAGTTTGGGGAGTTCTTAGTGACAGTGAAGCAGATGCATCAGTGGATAAATGAGAAAACCTACTGCATACCAGACCAAGAAAAACTATTAATGTGAGCCATGGCATACCTCATTTATATGAAAACCCTGTTTAAGCAATTAACAGATACTAGTGTTTCTGCAATTTTTGTGGCATCTTATTAATAATTGGCAAAGACAAACCAGCAAATGGTACAGGAAGGCTTCTCCTTAAGTCTGGGCTCCTTTGCTTTTCTGGTCTAAGTAACTGGAACCAGTTTCCAGGTGGGTTGGCCAACGGCATTCTCAGATCAAGATGAATGCAGGTAAAACTCCCTTCAGTGCAGATGAGGGAATGTGCTTTAAGATCTGTAAGCCTAAAACAATAAAGTTTCTTAAACCTAAACCAATATGGAATGTTTTCGTATTTTAAGTCTGTCAGACAAACTGGTAAGCTGTTCTGGTTTTCAGTAGTAATATCCACTTTTGAATTCAAACTTCCAGAATGTTTGCTTTTTGTTATGTGGAGGTGTTTGCCATCTATATTTAACTCTGTGGTGGTTTTTTGGGGGGTGGGTAGGTTTTTTGTTTGCTTTTAGATCAAGATGTTTTTAAATTGCAGATTGTGGTGAACAGGAAATCGGTTAGAAATGAGTTGAAAAAAGGAACAGATTTGATCTTGAGGTCATGCAGGCAGTATTACGACAGTCTCTTAATGAAAGCTTGTAGCTCCAGATGTGATCTCTACACGTTGTAGAACCTGAACAGGTATGCAGGACAGAGGTCCCCTGTATCGTGCTGCAAATGTAAATGTGTTGGTGCCTGTCCTAAGAAGCTTACAATTTAAAAGATGAAGCTAAAGAGATGGATGAAACTTAATGTGCTGGGGTGGAGAGTAAGATAAAGATCTAGGCTGCTACCTTTGGCAGAGTGAAGATAAGAGCCAGCCTCAAAGAGAGATAAGAGGCTGCCTGAGAGTCCTTGCAAGAGAGGAAGCTGGTAGAGACACTTGGAAGGGAACGCACATGCAGGGAGTGATGGAAGGTAGCGAGCTATAAATATAGTGGTTGTAATGGTTTAAATGACTTGAAAAGGATGAGGTAAATGTCAGAACACTGGCCAGGATATTAATCTCGGTAAGAGGAATGTGGGCCAACATGTATCTCCAAGTTAGGAGCATGTCCCAGTGTTTACTTCTGTCTTTTAGATGTTGAATGTGATTTATTTTTTTTTTCCTCCCCTTTTTTTTCCTTTCTGTAAGTTAGTTTTCCTGCAGTCTAATAGATTTGGTGCCAGCAGGGGTGCAGGAATGTGTACTAGAGCACAGGCTCACCCTGTGCAGCGTCCCGTAGCAGTTAATGTTGCATGGACCTGCATCGTCCGTTCTTTGTGAGGCTGCACTCCAGAAGCAGCTGGGGTGATGGACCTGCATTGGCTTTACTGCTGGTTCTTTCTTGGTTTTGCAGTGGCTTTTTAGGTGGCATCTCTGGGATTCTGGCAGTCTTCTAGCACTGGGGAAGAGGCTTTGACCCTCAGGATTTGTAACCAGTGTGTCAGATCATTTGGAGTCCAAGTCTGCACATGGAGGTCTGGGTGGTCCCTGCTTGTCCACGCTGCAGTGCCTCCAGCTGCTTGAGAGTAGCCTGTGGAAGCTGGAGGGCAAAACAATAGCTTTGACAGGAGAAAGTTATTTTATTTCTATGTCAGTAGATCAGCTTGAACAGACACTGCGGTGCTTGTGGGCAAGTCTGGAAGTGGTGGCAGCCGTGAGGCTTCACTCACTGTTGAGGGTGTAAGAGACTGGAATATTAATGTCGATGCGTTCCACAAGGTAAACACTAAACTAGAGTTGCTGTTAATTAAAACTTGTCCATGTGTAGACAGAGTATTAATTCTGTCCTTGTGAGCTCCTGAGCTGCTCCTGGAAACTGAAAGCCCTATCCTTGGCTCTTGTGTGTGTGCTGTGATTTGAGAAGACCTTGCTTCACACATGGAATGCAACCTCAAGCTTTCTTCTTCCTCCCCTGCACAAACAAGAGTTTTTGGTATCCTAGTGTTAACACAGACTCAATAATGCGATTGTTAGAGAATGTAAAAAAAAAAATTACGCTTGTGTGGTAGCAGAGAGTGGCTGATACAAAGGATTTTTACTTGTTTTTGTGCAGGCAGAAGTGAAGGATAAAGGTCGTGCTGAATGCTCTGAGGCATCAGTAGCTAAAGTGGCTGGGAAGAGCAAAGGGGGGAATTGGAACAGGTGAAACTTTCTGCAGAGAGGAAAAACTTGCCGTAGAGAGGAAATATCAGGAAAGGTCATTTGAAGGGTGGGGAGCTGTCTCATTAGTCATGAGTGACACTGTCCTTTCTCTTAGCTGTGTTTATAAGAATAGTTTTGCTCTCACAAACCAAAGACCTGTGCCTGCAAGCAGACACCACCCAGCAGAGCAGGAGCAGTGCAGGTGTATACGATACTTCCCCACAAGCATACACCCAGCCTCTTTTTTTTTTTTTTCCAGCTTGGGGGATTTCCTGAGCCTGATGTAGTTTGTCGTGTTTTATAATCCTTCATGGATCTTTAATCCAAGTACTTTTCCAACCTCCCTTTGATCCTCTGTAAACTCCTGTATCCCCAGCAGGGTGCGGTCAGGCAGTACATGCTGATTGGAGACCTCTGTCTGTTTTGGGCCCTGCTCCATACTGGCTTTGTTTGGCAGCCCCTAGGTCGTGTATTGGGAGAGTTAAGGAGCCCTGTCTTCTCTCTCCATGCCATTCAGAGTTGTGTGGATGCTGTATTCTCCTCTGCCATGCACTTAGCCAGTGTGCTGTCAGCAGCTTGCCATACTGCACAACAATAGGGACCTGCAATGGAATGTGTTTTGTTTTTTTTTTCCACTTCCTGATACATCCTAATAATTCTTTACAGGTTGAAGGGTCCTTGTTACTTGGCTGTTCCTCCCTGTGAAGCTGTTTCTCACCTTCATGATTTTTTTTCTGCACTATTCTGAAACTCTCCTGGTTATTCCAAGCCCTTTTGAAAGAGGATATCAGAGCTGTGCACCAGCATTTGATGTGGCTGTTTTCTTTCCTATTCATTTCCTACCAGTTCTTAACATCCAGTTTGCTGCAAGAGCACAGGCAGGAAGTATGTCCCTCCCTGTTGGCACTTCAGGGCTCCTAACCTTTGTCATGAGACCAGAGAGAGCTGTGGCAGGTGCTGTTGTCAGAAGCCACACAAACAAGGTTATTTTTTTTTTTTTGGTTAAAGTTTACATGTGTTTTCTGCAATGTAGGAGGTCAGTTGTAATATCGTATATGTTTGCCATGAGCAGAACTTCTTTTTATTCTTCTGTAGCATAAAAATCTGAAATCTCAAACTTCTCTGTGTTTCTAAGTGGAGAAAGGCTAAATTTTAGTATTGTCTCACTATATTGTAATGAAAGTTTAGTTTAAAAACCAAAACCAAACAAAATAAACAACAAAATAAACAACCAAGTAAAACCAAACCCAAATAAACCCCAACAACTTCTTGTCAAGCTGCCCAGTGCAATTTGAATTGGTGTTAGGGCTCTGCCAAAACTGCATGCAAGTTTCCTAGTTCTAGGAATAGTATCAGTAAAAGAGTTGAAATTAGGGAGTGTGCATAAGGCCTTCCTAGAAACAACACTACTGTTTATTAAAACAGGAAAAGAAGCTACTGTTGCAAAAGATAAGGCATTTCTGCAAAGTGAAGAAAAATTATCTTGAAGCATGGGAGAGGTTTTTTAGCTCGTGAAATAGCTAAGCACTAAGAACAACAGAGCCACAATTTTCGATAGTGGTTGTCTTCTAAATTTTAGCAGTACAACTTGAGGAGAAATCTCATTTACTGGGATGTGTTGTTACCAGTCGCTGTGTTTGAATAGTTTATCCAATAAAAGGTGGCTCATTTAACATTTTTTTTTAATTTTTTTTTTGCTTTTTTTTGCATGTGGAAAATCAGTAAAATTGTGGGTATAAATATATTCATTAGCTTCATTCAAGCGTCATTAATTTGTTGTTGGATGAAGAAAGTATGTGAAATATGTGCTTACTGGCAAGCATGTAGTTTAGTACATTCCCCAAATAAGGATGTGTCTCCGTGTTAGGGCCGTGTCTGGGGTGCCCAGGTACAGTAACTGCACATACAGAGGCCACAGTAAACATGTCTGTTTTTCTGATGTGTATTTGTAGACTCAGGGTCTGTGTGTGCAAATTAAGAAGGAATTCTGCTTTTCTCAACACCACTTGCCTCTAGCAAGGTCTAAAGCTATGCCATTCCATTAAGTACTTGAAGAAACAGGACAGTGGCATAGGATAGTAACTATGTATTTGGTAAGATTTGGGACAAAAACATTTCTCATTAATTTACGAAGAATGTATTTGGGCAAATTACTTCCCTGCCCTGACCTGCATGCTGTGTGGAAGGCTTGAAATGTAATAAATACATTGCAGTCCTGCTGCCCTGCCTTGGGGATGTCAACAAAATGCTTCTGGATGTGCACATTGTGTCCTGAGGTTGTGCTGGGATTTGGTGCTTTCCTGAGCAACAGGAATATTGTGTGGCCATGTGTGCAAGAACGTTGAGGGCTGTTCTGCTCCTTTTGATCTGCTGAAGTCAGATTAGTTCTCATTTCCCCCTAACCTGAAGTTCAGAAAATGGAGAACTTCACTAGTGTTCTCCAGAAAGCATTAGGCTTAGTCTTTGACATGGAGATTTTAATAATTTAATTAGCTTAAATTAGTATCTTCTGTAAGCAGAGCTTTTATCCTTTTAGCAACCGGTTGCAGAATTAAGTCAGTAAAAGCCTTTCCTGTAAAAACAGATAGTATTTAGGGTGGATTTCTTTGAGAGAACTAGCATTTGTCTGTTATGTTCTTAAACCCTCTTGGTTTGTTTCAAAGTGACCTGACTTGTGTGACCACAATAATTCAGATGCAGGAAATTAAGTGTAAATTGGATATATTCTCATCTGATACATTTTCAAATGGAACACGTTGGGTTTGCAGTCTCATGAATTAAGACTAATCTAATCCTCTGCCCCTAATTTATATAAACCTATAGATTGTTTTTGCACAGAAAAACTTGTAGAGCACTTTTTCAGTGTGTTTCTTAACTGTAAACAAAACATTTTTGAGCAATGCCATCCTATTTTAAATATGTCCCCTCTTAGTTTCTCTTGAGCCCTTGTGATCCCTTTCCTCAGATTATTTGTTTCTCAGAAAGTTTTGGACAGCTGTGTGTAGTTTTATAATCTGGTCCCATCTTAAACAGATTAATTTAAATAGAACTGTGTAATGAAGAGACCTCGGGTTTAATCTTCTAAACTTTACATATATATTTTGAGAGGTGATCTGTGAAAATGTTTGGGTGCTTCCTAGACTTGTTTTCCATATTAAACATTCATAGGAAGTTGAATTTGTATTGTTCTCAATTTTCTGAAGCAGCAGAGCTCAGTTTTGCATAAAGGCTGAAGCTTTTGTGTAGAAGCTGTTAACGGAGCTGAGTTTGAATAAATAGAAAAGCCCAGTGTAGGGTGTTATGAAAACACTTAGTGTTTCTCTAGGCTGCTTCCAAAGTGCAGAGTGTTTCTCAGATCAGCTTTTTGCTCCTTGTTTTGTTGTAATGATCAGTTATCAGAAATTTTTTTCTGGTAGACTGAGCAGATTTTCTTGGAAAAGCTCATGACAGTCCAGGAACAGTGGTGTGTTTACTCTGAAAGTAATCTTCAAAATTGTCCTGTCTGATCTGGCCACTGAGTTTAATTTGCTGGCATTTTACGTTTTGAGAACTCCAAGGGACTGATGTGCTACTTTGTGAGCATTGTTCCTCTCTTCCCAGCTAGTTGGCATATCATAATTTGTCTTCCTTTTAGAAGGGTTGTTTCATGCATTGCTCTGACAGCTTCCTTCAGTCAGTGTCAACTCAAATGCATTGATAAGGTATCTGTAGTGAAATGCTAATCTGGCTTTTATTGTTGATTGGCAGCTCTCATATTTGTTCTGTTACCATAGTAAATTACAAATTTCATTACATTATGAAATAAGATCATCCAGCTTCACAGAGGCAGTGTTGTTTTCTGGAGCCCTTCATGTCCTCCATTAGTTTACCTTCACCTTCTGGCTAGTCAAAATATAGAAAAAGATCAGGTGTTGGGGAGAAGAGCCACCGAGGAGCTTAATGCCTGAGCACTCTTGCAACTTCACTGAATAAACCCATGTTGCTTTTTAAGGATCCCTGTGGCAAGGAACCACCGAGCTGGAAATCCACAAAGTAGCTCTGAATATCAGCAGCACAACAGGCTTGTTCTCACTTACACCAAACCCATTTTACACCTCTTTGACTAATAAATTTTCTTGTGCTGCCTGAGCACATGTGGAGCTTTCGCAGAGCTGGGTGCAGGTGCCTCCCTAAGAAGAGAACAAGCTCTGCTGATGCAGAGGTCCTGCTTGCTCCTGCAGGCAGCTGGAGTGCTAAAACCTGAGATGCAGTTAGGCAGGTGGTTCAGCAAAGATCTGTCTCCCCAGGAGGATGTGGTGGGAGAAGCTAGATCAGCTGAAACTCCTAAAACTTCATGGTTGCAGTTACCAGCCCTGATACTGATTTCTCAATGGCACAAAGTGTCCTGGGTTCTGCTGCACACCCTGCTCACTCCTGGATGCAGACTCCACTGATGATGATGTGGGATATCTTGGATGCTTGTAGGCTGGTAGTAGGTGACCTGTGGGTGTTTCAGGCTGTAGTGAGGAATGGACTCCTGAGTGCCACCCTGATGGATGGTGACGGCTGTAGATGCTTTGTGGGAGGGATCTTTTCACGACCTCTTGTCTTGTCTTAGATTTTGGAGGGATTGTTTTTTTAATGTGGCCAAGTTTCACAAGTTTTTCACCTTCTCTGTCAGACACATGTACACATGTGTATCTAAAAATTTTATCTCCGTCTATCTCTATGTTTATATAAATGCTTGATGCTTTTATCCCAAAAAAGAGCTGATGACTCAGGGCATGAGCCAGCTGTACTGCTGCAACTGCAATATTGACATTTTCAGTTTTACAAAGGGATTAGAGAAGTGGTGACAAACAGTAACTCCCTGTCTGAAAGGCTCAAGGCAACTGTTACCAGCTTGTAGGTAATGTTCATGTGAAACTCCCATATGTTTGTTTACAGTTCCCACAATTCTGTTTCACCTTAAAAATGTAGTATAGTTTATAATCATGGGGAGGAGGGGAGGACAAATTAATGAGATCTTGTTTAACAAGCAGAGTTTCAGGAGGGGGGGACACTGCAGAGAGGTCCCGAGCTTGCCTTTATGCCAGTATAAAACTCTTGAGTTGACACATCCAGATAATTTTATCAGCTGTAGTGAAGCTTAGTTGAGGGTACTTTCTTCTGTTCCTTATAAATAAACTTGCATTAGTCTGGGCTCTTAGAGTTACCTGGTGGGTTTTCTTTAGAATGGTTTATCCTGCTGCCTTCTGAGTTATACCAAGCTTGTTCAAAGAATCAAACTTAGGAGTTAAGCAGGTTTTTATTTTTGCTCTTGCCCTTCCTCTCAAAATTTCTTAAATGTAATTTGGCATAAGTTTATTAAAGTTTTCAAAAAGTTCCAGGTATAAATACTGAGTTCTGCCACATGGGATTGTCTGCTTCAAACAGCCAGGCCTTTGCTCTTCAAAATGTTTTGGGGATATGCTTGGAGAGATTAGAATAACTTGTCAAACAGCTTTCAGGTGTGCCTTGTGTGTTAGGCGTGGAGGAAAAATGTCCTGACAAAAGCAGAGACGGTTTTTGAAGTTCCTTTTATGTAAGCTCATAGGTCCACAGCAAGGAAAGGGTGGGGGGATGCTGGTGTTAATTTTTACTGAATGTAAGTTTAGCGTAAAAGCTGTTTTAGTGTTTGACTTGCATGCATCCTTGAGGTGTGATTCATTGCAAGCTGTGGGGCATATTTTCATCCTTTGGTCCTACGACAAAACAGTATTTTTCTAAAGAGGAAAACTATTTTAAAAATAATAGCTTCACTTGGCTTTTGTGAAAACAAAGCCATTGCTAACCACATCATGCTCTGTGTGTAACATGCAATAGCTTTTTGTCTGAAATAATACAAATGGAGATTGTTGAGTTGCGGGTGTATTTTGGCTGTCTCTTCCTTGAATTGTGGAAAAGTTACTGTATTTTTTAAATAATTGTGTTTGAAAAATGAAACTCTGCAACCCAGACCTTGATGGGGGTTGTGTAAGGATAAAAGGGAGTTCTCCCTGGAGTTGAAGGACCTCTTTACTCCTGCACTGCTGCCAGCACTGCCATGGTCTTCGCTTCTTCTCTGTATCTGGAGCAGTGGTAGCCTTTGCTGAGAGCTGGGCCTGTCCCAGCTGCAGTGGCAGGGCTGCTTACTGCAGCCCATCTGAGTTTTGTTCTTTGTTTCTTCCACGACCCCCCCCTTCTTTTCTTTTGAAAGGACAGTATTTCTAGCTGGATGGAAATAATAACTTCTCAAACTAAGGGTGGAGTTTGTGTGTACATACTCTATGATTGGTTATGTAAGTAAACAGGTTTGTCTTATTATACATAATGCTTTTTCTTTAGATGGTCACATTTTCTTCAGCATATCCCTTGTGGTGGAGGTAGTGAAGCACTATGCTTTCCTTAGCAATGAGATTTTACTGATTTCCTTGTGACCCTGCAGAAGAGCACAGGCAGTATTTAGCTCCAAACCTCCTCCTTTCCTTCCAGCAGGCCATGCTGCCGTTGCTGTGCTTCATACAGAAGTATTCCCCTATTGCAGTTCTAAAGGGCAGCAAGATCTGCCACAGCAGTCAGAGAGCTTCTGCGAGGTGGTTTTGTGAGGAAGAAGTAGGCTACATTTCTGTATTTAATGTTTTCTGAAGGCTCAATCTCTTAAGCTAGCTGTTATTTTCTCAATGAGAGCAACCTGCTGTTTCCTTCTTCTCTGTAATGCCAAGAAAGAGATCCTGCAGACATGTGACTCAAGCCTTGAAGAGAAGGTGACCAAAGCCACCTGATCAGCAGGGGACAGTGCTCTCAGTCTTGGCCGAGGACAGAAATGGTGGAGGAGGACAGTCTGTCAGCACTGGGAAGCAGCATAACCCAGTGATTTGGGTGAAACTACCTTTTTGGGCTGAAAATCAGTGTTCTCACTGGCTCTGTTTTGTAGTGAGCTGAAAAGTGACTTTTTGTATGTTCCTCAGTTTGTGTTCACACTGCTGCAGAAAGTGTGTGCATCCTCTTCATCAGGTTTTTCTCCATGTTGCGAACCTTCTGAGTCACTCTCACCTTGGCATGTGCCTGGTTAATTGCAAAGGTCTTCTGCTTTCAGGCCATCCTCTCTCCTACCTCCACTTCTGCCTTGTCACCTGGCTGTATCTTCCTGCAAAAACTATAATCTGAGGTGTTTCTTATTGTAACTAAATTAAGCTTTTTCCTAAAAAGTTGAGGACCAGGCACGCTGCTGTCATGACTTGCCTCTCCTTGTTTGGAACTGGAGTTGCAGGGAGTGTTTATGGTGCGCTTCTGTACCTGCTGCAGATAGGAGTATTCCCCCCGGCTGGAATGACCCCTGGATGAGCAGCACTGCTCTGCCTCCACCCCGCACTGTGCCAAGTGCGCTGCCCTGAGAGGATCGAGATCTCCCTAAGGCAAATATTGATAGTGAGACAGATGATGGGGACCTGTCAGGGTTGGTCCTTCCTGGGTGCGTGGACTGGTGGGATGGGGCTGGCTGGTGCCGCGGCTCCCAGCCAGCATACACGTGTCTGCTCAGTGCTTCCTTCAGCCTTAGCTCTTCCTGGTGGCTCAGGATTTCTCAGCGTGGTGTCATCTGGTAGAGCACTCTCCCTCTGTGAGGGACCCATGGTCTGCATTCAGCAGCTTTCACTTCTGCAGTGGAGAAGCTCCATGTGTGCTCCTCACTAGAAAACATTTTTTCCAATATAACTTTTATTTAAAATGTCACTGACTTCTTCCCCCCCTCCTTTCTAGACTGACTGCATTGCCATGGAAACCATTGTTGGAAGAGAAGACTTTTCTGCTGGTAACTCCAGAAACTGTGTGGTGCTTTTGGAAGCAAAGCTCAGCTCCAGCCGGCTACTTTCATTTCCACCAGCACGGACATTGACACACATCCTTTTAATTAATTTTTTCATAGGCATCAGCTCTCTACAGTTTAATTCATTTGAATTGAGATTTTTTTCATAGCTGTGCTTTGGTGATGGAATTTGGTCTTTCATGTCATATCTATTTGGGAGGCAGTGTGAACGCCAATAGCAGATCCCTGTGTGCCCCTTTCTTCCTCCTGCCTCTCCCATTAATTTTTTTTAATTTATATTCTGAGAAGTCAAAGCTAGTTTCTGATTGTCTGTTTAACATGGGTTTTGCTTCTCTGGTACGATAACAAGTGGTTAGCTTAAAACATGTATTGTTTAGAAATATTTTGGCAGTTCAGGATTTTTTTCAGGTGACTGGGCAGAAGGAAAGAGGGAGAGGGGCACATGAGCCTGAGGGGTCAACCAGTGAGACTGAACTGGTCTGAGGAGGAGAGACCTCTTCTGCCTTTTTTTTTTCTTCTTTCCTAAAGGTTTTGCTTTTATGGTACAAGAGGCATTTCTTGATCATAGGCTAGAATATTTTAAATCAGATGTCTGTCAGAGCTTAAACTGATTTCTTCTTTTTGCTCAGAATTTTGGTATGTACAAAGTAGGATTAATGGGCTGGTTGTCTTGTAGATTGTTTTTGTTCTTACCCTCAAGATACTTGTTTATAAATACAAATTGTGTAAAAGGAGGTTTTTGTTCATGCATTCAAATGGAGAACTGCAGAGTCGTGTCCAGCGTTTGTGACTTCTGCATTATATTTGTCAGCTGTAGCCTTTTAAAGGGAAACCACCGTAATTGATCTTACTTCCAACCAAAGCCCCATTTTTAATTTGGGACTATTTTTGTTCTTTCTTCCTGGCATAATGGGGAAAAAAAGTAAAATGTTGGCTCATCAGTTGTCTTTATCCCACTTACAGAAATGTGAACAATGACTATTTGACATTTTTAAAATAAGCCCTGTTTTTTCTACAATGTAAGTGCTTCACTCTTGTACTGAATTTTTTTTTGGTTGAAATGAGTTTAGGTTTTTAACACTGCTATGAACTTAAGAGCATGACACTAGTCGTTGGTACATGCAATGCATATTAAAAGGCACTGACGATGAATAAAGGGTTTAGAAGTGGTACACAAATCCTCATGCTGTACTGCACCACACAGCTGGTAATCCTCTACATTGTATATTGTACAACTGAGTTGTCAGGCTGCCTCACCTCTAACGTACAACCTTTAAATTGCCAGGACAGTTTGTATAACAAATTAGACACTGTCAGGTTAGATTGTTGGGTGATGTGTGCCCAAATCTATTTTTGAGTAGTATTAAAATATACATGTCACTAAAATGCAGAGACTTTTTTTTTTCCTTTTTAGAAACATGGTACCAATCAGTTTACGCAGTGTCTAGCGACAGGAAGAACTGTTGCTACAGGATTTAAAAGCACAGACCCGTTTTTGATTCTGGAAGAGAAGTTGAAGTTGGTACAGTCACTTGTTGCTGCTAAACATACACTAATTAAAAGAAAGACCACTCTTACAGACCATAATACTGTCTTGCCATATAGCTTTGGTTTGGGCTCGTAAATTAATAATGCAATATGTAGACAGCTTTTTATAAAGCTTTACATCTTTTCTAAGAAATCAAAATTTGGATTAAGATAGTTCTAAACATTTAATGTGAATGGAAAAGGTTGTTTTGAAGAAATTTGTTACATACTTATTTCGTATTAGATCCCTGAGGCTGCCATTGTACAATATACAGCACTGATATAATAAATGCTGAATAAATAAGTAAATGGGTAACCTCAAGTATAGTGGTACAAATACTAATAGGTACGGCATAATAAATATGCAATCTTTTTGAATCTCTTAGTTTACAGCAACTAATTTATTCAGTATTGTGCTGGAAGAACATTTTCAGATGATGTAAAACATATCACTATATATACTACCTTCCAGCTACCCGTTTATGCTGCTGTATAGTACAAAAATACCAATGATAGAACAATGTTTGTCCTGTAAATTTGATTTGATATTGGACAGTTATTGTCTGTACAAACTAAAACATATATGGTTGAAACTGTTCATTATATTTGCTATTTCTGCTTCACAGATCTGTTTTAAAGTTGAGCTGATTGATCTGGCTTTGTCTTCCATTGTAAATATTGTTATGTTGTTTTCTTTGTAAAACACATCGCGTTGGCGGTTTTGGGAGACTGGCTTGAAGCTCTGTATAGTGTTTATATTTATCTGACTTGGCTTTCCATAGAGCTACTTGCAGTAAATAAGTGTTCATGTAGCTCCGTCTCTGGGTTTCATTTTAAACAAATTTGTTTATTTCTGTCAGAAGTGTATTTCCTGCTGCTGCTGCTGCTTTCTTTTTAAAGTGATTTTGTCACCCTGTGTCCCTGAAGATGTGGAGAGGCTTTTAGCATCTATCGGGGGAGTGATTCCCAGCCTGTACAATTGTCTTTGCCGCTTTGGTGTAAAAGGTAACGTAGAGCACAACACCCACAAGTTTTCTTTGTTGTAGATTTGTAGTGCTGGTAAACAACTGAGTTTCTGAATGAAAAAATAATCATCAGTGCCTGATATTTTCTTTTTCTGCTTTAAATGCAGAAGTGTGGCCAATTTAGTTCACATTTTTGTCCATGACCAAGTATGGAGTTTCAGGATAAAAAGTACTAGTCCTGGAAGGAGTTTGTAGCAGTGTAGTATTAAATAGGTTCCTGTCTTTATTTAGAGTTTAGGGTAGAAGGGAACAAGTACAGCTTGCTGTTCAAGTTTTGTAGTAATACTTTTGGTTTGGTATGTGTTAAATAAGGTCTCAGTATGTAAACCCAAACCCTATATAGATATCTCAGAATTTCAGGTAATGCACTGACTTGTAAAAATAACTGAACTTAACTTGGAAAATACTACAAAATGTAGTGCCTTTTCAAATTCCTTCCTGACTTGAAGGTTATGTAATTAATGCTGTATTTCTTAGAGTTTTTATCCACAGATATCAGCATGTGTGATCTCCATAAATGTGGCTGATTACTCTTAAATGTTGTGGATTAGACTTATCTTTCCTTAAAAAATACTTAATTCTTACCCTGTTACTCAGAATGGAGCATTAAAACAGCTCCCTGGAACTGTCAAGTTTGCTGTAAGAATAAGGTCTTCCTTGGATAAACCAGCCCCCTTGCTCAGGGCCTCATTTTATAGCATGTAAACCTGTATTGGGAAGAAAAACAAAACCATGCTTCTCATCCATGGCAGAAACAGCCCAACCACCAGTAAACAAACAGTGAAAATTATCCAAACACTGACAAGACTGTTGCAACAGTCTCACAATAGCTGCTTTAAGAGACCTTTGACTGAATGTCTCACTGAATCTGAAATGGGCTGACTGCTTGAGGGGTTTTTTTGGTGGGGAGGTGGGGTGGAGGACATACTTTTGTACCAATTTTTCAAACCCCTTTGGCTGGATCATTGACAGAACTCTCTTGCTTCTGAAGCATGGTGAAGGACCTCAATTAAAACCAGAAGGCAAGTTCCTATTTGACTTTGAAGACAGTCACTAGAATACACATTAGAGTCCTTGTTTTGAAATACATTGACCCATTCTAATGGGTCTCACGGGAAATAAATAACTGGGAGCTGAGTTACGAGATAACTTCCATTTTGTTTTGTTCATCCCTGCATCCTCTTTTTGGCTACAGCAGTAGTGTTTCCTCAAATATAAAGAAGTTTCTCCCCTCAATTTTTCCATGGAGGGTTGTGAAGCAACATGTCTCAGGGCAAGCAGGAGCACTGAGCTTGCTGTCTGTATCTTGGAGGTAAGAACTTCACCAACCCCTACCCAACTTTTTGTTAAACACACCAAACTGTTCCTTGTGTTTTTTCTTTGGAGTTACTTTTAAAATAAGTGTTATGAGTATAGGAAACTGTCAGGAAATGTAGTTCAGTGGGTACTGAAGCCTCAGCCACCACTCTGCTCCATCCATGGGCTACAGTGAGTACCTTACTGAAGACAGCAGTTTGCCTGCTCTCCTAACTGGTTACTGTCACCTTGCTGCCAGCTGAGGCAGTGGTCACCTGCCTGCTACAAATGGGTTGAGTTAATAATCTTTCTTTTAGGAGCTAATAGTTCTAGGTACTTACCCTACATTTTAAATGTAGAACACTGTTACTGCTCCCCTGAGCTAATGGCTGCTCCTGCTTTCCATTAGCAGTTATGTCCTGATTCCCATCACTTGCACAGTTCTCAGCTTGTGCTTCTACTGGAAGCAGCTCTAACAGCAGCAGCATCATTACGTGTCCAAAGCATCACTTTTCTGGGAAGGACCTGTTAAAAACATGTAATACTGCTCACAGCAATTAGTGCTAAATCTGGCAAAATGACCTTCCCTCAGGGGTGTCCTGAGGATGGCACTTCTGTACAGTACAGGCAGTGAACTAACTACAAAATACTTACCAAATAGAAAACAGAGATATCTCATAATTGCAGAAGATCAAATTTTAGAACTTGAGCATCTGTTGCTTGCAAAAATCAGTATATCCCTTCTTCAGATTGTATAACGACATTTTAAAATAGGTCCTTCCTCTAGCCTTTGATGTGAGAAATCCTGACTGTAGGGGTGACTGACCTCTACAATAGAGGACAAAATGCTGCCTGCTGGAGAGCTGCTAAAGCACAAAGTTTGCATGTAACAGTCTAGTTTATTGTATGGAAATGTGGCTGCATTGGCCTGTTTGCCCACTTCGGTTTATAGGTTGCATTTTGACTGCAGAATTGTTTCAGAAGTTTAAATCCCACCGTATACATTAATTTGAGGCTGAAGGAAGCTTTTTTCTTTTAGTCAAAGATTATAGTAGGTCTTACTAGAAAGAAGGAAGATGCTGAAAAGCCTGTCTTAAGCACAACTGAGTTCCTTAGTTCCTTTATACTAGAACAGTGTAAATCCAAATTAAGTGTAAGGTTTTGTTTTTTGGAATTGCAAACTACTGTTCCTTCAGAAAGTTGTGGTTTTGCAGTCATCAGCCCAGGTGCCATTGACAGTGCACCACCAGCAGCAAGCTTTCAAGAACAAGGCAGTGAGCAAAGAGAGGTAACGCACTCCCCTTTCCATTAAGGTTTTTTTCAAGTCCTCGCTGCACGCGGGCGCTTCCCATCTCTGGGGTCTGTTCCAGCTTTCTTTCAAAGCTGTGCGGTGCCCTCCGGT
This sequence comes from Apus apus, assembly GCF_020740795.1. Taxonomy (NCBI): domain Eukaryota; kingdom Metazoa; phylum Chordata; class Aves; order Apodiformes; family Apodidae; genus Apus; species Apus apus. The sequence goes on along the minus strand of NC_067293.1, from coordinate 11,548,805 downwards.
GGCTAAAGTGTGCAACTTAAATACCATCGAGTTATCTTGCAGGTTCCTCCTCATAATTAACTAAACTGGACTAATTTTATGTTAAGAGAATAAAATGTTTAGTTAAAAACAAAGTTCAGGAAAAAGAGCTTTAACTGCAGATGAAGTGGTGTTCTGAGCCAGATCATGTTTAGGCTGTGCCAAAGACTCCTCAGGCTCTAGTGTCTGAAATAGTTTTTTTTTTTTTTACCTTTTTAATAACAAATCTGCAAACACAAGCTTTTACCTGTAGTTTAATATTTATATACTGATGGATAGCACCACTAGAGGCCCCAACCAACATTTGAGCCCCTTCAATGTCTCTGCCCCAAAGAGCTTACAGTCTAAGCAGTCAAGTAGGAGAAAACAACAACCATGGTTTCTTTTATAGACTAGTGACTCTGATCCAACAGGTCAAGCGATTTACCTGCTCTAAGGCACAGAATGTGTGGTGGGAATTACACCAACATCTCTTGAATCTCTGCTGCATGTCTTAGTTAAATGATGCTCCTTCCTCTCTAGACCACTTTTCTCTTAATAAAAATTAGCCCATTCAGAAATCTCAGCCTGAAGCTGATGGAAGGTTCAGGACTGTCTCCAGGTCAGGGCAAGAGCTGCAGGAACAGAACAGAGAATGTATCTGTCAGACATATTTTCATTTTCTGTGGTCATCTTGCAGGCTTGGTACCTAAAGCTGCTACAGGACTACCTATTTTGGGTGCTACCCAAGACTGGAATCTCATGTCTGTTCAATTCCATGGGCTTTGTTGTACATATTGTGAGAGAAGCCCAAATCTTAGAAAGATGTACAGTTTGTGCACTACTGGAAAAAACATGTTCTGCCCTTTTTCCAGTCCCCCCACATGATGAACAATTCTTGATGGTGAGTGCAAGTGGTAGGGAAGGCTGGGAGAGCTCTTTCCTCCAGGAGCTCCTTGGCCTTAGCATCCATTCTTCTGCTTTCTTGGGGCTAGGGATAGCCTGCTGTGTTCATGTTAGGTTTCTGAGGAGCCACCAGTAAAATGAGGGCTCACATTTACAGGAAGAGACTTACTATTTTATTTCAGCTTTGGTAACAAGTTCTTGACTTGGAGGTAGCAGCAGGTTCAGTTTATTTCTACATGCATCAGCAAACCAAAACAAAACAAGTTGAAGGATGCACATTGCTGAATTGCCCACTCTCTACCAACAGGTATGACTGCAGCTAATTGAAAAAAAGACAAAGCTATTAATAGTTTGCATTTTAAACTAAAGAACTTCAGTTCCATACTTAGTTGAAAGCTTTTGAAATCAGCACCAATCTCATTGTATAAATTGCTGCCACCTGGTCAGACACCAGTCCTATGTCTTGTGAAATATGCTTAAAACAAGGAGATGCTTGTGTTTACAATGACAACTGCAAGGTAAGAATGAATAGCCATTAGCTGATCAATTACTTAATGGTAATCAATAAACAAATACACTTCACCTATATAAAGCAGTATGTTAATTCACAAGTTAAGTTGTATTGATAGTCAAGGTGGCAATATACAATGAAAATTAATTAAAGTATCATCACTTGAAAAATAGTCTTGCTTTGTCAGGGAGCTCTGCTTATACATGAGGGTAAATGAAACAGCACTGACCACAGGAGCTGAACAGTCATGCATACAAAAAGTGATCACTTTTCAGCTATTGCACAAGTAGTGACACTAAGACATAAACAGTAGGATTCTTACAAAATGACATCAGGAAGGCTGCATGCACCATCTTTCAAGGCCTTATGTGAACTATACATACACAAGAGTTGTTGTATACTGTAAATACATTGTGGGTGTGGTAAATTCACATAAGACTAATCTGTAAATAGGAAAGTTTCCACCAGCTTATGCTGTATTTTATTTAGAATGTTTCTCAGCGTGTACACCATTTTGGATAAAATGCATGACACCACTTCAGAGTAGAGGTTTCATGGAAGCATAATCTTAAATGTTTTGGTAACTGGATATTCCCAAGGAACAGGTTTTGTTAAACCAAACTGATTACTAAAATGTGAGTGTCTCTTATTCAGGAAAGAAGGATATAGAATATGGCTAATAATTTCATGTATTTTCACAAGATACAAAAAAAACCCCACCCCTTTTCAAGTGGATTGGGATGTCTAAGCACAAATAAAACCACTGATTGCATGGTGTACAACATTTCAAACCCTGATAAAAATGACTTCAGAATAATTGTGCATTCCCCCAAAAATACCAGGTTGGCAACTGAGGAAGGAAATAAAATATTAAATTAATAACTTGGCATAGGAGGGGTAAATTCTCTCTGTACCACAAGTTTCATAATAAAATACTGCTGTATGTTTCCATTTCAGACAAGCATTTTTATCTCAGAGTCTGGTTTGTTTCTAAATGACTGAACATTTCAACTAAAAAGGTGTTTACACAATATACACATTTCATTACTTACAAAGAGAAATAAGCTTAAAATTTCATATTAAAAACCTGGGGTACAGTAGGGTTAGTAGCACCATGAAAAATGTTTTTCAAAACTGCAGTCTTGTTATTTTAAACATATTCAGTGCATCGTGTTTTTCTTTATTCTCTTGGTTGATCAAAAAGGTGCCATTTTGGTACAGGGAGAGATAAGAAAAATTTCATCTGATCCTTTGTGAACCTCAAGTGTTCTTTTCTGTTTCCAAGAGGTCAGCTCTTTCATCTTAGTCCTGTTGTCAAATATGTACCAAATAACCCTTAGTTTGGCACACGAGTGAGGTACACTTGAATTTGCGTGGTTAAAAGAGTTTGGATTTGTTCTTGCTTTTCTTTCTGCACAGTAGCACCATTGTTGCAGCTGGAAGACAGTGCATCTTAGGAATTTTCAACTGTTTTATAAAACATTCTCCAAGATGTTACGTCTTCTTCATGCAAACTTGACAACGACTAATACGCGTCCTCAAGTCTCCAGCTTTCAGTGTCTCTGACTGAGGTTTACTGGTTGACAAACACAAAGGTAAGGTTAGGTTAGCTTTTTCCTTGTTTACAGAACTGTTCCTTTAAACATCTACTGAATTCAGAGTTTAAGATAGCACTTAAGTAGGCAAGTGGGGGATGAGTCCTGTTTTTGAGAGTTTTCCTTAAGAATGATGTTTCTGTGCATTTTGCTTTGGGTTTCTCAGTTGAAAAGTACTTTAGCAACCCATAAAAATACTGCTACAATGAGATCTGTATTTAAGTGATGGCTTTGCCAAATTATTTACTCATATTCTGAAAGGGGAGGGTAGGGGCTTAGTAGAACATATTTGTGTAATGTGTGTACACTGAGCAAGTCCAACTCTTAGAAGCTTCTTTGTAAAAAGAAGATAATAAAAAGGAGACAGAAAATAGCAAAGGTAGAAGACTCCCAAGCTGCGTGGTAGGTAGTTGTTAATAGGCAGTTTTCACTAGTGAATCATCACTGATCAACTACCCTGAAAACTTGGAATGATGACTATTTAATGCACATTAAGTATCATTGTTACAGGTATTACACAAAACCAATTTGGGGGCCACTTGTGCCAGACAAGACAGTGCACTGTGCCAGCCCTGTACCACAAAACTGCATTTCTCAATTTGGTGGCATTGGGAATAGTGATGAGGTTTTTTATCAGTAGACAAACAAGGCAGTAGAAATTTACTGTATGAAAGGAGATAATTTTTCAAATTAAAAATTGATTTTGCCACTCAGGTTGAGAGAGAAAAAGTTTGAGAAGCTGAGAGACTCCTGCTGAAATGTTGACTGCAGAGAAGCTGAAGAGAGACTGTCTGCTGGCTTCTTTGCTGCCAAAAATGCCATCCTATTTTTTTCTGCAAACTACTGGAAGAAATGCTTGCCATGGAGGATATGAAACCTCCTTCACACAAGGCTTTTAAAAAAAGGTTATATGAACATCTGCTTTAAAAAGTTTAAATAGAACTGACCTTGTCCCTTGTACATCTATGAAGTATCTTTTCAAATATTTGACCTTATTTAAAGGCCTGGCAAGGAAAAAACCCAACAAAATCGACCTTACAGGCTCCAAATAGAGTAACTACAGTAGGACTACTTTCAGAGAACGTAATAATGAATGTGAATAACAATTGACATAAAAAGAATCTGACTCCTTGCAAAACAGAATGTGCCTCAGCGAGTTTTTACATAATATTAAAGGCCTTCCTGGGAGACACTTGAAAAACTGGTTGTGAGGGGAAACAAACAAAATTATTTCCCTATACCCCTTGTCAACAAACCTCTTTTGATCTTTGGAATAAATTCAGTTTCCAAAGCTTTCATTCTGGAATAAAGCACTATACAAGAAACAGGTTTTCTTACCTGAACATTTCTGACACCTCTACAGTTGCCAGCCAGAAACTGTACGAATTGGCATAGTAATTACAAGTGCCACGACCGTGGCATTCAATAAACGGAGCTGAGCGGAATTCTTCTAAACAGGATCCAGGGGATGCCAAGGCCTGTCCAGAGCCCTCTGCTCCAGCACTAGTGTGCTGGTGTAGGGATGGGGAAGAGAAACACACAAACAAGAATCTTACAGTAGGTGCTAAAAATTTAAACAGCAAAGCATTCAACTACTCAAAGAGCCACTGTTCATTCTTGGTTGAGACAATGCTGTGTCGGACACCTCCATAAATACCATTTACACTAGGTTCTGGGTACTGGAAAATCACTCTTCATCTTGGCTGCTACAGTTCATCATGGAAGGTAAAGGTTTTCAAATTACAACCAGTGTAGTTTTTAACAAAATCCTAAAGGCAGCTGGTTGAGGACAGAAGGTGGGTTGCTGGAGTAGGGCACAGTTCTTACCATCATGAAGGAGTAACCAATCCAAAGGGAGTCCCAGCCTGGAGGACACAAAGGAATCTGAATGGTCTGACTGTGCACAGCTATCACCATAGCAGGAGCTTCACAGACAACACATCTGGACACATGGGAAGTATCAGAGAAACGTGATTAAAATATGATTGAAATATATTTTATTAGGAATTCTTGCACAGAGAAGGGGAGGAAAACTGGCTTGTAAGAAGCTGTCCTATTAATCTAGACATCTACTTCTCACATTTTTCTACTGTAGTAAGAAAGTATTTTGAAGTGCAAAATTTGCCTGTATTGCCACTAACTGCCATTAGGTAAAATACTGAAGCAGCTCCTGAAACAAAAACTGGAAGCTCAAAGCCCCTAAGTGAATGCCATAATCTTAGAGCTAACAGCTCCTATGTTCTTTTTCCTGTCCCCAGTGATCCTGCACTGCTGCTGACATAGGTTAGTTGCTCTGTCAAGGAGAGCTCTTACAGCCTTTCAGCCTCTGAGTATCAACTGCTGCATGTAGACAGATCATTTAAGACAATGAATACTTCAAAACAAGCTTTTTTTCCTAGTATTTCCCAGAGCAAACCATGACAGATTCGTCTCCTAATACCCAACCTGCATGTTTGAAATAAATGGGTAAGATGAGCTATTTATCTAGACAGTACAGAAGCTTGGTCTCACCGGCTGATGAAGGGCTGGATGCTTTGCCCAGTCAGTGGCTCCATGCTCATGGGCATGGGCTCTGGAGTTGATAGCCAGTAGGAATAGTCATTCCTTGATGCAAAATTGCAAACGTTGTTGATGTTGCAGAACATGAAGGGCATGGTGCTGAAACGTCTAAGACAGCTCCCAGCAGTACCTAGAGTAAGATACACAAAATGTGACAGCAGTGTTTTCACTTCATCGCTTTTTATAGCGATTCTTTGAGAACAGTAATTGTGTATCTTCCTCTCCACCTGGGAGTGCACAGCATGTGCTATCAAATTGTCACATGTGGGAAAAACTTAACTTCTCAGTTTTGGTTTAGATTCTTCTATCCTGAATTATCACGGCCAGCCTCTGGAGGTAGGAGACCTTGGTATGCAATCCCCGTCCTCATCTAAGAAATATCTAAGACTGTTGTGTCTTCAGAGAACCAGAGCATTTGAAGAAGCAGCTACACCCTCTTTCCTCCTAAAAGAGAGCTTTCAGAATATCTTACCCAAATCCTGGCCATGTGCTCTTTCATTTCCTTGCACATATAAAAGTGAGAATCCATCATATATTCTTGTTGTTCCTTGTGGACAGAGTGGTGTATCCCTGGTCTGGCTGTGCCGAGTTATAAGGAATCCATGTGCAACAGAGGCTGTTCCAGGAGGACCAGGTGGGCCTTGTAAACCATCAGGACCAGGAGGCCCCTGTATTCCTCGAGAACCTGTTCACATGAGAAACATGACATACAGGATTTACACTTTTTCTTGCTCTTTAAGGACTAATGTAGCTCTGAAAGGTAGCACAGTCTTGTGATTAAGGCGCTTGTGTGGTGGACTTGGTAGCTGCGAACACGGTTTTCCTCAAGTTATTTTTCTCATGTAAGCTTGGTTAAATGGCTGAGGCTGTTATATATACAGTTATTTTATAACAGTGCCACTCCTGGTGTTATCGGGGTATTGTGAAGTTAAATACCTTCAGAGCTGCAAGGCACTAAGGTAACAACTGCAGTGGACATAACAGCCACTGGAATGAGTCCAAATTCCAAAACGTATTAATCAGTGTATGCAGCTTAATAAGATAACATTGAAAATCTTGCTCAAGATCACAAAATAAACGGCAGAAGCAGAAGCAAGTCTCACTCTCGGGCATGCTGTGGTAACACCTGAGCCAAAGCCCACCAAAATAAATAGAAAAGCTCCAGTCAGTTTTGGAGTAGGTTACAAAAAGTGGAAATAGGCTAGAACAACCTTGGGTGAGATCAAGAATGAGCCTTGTGACTGAGAAAGGTATAATTTGTTCTTGAACAGCAAAACCACCAGGAAATATAACTAGAAATACTTAGAGGATGTTTATTCCACAGTCATTATTTACTTTTTTTTCACCCAAGTAATGCTAACAGATTTCATAGAGCTACACAGAAAAAAAGGAAAAAAAGGCATGGATTTTTTAATGTTTCTAGTACTTTTTCTCACAAAGTGCAATATACAGCTACTTAATACATATTATCTTTAGAAAATGATCCCAGTGCCCAGTTTGATTTCTCAGTGGTAGGCTGATCTCTGCCTTTGCTGAAAGTCTTTCCTTGATCAAGTCTTTTTTCCGCCAGTTGTAATTTCCATGTAAAATTAAAATTATTTTACTAATCTCTCTCTTCTTCCTATCTTTGTTATCTCCTGTGTGTCATCTGTGCTGCAGTGGGGATGCCATTAAGCTTGAGATAAAGCACTCTACAATATTCTCCAGCAGTGACCAGCAATGTGTTGGTTCCAAGAACATTCCAAAGCAAAGTATGTTCAACTGCTTGTAATATTTTTGCATTAAGAAAATCTTAAAATTATTATTTTATTATTATTCCCATAAGGCAAAGATCTCACTTCCCAGTATTAGCCTGCACTCACAGAAGGGAGTATCTCTTTCTGCTGGTTCCCCACAGGATAAACACCATACCTGGTTGGCCTGGAAGACCTCTCTCTCCTTTACGTCCTGCTGGACCATCAAAACCAGGTAGTCCATCTCGCCCTGGGTCACCAGGAAGACCAATTGGACCTAGAATAAGACAAACACATAACTGAAATAAAAGCTTTTGAAATCCCACTAGAGAAATCTTTAAATTGTCTGGGACTCATCTATTGTTTCTTCATGACAAAAACAGACCTTTAAACCAGAACTCTGCAGCCACCTAGGATCATACCTGGCAATCCCTGTGGCCCTGGCAATCCAGGTGGCCCTTTTGACCCAGGGTGTCCTGGAGGACCCGGGGGACCAGGGTCACCTTTCACAACAATGCTTCGTCCAATGGTACCTGGTAAACCTGGTGGGCCTGAGAGAAAGCAGCTTAGTCTTAGATAAACCAAGGTGGAAGACAGTGTTAGAAACAGTTTCTGTTACTCTTTATTGCAAAGTCAGAAGCCAAGAGCTCTATCAATGCAAATAATAAGTGTATAAATATGGCAAGAAGCTCTTCTCCCTCCCCACCGCTCCCCCCAGAGGACATCTCTTGCAGGGGTTAATCCATGAAGGCTGGATAAAGATTATAAAATATGGTAGGATTACTTGTAGGGCTAAAAAGTACAGTCTGAAATTATTTTCAGGCTGTTGCTCAGTTAACTACATTCATTGCTGGCTGAGACTGTCTCAGTCCTACATCTGTGTAAAAAATTTCTACTGGCAGGGAGCAAGAGTGACAGTCCTACCTGGTGGGCCTGGCAGCCCTTGACTGCCTGTGAGGCCAGCGGGCCCTGCAGGTCCAGTGGGACCCTTCATACCTGCAACATCAAACTCACAGTTACACAGTGAAAGAACATGTTGTCTTACAGAACCTGCTGCAGGAATGGCCAAAATCAGGTTTCTTTTCTCCCTGAGGGGCTGTTACTGTGTCTGGAGGTTTTGACTTGAAATGCTAGTTAAATACCTGGGAATCCTGGAACGCCTGGAACCCCGGGGTCACCCTTCATTCCATTCAGACCTGGACGACCAGGATCCCCCTGCAGAGAACAGCTTCACATTATTCACTCATCTCAGCAGTTTCAGAAAAACAGAGAGAAAAGGTGGCTGGGGGACAAATAAGCACACCTCGGGTCTGCAAACAAGTGCTTTGAAGGGCTGAGGCTATGCATTCTACTCACTGCACTGGGCGTTGTCAGAGAACACTGTAACATGAAAGAGCCAAGCTCCCATGGGAATGTAATGTGGACATCCTGCCCACATACTTGGGGATAATCAAGGAAAAAAATCCTCTTTCTTGCTACAAGGTTAGCTACCACATTTTTGGCTTTTATTTTACTATGATAAACTGCATATTCCGCTCATATATATATTCTACTTCTACTGCATTTAAAAACAAACTAGGAGGAAAACTCCCATTTCTTGTCCTACCTGGCGTCCAGGTGGTCCTTGATCTCCCTTTTGACCAGTAAGGCCAGGGGGGCCGGGCTGACCTGGGTTCCCTTTTTCCCCTTTAAGTCCTCCAGTGCCTGGTGGCCCTCGTGGACCTTCTGGGCCTGGTGGACCTTAACATTGCAGAACAAATATGGATATATCTGTCAGTACACATCAACCATTCTCTCCAAGTTAGTGCCTCCAGCATAAAAAAAATTAAAATTAAAAGGTATTTTTGGCTTGAATTCTCAGCTCTATTTCAGTGCTGAATTTGGGATAAACTAAAAGGAAAACAAATAGAGGGATTATTTGTACTACCCAAATCAGGAACCAAAGCTCCTAATGTAACTGATGAAGAGCAGCAGGTCTTTCCAGAAGACAGTGCAACTCACCTCCATTAGAAGCTTAACAGTGACCAGACCAGTGCCTTTAGTAGAAGCCAAGAAACTCTAAATTAGATGGTACAAATATCCCCTCTGCTGACCTGCATTATATTCACCATCTCTTAAGTGCTATCTTAACAGACTGAATTCCTTTTGAAAGCCAGTCTCAGCAACGTAAAATATTAATGGGTTTTTGCTGCTAGAATTTGACATACCTATTGAAGGAGGCTGGTATATGCCATCTACTGACTGGTGGGCCACAGGAAGCCCATCATTCTGCCTTGCCAAAGTACTAATCTGAGTTGCAGAAACTTCCTTAAGCTGTATGACTCTCCCTCCAACTGATCTATCTTTAGTAGACGCTGTGTAAATCCAATAGAGGTACTGGGCTGGTCTTTAAATATTCTCCCTTTGCTACAGCCACATTAATCCAAAGCAAAGCAGTGGGTTTAAATGAAAGGTAGGTACTTGGAGAACTGAAAGATGAGACACCATCTAAATAGAAGGTAGCTGATATTAATTTGTAGCAAAACAACCTGTACCCAAGTGCAGCGACAGCTAATAACATTTTACAAATTAAAGCTCATAATTGCATTAACAAAAGGATCTTTTGGCAGGACAGTGCTATGACACTCTCCCGTGTAGTACAACAAATCTAGTGACATTTATCAGTGTGCTGGATTTTCAGTTCTTCTGCAACCTCAAATAATTTCTCTGACATCCTCACAGTCTATATCCATATGCAGTGGATAACTGTGATAAGCTGTATTTCTGCATGCAAATCTGAGTCTAGAATTCCTTCCAAAATTTTTCTTTTTAAATAAACAGCAATTTTGTACCAGATTTCACGCACATCCTGTAGCAGTTTCAGTTACAGAAAACGTCCCATCACACAAGGATTTTTTGTGTTAATTTTGCTCTTTTATAAAACTCTTGTACTGTACACATGCAAATAAAAGGTTACCATCTGAAGCATGCTAATCAAACACATGCGACCTGCAGGGCAACCACAGTCCTTAAAAAGATAATCACAGAATTATAGGCAAACATCTGTTTCTCTTACATCAAGAGCAATGCAGTAAAATAAATTGACCGAGTTAAGAGTCTAACCTGGAGGACCTGGAAGGATCAGAGTTCACCAAAGCCCAATGATCGATGTTAGAAGGGTCAGACATCACACAGTACAAAACAAGATTACTAGTTAGAAATAGCACAGATGACAGCATATACACTACACAACAACCCGTTTCACCAGCATATTTTGTATTTACAGTATAATCCACATGCATGCATAAAACAATACATGAATACACAACAATACGTATTTTCAGATACAAGTTATTCTGGTGACTAGGCTCTGCTAGGACTAATTTGACACTTCATTTAACAGCAAACTTAAAGCTTTACTAAAGAATGTGTTATTGCTTTAACATTACAGCTGAGGCCTGCAACTGGTTAGTCCTACTCACAATGGGGTTTGGACTATGTAACCATTTCACTGACAGTATTCAACATTGCAGGACCTGGAGCTTGGAAAATATGCAGGTAAATTGTGAATGACAACTTACTCTTGAGCAAAATTCTGCTTTGGGCAGAGAGGAAGTGTGATTAACAGAAGGACTTATGACCACTAATCAGGTATGAGGCTACCTGTGAATACAATTCTAGGACTGAAAAGTAGGCTTACTCCCTCTTCAAAACTGTAAGCAGGGTGGACATGGAGGGCTCGAAAGAGCTGCAAATGCTATAAGCAAAAATGCATCAGAACTAACAAATTTAGAAATTCTTGTCTTTACTGTTGGCATTGTTTTTCTTGATAAAAATATCCCAATATGCGAATTTACCTTTTTAAGGTTTTTATGGAGAATGGCATGTGTTAACATCCTTAGAAAAATAATTTACATGTCCTCTTTCAAAGCGTAAGATGGTTGTTCCTACCATGCTCCCAAATTAATACATATTTTACTTCCTCTGCCACTTGCATCTTTCATGTCAGTGAAATGATTTAAGTCTACCAAAATATCACCATGCAATTTGCAGCTAAAACTACAATAAATACACATCAGGTTTACCTCAAAGCACTGTTTCTTTACATATTTGGTAAATCATTAAAATACTAACTGTAATGCAGTTGTTAAAAATAATGACACAGACATTTCATTGTTACTGTTAAGTACTTATAAGCTATATTTCACTGGTGGGTAAGTTTTGCTATGATTTATAAATCTGTCCGGTACTTGTTGATTATTGAATTCTGGTGGGGCACAGTCACAGGGTGGAACAAAACATGAAGGCATTGGTTAAGCTCCTCTCAGCACACAGTGCTGGGAGCCCTCTTTGAAAATGTGATTACAGCTTATGTGATTAAAATTTAATTAAAAGGAGCCACATTCATTTTTTTTTACATGACCGCATTAAACTAGGATTCAAACATCAGGGGCTACCACATTTGTTACCTCACAGTGTTTAGGACAGCACACTAAAAACTTAACCTTACTTCTTTATTGAATTTTGTTGTCAGTTCTTTGCTTTCTGAAAGCCATAGCAAAACCTAACAACAATCATTATTATTAAATAGATATACCAAGTCATTTTCAATCTAGACACAGATACTAACAATTTTCAAGAGCTGGCCTGTGCTATGTGCCCATATGCTAAAATTATGATAAGCTTGTGAAAATGACCATGTTCTTACCAATCCTGTTCCACTGCCCTAGAGTGGAAGGTCTGTATGCTCCTTTTTGATTAAATACATGTTAAAGGAAGAGCTTTCCTCATTCCCTGTAAATGTGCTGAACCCCCCATATCTTCCACCATGGGGAGAGCAACACTATGTCCTTCCAACATCAGTCCTACAACAACCTGGAGGAAGAGTCTGAAAGCCAACCCTGAACTTTTCTACCACAAATTAAAAGGTATGTCTGAAAAATGACTCAGCATATCTATATTTAGACACTACTAAAGTATATACATTAATTTTCATGCAAAGTTATTATTTTGGAGTTAAGGGGCTAACCTGAGGGACCTGGGAGTAGGGGGTCAGAGTTCACCAAGGTCATCACAAGGGGAAAAACATCAACATTGTTAGAAATATCAACAAGCTAACATATTCAACTAAACCTTTCTTTTTAGATTTAGCTCAATATTCCTTTACATACAGTATGAAAAACACCAAACTATTATTACTCAGAGCAATGAAAATAGACATGTGGAGTTAACAGTAATGTTGTGTTGCCCTGGAAATTGGCTTAATTTTATGATCAATTAATAAATCTGTCCCAACATCATCTATCAATGTTTGTTTTAGGGGCAACTCAACTCAAGTCAGAGAGCTACCTCATGTTTTGACTTAATGATTTTTTACTAATCTGACACTATACCCAGAAGCCAACAACAAACTGTATACACATACAGCTTCTGGTTTTATTTATGTCCCTAGAAGGGGGGTAAGTTGACAGCCACATAGCTGCTTTTATGACTATCTGCCTTATGTTGAAATGTTACAAAATCAGCGTTCCACCAATTGACTGTGTTATCATTTGAAACAAAAGGCTGGAGTGCTGATTGTACCAGAACTGCAATAATAGTTTGGTTTATCCACATTAGTTCACACATAACTGAGCAAAACAAATGCTTCACTTTATAGATTGCATGCAACAAAAATGGAAAAGAGAAAGAAAGAGAGAGAGAGAGAGAACATGGCTGAGCAGAACCTCACTGGTTTGTTTTCCTCCTGATAACACTCATAAAACTGCACAAAATGAGTCTCACCATTCCTGTACCTCCCAGCTGGTTAGAGTCAGTAAGCACCTGATTTATACACAGATGTGTGAAGAGGATGAGAAGCTTCATAAAAACATCAATGATAGATCTTTCGCAGATCAGGAGCTGCTTAACTCTTGAGTTTGGAGATTTCTGTGTAAGGATCTTTTAGAAATGAAAGTCTATGAACTTCTTGTGCCAAAATTTTAAATGCTGTACCACTCTACATACCTAAAAATTATCTTTGGAAAATGTTGACATCTAGGATGTATTATGCCTTCATTTGGGCACACTTAAATTGCAGGCCCAAGCCCACCACTCCACCATCTCTTATCTCTTCACTCCTCCTGCTTGCTCCAGCTGCAATTCTGATCACAGTGAGCTGAGCTGGGATTGTGTGTTAGTGAGCAACTAGGCAGAAGGCAACAAGGCCACATGGAAAGTGGAAAGCAAATCAGGACTCCCAAGGTGCTGCAGGGATGCTCCACTGACTGGTTAGAGCCCCTGGGGCACAGCAGGGTGTAAGTTCCTCCAAGCCAAAGGGAGAAGGCTGCATTCTTCCTTCCACTAACCAAGCAGGAAACGATGAAGAAATTGTGACTAGCTGTGAATTATTAACCCACTGTGTTGTTCCACCCCAGTCCCATAAAAAGCAGGTTCAGGACACAAGAAAATCCAAGTATTTTCACTATGACTAAAGAAAACCTCATTATACTGCAACAGCACCCCAGTTGAAGGTGTTACTAATCAAAATTGCATGTTTATAATGACTCATTTTTTTTCAATGCAGTTAGGATAGATGGGTTCATAGTCTACTCTGCACAAGAGAAAAGCTCATACTGCCATTTAGAATAATCAAGTATTTCTCAATTCCTGTTCTAGTGAAAGTATTTTGAGAAAATTCTCATCTAAATTTTTTTTTCAGTGGGATTGCCTCCTCTTGTATCAGCATGAGAAAAAAGTGGATCTTAAAACATTTCCAAGTGTGTACTGCAAAACTGCACTCTCCCTTGATGCCCCAAAGTGAACAATAGATATGCGTATCAGCTATTTTAAAAACGTGCCAACTCAAAACTAACTTTCACCAAACAAATCTTTCAATAACAGAAAAATCTGAGGTCAGAGTTTGAGAGCAATAAATAAAAATAATACATCTCCATTAATATGCAAATAAACCCCTTGTAATTAGCCAATAGCTTGGTTTGAAAGTAGTCTCCTTTAAGGAGAATAGAAGCACGTTAACTGAGGTCGGTCTTCGTGGTGGCAAAGTACTTCTGGACTCAAGATATCACAATAAGCTTGAGCCAGAGCTGTGACAGGTTCATTAAAGTTAGATTTTTCAAGAGCAGTATCTAAATGCAAATAAATATTCTATGACACAAAATATAAATCAAATCCTAATACAGACCAGGGAGTTGCTCAGCAATGTTAACTCTGTATAGTGGATTTTTTTCATTCCCAGAATTAGTTGGTGCAGGAACAAAATGCAAACATGGAACGGAAAGGTGACCACGGCATGATGGTGCCCTGAGTCCATGGAAGCCACGTGACACAATGGAGCAATGACATGTTACATGACACGAAGGTGAGGAGGCAGCTATCCAATTTGATCATGCTGTGATGCTAGCGTGAATTTGATTTTCATGGCTCAAAATGATGGGGTTTGTTACTTTTGGGTTTTTGTGCACGATGACATTTGCTGATCAGGTGACAATACTGCAAAGGTATCAGATGTTCAGAAGTCGGCACCATGCTCACAAGGTGATTACTGTGACAGCATGCGCAGAACCTCCCGATAATTAACGCATTCGTTTTTTGCTGCCAGGTATCAGAAATTAATAGAAAACGAGGCTGTCTTATTTTTAGATACTGTTACTTCTGGCAACAAAATCCTCTGGTTGCCCACAAACAGTAAGACCTATGCCATGAGGCTTGAACTTATCCATCCAAATAAATTGAGGAAGTTTAACGGCTGATAACCTACCAGCAAAACAGGAAAGTACCGGCAGATGTTGATAGGTATGGGTCATGCTCTTACCTGGCCTTCCTGGAACACCTGGTGGGCCAGGGCTACCTTTAGGACCTTCCAGAGGTGGCCCCGGTAATCCTGGTGGACCTGGTGGACCCTGCAGACCAGGGAAACCCTGGAAACCTGGTTCTCCCTTCAGACCTGGAAGTCCAGGGGGCCCTGGTGGGCCAGGTAAGCCCAGTTCTCCTTTTTGCCCTGTAAAACCAAACAGCCACGTTTATCAATACTGTAACAAACAGATACACAAACCAGTCCAAGTGTTTGCTGGCAGAGCCATTTCTCTCTCCTGCAGAAGGTGCAAGTCTGGCCACAACTCACCTCATCTGTGCAGCAAGACAGTATGAAATTGGTCTAACATTTAGAAAAGAGTCAGGGCTAATCTTGCAGGCGAAAGTGCTCTACATCCTCTCATTTTGTAAGCCTACAGGCAATGACTTCTGTGAAGAAATCTGTCAATAGTTAAGACTTCATTGTTTTTTTGAGACACTGCTGAAAGTTAAGACGTATTTGCAACATTTTCAAATAAGCTTGATGAATTTATGAGCTTTAATACTACTGGAAAGTAATACAAGTTAGGTTGTGAAATTGGTTTTGAAAATACAGCAAGCAGCTATATTTTCATTTTTCATCTGCTGGATGAATGCTTTATTTAGTGAGACAAATCAGCAAAATTCCATGCAACACATATACTGTTATCCTGTGTGGATTTATTCTGTCTGCATAATTGTTAATTTACAAAATTCTCTAGTTAGTAATGAGAGCCTTTATTACCATGGTTAATTGAAAACAGTCTGCTGGGAAAATAAAGATGTTATTTAAGTTGTTGCTATGGCATTCATTTGTTGCAGAACATACACCATGCCCTGCTATTTTTGGTGTATAGATACATTTTGCCTTCAACCTTTTTAACACGGAACAACAGAGAAACTTTACCTGACAATCCTGGAAGTCCTGGAGGTCCTGGGTGCCCAAAACCTGGTAGCCCTGAAAAGAAACCAGTTCAGTTAATAATGAACATTAAGCTTTCAGGTGTCCAGGAATAGGAATATGAGGCTGGGAATGAGGCAAGTGCAGTTTGTCTAAATTTCCGATTCCTTGAGACTACCAAGATTCTCATTTACTCACCAGTCTACACCAAAGCTAGGGGATTTGCTACAAAATGCATCTCTGAGTTTCCTAAGTATTCCCATCCATTCACAGGATGCTCTTTCAGATTTTGGGTGTTAATACATTTGCATTTTTGCTTGGGGTTTGATCTTTAAGGCAGACATGACACTGTTTATCCATTTTGTGAGTTGAAGCAATACAGCTACCACGAATACAGGAACAGGGGCTGGTGTTGAAGTCAGACAATAAAAATCTTAAGAGCTGATTGAAAAGTTGTCCTGTGCTTCATTGGCAGCTTGACAGCACCCTTTGTGAATCATTCAGCAGCTAGGAACCAGGGGAGCAGCTTTGAAGGTGTATGGGCAGTTATAGGAAAAATAGGATAGAAAAAGCAGGACATCACAATGTAGAGTGAAGAGGAGGAAACAAACAGGAAAGATACCTAACCTGGTTCACCCTTCTGACCAGCTGGTCCAGGGATACCATCTCGACCAGGCTGTCCCTTCTCCCCTGAAGGACCAGGAGGGCCAGGACGACCAATATCACCTAAAAGGGGGATAGAATACATGAGGACCTGCAATAAAAAACTTCCCCCCCCTCCCCACCATCTGACTCTGAAGGTGTGACAATTTAATAACAAATTCACAAGGGTGTATTCTTAAAATTAAAACCTCTGTCTCCCAGTCTCTCCCCTTGATAATTTAAAAAAGATGAATGAAGTGTTTGCAATGGTGTTTGAGCATCCATATACATACAGATGCATCTTCATGATGTTATCAAGGTAAGAATGTAGGAAGTGGCTTAATGTGTTACATTTTGCACAGAAGCAGCTGACCTTTGCTGCACTGTTCATGCTCACCTACTGGCCCAGGTGGTCCAGGCAGGCCAGGATTACCTGGAGGGCCCTCGATACCTTTTGGTCCTGGAATTCCCGGTGTTCCTATAAAGTACAGACAGCTCAATAGAATTAAGCAAAAGATGTCCCAAACTGGCTTTTCAGATCTCAAAATGCTATAATATGAGATACCCTGAGTAGCAAATGAGATAATTGTATCAAGATACTGTATTTATGCTAATTTTGCAGATTTACAGATGATCAAGGAGATGAATTATAAAGCAAAGAAGATACAGAAACACAACATTCCAGCACAACTGTCCTTACTGCTACTCCCAAGACTATGTTTTCTTATGTTGAGTGCCTGTGGCCAAGGACATGGGGAGTCCGGCAGTCTGCTAGGAAACTGCCATTTTAGAGAGAGGGGCTTCTGCCTGACAACAAATTGAGAGCATTTTGAACTGTGGTTGGGTAGTCCTTCCCAAAAATCCTCTTTTCCTTTCCTGAAAAGGGATCTTAAAAAAAATTGTCTTAGTTAGAACTTACACTGGATTCTCACCCCTACAGCATGAACTGAGTGGGAAGCCGGAAAAACAATCCATCTGTTTTGGTACGTCTGTTCTGAACAGCATCTGAGCCTGATCAAGGTGTTATCTCAATGCTCCGTTTTGACTGTTCACAGTTTTTGGGCATGACATGAAGCAGAGGTTAAAAACTGTCAGGTTCATGGTCAGGTTTCGTTCTCCTCCAAGCTTCCTGCTGCCATGACTACACTCTTACAAATTCCCTAACTTCCTACATTAAAGCAGCTCAAGCATGCTTGTAGAACAGTCTTTGTTGCTGCAAATGCAGCATAGCTAAAAACTTTATTTAAATCAAGAATGAAAGAACTGACATATTTACATGTTTAAGAGAAAAATGCAAACCCTAATTTCACTATGTTTCAGAAACTTCTCTTTGGAACATATTTTTAGACAATAAATGCTATTTTAAAAGCCCAATTTTCCTGATAACACTTTGTTTATTGATTCATGAAGGCAAAATGTGGAGCCAAACGCAGGCATTTTGTGGGTCAGAGGAGATAAGAGTCTGACTGCTGTGGGGAGTGGAGAGCATTAACTCACGCAAATGCCACATCCCCTCAGAGCACATGAATAATTTCAGAAGGTACTTGGAAGTGATGCATTCACACACTTCTCTTGCAGTGATAATTCCAACAGCACAAATCTTAGAAGCAGCAGATGGCTGGAAACTGAAAGAAGCTGTAGCCCTCCAGCAATTACTCACTGTGTTTAGATGTATATACCAATATATGCAAGAGGGAAAACAACAACAAAAAAATCTTGTTCAGAATTACCTGGGAATCCAGGAAGGCCTGGTTCTCCTTTTGCACCTGGACTGCCTGGAAATCCAGGCAAACCAGGATTTCCAGGTAAACCTTTACTGCCTGGACTACCTGGGTATCCAGGCAAACCAAGATCACCCTAGAAAACATGAAGCAAAAATAAGAACCCAGTCCTTGTAAGATGGATAAGCCCTTCTTGCATGTTCCCAGTCTTACCATCACAAAAAAGATCATCATTCTATCGTGCACACTTCTTACATCCAGTTAATGTTAACCATCTCACACAAAAAATTAAATGGAAACAGAAACTAAGTTTTCCTCTACAAATCTGTATAGAGTATCATAGCTTTTTCTCAGAACTGGCCTACATTAAAGAAAAAAAATGTTCTCTTCTGAAAGAAGAGGAAGATATTTTTACCCATGATAACAAAAAAAGAAATATGTGGAGCTTTAATCATGCAGTGTTTCTGCTAAATTAATCAACTGCTGCTCACCATCAGTTGTGAGGCATCACTGAAGGCTACTAGATATTCTCTAGGTCTTTCTGTCACTTTTTTGTGGGTGATGGACAGGATGATATGGAGAAGTGATAGTGCAAATGTTTTATATAGACTTAAATTTAAAGCAGCAGTAATCATGATATATCAGTTCCTTTGAAATTTATTCTTAAATGCATATTGCCTTTTTTTTTGCTCCCACTTGAAAAGAACAAACCACAGTCAACCCTGCTTGTTATTAATATATTTTATACATATTTACAGTTATACACAACATATAATAAATTAATAGTTAAAAATATCAATGCAGAATCTCATTTCCTCATGGAATTTTCAATTGAAGAATTTTGTAAATGTACCTTTGGTCCAGGGAGACCAGGAATACCGATGCCTGAGAGACCAGGGTCACCTTTCTCCCCTTTCAATCCAGGAAATCCTGCAGGTCCAGGCTGCCCTGGACGTCCTGCTATTCCTTGGCTGCCTTTAATCCCTGGGGGTCCTGTCCCAAACAGAAAACTCAAGTTTTATAAATATAAATAAAACTTCTGCAGTGGTTTAGAGAACTAAGTTACAGCAACTGAACAAGAAAGGACTAACAAACTGACTGGCTGACTTTGAATATCAAGGTCTTGTTATTTTAAAAAACAAACTAAAACAATAATCTAAAAATCTCATGGCTTTTTACATGACCTTTCTAAACTTTCTTTTTCTAGTCTTAATTTACACAAACCCAAATATCTCATTGTCAGTATCTAGGCGCAATTTAATATTAGGACTCACAGAAACTGGTATTTTTGTTTCAGCTGTCTTTTTAAATAACATAATTCACTTTCTCCTTCTACTTTTGCTTGTGTCTGATGTCTGTCTTCTGACAGGTGGGTTTACAGAATAATCTTTTTTCTGAACTTTCACAGAGTGGAATCTGAGAAACCAGAGAAGTATGCAGGTACAAAATCTAAATAACTCTTGCTTCTACATCTATAAGCACTTGAAAATAATATGTATTTAAATAATTTGCTGTTTGCATTTTCTATTTTACTGGGTATTCCCAATTTCTTATGCATTATTTCAACAAATATGTATGTAGGGCTTTATGTATTCCTCACCTGCTTTGCCATTTAAATATATTATTAGATACTGCACACAAGCAGATCTACCTTTCTGCTATATAAAAGGAAAACACTGACCAAAATAAAGTAAAATTACAAGCACAGATACAAACCTGGAAGGCCCATCTCTCCCATAGCACCCTTTAACCCTGGAGGTCCTGTTGGTCCTGGCTGCCCAGGAAGTCCTGTGTCTCCCTTGATACCTAGGAAATTCATGGTTTTAATTAATTAATGACAATATTTTAAAGTTTCTGATATTAATGCATTCTCATATGAATATGCTTGTCATCTAATTACAAAGGCAATGGATCTGGCATTTCTTTAGGCCTCATACTGCTCCTACAAACTTTTCTCATCCATTTTTAGTGAAATATTAAACAACTTCAGTTTGTTCTGAGCCAAGGTTTGATGAGGGCAACTTCTTTGTTTTGAAGACTAGCCTAATAAAATGGGTAAAATCTCAGTCCATGACTTAAGAACCATCTGAAACAATTTAGCACTGATGCGACTTAGTCTCTCTTGAACTGTTCTGCAGAAGGAACACATTCTCTCTCTCATCTGCAACAGGTATTCAGTAGCTTCTGTTGCAGAATTTAATGTGACTTGCAATGATGTAACTAGTTTGAGTCCCCAAGTCCAAAAAAAATATTTAGAGCAAGACCTACATTAGGCATAGTGAGCAAAGATTCAAGATTTCAGATAAATTGTTACAGCTATAGGAAGCAGCAGTGCAAAACTGAATTCATTTTCTTGATCCTTGAATTCTTTAAAGCAAAGATGTGGCATCCAGACAGCCCTTGCAATGCATTCATTTGGCCATTTGCTAAGTATGAGTATAATGACCAACAATATAAGAAATAAACACCTGAAACAGACAAGTCCTGGTGGCAGATCCTGCAGTCATGTTGCTTGCTCAAGCAGCATGCAGTTTCCTAGTCATCACAAAAGCTATCCCAATCATCTTAAAACTGCTTTGGGTCTGTTAGAAGGAAAGAGCTCAAGGCATGCTGCTTGGATATGACTTTAACTGTTCCAAAATGGTGCTGCAGCTTTAAGTGAAAATCCCTGGGCTTTGCTTAGTTATATCTGGATTAACATCCCATGTGATTAAAAACACATGCAAATTTTTACACATCAAAACTGTCCATCTGGGGCCTTGTTTACCTACCTGGCAATCCTGGCACACCTGGTGGCCCACTGAATCCTGGTGGGCCTGGGTCACCTGGAAGACCTTGATAACCTTTCTGTCCTGATAAACCAGGAATACCTCAAAGGAAAAAGACACATTTTATTATTATTACTATTACTACTACTGTATGTTTTCTTTTACCTTAAGAGATCAGATGTAGCTATAAGTGAGTAACAATCCAAAGAGGGATTTTTCTTCAGGATATTTAATTCTTCCTAGTTTAGCAAAGAGAACTATCACAAAACAAAAAATACTGCTGCTGAAAAGTTTAGATTTACTACAGAACAGGAACATTAAAAATAAGTAGAGGAGAAATTAACTTTATAACTAATGACAGTACACTTCATTTAGAAAATACTGTCTTTTTGGATGAGCAGACTCCATGTTCACCTCTCTCTATATTCATCCTTATAATTTACATACATGTTTAATTACATTGCTACATCAGAAGCACTTTGGGACTGATATATTATAAAAAGTAAAAGGTATCTAGCAGATTTTTACAAATTCTATGTGGTTATTATCCCATATAACAACTTTGTGCTGCCCTGCAAGCATAAATAAATCTGCCCTCTACAGCTCTTACTTAACAGAGGGGAAAAAAAAAAGGTATGTGTCTTAGGCTCCTACCTAGGCTTCACAGAAATTAAGATAAATTAGCACAATAATGGCTGGGCCAACATTATAGAAAGGCATTCTGGTTCTCTCTAGGGCAGAGTATTTTTACCCTTCTCAAGACTAAATTAGAGTTCAAAGGAGACAACAGACCCTCGGAGGGGGAAAGGGGGGAAGCAAGCCAGAGAGAAAATAGACTTGAGTGAACTGAGAAAACCTCCCAGACTGCCAGCTTCCCAAGTAGAAACACACACAGAGATGACATTTAGCTGCGGGGAGGGTAAGCTTACAGAGATACCCAAAGGGAGAATCTGGAGGTGACACATGAGCAGATGACCTGTGCAATCCCATCCTACAAGGCAAAGGCCCAAGGGCCTGCAAGACCATGGGAATGCAGCCAGTTGCAGCAGCCATAACAACTATCTCTCATAATGCTCATGAATAACACCTAGCAGACTGAATCCTAATCCTGCTGGAAGCACCTTACTGCTGTTTCAATATCACCATATGCCAAATAATAGTAGCAGTTAATGAGCAAGGACATTGCAAACTAACCATACACAGAAATTTGGTCACAGAACCATTTTTAAAAAAGCCTAAAATTAGAGAACCTTAAGCCACCTCCATATGTCGAGATTATTTTTTGCTGTAAGAAAGGATGAACTGTAATGGATTCAGTTACAGGTTATTGTTATCTGTAGAGGACAAATCACCTCCCCAGACCCACAAGCAAAGTTCTGTACCTGGAGCACCTGGCTCTCCTTTTTCTCCTTTTGCTCCTAGTTGTTTCGGATCAACTTTTCCAGGTGGACCTGGCAGGCCTGCTTCACCTTTGATGCCTTTCTGTCCTACTGGTCCAGGAGGCCCTGGCGGACCAGGTAATCCGTTATTACCTACAGTAGGCACAGCCAACAAAAGGGAAAAAATTTAATCCTTAGGGTAGGCAAGTAAATTTGTAATTATTTTCCTTACACAGGGAGTCCATGATTTCTTTATGAAGTTGGAATTGACTAAATGATCAGTCAATTTATGCAAGGCTTTCCACAGCATCTTAAGCCCTAGAACAAAGCTGGGTGAGCCGACAGCACAGGGCTGTCTGCAGGCTGCAGTCACCAGCTCTGGCCATCCTTGCTCAGAGGAAGCAGCAGTCTGCAGGACCTACATCCAGAGAGCTTCCAGAGCTCCACCACACTGTGCCACTAGTACAGAGGAGTTGCAACAACTACAGCAGCTTTGGATTCCCAGCATCCATGTTCTGGATGGATGATTGGGTTTTTCTTCTACCAAATTCTTTCAAAATTCATTCCACCAGGAGTTGGGAAAACAGATAGAATAGTTCCTCTGTGATACTTATAGAGCTGATTCTGGATAGCTCCATAAGCCAAAGCTACTGATTTTCTTCTTTCTGCTGTTTCAAGCAGACTTTACAACATACTTCAGAAATATTTCCCTACTTCAATACCATCAATGTTTTAAAAACACCCAACATTTCATGATGACAATTAAAAAAATGCTACGGCTTAAAACTGCAAAGCTGTTTTGATCACTGGCACTGGCAGAAGAAGATAACCTAAGCAGCTCCCAGTAATGAAGATCTAGATGTTAGTATTACAAAGCCTCTTTCCATACAGGACAGGGAAAACCACATCCTGCATTCTCTTCAGGGGTGGATAAAACAAACATTACCTTTCAAGCCAGGTAGGCCATTTCTTCCAGGAGTTCCTGGAGGCCCTGGCGGACCAGGAGCTCCCATGACACCCATCTCCCCTTTGGCACCTAAATGCATTGAACAAATTAGAAAAATGTCCTAACTATGATGATCAAAGTCATATTTGAAAGTTATGAAACAGAATAATGTGGAATATATTAGAATCAAGTTACAGGGAAGAGTGGAGAGGTGACAAGGATATTAATGCAAAAACTTCTGTTACAAATTTTATTTTTTAAAGTATGAGACATAATGGTTACGTGTATCTGACTTTAAATGGATAGAATAAATATCAAAGCTCAATAAACTGTCTTGCCCAAGCTTTAACAGCACCCAGCTTTAACTACAGTTTGGTTTTTGTCCACAGGTAAAAAATGTGAACTTACCTGGAAATCCAGGTATTCCATCCCGGCCAGGTGGCCCAGGTGAACCCTGAGGCCCTGGGAGACCTGGGGGTCCTGGATATCCTGGGGTTCCTCGGTCACCTGGCGGACCAGGGACGTCAAAGCCTGGAGGACCTGGATCCCCCTTCTCCCCTGGAATTCCCTGCAACCCTAGAAAATGTTGTTAAGACACAATCTTTTAACAAAAAGTAAGGCAAGGCTGAGATCTGTGTGTCTCTGAGGTAGTACTGTATGAATAGCTAAGTTTTATCTGCAGTCCACTCCTAGCACTGATGAAAACCCTGCAATTCTTCTAAAGCCATTCATTTTTTAATAGCTTCTAGGTGTTGAAAGGCCATAATCTCCTGAAGAGAAGCATTACTAAAATTTTACCAAGTTATAGCAAATGCAATTAAAAAAAATCTCAAAGGGAAAACAACAACTCTCTTCAACAACCCTTTAAGTCTGATTAATAATTCAAAAAGCCAATATTGATTAGACTGGTTTGTATTTTATCATTAAGTATGGAGATTCTTACAAATATATCTCCATTAATAATTCCATTTTACTACATTCCAAGATAATATCAGCTGAATATTTTTGAAGAACAGCAAAATTCTACATTGCATTACATTTTCCTGAATGAAAAATATGAATCATCAAAATGTATTTAAGAATGTTTAATGCTAATGGTACTGAACTCAAAGCACTGTTGAATTAAGCAGCCAGCTTGCTTCCCTCCAGGGCATTGTATCAGTGAAGATGCTTGCTCTGGAAATGTAGCTGATAAAAAAAGGATTATTCTTAAATCTGATGTTAAGAAAAGGCTTTGGTAAAGAAACCACAGTACCTGGAGAACCTGAGGTTCAAAAGCCAACGAGTTAGAGCTCATCAGGAAGTTGAGACAGGTAGCAGTAAGGAGTTGTAATAGTCGTTAAGTTAGGAAACAAAATAAAGCACATACAGATTAGAACAAAGACCAAATCTACCCTAAAGTTACTGAAAACACATCTAAGTACAAAGCATACAACACTAATGCAGTTAAGAGAAACCAGATCACAAGGAAGCTTGCAGGTCTTTTTCAAAGTGCAGCCACCACTTATGCAGAAACAAGAAACTCAGCTAGGTATTTTCAAATATTGCTAGTACATTTAAAAAAAATATTTTCCCCTCTCTCCTTGTGTAGTGTTCTCTGCACAACTATTTTTTTTTCCATACTGTTTCTTACATAAACCTGTCATTACTAGACACCGGTTTTGACACCTGAACACCAGAGTACATCCTACCAATCAGCTTCTTACTGGTCTGCACCATATTCTGGTAAATCCCTTCAAACAGGGATTTTCAAAAGATACTTCTGTTTAACACAGAAAACCCCTAAATATTTTTTCCCCATTCCTCTAGTTCTACTCTGCAGATTTACATTGTTAAACCCACAGAGACAGTACACTGCATGTAGCAGAGCCTCCTGAGATGACAGCACGATGCCAAAACCTCATAAAGGCAGTACTGCTCTGTAATGTAACTGTGTAATGTTGACCCCTGTTCTCAACTGCAGGAAAAAGTTCAGGAGTGATGTCATGATGTGTTCTTTGCACATTAAAAAGGCAGATCAAGTTTACTAGACTGCATAGGCTGTAGTCTTAAATTTATTTAATGATAAGCATGTTCCTCTTCAGCAGGAGCTTATCACTGCACTAAACTATGGTGTCATGTGCCTGGAACTTCTTACTTTGCAGAGAGAAAACAGTATCAGGGACTGCATATGCTCTGTGTTTAAGGGGGTCTCTATTAGGAAGGGGAAAAAAATCTAACCCAGTAATTGGTCAAACTTTGTGCCTTGAATGGTAAAGATACTTTTTCAAATATAAATTAATTCTAATTGAATATCTAGTTCTCACAAATGTAATCCTATTATAATTAGAACAATACAGACAACATGATAAATTCTAAAGGAATTTATTACATACTCAAAAAAGAAGAATGTTGAGTTACTGCAAATTATTTGAAGAAATGGTGGTGCAGAGAAAGGAAATTCTGAACAGGGAAATTCTTCCAAGAATTTTCCAAATTACCCAAAAAACAGAGCCCCAGAGCCTTTAGTCTAATGTTGCATAAAGAAACAAAATTTAAAAATCCTAAGAAATCAAACAAGGGATGGAAGATGGGAACCTAAGGCATTCAACAGAAAACAGAGAGATAGCAGTGCCAAGGGAAATAACAAGGACTTCTCAAGTGGGATCTTCAGCCATGCACTAGATTTCAAAGCCACCACGCTGTTAGTAGCCACAATGATTAGTCAGTAGACACATGAAGAGCAAAAATATAAGTGTTTCAAATCCATCAACTCCAGTAATAATTGTGCATTTGTCAAAATTGGTGTTTTGCAGAACAAATCAGCGATCACAAGAATCTGGCTAACACCAGAACAGATGGTACAGGAAGACAAAAGAACATGCATTGGATGAAACATTCACACCCATACTAATCCATCCCACTCCAAATACACATCTATGCTGCATTCTGTTTCATTTCAGCCCCAAGTGCAACCATAGGTTCAGGACAGTATAGTAAACATAGCAAGCCAGGCATAGGACCCACCTGCTGGCTCAGGGAATTTCGGTGCACATTGCCCAGACCCTTTCTGTCCCTAGCTCTTAAAATCGGACACATTCAAGGCTCACTGGTGCAGTGACCACTCATTCCTTTCCCCACTGGGAAACTTGTGACAAACACACTTACACATTAACCCACACTTTACGTACATGGGTAGAACTCAAACTTCATGGGCCTACTTTGCTTTACCTCAGCTCACAGTTCATAAAGATCTTATGATCAACCAATCTGTGTACCATGGTCTTACAGCTGACCATGAATTTTTCAGCATGCATGTGAACAATGCCAACCCCAAGGGCTGGCAAACAAACACATTAAAAAAGTGTAGCTCACAAACATGCAACGTAAATAGTCACACAGGCATGGCAAGAAACAGATGGGTTTTGAAGTGTTTCAGTGGCAGGCATGCTCAAGTCTGCAGAGAATGTTCTGGCTGTGGTGACTGCCACACATATGCAACATCAGGAGCTGAGACACAGCGAGCCCATTCACTGAATGAAGGGGAAAAGGAATTTCCCTAAACAAATTTGGTGAATAGAATGATATGCATGCATGCATATGTACCCTTTGTGCACAGAGATGGAACAAGTTAATGATTTCATCAGCCACTAGTCATTTTAGACAAACAGACTCCCTTCAGAGACATATTCTTAATTATCACCATCCTTAGATTCTACTTTGTCAATCTAAACCAATCAGGACTCATAAAACTTGCTGGTTTTACAGAAGAAGCTCTGTGAGGGAGTTAGGAACCACAGATTTTTGTAATAGGAACCCTAATGTTCTTTTCAAGGTGTGGTTATGAAAAGATGCATATGTATAACCTCTTTTATTGACAGGTTTTTATTAAAACAGTATCACATCACTACTTGGAAAACATTTTCTTCCTTACAAAATGATGAACACCCTAGTTTAGAATGTTCATGTTTTCTTCCTTTCCACTTTAACTGAGTTAAATTGTGCTTCAGCTTACATTAGGGGTTGGGGGGGGCAGAAAAGTGCCCAAGCACTTCGAGGAAAATCTGAATTCCTCCCTTGGTTTTGCACTCACCATGTAAATAGAGGGAAGACAAAGAGCACTGTACAGGGGAATCAGTTTGTCTGCTTTTTTCTAAACCAGAAATAAATTTTCTAGGCAATAGTGTAAAAAAATTATTTAAAAATACCTCTCACCTAGTGAGTTTACAGTTTGGTAAGCTAGAGAACTACTTTGTAATTTAAGAACCATCTTGTTATTCGAAAGCAATGTAATGACAGCACAGTACAAGCAGCTAAAGGCTTCTTCTGTATCTCCAAAACCTCTGCACTCACACTGTGCTCCCTTGCTTCCATGTTGCCCTAAGAAGTATTGTGATAAACCTCTTCACAGAGATTTTGACACGGTGTGTACAACACTCTCTAGAATTTCTGCTGAGGCTCTGAGTCATGTCCAAAATGGGCTTTTGTACACTTGAGACCTCTCTAAGTTGTGCAAATGGCAGGGCTGAATGCAATTCCACTTTTGATATCAGTAGAAAACATGATGTACCAAGTTTTGGCTGCTTGATTGGCAAAACAGCCAAGCTACTAGACATGAAGCCTCTAGCTTTTCTTGCCTATCTGTTCAGTGGGAACTTCAGTGTCTCGTGTATCTGTTTGTTTAAGCCAGAAATAACCTAAGGGTACAATTAATGTGAGTTTTACCTGGGGGGCCAACAGGACCTGGAGGTCCTGGAGATCCAGGTGGACCTTGACCACCAATGCCAGGGATGCCTGGTGGGCCTGGGAGTCCTGGTGGTCCACTTGGTCCAGGGTCACCTAAAATAACACTCTAGTTAAACAGTGAACTCCTGTTCAGAGGTACTTGCTTTCAGAAACAGAGTGCCTGCACATTGTACTTGAAATCTCGTCCTTGCATGCAAACAAGTATGAATCTGACACAGGAAAAAACACACTTCAGAGGCTATTTCTGAAAGCCAGAGATTCATCCTCACTCTGTGTGGAATGCATGTGGTTTACATTTCTAGGCTACACAGAGAGATGTCATTGCATCATAATACACATCAAATTCAACAGATGCTTTCCAGCAAACCAGGCATACTCTGTAGTTCAATACAGACAGTGATTAACAGCAGGAATTCATGAATTGCTAGCCCTCTGCATGTGGAAGCACAGTGCATCGGTGACAGACAATTATTCTCCTGAAAAAGTTTCCCCCCCACGTTGAAATGATTTGTCTTTAGAATACAGACTTTCAGATACTGAGCCACAAACTTCCATTTACACAGGTGTGTCTGTTTTGGAAAAATGGACCCTGAAGCAACTGATCTGAAGTCAGCACTGATTGTATTTTACTGCCATCTGACTCCCACCATGTCTACATTTTTTTTAAGTTCAATAGGGAACAGAAAAAGGATGAGTTCTCCATACCTTTGGGCCCTGGAGTTCCATCAAAACCTGCCCGTCCTGGGAGACCAGGGTTTCCTGGGAAGCCAGTATCACCTTTAGGTCCCTGAACTCCTTTTATGCCTGGTGGTCCTGGGGGTCCAGGTGGTCCTGGAACTCCAAATCCGCGATCCCCCTGTAACAAATTCACACATTTTTTTAAAAGCAGGTTTTCAACGTTTAGCTTCTCCTAAAAATTTTGAAGTAGCAAAGAAAAAATGCCTACCAGCTTAGGGATAAATTTTTTCCTACCCTCACTTAAAGCTCAAGTAGAGAATGTGACTTCCCCACCATCAAATCTGACAACAAGAGGTGAAATCTTCCCCACTAACTTCGCACTGATGCAGAAGAACTTCTAGGAAAGTCAAGTTTTATATTAAACAAGCAAACACAGACCTTCTGTCCTGGGAAACCAGGTGGTCCAGGAGGTCCATCTAGACCAGGGCGACCTGGCGTTCCCGGAGCTCCGGGTGGGCCTGGAGTCCCTGGGAAACCTACACAGGACATGGAGGTTAGGGCAGCAGAGGAGAGAATGCCAGACAGCATTAGAACAACTCTTCCAGAAATGCTGAGAGCCCATGAAAAATAGTATTTGAGAAGAGGTTCTGTGCTAGCTCCAGCATACTTGAGGGGTACCTGTTTGGCTGAGATAACTTTTGACTATACAGTGTTTGCCACAGAGTATCTCTGGGACTCCTCTCAAATCAGGCATTACCCATTCTGTGTGCTTTAACAAAAATTACAAACAGTTCAGATCATTAACATTAACATTCTGAGGCAGCGTTTGGAGATCATTTATTGATTCAAGCTCAAATTCATCATTTCCCGAAGTTTTACCCATTTACGTTTGTGTCCTTAGTTTACCAAAAAATGCAAGCTGCCATGAAGGAGCAGTATAGTGAACAGAGGAAGAAGAGCTCAGCAGGTTATTTTTTTTCCTGAAACTTCTGAAACTATCATAAAGATGTATAAATACAAGACAAACATTTTTAAAGGATTCTGGAGACAGAAATCAACTCACTAGAAAAAAATAAAGAGACAGAACACTCTGTGTCCCCTCTTCCAGCCAGTACAATATGGTAACATGGCTGCAAACACACCTTTTGGGCCGGGTGGACCTGGAAGTCCAATGCCAGGAATACCTGGCTCTCCCTTTGCACCTGGGATGCCTGGTAAGCCACGCTGACCTGGCTGACCAGGATCTCCTGTTAAGAAGAAGAAAATCAACATAGTTTGCAAGAACCAGTCAGAATAAAAAGCTCTTTTAATTTCTTGGATATCTCATTGCTGCTTTACCTGGAAGACCAGGGTCACCATTTCTTCCTGGAGGACCAGGGGGGCCAGGAACTCCTGGTTCTGTAATAGTCTGGCCAGGGTCACCTTTTGGACCTAAAACCAAAAAGAAGAAACAAGTATCACTCAGTAAGAGTTTATTTTCTGATTTTCTTAAAGGAGAAAAAGATGTTATCCACATCCCAAGCTTACAAAGAACTTAAATATCAGCAACACTTTACCCAATAGGCTGTCTGCCCCTGAGCCCCCTACAGCACTTTATAGCCTTAGAAGCACTGTTTAATGTTAAGACCGTTTTCTTGAAATGTTATTTTTTTAGCTTCCTCCTAGGTACTATCAGGGGAATAGCATTTTCCATAGCTGACACCAGCACAACTTGATCAGGATCTCTGTAGTTGACAAGAAAGTAACAAAAGCAAACTTGTTCAAAGCAAGCCCTGGTTTTGAAAAACTGTTGTAGTTGCAGTACTATTAAGCATAAGCTAGATGGTAGTTACAATGCATTACCACTACAGTCAGGTCAGAGTAGAAGGGTGAGTCATGTGCCTATAGTAACACAGCATAAATTCTGCTCACTGTGGGATTCTGTAATGACTTTCAGTAAGGGAGCTTATAAACACTGGGTCATACAATGCCTTTGGGAAAAGATTAAAAGCAGTTCTATGTTCTGAGAACTACCTGGAGCAAAGGACAAAACTTTATTTTACAGCTTTTGTTCCATAGCACATAGAGACCAACTCACCAGGAACTCCAGGAGGCCCTGGACGGCCCGATACACCTTGGATACCCTTTTCACCAGGTAAACCTTGTGGACCAAAGCCAGGAGGTCCAGGAAGTCCTTTGTCTCCAGGAAGACCTGGTATTCCTGGATCACCTGGAATACCCATTTCTCCTTTGAATGCAACACTGCCCTGAATAAAAGGAAGCGCAGGATGGGAAAGAGAAGCATGTATTTACTAGCAAAGGAGTGAATTATTTCTGTTTTGAAACACTTTGGCAGTATGCATCCTTCTAGCTCTCAAGGCTGCCTACATCTTACTAAGATGGTAGGGATAAGGTCTAAAGCTGGTGGCTTAATTCTTCACACTATATAGGTTAAATGTAGACAATGGCAGAGGGGACCATCTGACATTTCAAACATCTGTGAAGTCTCAGCTTATTTTGAGAAGCATTGACAGAATCAGGGAGTACCTCTGTATGTAATCACTAGACTGGCATCTCCTGAAGAGAATTACCATGTTAGTCACATGTCAGAAAAAAGTGAAATTGCCTCTTATCCGCAGTATATCAAGTACTTCCCAAAGCTTCTGTCCAATCAAAGACAGCATAAAATGGAACTCACAGGTTCACCCTTAGGGCCAGGCAGACCTGGCAGTCCATCTCGTCCAGGAGTGCCATCTATGCCAGGAAGACCTGGAGGTCCTGGGAAGCCAGGGTCTCCTTTGTCACCTTTCATTCTTGGAGAAGTCAGGACATCCCCTGGGTCTCCTTTAGGACCAGGTCTCCCAGGAGCACCTGGGGGCCCTGGGAATCCCTGAGAGTAAAGAGAAAAGCAAAAGAAAAAAAAAAAAAAAAAGCATTTTAGTTTTTCTTTCACTCCCTCAATTTGGCACAATATAACAATTATGCATTCAAGTTAGTTATGGACAAAAAGACAAGAATTCATATCTACTGTGTATAGATCTACTAAACATGCAAGACAAATCAGACCATATTTTTCCACAAGAACATAACACCACCACTTACTGGTGGTCCTACAAGGCCTGTTAATCCAGGGAGCCCCTTTTCACCTTTTGGCCCAGGAAAACCAGGAGAACCTGAGTAGTGCAGAAAAACATAAAAGAAAAGCATAAAACTGTAGAAGCCATAAATATCAGGCATTAAAAATTAGTGATTGTTTTACATGTATCCAGCCTGTTTCATCCTAACACTCCCCAGCAAAACAGAACATGCACCAACCACGTGCTCGAGCTGGCAACTCTGTTTGAATTTGTACACAATACACAGATACATCATAAGCATTATACACACTCAGATATAAACGTGACTTTCTAGAATACAGTAAGCAAAACAGTGAAGACTACAGCCTTACCTGGACTACCTGGAGGTCCTGGTGGTCCTCTCTCCCCTGGAGGCCCAGTTATTCCAGTTCCTATACAATTGAAGCATGTGTCTCCTTGATCACCTAAAAAGATTTGCATTGAAAAAGCATATTTGAGCATCAGATCCTAGAACACACTAAAAGAATTCAGCAGAACAGTGTTTTCTTGCTACTGATCTATAACACCAAATACAAATTACTATTTTATGTAATTATATAATTGCTTAAATATTAGAAGGCTTCCCCCATGAAAGCCAAACTGAAGCTTTTTGGTTGCTAGGAGTCAGATAACCAATATCAGATAGGACTAGAATTGATTTAGGATAGTGCAAAATAACTTAAGAAAATGTTTTCAATAATACAAAATACGACTGTGGCCTTTTTTCTCAGCCTGAGAGTCCTCCTGTAACATAGGTACTTCAAACTACAACTCTCACACACATGTATAAAAATCCCAAGCTTTAATTAAACTCCAAGAGTGTAACATAAATCTTGAGAATGCTTTGTTGATTTGACAACAGGCTAAAAGGAGTTCATTTAACTGAAAAAACAACAAACCAACAAAAAACCAAACAGAAAAAAAAAAAAAGAAATAATGGTTTCAAAAAGCTTAGGAATTTCCTTCACATACAGACTTCTCTGGCATTTGTCAATGTAGTATTTAAGCATTTCATTTAGCTTAATTAACTAATCCTTAAAATCTCCATGAGAAAAAAGACTTGTATTTGAAAAGAGTACAAAATTAAGTGAGATGCCCAAAGTCATCTAGGATGTCCGTGGTTGAGCTAGGAAAAGATTCTCACTTACCCATATCAGCATCCTCAGTGCATGATTGTCTTTTTGGAAACAAGGATACACATTAAATATTTTTCTTTTTTTTTACCAAACAAAAACTTATTGTAGATTGACCAATTCAAATTAGGAATCTTGCATTTATACCTTCAATGTTGCTTTTCATTAAAAATGTGTAATTTATTAATGAGGTAAGTATAAAACTTTTTTGCATAGAGTTGGCAACTGTTGTTACAAAACACTTAGTTTCCCTCTACCTGGGAGGTACTCATAAACCTGCAGTTCCATTTTACTATGATCAAGACCCTTGCTAGGCCCTAGCATTGCTTGCACCCTCAGTCATTCTGAGATTCCTGTGCACTTGACGAGAGACTATCAAACAAAACAGTTTTCTTCCTCAGAAACAGAAAGTATCTGCATTTAACCTACTGGGAAGTGACACTGTTTATCCTTATTTACTGCAGGCTTTACATTGTGACAAGCTTTAAAAAAAGAGAAAACACAGGATATCTAGGACACTGCACCTTTTTGACCTCGCTCCCCCGTAAAACCTTGCTGTCCTGGAATTCCTGGAGGTCCTGGTGGCCCTGGCTCACATATACCTTCACCTAAGGAAAATCAGGAAAGGTTTAATGTCAATTTGTCTTAGACCAACAGCAGCACCAATACATGTATTCAGTACAAAAATGTACTTCCTGGTATTTGTGTGGATTTTCTAACAAACTCACAAAATCACAGTCCAAAACATTGTGACAATTCAGACAGGACTGCTAACAAAAACCCACCAATGTAATCCAAACTCAAGTGGAAACAATCAGTGATATTACACAACAATCATCACCTCAGCTATCTCCCAACTACTTCCCACAGCCCACATGCTTCTCTACATTACATTCTGCTTCGCAGCCTCATTGCAAAAGCATGAGTTTGAAATATCATCAGTGGGGGCAGTCACGATGCCGATGCCATCTACACACTACGTTCCTCCCTGAACAGTTTTAGGCCCTCTCCACTAGTTTTCCTTCTTGTATTCCATATTCTCCCATTCCCTACTTCCCTTATACCAATAAGGAGCTGAGATCCTGCATCTAAAGTGTCCACTCTTAAGCTAATTTTTATGTTTTCTACACACTAGAATATTTATCAACTGCAACTGAAATTCTGTGAAAAATTACTCCTTTGGCTCTCCTGGTATCACAACTATTAGTCAGCAACAGTCACTCCAAGCATTTATTAGATCATATTATGAAAGCTAAATTTACTCAAGATAGTGTTCAAAGTGGTTACCTCCTGCTTTATGCACAAATTTTAATATGATTTGCATTAGTTGGATTAAAGAGAATGTAACATACGTTGGAAAAATATTTGATTTTGTACATCTGGGCCAAATCTGCTTGGCCCTGGAGGACTCATTATTGTGTGAGTTAGCACAAAGGTCCCTGAAGTCTGACAAGATTTCCTAGCCTCTGGTCTAGCTGAATCTCACAGATAAGTCACAGCAGAGCTCACTCGAGGTAGGAAGAGGCATGATAAAGCCAGACTGAAATTCACACCATTTAATTCCCAAATTCTGTAACTTGTCCTTAAGGCTTGAGCTCTCCTACAAATGTCCTGAATTGCAATGACAGTGATTTGGAGAATGTAGATAAACAGCTTGGAAAGTCATGGGCTTTAGCTGCTGATAAACTGTATCTTTGGAGGCAGAATAAAAGAAAAGAAAAAAAAAAAAAGGAGAAAAAAGAATGAACATCAAATCTGTTAAGTCTCTTCCACTTGCTGTCTATGTGGTCATTGCTTACCAGGAGGAACTGATGGTGCAGGTGGCCCTGGGGGACCTGGTGGTCCTGGAGGCCCTCGTGGTCCATCAAGTCCTGGTTGCCCAGGAATAGAAACACCAGGTAAACCTGGATCTCCCTTCTGTCCTCTCTCACCAGGTAAGCCAGGTGGGCCAGGAGGTCCAACAGTAGTGATCCCTAAGACAGGAATAACTTAATTCCTTAACAGCTCAAAGGTTTAAATCACTTTTTTCCAAGGATGACAATGACATGCGATGAATAACATGCTACAGATAGGACTGTGTCCTTCCATGTAAGCAGTCCATAACATTTCTTTTGTGGAATCAAACTGCATGTTGATGTCCAGTGTTTGACACATGCACATTTTGCATTTTCAGAGATTTTTGTCTGAACAATTGACCTGAGACTCAACAACTAAGTTTATAAAGGAAAAAAACAACAAAACACAACAGGACTAATGAAAGTAAATACTGATGGAAAAAAGAACATTTACAAGCTGTAACATTAGAATAATAATGTTCTTCTCTGTGCATGTGTAAGGCAAATACAAATGCCACTGCTCACTCCTGTTGTAGACTCAGATCATCTTCTCCTTTAGTACTGGCCAATGTATAGAAGACTAGGTTTGATGGCCAGGTACTGGAGTTCTGGTTACACACTTTCTCTGTGCAAAGCAATGGATAGTGCATGTTGTAGGTAAGTGATATGAGAAAAACTACCCCTAAGACTGTAAAGCTAGGCTCTGTTTGACAGCTTTGATGATAAGCATCCTCTGTTCACCACAAGGGCAGTAGCAAGGAATAGTCAGAATTCCTCATATTATCCCCATAAGATAAGGACCACCCTTCAGGCTCAAAGGCAGCACTAAATAGTTCTGCCTTCACTCTCTGCTCAGTCCATCTGTCAAAAGGAGTGCAAAAAGACAGTGAAGCTAAATATCCTTTCAGACATTTGAACATACAACTCACTTCAATACTTGCACTCCTACCTGGAGAACCTGGCAAGCCAGGTGGGCCAGGCCTTCCAGAGAATCCACGATCCCCTTTGGCTCCTGGAAGTCCTGGCAATCCTTTGCTACCTTTTGGTCCCACTGTTGCATCAATGCCTGGTCTTGAAATGACCTGTAAATGTTTCATGTTCATGTGAAACAACTTGCCAAGAAAAGTGTCACTGGAGGTAAAGAGATGCGAGGAAAGAAAAGTTCAATATACTTTGAACCTTACACCAATTACAGGATGCTTTTCCCACTCCACTGAATTACCAGGTATAATTCCAATAAGGAGCACTTCCCAGTAGGAAGTACTTCTACTGCCAAGGCAACATGGTTAGAACAGACTTCAGTGAAGCTGATTCAATTTCTGCTGGTCTGAGGTTATGCCTTGTGTTTGTAACCTAGCGAATCCTAAAGCACAGAATCTATTTTGACTGCAGGAAACAACCTCTGTTAGTGAATACATGAAATCTTTATGGTCTGTTACTGTTCCTGGAGATGGGACTCACAGTCACACAAGAACTATGAGACAACACTGTCAACTAAATTTGTAAAGAAAGTAAAGGATCAGGAACTTACAATTCCAGGAGGACCAGGGGGACCAGTGTCACCTTTTTCACCCTAGCAATGAAATTAAGAGCATTTCTTATACTGAGCACTAGTAAACAAGAAAGTTAATGCAACACTGTAAGTTATCTCAACACTGTAACAGCACAGACAATGCAATTACTATTCAGCAAGAAGTTAACTCAGTGATAACAGATTTTCAAGCTACTATAGCAATAATGACAAAAAACCTGGCATACCTTTTCACCTTCTTTTCCTGGAGCACCATTTATTCCAGGCCCACCAGGTAAACCCTTCAAAAAAAGAGAAAGACACATTCAGATCTTCTCCGTATCAGGAAAAAAGGCTTATAAGGAGACTGCTTAGATTAGAAATGTATGAGCTACTCACATCCCTACCAGGCTGACCAGGTTCTCCATCTTTGCCAGGCTTTCCCTTCAAAGACATAAGCATGCATTGAAATAAAATGTTTCAGTGGGGAAAAATTCTTATGGAAATTGTGTTACAGATTTCCCATTGTTCAACAAATCAAACTTTCTCTAGAAAGTAGTGGGAAGTACACCAAAGATATCAAATGGAGTTACTAACATCGGATAAATGCCCTATTTGGAAAACAGATCCTAACTCCCTATCATTAGAACCTTATATTTAATTACAAAATTAATATAATGCGACAGGTGAAATTAAATTCAAATGTTTTTGTGTTTGAATTTTAGCTCTCCTTTAAACTGAATGCAATTTTCTGAAGAAAAGTATTGACAAAAACATGAAGTGCAATTCTGCTCAGAGAAGTGACTTCTAAAAATTGTGTCATTGCTGCAATAAAAGTAGTGCAAACTCAACCATATTTCTAGAGCATTCACTGGGCAAGGCAAATACAACTCTCTTGTTGGCATTACAGAAGCAGTATGTATGGGGCCACCTGCTGGAACATAACCTGAATAAGTTATGAAGTTTACCATAACGCCAAGATCAACTCTCAGTCACTAAGAAGTTGATAAGACCTGACAGATATAGTGAATTAGAGTATCATGTGATCTGTGAATTCATTATTATTAGTGATGAGTTCTGATTCTCAAACATTAGGTTTTAAGACTTCCTGTGAATTTTCAGACTGACATTTTTATGACTGTATCTGAAATGGGTTTGAGCTACACAGAATTGTATGGATTCATAAAAAGCAGCTTTAGAGTGCACTAATAGCAAACCTACACTTTAAGAATGTTCATGTCCAAATTCAGAGTAATAAAACCAAACAAAAATGTTAGTAAACAACCTTTTGGCAAAAGGCATCTGCCATATCCCCTCAGGACATTTATCCTTCCAGATCTTTGCAAATGTATGTGGTCCTCACTTACTTTTGCAGAGAGAAGCAACTTGGAAAATACAATTAAAAACCGCACTCAATGGAACGAGAATTTTGACTTTGTAAATCTGCCTCATTTCTTATGTTCCTTAAAGAAGGCAAATCAAAACTCTCCTACAAATCTCAGCAACTAAGAAGGATTTTATCTAGGACACTAAACAATTTTTTCCATTGTATTTATTTCCTATGGAAATTGAAAAACCTATTACCAATGTGTTTCTAAAGGTGCTTATATATTGTCCAATTAACCTGAGCAATACTTTTGTCTTGGTTTTCAAAGAGGCCTGTTATGTTCATGGAAATATGGGTTCAGTAGCTGTGAAAGAGAAAATACAGTGCTCT
This sequence comes from Apus apus, assembly GCF_020740795.1. Classification (NCBI taxonomy): domain Eukaryota; kingdom Metazoa; phylum Chordata; class Aves; order Apodiformes; family Apodidae; genus Apus; species Apus apus. Next base: position 11,510,645 of record NC_067293.1, on the reverse strand, counting down.
GAGCTGGTAGTAGCTTATCTTTTTTTGCTGGTCCAGCCCATGTTATTTTCATCCTATTTCTTAGCATTTCTACTATCTTCCTCTGCTTTTCTGAGCTGTGATATCCAGGATGGATTTGAGACTAGATAAGAACAAAGTGACTCTTCTCTCCCCAGACAGCACATACATAAACTGAAAGGACAAATGGACTTTTGGTTGTAATGCAGTGCTCAGAAGCTCAGTTTTGTGAGCCACCTCACAAGTAAACCCACTGAGAATAAACTTACATAGACCAACTTAAATATATACCAAAATCATGCTGCTTGCCAACCCAGTACACAGCATGCTCAATGAAGACCCTCTCGAAAAGGAAACAGAAAACTCCTACTTCAGTCAAGCAGTCCAACAACTTTGAAGGAGGTTTCCACATGTAACCTGATAACATCACTCAAATTTGTTTCTCCTGCCCCCAAAACTGAGATCTCCATGTAGATAATTCTATCAGAAAGCATTGAGCGATTCATAGCTAGAAGCACTTTCATGAACCAGATGTGTCATCTACTAGTTTGCCAGGTTATGGAAAATAAAAAGTAGTCTCTTACCCAGAGGCTGATGGCCCACATGACTTCAACATATGCTTAATTCTCAAAGATAATACTGATTGGAAAGATAAATGTTTGATTAAACAGACTACTTACTCTTTTGCCTGGTTCTCCTTGCTCACCTTTTTCACCTTTTACGCCACCGGGAGGACCCTGGACACACAAACGTCATCTTAAACTGAGCCCACAAGCCAAAGTAGAATGAATTTACAGTTCTGATACAGATGTAATAAAAAAGAACTGGAAGAGGACTACTCACAGGAGGGCCTTGTGGCCCAGGAAGTCCTGGTGGGCCGGGATCACCTGGAATACCCTGTCAAGCATGTGCAAAGAAAAGAGCATTAGTAGCTACTAGTAGCTCTGTTGATTTTTATTTTTTTTTAAACATAGAATCTTATTTTGCTGAAATTTAGATTTCCAAGCACCATGAACAGTAAATAACCGTATTTCTACCTTCTTTCTGTTAATCTGTTAAGGGCCTCTATACATTTTATTAACTGCTCATCCTGTTTATTTAGATGATTCACTCCACTAAGACAACTGCCTCCTGCGTGCACTGCAGCAGCTGGCTTGGTGCCTGCAGCTGCTATACTATTATACTGCTATACTATTATATAAAATAATAAAAAAGAAGGAAGAGAAAAAGGAAAGAAAGAACAAATGCCAGATCCTGCTGAAATTACAGGCGTGCCATTCATTGGATTACTGATAACTGTTGAAGTTGAGACCATCAGGAAACATGTAACAGGATCACTGTGTTAAAAAGTTAGGGTTTCTATTCTGTCTTATTATACCTCTGTAAAAGTTATTAAATCTCTCCACCAACAACCTAAAGAAAAGTGACAAGCTACTGAATCCACAAAATGTTTCTGTGCAGGGTTTCTGTGCAAGGTTCTGGTTGTTTAACTTGGAGGCTTCCCAGACTTACAAGCCCATCTATACACTTAATTTTTCAGTCAGAATTGGGAGGTGAAGGTACACATCAGAACTTGGCGGGTGTTTCACAAAAAAAATTAATGCAATTTTGAAAATTTTATATATTTGATTGTATCCTACCAAGCATAAATCTTGGATAGCTCTAGATATGCCTTAGAGGTGCGTAATACTCTTCTGAAATGAAGGGTAACAAATTATTTTGATCAATGTGAAGAATACCACAAAAACTTAAAAGAAAATATGAAACTCAGGCACCCATGATCCTGCTGGTGCTGCTCAGATTAGTCATGACTGGCACCCACAATCAAATGGTACTGTGAAATATTCCCCACTGAAGAAAAAAAAGTAAAAAAAAAAAAGAGTAATAACTTAAAAAATGGCAACTCTCCCAATGACTTTTTGGCATTTATGGGTGAGGAAGGATCTATACAAATCAAACCAACAGTTTGAGCTTACTCTTGTAATATGGTTTGATATTTAGTTTTTAAAGGCCAGAAAGAGGAAAAACATTTTATTAGAAGGAAGAAAGATTATGGGGCAGCACTAACGACCAAAGGAAAAAAAAAGAAAAAAGAATTGAGTTAGAATTTTTGAAAGACTTCTTGACAATGGATGACATGGCTGGTTAATTAGTGGGAATCTGAATTCTCAGCTTTGAAAATCCCAGTCTGCATGTTCCAAGGAATGAAAATATTTTAACTGCTTTTACTGTTACTATGAACTTCCTTTAAGAGAGTTTCTTAAGAATAGTTATTTTACTAAGGGAAGTAACTGGGGTAATGTGACCGGCATGCCCTCTGTTAAAGGAAAAGTACTCAGGACTGAAATAGTCAGTACTTTGAGAAAAATAGTAGAACCTCTGCAGTAAGCAGGCTATGAGTATATACGAGCCAAACCAACAAAGGCTGCAGCTTGATCACATGCTCATTGCATTTTCCCACCTGTGGGTATAGTTTCCTACTCACCTGATCTCCTTTCTGAAACTCAATGTCATTTGGTCTCTTCTGTTCTCCAATTTGTCCTGGTGGACCTGGAGGTCCCTGAAGACCTTGTTCACCCTAATGTACAAGGAGACCAGTATGTTACAGGCAACACAAACCAAAATGGCACACACAAGAATTCTGAAAGTAATAAGTAAAAATATCATCTTGATCACCTACTCACTTTTTCACCTTTGGGCCCTTGGAAATTCAAACCCATATTACCCTGCAAAAAGTATAACTCATCAGCCCTTAGAAATAAAAAATTAACACAAAGAAGAGCATAACAGTTCACCACCACCGTCAATGAGGGAAAGAAAATACCTTAGGTCCTGGAAGCCCTGGTGGACCAGGAGGCCCCTATTAAAAAAGGGAACAAACAAAAAAAGTAACTTCCAAGCACTTTACATGCCCTTGTGAGGAAACAAACAAACAAACAAACGAACAGTGTTGCTACTTTGACTCCTGTGCATTATACCCATATTTACAAGGCACCTTGCCTTCCCCTGAGAGCTCTTCCCTGTGCTATTCAACTTGATAAATATGTAAGAAATTAGTTGTTCCTTTAAGTGACAGAGTCAAATAAAATCAAACAGTGAGATATTAAACATTAAGGAAAGAATTATCCTGGTATAAATAAGAAAAATCTTGTTCCTCAGGCTTCACACAAGTAAGGAGCCTGCACAGAGATTCATCCTGATTTAAAGTAGAAAGAGGACTGGGAACAGGTTGAGTGTTTCAAATGTATCATGTTTAAATGCACACTGAGTGAACTAAATGCATGGTTGCTGTTGTCTTTATACCAAGTCTTGACTACCAAGATCTCTGCACTTTACTGACCTGACTCTGAGGACATGAAACAAAGAATTAACTGCCCCACTCAACACTCTATGGGAAACAGATTAAAGAAACTTACTGTCAAACCTGGAGGCCCTGGAGGACCAATTGGACCTGGTATTCCCATGGAGCCAGGTGGGCCCTGTTGAGAAAGTGGAGGAAGCAATGAGAGAGGCATCTTTAAAAATAATAAAAACAAACAAACAAACAAAAAACAAAACCAGTGAGACCTTCAAGGTCAAAAAAACCAAACAGCTGGTACCCTATACATATCAAATCAAAATACCTGACCACTAACCTACCAATCTGTTCTTGTGGAAAGACCTAAAGGAGTGTACACCATTTTAGGGGTGTTCTGCTCTCAACATCAATACATCTTTCTGGTTTGGATAAGGGAATGCTTTTTTGTTTGTTTTGAACTACTTTTGCACTTTCTTTCTCTTCATGCACTGAGAGAGAACAACAAAACACTTTGTATTTGTGATTCATCCCAGCCAGAAACACACAATAGGGAAGTGCAGATCAGAGGAACAGAAATGCTAACAGGCTCAGTCTGGTCAGAATAGCCTGGGGCTTGCCTCTCTGTACCAGGAAATGGGAGTCTCTGGCTTCTGTCCAGTCCGATAGACTCATTTTCTGCTCCCCTTGTTCTTCCACTAAAGCAATGAATGGCTCAGTGGGGAAGCACAGGGCCTGGAGTCACTAGCTGTTTTCACAGAAGACTGCTGGGAGAACAGAAACACTGTTCAGGAGGTGCAACATGAGGAGAACAGCTGAGACATTACCCTCTCTTCCCACCATCCATTATTTGTGGCTGCAGCTTAGAAAGGCAGATGTTACTTCAACCTTTACCTCAGGGTGAAGAAGCAAATGCAACTCTAGAACTGATAGAGAATGTCCAGCAAGAGGGAACAGGCAGGGGAAGCAAGTAAGTAACTGTGAGCACTGCTGTCTGCTGGACACAACTTTTCTGACCAGGGGACCTTTCTGGCCCCCTGAAATAGTGGATGCCCTATTCCTATCCCTATTCCTGGATAGGAATGCCCTAGCAACAAATGTTCCAGTTGTGCTGTAATGCAAATACTTTTCATGTTATCTTCTGGGCAGATCACAGCCTAATAGTACTTTACACAACTTACAGGTATCCCTGGAAGTCCTGGAAATCCTGGGTCACCCTTCTGTCCTGGCAGCAAGGATGTAATTATTTCACCTGCTTCACCCTAGAAGAAAAAAATCTGACTTTAATAGCACAATTCACAATTCTTTATCACCATTCTGACTCCAAAGGACACATGGTGCCTCTTAAGATTCTGAAAGATATAGTTATGCTACACCCTAGCAGCACTCTTTAATATAAGTACTGGATTCTCCAAGAATAACACTTTCTAGGAGAGATCTCTGCATATTTGGAGGATTCTTTAAATGGCTAAACTACCAGCTATTAAAAGTTATCTTTTTATATGTACAAATATATCTGTATTGACTTAAATATCAGAAGATCAGGGTATTGAAAACAAATGCTTCACAAAAGAGACTTACTAACTCCATGTGAAAGCAATGGACAGGACACAACAGAAAAAAAGCTCATTCAGCTTTTTCCAGTGTCCCACCTCATAAGATTAATGCTGATTATGCTGTTATAATAGTCATGCTTCATGTTCTGTACTGAAGCACAGTTTCTAATTGATTTCAGGGAAGATCTTATTTTTAAAGTGTATGTTCTGATCAGCTTGTCTTCTAATATCTATAAAACTACTGGAAATAAAAGGAGCTGAGAAAAATAATTCAGCTTAATAGTTACAATTTCCCAGCACCAGTGCTATGCTGTGCTCTCAGGAGTGTATTGGAATAATTCCATGGGTCAAGTTTCCTTTCTAATAGATTTGAACCAAAACTGATGTTTTGGCTCATGCTCAAATAGGTCAAACACCCCCCCACACAAAAAAACACAACTCAAAAACTAAATGGGGTCCTTGAAATCCAAAATTAGATTTTGAGACTATTTACACTAGGAGAAAAAGCCATCTATGTAGTAACCAATCCAGTAGAGAGCATGTTTCCAAAAAGAACGTAAGATGTTGCACTATTATCTTCATTAGATAATTTGGGTTATTATTGCTTAGTCTCAAGACACATTCTCAGGCATGCACATGTAAACAAACTACCGGTGCATTTGAGTGTTCACAGGTAGTTTGCTAACTTGATGTCTCGCAACACAAACAGACCCTGCCCCTCACCAGGAAACTAGCTTCAGAAACCAGTCTGCTACTTGTGGAAGGACTGACCCAAACTGAGTAGAGCTACTGCATGATTTCCAGTTGGTTGCACTGGACTGGCCTAGAAACACTAATTTTTCTTCAGAATGTCATTACAGCTTACAATGGATGCACATGGTCTTGCATAAAAGCAAGCAGGTTACTTATGCCAGATCACACCACACACACGCCTGATTAGTACTTTGATGTGCAAGTACAGAACACTTACCTTCATACCTGGCAGACCAGGGGGTCCCTTTGTTTAACAGAAAAAAAAAATAAAAGGAAGATCAATGAAAATAAATCACTGTTATGTTATTTGCAAACGAGTAATCAGATCTACACCACAAGGCAACATTAAAGACAGAAATATAAAAAAAAAAAAAAAAAAAACAGGAGAAAATATAATTTTTATGATCTTCAGAACCAAATGGAAAAAGCACAGAAGTACTTTCACATGAATGCTGAACATTAAAGGAACTTGATTTCCATTTCCAGCCATTTGTTTCTTTATTGCCTCCTATTATACATCCTGTCTACTACATTTCTTTCTGTTTGTACTTTGGTTCTGACAGTCACTTTGCTGTACATCCTTGTGTTTTATAATGAAAACAGTCTATACTCTTTTCTACCCCATTAATCACAAGTAAGACTCTTTAGATGTACTGGATGAAAGTATCAAAATCTTACTTCTCTGACACAAGTATTTGCATTTTTCTGCAGGTGCAGCAAAGCATCTCAGCATGTGAGAATTCAAAGGGCCTTTTATCAGCTTTACCATAGCGTGCACCAGGAAAGCTCACTCTTCTATTGGACGTCTAGAATACTCTGATTAACCAGAAATAAATAAATAAATAATTTCTTATTTATTAAAGGACCAGCTGCAAAAAAATGCTGATATTTATCTGATGCTTCACAGATCTGAGTAGAAGAGTTTTACTGGCTTACAGGTTGCTGATCTGGAAATTTTCTACTTACAGGAGGCCCTTGTAAACCAGGAAAACCTGGACTGCCTGGGAATCCACGTTCTCCCTTAGAGACAAAGAAAATGATTAGCCAAACCCAAATGAAAACATAACAAAACCATAATAAAAACAGATAAACAAGTTTTGACTCAAAACTCCAGTTTTATTGTTAGCTTATGAGTGCCGAGTAGCAAATTGTATTGCATCAAGCTATGGGCTAAACAGTTTGCTATATCACAAAACCAACTGAAACACAACTTTCCACACTTACATATTTTCACATACTTCCAGGCAAAGTACTATACAACAGATATGGAAAACTATAGATGATCAAATTTTCTTATGGAAGGAGCTTAACTTGAACTTTTTAGAATGAAAGTGACTCCTTCCAACAGGAATACTGAATCAGTATTTTCAATATATTATTAAAGGTTACTAAGTCCCACTCTCAGGTAATAAGTTTTCCTTGGTAGCAAGAATCTATTAGAAAGATGAGATAATCTAATATATATGCAGTATATATATGTAGTATATATTAGATCACAGTATATTATTTAATTATTGCATATTCCTCTCCATTGTTAGCTATAAAATTATGGACTAGAACAAATAATTTAACTACATTGGCTGCAGAGTATAAATGTTGCAACTTGGTGCTGGCAATTTGTGGCAAAACTTATGCTTTAAGCACCAGACCATGACCCCTTTTCTCAGATGAGTGAATTATCTTGGAATTACCTGCACAGCACGGTAACAGCAGGTACTGCTGCACATAATAAACTAAACCTATTGCTTACAGACAGGAGAACAGGAGCTCTTTATCACACTACTGTTGCATTTTAAAGAATTTTAAAGGTATACCACCTTTGTTCCATTGCATCCTGGGATACCCTGAGGTCCTGGTGGCCCATCTTGTCCTGGCAATCCCTTTAAAGTGGAAAATAGGAAAGAAGTGTTAGCTTGTAGGATGCTCTTCTAGGCCTGAAAGACAAAAGGGAACAGATTCATATCTATACAGTCCATTCCTACTCACAGGAAGTCCTGGTGTTCCTGGAAATCCTGGAAGCCCTGGAGGTCCCTAGAAGGAAATTAACCACGTTTTTAACCCAGCATGGTATGGAATGGATATGCAAAAAGATTTACCAAGATTTTACTAAATGTAACCTATTTGTACATATGTAAATAAAAAAAAACAGAAACATCTGTAACAGATATACCTGTAAAAAACCAGAATAACCTGTAAAAAACAGAATGCCATGTGGGACAGCTATCAAGGTTCTTACCTTTCTTTCAGGGAAATACCCACAAAAAAACCAGAGAAGACAATGCAGAACAACTAAATAATAGTATGTAAATATATAAAGAAAATAAATGAACACTCATAGTGTAGAAAACGGACATGTCCCACTAAAGGCAAAGATACATCAATTGTCACCAGCTAAAGGGTCTGACAAAAAGAAAAAGCAAAGGCACAAAACCTAAAGGACTTCCAGAGAAATCAACCTCTCCCATGTTGACCCTACATAAAAATGTCTACTTTAGAACAAATTGAAGCAAAGTTACCAGAGTGTTCAGATCCCGTACAGCAAAGACGATGAAATAAGTATTGGGGCTACCCTCTCTAATGAGATTATGAAAGTAACACAAGTAATACGTAAGATTGTTTTACTTAGGCAATTTTATATTACTTGTAAAAAGTAATCTCTCCTAGCTGTTAGATAAACTACTCTTCAGATTTAAGTGAATTTGTGTCCCCCCATAAATAACATCTTGTGTGAGAAGCCACTCAATGCCCAGCAGTCTTTACCCAATTTTCCAGTGTATCACCCTAAAGCTGCACCATTACTTACTCTGATTCCTTTGGGTCCAATAGGCCCTGGAAGTCCATCATCACCCTAAAAATAACAACAAACAAACAAAAAACCCCTCAAGTTTCCAGTCTGCCTTTCTAGTGAATTAAACTGCAAGCATGACAATATCTCTTCTGCATGTTTATAGTAAGTGGACTAAAAGTTATATTAGTTGTCATTTCCTGAGTAAAAGGGTTAAAAAATATTTTATTTTGCGTGTTGGACTTTGAATTGAAAAGTATTTGTTACAGCTGATAAAATATGACTTAGAGAAAATGTGTTTTTGTTTTTTTTTTTAAAATCAAAGCTATTTAAGTTCGCTCATAAGCAGTAGGACATCAAGTGTCCTACACTGACCTCTTGTGGGCAAAACAAGAGATACTAGATTACAGGCGAATTATACTGTACCATTACTACTCTCTATTATGATAATGCAGAACTTCATATACAAACCTGAAAAAGCCATTTATGGAATAAAAATATAATCAAAATTTCTAATTCAAGTGGCTTTTGCTTTTTCACTCTCGTTATATCTAATTGTTCTTTTAGTGTATAACTTCATTATTTTCTTATCACATAGCTTGCTACTTTTTAATGTGCCTCTTAGTTTACACTGTGAACATTTGCAAAAGAAATGGCATATCCTGGATAATCTTGTGTATATTAAATATAAGTGCATTCAGAGAAAGGTTTTTCAACATTCTAATAGCATATTGCATCATCTGAGCATAATGATGTAATTCAGTAGCAAATAAACTGCAACCCTCCAAGGACAGCAAGGAACATTCATTCCTCAGTGCTCTCTGCATAGGTTCTGGGACGCCTTCATTTGCATTGTCCCAGCCAAAGCCAGCCCAGGAATGCCACCAGATGCAAACAACTGTTTACCTCTGTGGTGGGACATGCCAGGGCAGCTGACAGCCCAGCACCGTTCTTATCAGTCAGCAAAGCTATGGAGTGCATTATTGCAAGGACTAATAAAACTATGCTACAAAACCTTGTCAAACCTGTTCTTTGCCCTTAATCTGCAGTACCCAGTGAAAGGATGCAAGTGTACATGTAGCACTTACAAACACACGTGTAGATAAAGAACAAGAAAATCAGAGAAATCTTTTGCTCTGTTTAACTATTCAAATCAAGCAAACAAAAAAAGCCTATAGCATATCCCAACATTTGAAGATTTTTACTATGAAACCAATGATAATCAAGCATTCTGGAATGATTTAGGATCAGTGCTACATGCAAGTTAATGCTACCTAGCATTTTCAAGCTACTCAAGTGAATCGGGGGACTTACCTTCAAGCCTCTTGGACCAGGTGGTCCTTCAGGTCCTGGAAATCCAGGCAAACCCGGCTGTCCTTCCAAGCCTGGGAATCCTCTTTCACCCTACAAAATGAATAGGTAGTAGTGGAGATGTAACATGACAAAAGCACAATAGATGGCAGACAAATTCAGAAAACACATGATCTTTCTGATTTTCTAGTCTAGTGGGAGGTATGTCTGCCCATGCACAGGGGTTGGAACTAGATGATCTTTAAGGCCCATTCCAACCCAAACCATGGTATGATTCCATGATTACTGTAGGAAGTAAACAAGCAGATAGACAAACACTTTGATTAAACATCTCACCTGCTTGGCTACAGAAATTCCTGAACACATATACACATTGCCTTTAATTGCACCACTTAAAACAGGTTTCATAGGATGTTTATCAGCTATTTAAGTCACTTGTTCACCAAAATAATTCAATTATCTGTTTCTCCTGTGTTGCTTAAATACATAGAAACTCTCTCCTGCTCCTTTAACAAACCATAGCTTTATTAGTTACTAAGTATCTCCTGAAAACTCACTGTTGCTGCACTATCTATAAAAACTTTCAGAAGGGTGTAGATTGCTGTTACTCTATGACTGTTGCTTATTATTTCACAGTTGCAAGATTGTAATTAGTAATATAAAAGCAACTAAGATACTGTTCATGCACTGTAGATTAAACTGTACAAATAAAGAAGATAGAAGGTTTCTGTCAAAGTACTTACAATCTAAATAGGGAGAGACACAAGACAGCAAAGGAAAAAGGTTTCATGTTCCTTTTATCTGTGACTTCCTTCTAAAATTGTAAGCTCTCAAGCAACAACCATATTTTGCTAAATATTTATGCAATGACTAGCCATGATAGCCCCTCAGTAGTGTAACAAATACCATACACCATCATATGCCATCCTCTAACTTATTAGTGTAAGTTAACAATGTCACTTACCCGCAGTTTCAGAATATGCATAGCTGCAAATTCGTAACATTTACTTTTATTCTTTGTATTTAATAAACTCACAAAAACAAGTAAATATTCAGTTTTTAAATGGTACAGGAAAGTTAGGAAATAACAGAATTAATACACCTTTTTTGGGGGGGCACGTACACATACTCTGGTATACTTTCAAACTGTGCATACAGGTATTACCTACAGCTCTATTACATCAACTGATATGTATAACTGCTTATGAATGCTTATCGTTCTACAGGTTTGGTTCCTAGGTTTTGCTCCAACTGGCAAAAATCTTCTATTCATTTATGCCAGTTGTTTTTTCAAGACAACTAGAGGAACTGCCAAAGAGATGTTCCATCCTAAGAGGCACCTTAATCATCAATCTAGAGTTGTACAGGCTTTTATATGTTCTCTTTAAACCAATTCCTCTTGAATTTTTATTTTCTTGCATTGCTTCAGCAAGAATGGGAATAGCGCTCCCACATCTATTATCTGGCAGTCTACCAGCTATTGCACTCTCTAGGGACTTTGGATATCCTGCCTAGCTCTTCTTGGTCAGATGAAAGAACTGAACCAGCAGTCCTACATCTCCAAGATGACAGCAGCAGAGAACTGAAGACTGAGGTTTGCAAGCAGACAGGAGCATCTAACTGCAGCCTTGAGCACAATATGCAAAAGGAAGCATTAAGGCTCTTCCTCATCTCCCCTTTATTTCCTATAAGCAGCTGTATGCTGAGTATGACAGCAGCATTAAGTGTCATTCTTAAATCTTAATTTTCTCAACTGTACTGCTTAGGTAGGTGCTCTGTATTCCACTGTAGGGGCAGGAATGCAGAACTTGCATTCAAAACATTTATAAGATGCTGAGATCTTGGGAAAAAAAAATCAGCTAGAGAAACAGGGCTTCTCTTCCTGCCTTCTTTTCCAGTACTTGCTATACTACTTCCTTGGAAAAAAAAAAAAAGGGAAACCATTTGGATGAGAGATTCAAGTCTGTATGTGAGCAAGAGCTGCAACTTTGTAGGAAACAGCTAAGCTGTACTTAGTCCTGCCTACACTGTGAGACTTGGAAGGATTCCTTAGATAGAAAAGGACAGTTCGTTAACTGATTTGCTAAAGTTGGTTTCCCAGTAATTGAAATGTAAACATACTCCTCTTTTACTGCAGGTCACACGTTGCTCTCTTACACAGCACAGACATCTTTTCTTCCCTGTGGAAACACTGAAAGCGCATCATAAGTTGAGGCTACGCTCAGTGTGACAGTCAGGGCCCAGGCTGTCTTTTTTCAAGTACCAGACTGTACTTTGGCATGGAGCCATACAGCTGGTGTTCTGCCTCAACTGAAAAGCAACACCAGAGAGGAATGTTACTATCTCCAGTCAGGATATGAAAGGGTTAGGGTGTCCCTGAAGGAGAGAGAATGAGGAATTTGGGAGTGCCCAGTAAGGAAAAATATAAGACAGAGCCAAACTCTGGAGCAAGCTCTGGCAAGAATTGCATTTGCACACTAAGGAAACACAGCTGCATACAACAAACATGTCAGATGTGTCAGGTGCTAGCTAGACTACACAATGCCCGCTAATCTCAATTTGGTCACACTTCTTCACATTTTTGTTAGAGAAAACATCTGCAAATGGTTACTAGAACAGACTTTAGCAGATGCTGGCCTCGTATGTCATTTAAATCTGAAGAACTGTTCTCTAAAGTGCAGCTACTCTGAGGTGTCCACTCTTAACTAGTCACAGAACTGAGAAGCAAAAGCCTTTAAAGTGAAAGAGAAACACACAAACACTGCTAATAAACTGCACTATTGAAACTATGAAATAAGTATTTTCCAAGCCTACTTTCAAGGCTCTTATGCACCTTGCATGAGGAAACTCTTGTCAGAGCAACTCCTGTGGAGTTTAGCAGCAAATTACCCCCAAGAGTGAACAGATGATTTGAAGGACTTATGCTTGGGAACAGCTGAGGGACTACACCAGACATTTCCCAAGGGAAACGTATTAAACTAAGTACAGGAAAGCTGGGTAGGGGGAGAAACCAAGCTGATTCAGCTCCCAAATATAGATTATGGCATGAGGTTTTCTGGTTTTTTTTTAAATTGTCTTCTACTTTAATAGTCTATAGAAGGATTTCACAAGCAAGAACAGTTCTCAGTCATTGCTTCTGCCTCCAGAATTTTCCTATTGCACACCTTGCATGTACCATAATGTTTTTGTGAAGATCAGATGCTACACATTTGCCAGGAAAAGCTTTGTGCTGTCATACAAGAACGCATTGAAACTGGAGACATTTAGAAAAAGTCTTCCCCAAGAAGTCAGTGCCAAAAAAGGACACATCATTGGAGATACAACAAGACTGAAGGCCACAGGTAGCATGCAACGTATTTTCTCATACATGCAAAAAACTGGCAGTCACTAGCTAGCTTTGCTTGCACTGAGATAAGTGAGGAAGTCTGGATACTTTTTGCTTCAGACTAGAAGCTACTGAAGATAAATATAAATAGGAAAGGTTTATGTTAACTCAGATCTCATCTTCTAGTCCTGAAAGTACAGGGTTGTTTCCACAGCAGAATGACGATGCATCAACTATAAACTATCATTGCCATATTGGAACAGGCTGCCCAGGGAAGTGGCTTAGTCACTGTCCCTGGAGGTATTTAAGACATGTAGATGTGGTACTTAGGTACATGGTTTAGTGGTGGATGCTGAAGCATTAGGTTTATGGTTTGAATTTTCCAACCTAAATGAGTCTATGATCTCCTTAGGGAATGGGCAAGGACTCAGATTCCGATCTCATCTAGGGATAAATCCAGAGTAGCTGGCAATGCAGTTGCCCAAAATCAGCTACACAGATGCAGCAAAACCATTAGCTTGAGCATGACTGTTGCTTGACAGATACACACCAGGCAGCCACAAACAGTAGTGTTAAAAATATAGTTTAATGCAATAAAGAAATGCCCTGACATGACCTATGCTCTTCAAAATACATACAATTTCTTCAGAACATCTGTGACTTTTGTAAGATTAAACAGTCCAGGTTTAATGGTCGGTAGACATTTGCCAGGGTTGTAAACCTTTTACAATACACGGCCATACTAGTGCTGTTCAGGCCAACCTTTACAAAGCACAGATACCAATGTAATTATTCTTGACAATGTGATTAAAATCTAAGAATTTAACTATTTCTTGGTAATTTGTACACAACAATGAAAAGAGAATCTGAACTTGGGCCACACTGGTACTAAAGTTTACCATAACAGAGACAGAAGTAAATGCAGATCTTGAGGACATATACTGAAAATTTTCTTCTGAGACTCAGAGCTCCAAGAATATATGTCCAAAGAGTCCAAAAAGAAGATATTCTTCCTTTGTGACAGGTATGGATTTCTTGTATCTACATACCAAGGAAAAGTATCTAAAAATGCTCAGATATTACAAGCTGTTCTTGCCAGAATCCCAGGCACCAACCCCATACAAGATCATGTATTATGAACTTGGAATCCAATCTTTGGAGTTGCACATCTTATATTGCAGTCAACTCAGTAAACTTGGCAGCTTCTGAAGTTCTCCTTTAAAAGGCCATGAATTAACCATATGTCATACCTAAAGAATAGCTTCTTAATCAATTTAACTTAATTTTAATTGATAGAAACCAATAGCCTTGCTCATCAAAAATAGCAAAATGTATTTGTAGTTATTTTGAGGGGGAACAATATCTTAGGGGCTGTGAAAAAGTTTCTCCCACTTTAAGCCACATGTTTCTATCACAGCCACACAGACAGTAGTGCTGCAACATAACTTGCATGAAGGAACTGACAAGGCTAAAAACTAACCTAGTTTACAGAGAAACTTGAAGTGAGATCAGTTCACAGACAGCTCTGAACACAGCCACACAAGCCCCAGTGGGGAAACAGGAACACCTAACTAAGGGAAGGTATAAAATCCTATTTCAGCAGCAGCATGTACTACCACTTCAAAGGAAAACCACAATAGTCTTGGGGTACATCCTCTCTTGGTGATTAAGATGCATGCAGCTTGTCTGCTGCAGCTCTTGGCTTTCAGTCTTCATCAGCTGAGATTCAGAACCACCACCTTCCTCCTCCCCAGTCTCTGCAGAACTGATCTTATCAGTATCTTTGAATCTAGTTTTCAGCTGAGGTAAAAAAAGCCCATAAATCTAGAATTCTTACTGGTTTGTCTCAGAAACTGCTCCATGTGCAGGGTTTATTGTGTTTATTTCCTTAGCTAGCTTTTAAGCATTAAAGTGGGTTAACCTCAAAAGTATCAAGCAGTATATTTAAAACTCAATCAGCATCCAGTTGAAAAGTGAGAGCAATTCCTATAAGCACCTGTATGTAGCAACTTGATTTACTTGAGTTTTAATACTTACCAGATCCAGTTCATTACTGAGCAGTTTACTGTAACAGCACACTGGCTCCCAGCTGCAATCAATTTTTACTGACTTCTCCAGTAAATTACTCATTTCTTCATTATACCATTTTAGATATGTTTGAATTTTACACTAACCATTTTATATTTAAGTTCACTAAGGTGGGCCTGAGCTGAGGAAGAAAAACTTAAGTGCACTGATTTCTGTCAGCTGTTGCACTATGGACTTCCAAAACAAATAGCTTACTGTGTTTTGATTCTCCACAAATAACATGCGACTGATGCTATAAGGGCTCATGGCAGAGGCAGAATTAAGCAGGAATCACAGGAAGCTTAGAAGCCAGTTAAATTAGAGCTGTGGCTCCCCAAGGCAAGAAAAAAATAGTTTTACTATTTGTTACAGTTCAATTATAATTACATTACCTGATCTGTTAAAATTGGGATATCCTGAAGGGAATGCTAGGATGCTTAGGAAGAAGGCTACTTTTTAGTCTCAGAAGGAATGCATTAGGCTCTGCTAAGCTGAACAAAGCAGCACTTCTTAGTTGACTTAATGCAAGTGGACAGCAACTTGGATGCAGATGCTGGTTGTGGGCCAGAAGTGAAACAGTGGAAGAGAAGTGTGGGGCTCAGCTGAGCACATTCAACAAGGCTTTTCCTGTCTTCCCAGTACAGAACCAGGTTCTGTACACCCAACTTCTAGTAGTTCTACAAGTACATTTTCACATTCCCAATGAGTGAATCAAATGAGAGATCATTTAAATAGCTCCTTGTCTAATGCTCTTCACACACCAATTAGGCAAGGAGTTTGACTCCTGGTTCAGAAGTCACTGAAGAAGGAAGCAGAAACACCAAATGTCAAGTGTCAAATACAGAGCAAAACCCTGAAATTTGTTGTTGTAGCGGTTTACAGTCAACTGGAATAATGGTAACATTTGCAAGAAAACTGGCTTGAAGATAGTATCAGGTTTGGAAACTTACATCAAATGTATAAGTAAATGGCACACTGTAGTAGTACAAGACTCTAGAAAAAAAAATCTAAGGCTGTGAAAAAAGCCAAACCAAACAAACCAATGAATTTATAAGAGAAAACATCATGGATGTCAGTGACAAAGAACTCTTGTGGTTCCTCAGAGCTGAACTGCTGAGTCCATTGACGCACCAAGTTCTGAGAGCTTTGTAATTATAGGGCAACTAATATAATGGGATGTGTACATGTGTGATCAGACTAGTTCCACTGGCAACAGATTGTACTCAAAAAATATGGGCTTTGCTTCTCATTGTTCCTTTACTTAACGTGCAGGATGGTCTGCAAACTTCTGAAGGGCTGTTTAAAAACAAAACAAAAACCTGCTGGCATGCTTCAGGATTATGCTGTGTTTACCTTGATTTAGGAGGAAAAGAAATCACAGTTCCCAGATTTCAAAGTGAATCTTCCACACTAAGGATGGAAACTTGCTTCATATCTATCCGTTTAATAAGTGGGATCTCAGACACAGCCCCCTCCCTTACGAGGACTCACATATACATACACAAAAAAAGGACAGAAAGCAGTCTTAACATAGGTGAAGCTGTTCTACTTCGTGTGTTTCGGTTTTTTTAAACATTTTATTTAAAGGTTACAGTTTGATCAATTTGCAATCCTCAAAGAATTTTCTAGGAAGATGCAGAACCATTATAAACAAATTTGGTCATGTTATGCTTGTTATCAAGCTTCTCACACTTCTTGCTCAGGACTTGCTATAATTCACTCCGGAAAATGCCAGCCAAGGTTAGGAACTAAACATGGAAGAGCTTCTACTGTGCAATTCTCCTTAACAATTGGCTAGGGAAGTCTGGAGGAGTAGGAACGACATGACACCTGAGAGCTTGATTTGAGCAAGGCTCATATGATCCAGTTGACTGTACATGGACAAAAAACTCCCTCTGACTCCAAACAAAGATATTATTTATCAGATAAAGGTGACTACCTCAATTTCATTAAATGACACTGAAGGACTAGAATGTATTAAGGTCTCTGCATGTGTAACAGTAATATGAAGTTTTTTGTAAAAAAAAAATTAACTGGAAGGAAATAGTGATTTGATTTAACTTAGTCAGCCAGAAGATTTACTTCTAGGTTTTCCTTATCCACACTAGGAAGACAATACCCATTTGCTCAGCAAATTCACAAAATAGCTGTGACTAGTCCAGAAAAAGGTCAACTTAAAATTACAGAAAGGTTGTCCAAAGTTGTACCTGCTACACCTGTATTGGGAAGGTAAGCCTAATGCTTAAGTGCCTTCAAATTAAACCTGAAATTGCCCTCTGATGAGTGTAAAATACATCTGGTTTAGCCACATGCATTTGAAGGAATGCATCAACCAAGATCATGCTAACTCAGAAAGCTTGCTCTCCAGGGGATACTGCTCTTCACTAGCTATGTAAATTGGGAATCTACTTGATGAACTAAAAGCAAGTAAATGCTCAGGAATGACATCATCTATCTGGAGCTATCTGGATGGTAGGTGTTGCATCAAGTATTAATCTAATTTTTGGACATCTGCCTTGTTTAACCTCAGCCAATAGTAAAACTCTGTGTCAGCACATTATAGTGCCAATGCAGTGACTGGTTATTTTGCATTACTTTCATTCAAGGTTACATTTGTTTATGCAATGTCAAAAAATACCTTTGAAATGTGTCAGAAATTAGTCTAGAGCACTGCAGCCCTTCTAGAACCTTGCTAAGGTAAGGTGTTCTGATAACACACGCTTATAAAACTTTGTCATTATTTCACATCTTTAAGAAGACTCCATTGTACCTCAAGCAAACTGTTTATAAGACTAAGAGGGGAAGTGTTTCAGGCAGCCTCTCCCCCCTACAATCATCATGTCACATTAATTCCCTGTGACAACAGCAGTTACATGGGAACTATTTAACCACAATGTACTTACTACTAGGCTCCTGCATTTGAGAAAAGGCACAATTCAGGCAAGTGCTGGATTTTGCTATGCTTGATCTGAGAATAAATGTTTGGCCATTAAGTAGCTGCTTACTTAGGTGGCAGCTAGGCATGCTGGTAAAGCTGCATCTGAACTGTGTTGCTTCCACAGTCCAGCTAGACAGCCACAGCAATAACCTTAAACAGCTATAGAAGTTACAAGGTAAGAAACAGTACAAGTTCAGAACACATTGAGTACTAACTATTTATGAGCAGGAAATGCAAGGAGAGTGGGAGAGCAAACCACAGTACCTCTGGTTTTAAATTCCCACTGAAGCATTACTAACACAGCCATTATTATACAATCCACACCTTAGCTTGTCCACACTAACTAGCTGGTAAATAGGAATTCCTTCTACCTCACTAGAATTTGTGCATTTTTCTTTTTTAACTCCCACATGGGTGGGGAAATTTGTGCTATCATTCCCCATTCCTGAGAAAATAATGGTGTGAAATTCTGTACACCATTAGATGAACCAGTCAATATCTGACACTGTTATAAGATCTATGCTCTTTGGTGCATGCCCATGATACAGACAAAGAAAATGAGACATGAGCAAGAAATAAGAGCTACCATAAATAAGGCTGTTACCTGAAGCTGGCACATAGCTCAGTGGTTTGTGTGTTGGCCTGCCAGTAAAAAAAAATAAAAAATAAAAAATTTACCTTTTCACCTTTTACTCCACTGCAATCACATTTGGATACAGATGTACATCCATGGCAAGCCTTTAAAGACATAAGAAAAAAAAGATATTTTTAATCAGCATAAGAATATATGAAGTCTTCAATACTTCAATACTAACTATTTCAAAAGTTAGTCTAAAATGTAAGCCTAGAAAGTTTGTTACCTAGCCATTACATGCGGTCAAAGCAATAAACAGTTAACTGAAAGTTCAATCACCTTTATTAACACTTATGCTTTTATGCATGTACCACGGTTTCCACAGAAATTTTAGACTTCTAAAATTATGCTTGAGCACCATTTACTCTAGGGCAAGATACAATCCAACACCTATGGCCAAAGGAGCCAGAACTTCAATAGAACAGGCTCTTCAACACGTCTCCACACTGAGAACAGACTAATCACGATTCCCACCAGTAGATGTCAGATTTTGCACAGGAGTTTAACCAAGACTGACGGTTCAGAGTGTATTTGTGATAGTTACTGAAAAAATACTACACGATTAATTCTTACCTACACAGCTCAGTTATTGAAAAGTGTTTTTTTTTAAAAAAACAAAAACGAAACAAAAAAACCCACCAAAAATAAAATAAAATTAAAACAAACAAACAAACCCCAAACACCTAGATTTCATCTAGCTGTATTCACACTCCATTAGAAAGCCTGATATGGCACCTGCAACAGTCCCTAATATAAGGAGAAAAACAATTAAGGGGTCAGAAGAGGGATGTGGAAGCTTGATTCATGAAGCTTTACATAACTTTTCCATACAGCATTTGCTTAGTTTATATTCTCTCCTCCACTACAACAAGGGATACTCATTAAAGCACTGTGTTGATTTCAGAGATGAGCAAATGTATTTACAGAAGTGAGATTTCTAAAATGAGTATTATTTTGTAGAATGTCTCTACAAAATACATCTGGTCATCAACTTTCAAACCATTTTACAGTTAAAAACCTCGACCCACATTAGAGAATACACTACCTGGAATATTTTAGGTTTTAACTTGTCCTGAAAACAGATGCAGCATTGTACTAAAAAATACAGCACACACTTTTAAGTTTGAAGAGCTGAGTGTTTGGGGACCTTCCCCCAAGTAATCTACAGAGAACATTATCTACAAGGCTTCAATCAAGCAGGAAACCACTTGATATGTGAGATCTAAAGTATACCCACACTTTAATTCTAGTCTTCATTTATCACAGAAGCATTTAGAGACATGACCCATCACCTTCCTGGCATTAGGAATGTCCTGGCTCTTGGCCTAAACACACTATCAAGCATCAGACTGAAAATGTATAAGTAGCTTAATTCACCTGGAGCTAAACAAACACAGGATCAACTAAAAAGCATCTTGTAGCAAAAGGCAGAACTTAAAGAGTTTTAAGTACAGCAACGGTGCTACACGACTAGGGTATCTCTCCAGATCTTCTAGTTGGCTTTTGTAATCACTTTATTGGTTTGATGTACATGAAAAACTCAATTCTTAGTGAACAGGAGAGGATTATTGAGCTACATCCTCAAGTGAAAGTAAACCTTACTAGCCAGTTCAGGTTTTTAAAGATCAGTCTGGACAAAGCTCTGAGTAATCTTGCCTGACCTCATAGTTGACCTTGTATGGAACAGGCTGTTTGGCCAGGTGTCCTCTCCTGATGTTCCACTTCAATCCCAGTTATTCCTACAAATTTGGTATCAGATCCTTTTTATTTTTAAGAGTGGATTTTTAAAAAGCAAGTTCCTTGTGAACCAGTTTTAGGATTAATCCCATTAACAAAGCTTCATTTAAAAGGGATTAACCTTAGTTACATGCAATATTTTCTTGCCTCACAGTACAAACCTAACACAAAGAAACTGCAAGTTACCCAGCACCCTGGGCACCACAAAGATAGCACAGTGAGAGCTATATTAAAATCTTTGCTGCCGCCAAGAGGCAGGGGGAGGAAAAATGAAGTATCAATCCTCACTAAAAACTACTGAACTGTACAGTGATAAAACACAGGCTAAAATAACACATACACAGAAAGCATGATCAAGATCCTACACAACATAAGGAGGATTTATTTAGGTTATGGAATAAGAGACTAAATTAGTCTTCCTCACAGCTTCTAGAAGATGTTTCTAACAAATTTTCTGAGTTTTCAGGTATAAGAGAACTGTTGGGGTGAACAGGAAGAAATGGGTTACATTGTCCCTTCACAAAATAAGTTTGATACACACAGTTTTCTGAAGGTGAGTTTTTGGCCAGTGAAACTCAGTCCCTATATACTGTATCTCTACAGAAAAACAGCAGAAAACTACATCATGATTGCTAACACACCTTCAACAGTGCTCCTGTCAACATCAAGCGTACACAAGAAAACTTCAACTAAAAATGGAATGAAATAATTTGGTATAAAAAGGAATCTAAAAGCAGGGCAACTTAGGGCAGGTTGCACAAGCCCTTGTCTAGGTGCAGGTTGAGTAACTACAGTAGTGGAGATCCCACAGCCTCTCTCTAGGCCCTTGATCTAATGCCTGACTGCTTTTATGGCGAGATTTCCCCCCAAAATCTCACCAGAATTCCCTGTGTTGCAACTTGTATTCACTGCCTCTTTCCTTATATGAAGGATGAGGAGGAGTCTGGCCTCATCTTTGCTACACCCAAGTAGCAAGACAGTCATAGCATTCACACCCTCTCCCCTGAAGCCTTTTTCTCTCAGGTCCCAGCACTTACCCATACCTCCAGCCTCTCGACTCTGTGTGTCCCAAAATTAAGTAAATTGAAATATTCTCTAAGTCAGCTTGTTTAAAATCAGGGATTTACTTTGCCAATTTTGAAAGAGCTGACAAGCAAGTACCTTTCCTGCATATGCTGTCAATAAATAATGATGGATTTGATGCTGAATGATAAAGTGTGCCCCTCCCAATACTGTGGCATTAAAAAAAAAAGCAAGCTTTTCAGATGAATCTACATCTTCCTGTATAAAGTTTTTGAAGAAAGTGCTTCTCTCTCTTTTCTACTTGTAATTTTGGAAAAAAAATGCTTCGATTTAAGCAATGTAGTTTGTTTTTAAGCTGTAACTGTCTTCCAAAGTAATTTATATATTCAGACTGGATTCCTTACACTTTGAGCAGCCTTTTAAGGCACACAATCAGCCTGTATTGAAGAGCTGGGTGTACTCATTGAATGCTTTTTGATAGATGGTTTTGGATACCCAGTTAAGAACAATTATTTGGAGAAAAGGAACATGGTCCTTCCTGTAGCACTGAAGGGAAGCTAAAAGAAGCCTGTAATCAGAAAACTCTTCAAATACTCACTTTAATCAAATGGTATTAATTTTTTGCTTAAATCCTGGGAAAACCTATTCACCCACAAGCTTATCAAGAAGTATTCCCTCAGCAGAGTCACTTATCTTCCTGAACAAAAGCTGTATTTGGCAGATTGTTTCTTATTTGCATTAACTTGTATTTCCACTAAATTAAGGGATGTTTTTTGTAGCTAAACGGGTTGAATACAGAAAGCCCTGAGAATTTGTACTATATCAAGATCAATTCATGCCACTTCTAGGTCATACTAGAGTATGGCATGAAAAACGAAAAAAACATAGTGGCACAGAAAAAAAACATAATGACCTCTTCTAAGTGAAAACTTTCTTCTTGTTTAGACTTTTCAATGATCAAGGACTTTTTCACTTGGGAAAGCAGGCACAAGAATCATGCTGCAGGAGAATGCATACAACATAACAAGTTAGTACAAGTTTGAAAGCTGCTCAGTAACCACAGGCTAGAGATTTCTGATGATAAAGAATTAATTCTTTATCTTATAATAATACAAGGAAAATTCAGGCTCCATACTACACATAGCAACTCTTGGAATTTCTCCTGCACATCAGCAGCAAGTCACCTACACCTCAAATAAAGAAGATACAATGACTACAACATTTTAAACATGGAAAATCCTACATTAAGAGCAAGACTGATGGCTATGATCACTAGTTTGCCCTTCGCAACAGCTTTATCATCACTAGTTCTGATAATTAAAATACTCCAAAACCTCAGTGGAACTCTTAAGTTACACTTGGTACATTTGTTACACATTGGGGAACTAGTCACCTTTGTATTAGGCAGCCAGAATCCTCCAGTTGTAGTTCAGTTCCTAGCTTCGGACAGTAGAACATAATGTCCTATGTGACAGAGAATAGGATAAAAAATACTGGATGCAATAGTGAGTTATGGCTTGATCATAAGAGCTGGTCACCTACTATATTACTGCTGCCTCCCCTACTCCCCAACACATACCTGTAAAGACAAACTCACTATCATTGCCATTGCCTTTGCTGAGACTTTTGCATAGCAAGACACAATCAAGGGCTCTAATTACTCTATTTGAGTTTAGCTAATCCTTTCATTGGATTTTCCTGACAGCTTCTACCCCATTGAATCCATGTGTGGAGAGCAAGTTCTTTTCATTAGTATATAAAAGGAGGGATGGTATTGGTTTACTGGTCAAAGGATAATTCTTCCAGAACAAGCTCAGCCTTTTGTGTTTTACATGGACTGATTAAAACTGCTTTATGTCACCAGAGTGGGGCTTTTTGTTTGTTTTTCAATTTGAAATAAATGTCACTTCTTACTCTTGTCCCCAGGTCTGTTACAGTCAGCTCAGTGAAATGAACAAGTCTAAGTTATCCTCAAAATTTGTTTTGGCTAGAAGCCTGCATTATATTGGACACATTCACCTCCTTACTCATCAGGCCTAGAGATGTCAGTTACAAGGTAGTTTTGGCATATCCCCTCCCCACCTCCCAGCTGCCATTCACAATAGTATTGCACAAAATATTTCTAAAAACCACCCAGCAGAT
The DNA here is from genome assembly GCF_020740795.1 of Apus apus. Lineage (NCBI taxonomy): Eukaryota > Metazoa > Chordata > Aves > Apodiformes > Apodidae > Apus > Apus apus. The sequence continues at coordinate 11,487,082 of NC_067293.1, read as the reverse complement.
AAATGCTATTCCTGGAGAGAACAGCAACTTGGTACTTCCCAAACCTGTAAAGGGAAAAGAGAATCTCTCTTACTGATTGCTAAGAGCAAGTTAATAAAAGTCAGAGGCCTGGCTAATAGCTTCAGGTAGGTTAGCCTGACTTTGTACTTTAATGTGTCAGAATCAATGTGACACAGCACAATTCAAGCAATACAGTAGCTGCACAACTAAAAGACATAGATAGGAAGTTTAGTTGTGCTTCAGAAGTAATTTACCATTACACACATGCAGCTGCAGGGAAACTAAACATTTAATTGTGTGCATGGAGGGGAGAGCATAGGCAATATCTAAAAACCTAAAGTATGCATTAGTACTTAAATAATGTATAAGCACTTGAGCATATAGAAGTTTAACAATATTTTAATACTTTTTCCATGCAAAAGATTGCAGGAATGGGAAGGGAAGCCAGTAATTTACAGTGCTCAAAATGTACATATTAGAAATAAAAGAGGTGCAACCTCTTACAGAAGCACAGTATGTGAATCAATAAGGTTACTTTGCAAGTTATCAGAAGAGTGCCAGCACAATCTAAATTGCTCAAAAATGAATTCTTAATCCCGATGTCAAACAGTTGGATAAGTGAAAGAAACACACCAAACATTTACAGACTGAGCAATTTCTTTACTCCAACATTCTCACAATGCATTATTTTATCATGAATCCAGAATTTCCCGTTTGATAACCCCTTTAATTTCTAGAGGAGCACAGCTACATTACTGAGTCTACCTAGCAATGCAGTTTTTACCAGCAGCCTACACACTGTTCTTGATGGCTCAGTTCCGGTGGCAGCAAGAGGTCAAGTAAGAGTCAAAACCTGATTGTGTACAGCCACTGATTTTAAATGCTGATGTCGTCTGTAATGTATTAAGACTTCTTAGAGATTCAAATGGCTACCAAGCTTCAGCACTCAACATATGTTGCTGTTAACAAGCACACACCAGTTTCATGGTGTCCTGAAGGAAACCAGTTATTTGACACCACAACATTGCAAGCTACCTCACCAGGTGAGAAAGGTTCCCTCCAGCAGGGAAGAGATGCACAGAAATCACTGAAATAAATTCTACCTGGGAGAAGCTGGCCAGACTTTTAAAGCAAATTTAAACTCTGCAACACATTCTGATCACAGGAACATAACTGTGGAAGACTCCACAGTTTGTGAGGGAGGAGCAGAGAGTAAATAGCAAAGGCTAGAAAAATGTTAATACACACTCAAGCCACCATATGCAGCAACAGTTGTTTCTGTCCTGTGTTTTTATGTTCCCATACTTATTTCAGATTACTAGGATCTATTTGAACACATATAATCAAGCCTTTTTCTAGTTTGGTTTTATGAAGACTCTCATTCATTGGACTGGTCAAAGGAGGAACCAGTCATAAAACTCACTCAAACATAATTAATCTTTGTGGGCTTCCGTATAGCACACAGACCATTTTCTCTAACAGATCTTGAAACTGAAAACAGCAATTCAATCCCACAATTTTTCACAGGTATGGAGCAACACATGTGCTTCTGAAAGGTTGATATACCTATGAGTCATTCTACTACCTGCAGCAGGCTTAACCATACAGCTACTCAGGCAATGAATTATTGTTATTCAAAGGTAAAATCTCAGCTTCAGGATGGACAGAGTAATAATTTCAGGATTTCCTTCCAAATTTCATAAAAAGCTAATACAAAGAGCACTTCCTCCTAGTATTAAGTTTGCTTCATTATTAAGCCCTCAGATCTCTCTCCTTCAGTATTTACCAGCAACCAAACAACACAAAAAACCCACAAAAAACACACACCAAAACCTGAATGAAACAGTGTCTTGCATTCTGCTAGAGAGTCATACCAAACTGCAAAGCCCAGAGTAAAATGAACTCCTTAAGCTCTTGCACAGCATTCATCACCCTGCCAGGTTTTTATTGACAGAGAAGGGGGAGAGAGGTTAGAAACAATGGAAGTGTTAATAATGCTAAAATCCATGCTTTTGAAGTGTTCTAGTCCAGAAAAGAATGAAATGAGACTTCATAATTCACCAAGTCTGTCTCTAGGTCACATACTCAGTACAATAAAACTTATTTCCTAAAACTACAAAACCTAGATTAGCTCAAATACACAACTTTACTGCTGAGAAGTAATTTAACAGTGTTTTTTAGTACATGAAACTGTGGAACTGCAGGATCCTGAGCTGAATCACAATGTCTCCTCATTTGCTCTTGTTCATGATTTAAGGTTGACAGAAGAGAATTTTTAATGCAGCTACTTGTTGAACAATGGTGGAAGACCTACTTCTAGTGTAAAGCTTATACACAGTGGGCAAATCCTGCACCTCAGTCATTCTAGCTGCTACAGGAGTTGCTTAAATGCTACTAACATCACCACTGCATTCAAATGAGAGCTTATCAGCCAGAAACATAACAATGTTTTAACATGAGAAAAAGGGAGCATAAATATTAGATAATTGTATCAATATGAAGACTGACTCCGCTGCTAGAAATCCACTCTGATTAAAAGCAGCAAATTCACCATACAGAAAATCAGCCTTTGCTCTAGGAGGAGGGCTACAGTGTTCTTTCTGCTGCAACCATGAGAAAGTCTCAAACTCAATTATTCATACCTCTGTTTATAGTGGGGAAAGAAATTCAGCCTTGAGGTTTGAAGCAGACAAAGATAAAGTTTATTTTGGTGGTGGTCCTGAAGAACATACTCACATTTATTAGCTTGCTGAGATCTGTGTAACAAAACACCTGCACAGCTATCTAGCTAAGGATTTACTACTCACCAAGGTCAAAGATTTCACCATTTATCTTCAGCAAGCTGAGTTTCCATTCACTTGCCCGGACATGAATATAACCAAGAAACAAAAGGTTTTATAGGGATTTGACAAGCAGAGTTAAAGCTGCTATTGTGACTTCTAATTATGATTTCATGTACATGCTCTTTAGGGTTTACAAGAGTACAAGGCTGCAGATAACATTTTATTACTCAAATATCTATGTCAAGTCAACTATAGCAGAAAAACCATCACAGCTCCATAATCCAAATGGCCATTCTTTTCTCCTTGAAGTACTGTATTGATAAATAGTAACATTTCTAAAGCAGAATCTGAATTAAAATACTACATAGCTTTTAGGTAATGATTTCCCTCAATTCACCTAGCTAAAGATACTAAGACAAAAATTTTTATGGTCTAACATTTAAGAGTCAAAACATGCTTGCAGAAGCTCTAGACCAACTTTTTTTTTTTAAGTAAGGGAACTTCTGACATGTAATTTAACCTGTTACACCTTGAGGCATTATCTTTCTTTGATGTCTGCACAATACAAGATCTGTTCAGACTTGTAGGGGAAGCTCTTAGCTGTAGTGGCCACTATGAATGGGACACAAATGAGGCAGGTTAAAATCTGAATCTGAGACATCTGAGGAATAAGCAATCCTTTTTTCCTCTTAAGGGGCAGCACTAGTTTGTTTGCTATTTAGACGCTTGAATATATTATAGTAATAACATGAAACATAACTAAGACCCACTAAATCTTGTTGCCACACCTCAAATGAATGCTCTGATTATATAGAAAATTTATGAATCAATAGATTTTCTTAGAACACAGTTACTATGATTTGGTTGGAATCAAAGGGCTGCTTTATGAAAAAAATAAGCAAAATAACCTTGGCATAACTACCTTCAGAAAACACACAAAGCTTCAGATATGTCTGTATTAAAAATTTTGTACCACAAGAAACAGATGTCAACTCTCCTCTAAAGAGGATTAAATTTTTCTGCCCATATTTTGTATCAAAATTATATGAATTTGACTGCTTTAAACTGAACGAATTACAGCTTTTTAACACATTGTTCTCTGTAAAGGTTCTTTCACAGCAGTTTCTAGTTTAAATAAAGGCAACATTTGGAGCAATAGGTCTTTCTTTAAACCAGTTGACAGTCTAACCACAGACAACTTTCATACTCAGTCTTTACTGAATTAACGCACAAAAGCTTGCTCAACTTTCATCCATTCCCAAACTGCAACTATCTGCCCATGAAGATTTTTCCCTATAACCTGCAAACAACACAGGGAACAGTTTCTCTCTCCTTTCCTGGAAACTCTTAAGAAAGGTTCAGAGATAAGATCTATAGAAGCACTCACCTACAGATTTTGGCAGGTCGAGTGACCTGCTATGCAACAGCTGCTACTGCTGCACAAAAGACTCAATCTGCAAAGCAGAGGAGTAGAAAGGCAGGCTATTCAAATGTCTGAACTGCTGACCAGGGTTTCTAAAAACAGAAGAAAATGGGAATAACTCAACCTCAGCAAGCTCCAGAGAGGCTGGAAGTCAGCAGGAAGAGGCTTGCACCAAAACTGCTTAACCTCCCAGAAGTCAGGGGTTCCCACCTCCCTTTTTTAACAACTAAGGTGAAAGCAACAAGCAAATGCACAGATATTATCCTCCTAGATCAGCAGGTACTGCAGCCTGACAGAATCTTTCTGTATCCAATTCCCAAACCAGAGAAGAGGATAGAAAGCGTAAGAACCCACCCTGGCCACTCAGTCAACTTCCCTGCTATCCCAGACATTACTCCTTTTCTCCATGCTTGACTTTAGGAGTCTGAGAACTCTTCAGGACATGAAGAAACTTTAAGCAGGCAGTATAAGGAACAGAGTTAACCCTTGCAACTCTCAATGGTTCATTCTCATTTTCTACAAAGCCTTCTATCTTCAAAAAGAATTGCTGACACTCTGCTTTAATGAGTGCTACCAGCCTTGCACTCAACTGTAGGCAAGAATAATGACATGGACAGTTCTCACTTCTGAAAACTCTTATATTTCTGTGGTCTGTTAGTCTTACTAGACAAAGAATGGACTCCAGTGTAGTATGTTTTACAGGGTGGAACACACAGAAAACAAAATAATCATGTCAAGCTCCACTGCCGTTCACAGAATCACAGCCTGACCATCAAGAGCAAACTTCCTCAGTTTATGTACAAGGATGCTGTGGGGTACAGTGTCAAATGCTTTACTGAAATCAAGATAAACCACATCTACCGCCCTACCATCATCTATCCACCTAGTTACTTCCTCATAGAAGGCTATAAGGTTGGTCAAACATTACTTCCCCTTGGTAAAACCATGTTGACTCCTGTTAATGATGCCCTCATCCTTGATATGCCTAGAGATAGTGCCAAGAACAAGTTGTTCCGTCACCTTTTCAGGGATGGAGGCGAGGCTGACCAGTCTATAGTTACCCGGGTCCTCCTTCTTGCCCTTCTTGTAGACTCGAGTGACATTTGCTATCCTCCAGTCCTTAGGCACCTCTCCTGTTGCCCATGACTTACCAAAGATGGAGAGTGGCCTAGCCCTTCTTACAAGCATTTCAAATCTAGAATTGAAGAGATCTTAGAAGCCAAGTACTCCTGTCCTAATGAACACAAATTTTGAAACAGCTCCACATAATACTGTATGAACTTGCAAAAGTTTCCTTTAGCAGCAACTCAGATTAAGTACTACTTCTATGCTGCCATCCACAGGCAGCATCTCAAAAAGCATCTATTTAAATCTGGCAACTACACCTCCTGCTAAACAGTACAAAGAGCTCTAAAACCAGAATGTAAACTACCAGTTGGTCTTCTAGCCCACTTTGCCTCCAAGTTCCTGAACGGACAGATCCAAAACACCACACATCCCTCTTCAGCAGGCAGCACAGCACCTGCATGAATGCAAGCCAACCTCCAGCTTTTATACAAACCATAACCAAACTCCTTAAGTACATAGAAGAATGGTTTGGTTCAAGTATGCTTCCATCTATACCTGTCCAGTTACACATTTCTGCAACTAACGCTAGCACTGAGGCACAAGCATCAAGTAGCTGACATTCAGTCAGTGGTAGTATATAGTAAGCCACTTTGCTTTTCAGGAAGTCTCAGTTTTACTTGAATTTTACACACAAGTCTCTAATCGCTAACCTCTTGAGGCTTCCTGATTTTTTCCAGCTGCAAATAAGAAGTGCCATATGGTACTCATTACAGGTTAGGATTTACTAGCCATTTAGGACCTTTCCCACATGACAGGTGTTAGATGTTGCCACTTTCTATAACCATGTCCAAATGTAACACAAACCTAGACCTAACTGTCAGCTAGGCTTGTAAGCTTCAGATATGCTTGCAAGCCAAGTATTATACAGTCATAACACCACTCATTCTGAGACAGTCTGTTTTTAATCCTTTCCTCGTCAAGGAACTGGAAGACCCAGGCTCCAGACTAATTCCCCAGAAAATGTCCTGTTCTTCACCTTCACCCATATAACATGCAACAGAGGAGGCTTCAATTCTTGAGTGCTGTTAATGGATGTCAGTCATTTGTCCCTGACAACTGCACCTTCATGTACAAGGTGTGTGAAGCAGACCACACAAGAGCAGAAATACACTTCTTGCTCTGAGAAAGAAGAGAAAATGGAACAGATTAATCCAACCCCACTGTGGTCTTTTTTGAAATTTTGAAGCTACTGAAAGCACTAAATTAATACCAAAGATTAAGCAAATATACATGCTAAAAAGAATAGAGGCTGTGCAGAGATATTACATTGAGATGTTATCTGAAGAAGTACACACCCTCTTAACTGTTAGAACAAGACCTAACTCACTTAAGGCTTGGTGGGTGTTTGGGGGATTTTTTGTGGTGGTGGTGATTATCAGCTCCACTCTCCTTCAGTTCTTGGACCAAGTATCATAGCTCCAAGGTTCTTCTAGTTAAAGCTGTTTTATCATTTGTTTATGCCTGTAGCATCAGCGTACTCTGTGTGCGCACTTTAACACCTGGAGATAGCACTTCAGGCAGCACTCTACCTGTATTGCTCAATACTAATACAAAAAGCTACTCTCCAGTCTTTGGTAATCAAAGTTGAAATATGAAGGGGAACTGAAGAGGGCCAAATTAAACAAAAAGCAATGAACGCAAAGGAATTGTCCTAATCCTGTAAGTCAGAGGCACTTGCAGAAGAATAGAGCATCAGGACCTGCTGAGCTGCAAGGCCCCTTTTCTTCTTTTATCCCCATGGGTTCAGAAACCTCTAAAGCTGATAAAATGGGATATTTAGCAGGAGCTTTCAGAAGCCTGTTCTGGAGATATCTCTGCAGATAAAGAGTAGTCCTCAGCATTAGCCCCTCAAATTTGTTTCCTAATGCACTGGCTATATGCTAGCAATAGCTCAGTGTCTCCTTAAGAGCACTTGTCACTTCAAATGAAGTGCTTCATTGCAAGGTGCACCTTGCTATGAAAAAGTGACCCTGTAGTGACATAGAGGATCACAATAGTAACTTTCCATGGACTATTTCACAGGGGCAAAGAAAAAAAAAGAGGTCTACATGTATTTTATTGCCTTTAAAATGCTGGAAGAGACTGCTGCAGTTTAGTTCTAACAGATCATTCTATCTAGTATACACAGATCTTGGAATTAGAAAATCAAACTTGATTAGAAGAAATAGACTTAATTCCCTTACATTAGAAAAAAAATACAGCTAGGGGCTATACATTATCCAAAGAATCATTACATTTGGTTTGCACTCATCATCACTAAACAGAAAGCCTGCCGAGGAATTAAGTCGCACTTGTCAGAAACTTGCCACATGAAACAAAACATTGAACCCAGGCCAAAGAACTAGCTAAAAGGGCCATAGATAAGATCTTTACAAAAGGCACTGAAAAACCAACAAGTTGTTTTGTTTTGTTTTTAAAATACTAGCATTGTATCAGTAGTAGGAAAGGCAAAATAAATCTGATCCATTCTAGAGAAAGGAGATGCAGAAGTAAAAGAAACGCACTTTATATTTTTGTTTCAAAGAGAAGCTGATGTCTAAACCTTCAGAATAATTTAGTATGTATTTTGTCTCTATTTCCTCCCAGACCATAAAAAGATATTTAAAGAAACAGTCACAGTTGCATAGTCCTCCTGAGAAGTTCAGTAATAAAAACATTTCAGTAAATATGACTACATGAGTAATTCAAGTATTCCTTTTTCAAAATAGAGTGATATGATCCACTTAGAACTGGCAAGCAAAGTGTCACTTCCAATGGATGCTGTGTAAATAATTGAGTTCTACTTTTTTTTTGGAATGGAAGTCTGCTGCAGCAGCATTACATTTCCTACTTTGACACACAAGTTGAATTAGTGCTTTTTTTCAGCAACTGATTTGAATCGCAGTCCCTCTCTGGAGATTAGGTTAGCAATTGTTAACTTCCTATGGAGTAAAGTATCACATTAAGGTGATTCCCTGACCAGATCTGAGGATGTCAGTAAGCCGTTTCCCTTGCAATGTTGCATTAAAGTACTGTCATTTTAAGGTGGGAGTAGGCAAGGGAAGAGCCCACATGGTTTCAACACCCTGGCACAGTAATTAAAGTGAGGAGATCCATTCATAGAAAATAGCCCTCAAGTATTATTAAAACTCGAGATGCAGTTCAGTCTGAAGCTTGGCAGGGGGAAGAAACAGCCCCTGGAATTTGTACACATTCCAAAACAGAACATCACTTTCTCTTAAGGGAAAGTATTCCCTGAGACACCCTGTTTTAGGGAGTATACCAACTCCCAGCAGTGTTATTTAAGGCTGAACCTATGCCAGGAAAACAACCTGCAACTTTGTGATATATGCTCTGTATCCTTCAGTAACCAGCAGGTTAATGACAAGCACGCAATACAGAGCATTTCCATAAAGTTTTAACTGCATTCATACAGCAAGCAGGGTTTGGAATAGAAAATACTGTTGCCATGACCTGTTAGCCTGCAACTATCAGAAGAACAAATAGAGAACTTCAAAGACAGCTCTACCTTGATCAAGAGGTCACCTAATCTAGTTTACAGAGCAGTCTTGCAGTCTAAGTTTTTCTAAGGTTCTAGAATAATTTACAAGCTTGGAATTTTAGCACTTCTTAATTTTGTTCTCTATATTTCAGTAAAAGTATTCAGAGAGTTAAATCCAACAATGGTTTTGCAGTGAATTGACCCTGGCTTGAAACCAGGTGCCCAAAGCTGCTCTATCATTCTGCCTCCTCAGCTGGGCAGAAGAAAATAACACAAAAGGCTCACGGGTCATGATAAGAACAGGCAGATCGCTCCCCAATTACTGTCACTGGCAGAACAGATTTGACTCCAGGAAATCAGTGCAGCATTTTGCCAATCAAAACTCAGAGTATGGTAGTGAGAAATTAAACCAAATCTTAAGAACAACTTCCCCCCACACCTTCCTGGGCCCAACTCCACTCCCAATTTCTCTGCCTCCTGCCCCCCAGCAGCACAGGGGGACAGGAAATGGGAGTTGTGGTCATTACACATAGTCTCTGCTGCTCCTTCCTCCTAACACTGTTTCCCCACTCCAACATGGGTCCTTCCCACAGACTGCAGCCCTGCAGAAACAGACTGCTCCAGCACAAGTCCCCCACAGGATCACAAGTCCTGCCAGCAAACTTGTGCATGCACAGACACTTCACAGCTCCCAGCCTCCTCAGGCACATCCACCTACTCTGGTGTGGAGTCCTCCACGGGCTGCAGGTGGATATCTGCTCTATGATGGACCTCTACGGGCTACAGGGGGACAAGTCTGCCTTCATAATGCTATTCACCACAAGCTGTAGCAGAATCTGCCCTGGGACCTGTAGCACTTCCTCCTCCTTCACTGACCTTGGTGTCTGCAGTTTTTCTTCTCACACATTCTCACTCTTCTCTCCCGGCTGCTGTTGTGCAGCATGTTTTTTTCCCCTTCTTACACAGGTTATAGAGTCCCTACCCCGACTGAGAATGAGCTCAGCCCTTGCCAGCATTGGGTCCATCTTGGAGCAGGCTGGCATTGGCTCTATCAGACAAGAGGGAGGCTTCTGGCATCTTCTCACAGAAGACATTCCTGCAGCACCCCCTGCTACCAGAACCTTCCCATGCAAACCAAATACAGTTTTCTATGCTTACCCTCTCCAGTCAAGCATAGAAGACAGTAAAGTTACCAGAAGTCTTCATTATCAGTTTTTAACAATTAGCATGAATCTTTGTTTATATATCTACCATCTGTATTTGGCCTTTCCACCCTTTTAGCAACCGGCAATAACACAGTATTTAATTAATTTTAGGACTGGTGTTTGATAAGTTTCTCTCTGGTACACACCTGAACAACATTGAAAAGCTTAAGGGCTTCCTTGCTATTTTAGATAATCTTATACCAAAATTATCAACATCCTTCTTTCTGCCATGGAGACAAAAAAGCCACTGAAAATCTTACAATGAAGTTTAGGACAATACATTAACATCAATTAAATGATGGATCATTGTGAAACATATTTGCTTAGCCTGATGGTTTAAAAAGAAAAAAGTAATACCATTTTGCCACTGCCATGACTAGCCATGTTGTTCCTCCACAGTTACTTCCATAGTATATTAGCAATTTAAAATTCTTTAAAGAGACCCATATATTACTCTCATTCTTAGTGCAGTATGCTAATATTCTAAAAATACACATTTTCTGAGCAGGACTAGACCTGTCAATAAGCATTTTCTTATTCAAGCCTAAAGTTAAGGAATTTTCTAGGATACAAAAATTCACACTTCAGATGTAGGTATTTTAACACTTTGTTACTACTATTGCTAGAGAGTTTGAAGATTTTTAGAACAGAAATGATACTTGCAAGATTTTTGTTCACATGCACACTTGTGTGGAGGAGTGTCACTATTCTGTTGTCAAGAAGCCTCCATAAGCATTCTGGATCAGAAACTAAATGTGCTTTCTCTTCATAAAAAAATACAAAAATCCCACCCACAAACCCAAACTTTTGTATTGATGTTTTCACTGTTTGCCTTGGCAGACTCTAGGCACAGGCTTCTAGAAATTTTCATGGCACTACCTTCCCCATTAAGAAAGGGCTGAATGAATACTACAAGTTGAGCTGACTATCCAAAAAAAGACAAACAACGAAACAACCAAAAACATCTGAGCCCTGCAACTTCTTAAAATCCTCTCTAGACTTTTTCTTTGTTGTTTTTAAATATTTATGCCTTAATTTTTTAAAAAAGTAACAGTTTTGCAAAAACCTCAATGTTTTCTCCTCCTGTCTGACTGATTATCCAGTGATTGGATGAAAAGAGATACGAGACGTCAATCAGAAATTCTCATTTTTTTTATTGCATTGAAGAAGCCTTCTTTTATTTCTGAATACATTTGCCCTTTAAGGTTAAATATACAAGAAAAGTGTCCTGAAACTAATTCAGAATAAATACTTTCTCTGATAAACTTAGTTCATATTGTCTGAATGGCAGCTAGAAGTTATTTTGCTTTTCAGGAACAATGGCTTCTGCTGTCATTTGGCATAACAGGTTGGTTCATAGTAAGATGACTCAAGAAAAATCACTGCTCCATAAAAAGGATTATTTTTAAAAGGTTTTGAAACTGAGTCCATAATCACCTTTACCTAAATATTGTTTTGCAGTGGCACTTCTTGTCAGAAAATCAAATTTTCTGGGACATGAAGGCTTGCCTGGTCTTGTCTGCAGGTCACATTAGTTTTTATTGCTTTAAGTAAAGCCATTTAATTGTGGTTTATAACTGCTACTTTAATTCAAGGTGTAGAAAGAGTGCAGTTCATTGTCCAGGGTGGTCATTTTCTTCCTCTCTATTGGACACATGCAAAATTTAAGTGCATAAGAAGAATGGTTTGCTTCTGGAGAATCAATGCTGTATTTAGTGGACACAGACTGACACTAAATAGTCTTTTATGCATGAGTTGTCAATACGTTTCTTTCTTAATGAAGGAACATCAGCCTTCATTGCTAACAAGGGGAAGCCAAAAATGAATCTAATGCAACTGTTGAATTACTGGTTGCTTATGCTTGACAGCTTTATGTAATTAATAACAAATGCTCACTATATTTTAACCCAGAATACAGGAGTTAGAGAAGGTAGACAGCAGAATGGACAGTAACAAAATTAACTATTCTGAATATACTGTAAACTTTCGATGTTTTTCAGAGTACTGGAGAAATACCAAGTCCAGTATACATCAAAATCATCATGCTTAATTTTCCTAGCTTAATAAAAAACAGGGAAAGGACAAGGGTATGGGTACCAAGAAAATGATGAAGAAGGAAGCATTTGGGCTAGAGGTGAAGTACATGGACTGAGAACTTTTTTCAACACATGGAGATGAGAAATATTGCCAGAAAGTGTTTAACAAAGTTAATTTGTTTAGCAACAAGTAGTTATTAAAATGGTAGGATCTGTAAGCCAACAGTTGAATGAAAAAATGGATTTGGCATTGGTCTTGTAAATAGTCCTGGACTCCAAGTCACCATTTCTGCACCACACTGTTTATACTAGCATACAAATTAAGCAGCATAAGTAACATCTTTCTAGATTAAGACAGAAAAGTAGAAAACTCCTACTATAAGAACAGTATGAAGGAGCTGATAACAAGGAAAGAAAGATTGCCAGCCTATAGCAAGAAAAAACCCAGAAACCTTCTCACTAGTTTCATAGGCTCTTAACAGGCAAAGTAACAGAGGAGAAAGAGATGACCTTCTCAGATCAGAAGATGGGAATGAAAACCAGTCAGCCAATTATTCCAACACCTATCTAATGACTTGCAACACCATTTTAAACCTGTAATTGTTATCAAGTGCTCAGTGATTTTTCTTGAGGTCTCCTGTTCACAGAAGAACCCAAATTGCACTTTACTGTATTAAACACGACACACCAATGCATATTATCAGCACTTATCTTATGCATAAGAAACCTAATGGTATTTGTATTTGAGAAGGTGCTACAAGGCAAACAGGAGGCTTTCACCTCCCAGCCATATAAGCACCAGGTGGCATATGGGTAACTCAGGTTAAAAAAATGTAAAGTGCATAATTTCTGACACATCTACAATCTTCTGCCCTTCCACTCTGATGCCAATCCTCTAATGTACTTGAAGTTCCTGAAAGACTTAAATTAGAAACAGGAGTCTGTCAAAACCAAAGAAACAACAGCAAAAAAACCAACAAACCAACAACCCTTCAGCGTTGACATTCAAAGCTTGAGACCTTACTCTCAGTACAAATGTTGGCAAGTTGCTTCACTTTATCACTATGATTGCCAAATAAAGCCAAATTTCATGACCAGTTACTCTTCAAGTTACAGAATCACAGAATCCTAGGGGTTGGAAGGGACCTCGAAAGATCATCTAGTCCAACCCTCCTGCCACAGCAGGACCACCTAGAGTACATCACACAGGAACACATCCAGGTGGGTTTTGAATGTCTCCAGCGAAGGAGACTCCACAACCTCTCTGGGCAGCCTGTTCCAGTGCTCTGTCATTCTCACAGTAAAGAAGTTTTTTTCTGATGCTTACGTGGAACCCTCCTATGTTCCAGTTTTCACCCACTGCCCCTTGTCCTATCACTAGACATCACTGAAAAAAAGCCTGGCTCTGTTCTCCTGACACTCGCCCTGTAACATATTTGTAAACATTGATGAGGTCGCCCCTCAGTCTCCTCTCTTCCAAGCTAAAGAGACCCAGCTCCCTCAGCCCTTCTTGGTAAGGGAGATGTTCCACTCCATCTTTGTGGCTCTGTGCTGGGCTCTTTCAAGCAGTTTCCTGTTCTTCTTGAACTGAGGGGCCCAGAACCAGACACAATATTCCAGATGTGGCCTCACCAAGACATAATTGAGGGGGAGGAGAACATCCCTTGACCTACTAACCACACCCTTTCTAATACATCCCAGGGTGTATTGGCCTTCTTGGCTACAAGGGCACATTGCTGCCTCATGGTCACCCTCCTGCCCACCAGGACCCCCACATCCTTTTCTCCTACACTGCTCTCAAGCAGATCAGCCCACAACCTGTACTGGTACATGGGCTTGTTCTTCTCCAGATGCAAGACTCTACACTTACCCTTGTTGAATTTCATCAAGTTTCTCCCTGCCCAACTCTCCAGCCTGTCTAGGTCTCTCTGAATGGCAGCACAGCCTTCTGGTGTGTCAGCCACTCCTCCCAGCTTAGTGTCATCAGCAAACTTGCTGAGGGCACACTCTGTTCCCTCATCCAGGTCAGGGATGAAAATATTCTACCAGAGCCAATAGTGTGATCTTATCTACCGTAACTGCCTCTCCAAATATAACACAAGGGTGAGAGATGCAACTATCACAGAAGAGAGAGAATAAAAGTCTGAGTTTCATACATACATACACCTCAGCTGCAACCAAGGGTTTTATAAGAGTGGCTTCTAAAGCCATTCAAATTCCCTAGGAAACAGTACAGCATAAATATCTTTCTCCAAATTAATGGTGTGGTTTAAAACTAGAAATTCACACCGATAGCAATGAAAGTCAGTCCTAGAATAAACACTTTTCCAACATGTTTAATATTTTTCAGCTTAAAGTCCTGACAGATACAGACACTGGCAAAAAGACTCACTAGCTTGTTTTCAGCCAGTTAAGTGAACAGAGTTTTGATTATCTCTGGAAAACTTGAGGAGGAAAAGCAGGTGTTTCAGGAGATCTGCAGCAGCACAGCTTATCTAGCATAGAGTAGGATCATATTAGACTACAGGAGGACAGTTTTACAGGTCTAGCTATATGCCTCAATAAAATGAATAATTTTGTAGGTAATAAACTAGAATGAAAAGGCAAATAGCTAAGTGCATTGAACACAGATGACTTTTACAGTACGAGGAGAGAGAAGTGGTTGAATTCTAACTCTGACATTTTAATTCTCTGTAGAGATTAGGTAAAAGAAACAAAATACATACAAGACTAAACTATTTTCCTTCCCTTCCAAATTGGTGAAGAGGACAAAGAAATCCAACAACAGAGCTGCAATAACTAAGAGCCTTGAAGGCTACCACCTTCAAGTAATAGTCTGCTGAAATCTATATCTAGTCCTCTCTCTGACCCCTAAACCACACAGTTCAGATAATAAAACCTCACTGTCAATATCACCCCTACAGATTGGTTTTGTTACATTATAACAGAATAATGCAGCATGTTGCAGACATATGACACCCTCCACAAAAGGGTTAAATACAAAATTAAAGTCCTGAATACTGCTGTGTTGACAACTTGAGAGATAGCTTCTTGACTAGTTGCAAATAAGAAAAAAGAATTTAATACAAACCCTCCAGCTCACAATTTAACTACACAGCTCTAATTCTTGACTGCAGGATACATAAAGTTGTCTGAACAGAAAGTACATCCAGAAGCACATCTGTACTATCACATAATTCTAGACTTATAGGGTAATTCAGGCTGGAAGAGGCCTCAGGAGGTTACTTAGTCGAACCTTCCAGTCAAAGCAAGGCAGCAAAGACACTGAGTTTAATAAACAAGAGTCACTCAATATCAAAATCTTTTCCAAGCAGATTAAAATCTATTAATACATTAAGGTTTAACTATCAAGCATTTCATAGACAGAGACTAAAGAATTCACAAGTTTAAGCTAAAGTGTTTTATTTGCAATGTAGCTTTACAATTATCTAATTGCCCAATTTCTGTATCTCCTAAAATATAGAACATATCTTCTCACAAGTTCTCTAAGAAAGACTTGGAACAAGAGCAAAAAAATGTTTTTAATAAGCATTAGAATTCCATCTTATAACAGGACCCTTTTCTCTTCAGCTCAGCTAAATTTATTCTATTGATAATTTCACATTACATCGAAGCCTTTCTTTCACATACCACACTCTTAGCAATTACACAATCAGCACAATTCCTTTTTCAAAGCTGCACTGTATATTTAATAAGGTTTAATTGCATTGCTCATTTTTGACAGGAGGATAAAGGATGCTGCTTAAGAATTATTACAACTGTACCAGCACTATATCTTTTATCAAGGTTTATTTTAGATTTTCTGGAGAAGAGATGGTTTACTGCACAGAGAAGTCTGCAGTCAGCTTCAAGTAGCCAAATACTACAGATAGCAAGAACTCAAAAGCACTCCAGTAGTTTTAAACATTACCAAGTCCGTACAGACCTATGAAACAGGTAATTTAAAAGTGTCTTCATTCAAAGCAATTTGTCTGGTACTATCTACCATTACTGGCAGAGGCTGCTTTCCATTCAATATGCTTGCGAAACACTGTTCCTAGAACGTGTGAGTGTTATCTGGCCATCTTGCTATGTGGTGATACCAGTGGAGAGTTTACACAATCAAATCAATTAGAGAAGGAAGCATTTTGATCTAAGTGAATGAAAGGTAAAAATGTACATCTTTGCTGTATGTGCAGAACAGATCCTTTACTGCACTTTGCCCCAGACAGAAAATATGTGCATTAGATTTGTTGGGATGTTCTTACTGATTTCAGTTGGTTTGTATTTCAGAAAAGTTTTTTCATGTTCCAGTAAAACCAATAGTAACTAATTGCATTATGGTAAGTATTATTGCTTATTCAAAGTAGAAAAAGATCACTATGTAAATTTAAATTTGCTGTGAAATAAACAAAGTAGCACTTTGTCCTAGAAAAAATATCCCTACTTTAAAAAAGGGTAATTGGTTTAGACAATCACTTACAGTGAGTAGATTAATCCATTAATGACCAGGAAAACTAAAGTCTAGCAGATTCCACTGAACTATTAGACTACTTCTATCATATTGTAAAACTATATAAGATACATAACAATTTTGCATGCATGACCATAGTAGATCGTATCAGGGTCCAAATGGTTTGTATAAGTTTCACTCAGGATTCCTTAATTTGATTGTATTTTAGAATGTGCCAGAACACACCTTGAGATACAAGTTTTACTATATATCTTTAAGAGCCACAAAAAGTCAAAAGCAAAACACATGACAAATAACAAGTTGCAAGCAGGAGTGCTTGATCCTTAAAATGTTATGAAATGAGAGAGTCTTGTGCATGACTAATCAAGACACATCCATGGAATTTCAGGATGAAATACTTTTTGAATCCTAAAAGCCAGAATCCATCCCTTTCTGCTTTTACTGACACAGCTTTCATAACTAGAAAAAGCCACAGCCAGTTATGAAATGGGAAATCATAATAACAAAACCACTATGATAGAACAGTTAGGACAAAGAAAAGAAACACAGGTGACAATCATTTACAAATTAACCATATTAATCAAATGCATTGTAATTAATGACATGGTAAGCTCTGAAAGGAAAAAACCCAACTAAACTTAGCGAACTTTCATTAATAACACATTACTTTCTTAAACACAAATGACACCTGTCTTGACAGCTTCCCTTACCATATTTGAACAGCTGTTTTCACCCCTACACTTTCTATCAAACTGAAGTTATAACAGCATGCAAAGAAAAAAACCCAAGACATTGCAGAAGTTAGTAAATTTTTAATAACATTTGGGCTGACAAAGTTTATTTACACTCTGAAAACCTAGACCACAACTACAAGGGAAACTTTTTTCAGTATAAACCAATAGAGAGCCCCTAACTTCAGTTGAGTTTCATAGATTAGTACTATTCAAGACCTAGCCCATCTATGTTCTTTAATTAATTTCCTAGCCACAACTTGCAATCAAGTTTTCTATAGCACACTGCAAGCATAAATCTGCTGAGAGGGGGAGAAAAAAAAAAATAATCTGCTTATAGGAAGAAATAATTTGCTTATATACTTGTATGTAGATTTGTATTACCAACACTTAAGCAATAATAGTTCCTTAACACACATTATAAGCACTCATACCCTTGAATGAAAGCATATAACTAATAAGCACCTTTTTTTTTTTTTAATAGTGTAACTTGAAATCACTTAATGCACTTATGACGCCATCTTCCACCTCATTCATCCCTCCAATCTAAAGTAAGACCATTCTCAGGTCCTCAGCCACTTTTACACTCTTCATCAGTAGTTACACACTTCACTCTGCATCAACAAGTCTGCATGGGCAGGATTCATAGACTACTCACCAAGTTTAGACAATGGGGTATGGAAAACCAGCAATACAATCTGAACAATTAAATTTATCCTTAATTGAGTATAAGGTTTTGGGGCTTGGTTTTTCTTGGTAAGTCCACACTGGCAGATGACTCTCAAATATATTCACCTTGTAACTTATCACTAGCCATATACAATATTTAAACCAACTGGAGCAAAGAAAGTACTCCTTCTGCATTATGTGTGTATTACGAGACTGAATAACAATTTTCAATATTGATAAGGACACCAGAATGACCTGAACTCATCCCACCAGATTCATCCAAGGGAGGATTCTAACACAGGGCTCCAAAGCAAAATTCACTGAAGCAACAGTGTATATCAAGCATACTGCTACAGTGTTAATTCTACCCTTTTTGACAATGAGAAAAAGAATAATTTAGTGTTATCATCACTGGATATTCAAGAACATCAGAACACAAAAGTATTGAGAAGCCATTAGACCTTCTGAAAAAAAAAAGTAAAACTTATGTAGGTTGGAACAGAGGTGTTCCTCTGTTCTGAAGACCTTTGGGTCTTTAGATAATCTTATCTCACTGTGGGGTAGTAAATCCCCAGAGAAATGCATCCCAAATGAGCTGTAGCACAAGGTGTTGTTAAGAACCAGGAACTCCACCATTGCCTTTTCTCTTTTTCTCATTTGTCCCAAACAAGAAAGGACTGCCTACAGGGTCAGCCCACACAGTCTCCTTCCCCACAAGCTCCCACCAGTTGCACACACAAGCCCCTGCTTGGGTGCTTTCCTGAAGAAAAAAAGGGAATGCACACACAAACCTTCTCATCTTCATCCTCCACCTGCAAAAACCGTTAAGTCCTGTAGGTGAGACTGACCGCATCTTTCCTTAGGGGTGAAAATTAAGGAAGGTAGCCTGGGGGGAGGTCTTATTTAACAGCAGCAGAACTAGTAATGCAGGCAATGTGGAGACAAGCAGTTCTCCAACTCAGCAAGCACTGGTGGCACACTAACATCACTTACACTTGGGTACACACCTGAGCATGGTAAGAAGGAGGGGCAGAATGGGAAAGGAGTATATTATGACTGGTCTTTGCCTTTTGGAAGGACAGATGAAAGGTCTACAAAGTTTCACTGTAAAGGAATGCACTTCAAAGGAGAATTCAAGACAAATAACATTTTGTCAGCTCTAACTACAAAATTGAAGAGTAGGGGAGGAGTAGCAGAAAGGTATTCTACACTTATTAACTGTAACGTGTTATGATTTTTCAACTAAGGAGTAATCCTAAACAACAGAAATCTGGATTCGTTTTCCCTTCCAAGTAAAGTTAACAGCCATTAAGAAGGAACTGTACAAATCTGAAATTAACCCATGCTAAAGTATGAGCCTTTTAGTTAATTCCACTACTTGTTAACAGCTGAATGTCTTATTCAAGCACACTCCCAAGAAGCTGGGACAGCATCCCTCTCCCAAAGACAGAAAACAAAATTAATCTCCAGGCCACCTACTGAGCCCCCTCTACAACACTGCACACACTACTATCTCTGCTCACAACACAATTTGGGTTTTAGAAATTAGAAATACAACCCTCAGGAAAAGCAAGGGGAAAAGCAAGGCACAGCCTGAGGCACGGTCCTCCGGCAAACCATGCCTGCGAGGCTCCGACCCCCTGCCACGGCCAGGAGGGACTTACAGATGCAGGTGAAGGCTCAGCTGGCAAGAGCTCAGACACCTCTTCACGAAGATCCTTGGGGACGGGGGTAAAGCGGGGGGCTCTCTTCCTCCTCTGCCCCAGAGGAACAGCGGGCTCAGAGCACACACAAAGCTCGCCCAGGCTTCCCCCGCCTCGCACTCCCGCTCCCTCCTGCCTCCCCGCAGCCGCCGGCGAACCTAGACGTGCCAACAGCACAGGGCACCGCGGAGAGCCGGTCCGACGCCGGCAGCACCACAGACCCTTTGTCCGGGGAAGGGCCCGTCCAGGAGCCCCCGGCACCTGAGGGAACAGACCCTCCCGCGCGCGGCCCGGCCTCGCGCCGCCGACCCCCGCCCGCCGGGCTCCTGTCAGGGGCCACGGCCCAGCGCGGCCCCTCGGCCCCAGCGCGGCCGGCAGCCACCGCGGAGCCCCCCTTCAGCCTCCCCCTTTTTTTTAAAGGGCTCGAAAGGTCCCTCGGAGAACAAGGAGCGCGCGCCCCCCACTCACCGCCGCTACCGCCTCCTCCGGCCCCCAGCACCCCAGCAGCAGCACCAGGCAACCAGCAGCCAGACCGCAGCTCCGCCACCGCGGTTCCATCCTGCCCGCTCAGGAGCTCCGGAGCTGGCCCTGAGGCGCGGGCATAGCCCGGCGGGGCAGCGCGGCTCCCTCCAGGCGGCTCCCGCCGGCCGCCCCGACGCCAGCCCCCGCCCCTCTGCCGCACGGGCCCGCTTCTCCCGGCTCAAGTCCTCACGGGACTACTTGCCCCGCGGTATTCATCCGCACCGTAGGCGGGCGGGTGGTCGGCGGCGGAGGGTGCGCGCGGGTGGGGTGGGGTGCAGGGCGCGCTGCCGCCTCGGCTTGAGAGGGGCTGCGGTTCCCCTGCGGCTTTGTCAGTTTTGGGTGCCGGGGTTTTGTCGGCGCGAAGGGCGGGCGCCTGCTTCTCCCCGCCCCGCACCTTCACCGGGCGGGCAGCTGCTGGACCCCGGACTATTTTCTCCGGCGGAGGCAGCTCGGCGCGTGAGGCGCGGGGAGCCGCCGCCGAGCCGGGTCGCACCTCCGGAGGGCCGGGCGGAGGGGCGCGGGGCCGTCAGGGGCGCGCGCCGCCGCCGGCTCCGCCGAGTTCCGGCCCGTCCCGCCCCGCTCAGGTGCGACGCCTCAGCCGGGACCGCGCCAACGGCTGCCCGGGCGCGCGCCGGCGCGGCGCGGGAGGCAGCGGGTGCCCTGCGGGGGAGCGGCGGGAGGAGCGCTGCCTGACCCCGCGTGGGGGCTGCTCCCCTCGGGCAAAGTATCCCCCGCCGCAGCGGGGGAAGGAGCCGGCCAGCGGCCCGCGCTGTGCCCGGCCCCCGCGGGGGACCTGCCCGCTCTGGGTGACGGCGCCGGGCCTTCCCCTGCCTCCGGCGGCGCGGAGCCGGCGCCCGCACGGGAGCAGCGGCGCGTAACCGGGCTGCGTCCTCTCCGCCTTCCCCTGAAGCATGGGCCGCGCAGGGTGAGTGCTGGGGCGCGGGGCCCCCTGCCCGCCATGTCCCCCCGGCCCCGCCGGTGACTCTGTCCCTTTGCCTCCCTGCAGGCGGCTGCTGCTGCTGCTGCTGCTGCTCCTCGGCCTGAGCGCGGAGCTGGCGAGTGGGGTAAGTGAGCAGGTCCTGGCCGCCTGTGCCGCGCCGGAGGGGAGCGTGCCTCACCAAACCTGTCGGGGTTTGGGCATCTTTCGGCCAGAAAACAGACACCTCCTCAGGCCCCTCGAAAAGATACGGGGGTGTTTTTTAATTGCCGTGCCCCTCTGCTCCCAAATTCCTTGCTCCCTTTCGCCTGCTGGACTTTGATTAATTCTTGTGAAGTACGCTGGGGTGAAAGACCACCTGTGTTCGTTGTAACAGCTTTCTAGGTCTGAAAGGATGTTCAGGATCTCTCTTTGCATCTGACCCCGTTCTTTTTTAGCCTCTTCTGAAACCTTTCTGTGAAAAGCTGATCCTTTAGATCCTTGCTCGCGAGGGATCCAACCCAGCCTCGTAACTAGGTAGAAGTGATGTGAGAAATTAAAGGATTAAGCTGTTAAGTGTTGTGTTAGGGTTCATGACTATGAATTAGGAAATGTGTTTTAAATTCCAAGTTGGCATACAGAAGCAAGGACTTTGTGATCTGTCAGTCTGACAATTTTATGACATAAAATTGTCATTTTCTCTTACTGTTCCTAATTAATGTTTAGACAGATTAGAAGGTGATCACAGACTTTAAAAATGTTCATAATTTTCACATTTTGGGGGTGTGGCAAGAGATTTTCTGCAATTGGGATGCTGAAATTGTTAGCCCACTCAACTGTAGTGAAATAAAGAGTCCTTTGGACAATTTGTAGCCTAAATTAAGTGTCTGGCTGATGTACAGTTAGTGGTTCGAAAAGCTCTTTCTTAAATTGTGATGTAAATTAAGATTGTCCAATAATCCTTGAGGTCCGTATTTTATAGCCCATATGCAATAATGAATTAATGGAAGTAGTTAGTGTAATATCTTGTTAGCATGTTTATTTTATTTCGATTTCTAACAGTCTTCCAACAAAAACAGTTAAAAAATGGGTTATTGATTTCTTAGCCAAAGTTTTTCTACTGCATTTGCTATTCTTTTGATTAAACTTTTAAGGATTTAGAACCTTATTGTGCAACTGAGAAGAAACCTTTTGAAAAAGACTTTTAATAGCAGAGGGCTTTACACTTTTCATAAATATGAAAAGCTTGGTTCTGCTTTGCACTTGTGATAATCAATTGCACTAGTAGAATTTCATCATCCTGATCAGGTGGTAGTAACAAGCTCTAATCTTCTCAAAGATTAAAAGATTAGACAATGTGGGAAGCTGTGAGAGGTTTTTTCTTTTTATGCTTTTTTCTTTCCTCCAACAAAGCCAATAACTGTTCTTCAAGTGGTATTTAAGTGGAAATTACTTTTATAAAGCAAGTATTTTCAAGGCTTTCTGTAACAAAAGCCACATTTTGCAGTCACTTTTACGAATTCATGCAGTATGTCAGTGAAATTATTCCTGTTTAGTGCAGATTTAACTTACAGCAGCTTATTAATTGTTTGCTCCAGTTTTGCTTCATACCTGTGGGAAAGCATGTCTCCTGCAGTCAGATTTTCATTAGTTCCCTGTGTGCGTTTCATTGCCCATAAAGGGACTTTGTCCATTTAAATCTATTGCAAGGAGTAAGATTCATATCTACATGCCATATTTAAGCCTTTCTGACAGTTTTCTTCAGAATTAGAGAACAGGCGACTCTTTGTTTTTGTGTAATCATTGTAAAAGTATAAAAAATAATCAAAAATAAGTCCTTAAAATACTTGGGTTTAGTGCTTTAAATGTCTAAGCAGTTAAAATATTTAATTATTCCTACTAAAAATGTTGTTGAGTATACTCAACAGGAAAGATGTACAACTGTAGAGTCATAGAATGATTAAGGTTGGAAGGGACTTTAAATTTCATCAGGTTCCAACCTCCCTGCTATGAGCAGGGACACCTCACACCAGACCACGTTGCACAAGCCTCATCCAACCTGCCCCTGAACACCGCCAGGGAGGGGGCTTCAACAACCTCCCTAGGCAACCTATTCCAGCACCTTTCTGCCCTCATGTTGAAGAATTTCTTCCTGATGTCTAACCTAAATCTACCCTCTTTGAGTTTAAAACCTTTACCCCTTGTCCTCTCCCTGCCCTCTCTGGTGAAAAGCCCCTCCCCAGCTTTCCTGTAGCCCCTTCAGGCACTGGAAGGTGCTCTAATTAGGGTCGCCCTGGAGCCTTCTCTTCTGCAGGGTGAACAGCCCCAAGTCTCTCAGCCTGTCTTCGTAGCAGAGGTGCTCCACCCCTTTTGATCATCTTCGGATATAGTAATAGGTAAATGACTTTCTGGTATTGATGAATTAAGAACACATCCTAGCACCTTCCAGTATGAAGTGAGGTGTTAAGAGAAGATACTAGTGATTGAAATAGTTTTTGCAGTAAGCAGAGCTTTTTTAGGGAAAGCAGGATGCTGAAACATTTCTTAATAATTTGAAGTGACTGAGTGTAGTGAAGTACAATCTTAATAAAATTAGGTTAAAACTTCTAGTCAATTGGGAATAAGAACTTCTAGAAGACTATCTGCAGACAGTCAATTAGTAAAACACTTGTTGCTAAAGATGTGATTTGTAACATTGTTAAATCTTCTTTCACATAATCTAATTTTGAATATCTTATCTGTTGTAAGAGAAACATCCTAAATATTGTGCTAAGTTAAATGTTTGTCAGGAATGTTACTGTGGACATGAGTAGGAGAGAGTGGCTGGTGTGTCAAGCCAGCATCTTGGTTAAAGTTGTATCAGAGATGGCTTTGAGTCAGGTCTCAATAACAAGGTAGAGTAATCCCTTCCTCTGTAAGAATAGGATTTTTAAATGTATGAGAATTAATGTCTCAGCTTGTACTCGTTTCTCCTGGCTATAAATGATGATCTATTTTGAATGGCAGTACAAAATTAGTCTTGTAATGCTATCTAGGTTTTCTTGAGCCAAATGTTGAAAACACAGGTGACTTGCTGTTAGACATGTGGTTACTTTGCAGAGAGATTGTTACCTCATTTGTAGACCAATTGCTGTGAGTGACCTAAGAGTTTCCCTTAAGAGCTTTCAGCAGAAGTCATTCCAGAAGCTATGCTTCATTCATGTTTTCAATCTTCTATTATCAGTAATTTTTATTAATAATGAACCAGGACTGTCAGGTCAAGGTGTAGTACTATCTCCAAGACATTTGTTACATTGACATTCAGGTGAGATAACTGCTCATTTATTGCATTTCTGCTGTTGTTTAGCTAGTTGAGCAAACCTGGGAACTACTGTTGAGACTTACTGTAAGTACTTACTGTTGGACATGTTCACTTGGAACAACTGAGCTTTCAGATAGAGTTCTGTTAGCTTTTATTTCATGAGTCTGGAGTTCATGTACTGTTGCAACTCTTCCAAATCTTCTGGTGTGTTGATCTGGATAAGACACCTTCTAATCCGCATGTGTGAGTGTAGAGACACTTGTTTTGTGAAGATTCTCACACTGCATCAAGAGTGGTTGTTCTGCAGAGGTCAAGTTTGAATAGTAATAAGTTTGTATCAAAATAATGAGTATTATTCCCTGGTTCTGTAGCAAAATAATGATAATTACTTTAAAAAGTAAGCAGTGGAGAGTTCATAATGGTGCTAATTATTTAACTTCTTACGTTTCAGAAGATGTTGACATAAATCTTGCTACTTGTGTTCAAAGTAATATTTTCTTCTCAGAATGGCTTCATCTCCTCTCAGGTCTGAGGAAATGTAAAGAGATGGAATCAGTACCAAGTCAAATAAACTGTCCTGTTGATCTACTTCTTCTCTGGCTTTTTTTTGCCAGATTTTTCATAGTTCTTGCTGGTTGAAAGTTTGGCCCCCTGATTCTGCTCTTATCCAAACTGATGCAAAACTGTCAAGATCTCTGTGGTCTGTTCTATCTTCCCTTCTTGTTTCTGCAGTATTTGTAATAGATTTGGTTATGTCAACCTCATTGGGCCACTACACCAGCACTGTCCACTTTGCACAGTTTCTGCTCATTTGGTTACCTTCATATTGAAAGAACCAATGCTGTGAACCAAACTGGGCAGATATCGACACTGAGATGTCAACAGCTACTGTATTCTGAGTTTGCCTTATTCACTCTCTGCTCTATTTTCTCCTATTTAACTGGAACCTACTGTACTTTGTACAGCCTCCAGCCCTTGTCTCAACGTGCTCTTAAACTCATCTACCTTTCTAGCTCTCCTTTGTGCCTAGCAGTCCAGGGAGGCTGCCAGTATGACTCCTGGCAGTTAATCTTGTAGTGCTTTTTCTGATGCTTCCCTCTTAGCAGCTGTGAGGACATGTCAATGCCTGTTACCAGGGAGTCTCTGTTGCACATATCTGTTTAAGAGGGTTACAGCTAATTTTTGTTGCTTTTCCCATTACTAATAGGAACAAATGGTTCCATCCTTGACATGAGCATTTGGCAAGACACTGGTAAAATCTAAATGTCATTGGGAACTAGCTAGAAAAGGCAATAATACATCAAGGTTTCAGTAAGAAATGAGAGTAATATTTCCTTTTCCTTTGGTTTTGCATATTTGTCATTTTTCCATTTCCATTGAGCAGGAAAGAGGTTGAAAACAAGGTAGCATCAGCACGTTATCTGCTTCTTCTGAAAATAATCTTCCTACCTTTTTTTTTGTGTTGTGGCATTATTTTAAAGCTCTAAATATCAACAAGTCAGTGCTTGTGTTTTCCCAACTTTTTATAATTACTGCATGCGTTTTTTCTGTTCACACTATCAGAGTTTTAACATCATCTCCTTATGTTCATTATCCTTTCGTTTGAATCATTAAAGATATTTTCTATTAAGGAAGGCCATGTTCTCACAAGTGGTAAGACTGTCTCTCTCTGGACGTGAAATGCTATCTAGCTGTAGAAAGAAGTCTTAAACAAAAAAGTGTTCTCTTAGAAAATGATACAATTATAAAAAGAGTGTTGGCTATTTTGCTCTTAATACTTTTAAGTCTGCTTAGAATTCATAAACTTGTAAGTCAGTTTTCCAGAAATGCATATATAAACAAATCTCTTTATTGTAACAAAGTTAAAGAGCTTCATTGACACAAGGAATAGTTGCTTGACTTTCCCAAGCACCCAAAGAGATGCAGGACCATTTTAAAGTTACAGTAATTCTGCTTATATCAGTCAAATTTTTGCTGTGAAGGAGTGTGCAGATATCACTTGCTCTGTAGAATATATATATTTTTTTATTTTCTGAAGTGTGTATATATATACACTTTGAAAGCAGTTTGGAATTATTACTACTGCTATAGTGGAAGCACATCAAAACAATAGGAAGGTGAATCATTGTGTTGTACTTTGAGGATTAAATGTATCCACAAAGCAGGGTGTAACTGAACTGGAAGAACATAGCCTGAAGGAGCAAAAACATTTGGCAAAAAGCAAGCTTGGAAAATTAAGAATTTACAGTAGTCTTCATACTTTTCCATAAAAGTAGCCTGTAGATTTTCAGCCTCGGCGCTCCTTGAGAGGTTTCAGACTACCATCAAGGTCCATGCAAAGGGGTTGAAAAGTTGGAGCATTATCTGTAAATTAATGTGTCCTTGTAAATAGCATCTGCATGAACTGCAGTACATGTGGAGTGTGGATTTGGCTGGAAGGTGAGGTTGTCAGGTCCTGTGTTGCATTGGACAGTGTACATCATTTTGCATATAAAATGCTGACTCTTTTATTGCTGGAAAGGTTTGAAGTGGGATGAGTCTTGGTCTTGGGGGCATGACTGAGGTGGTCTGCAATAAGCCCTGAGTTCCAAAGCCAGAGTGCTTTATTTCTGAGGTACTTCTGAAATCCAAGTGCTTTTAACTTTCTTCAGGGGAATAAGTGTAACACAAATACATTGGAAGCACAGTTTTTAAGAACTCTCATTGTAAGCTTTATATGATCATTTTTACAAAAGAGGAGTAGCAGTGCATTTTTAACCTAATGAAGTAGCTTTGGCTTAAACTGGGAACCACTCATGAAATCTCTTCCTACAGATGGTACTTGGCTTTTTTGCTGTGACTAGAAAAGGGTGTAAGGTGTAAGCTTAAGAAAAATGTAGAGGAAAGATGTTAACAGGGTGGTGAAGGGAAGAAGCTTTCAAACCACTCCTGTAACAAAGTTGAAGTATTCTAGTCACCAAAATAAATGTAAGATTCTTAGCCTGCTTTTACCACAAATAGATACAGGAAATGTTCTTTAAACTCTGCAGAGGTTTTATACATTGGTGACCATAAAGAGAATACTTTAGATGGTTTCTTCAAAGTAGTGATTATATGGTTTGCTTTGTGGTACTTTTAACAGCCTTTATCTGTGTGTATCTATAATCTTGTTAGGATTAAACTGAAATCTGACTAGATAATTAGAGTGAGCTTCAAATTGTAGTTTGACCTAATGCCTGGTAGTGGTACAATTTCCATGTGAATGGAGTGGCCCTGGAGTATGTGGAGTGTTGAGAGCCCTCAGCAGAGTCTCTGGGAGCTCAGGGCTTCCTGTAGCTCAAGAGTTTTTGCAAAGACTGCTCTTCTGAGACTGTACAAACTGAGGGCTGTGTCAGAACATCTTTTAATGTTGCAGAGCACATTTTCCATTGAAGCTAAAATGTCTTCACAGGTGCTCCAGAGTGCAGAGAATTGCAGAATAGGCTGAATCCTGAAATGAACGTACTTGTTAAAGTTACAGCAACAATATTGGGTCTGTTTTGTCCCCTTTTTAAGGGTTCAGTTATCATGGACATGCATTTCACACTGTTTCCCTCACATAAATACAAAGTGACATGTTGCAATTTTAACTTTAAACTATATCATCACTGGTGGTGTTACTGTCTTGTCTTTCATCCTGAGTCTGAGTGATTTGCAGATATCCTTCAGCCATGTCTGACCATGCTATTGTGTCAGCCTAAATACCGGTATTACCATCGTGCATGTGTGAAGAAAGCTTTGCCCCAACTCATAGATCAAGCCAATGGTAAGATTGGATTGTGACTCCTAGATCTCTGCTTTACCCACTGGATGAAAACAGGTATTACAGCCAGGAAATGCAAAATATCACTTTGCATAATGATCATAGGTCTAGTATGTAGTTTTGCTTCTTTGAACTGTTGCAACATAACTGGTAGTGTTTTGTGTGCCCTAAGGCTCTTCTAAAAATGAGGCAGTTTGTACAATCTGCTTTTGTAGACCTGGAAGGGTTGAACCTTTGAGCAGTAAGGCACAAAACTAAAAAGTTCATTATGGCTATTTAAAGACTCTTCATTCCATAGATTTTTTTTTTTAATTTTTTTTTAAATTTTTTTTCCTATGTGCTAGCATGATACTGTGAAGTTTCCAAAGAATCTGACTAGTTTTTATCTTTCAGCTTCACACTATCCAGCCAAGTTCTGCACGTGCTTCATAGAGGAGTGGCAAGGATAAAAAACCAGCTAGTTAGTCTCAGCTGCAGTCTGACAGTGATAGAATATAATTTATTCATGTTTGTATCAGATCTCCAGTGCTACTTGAACTTCTCAGCTCTATTCAAGGTTACTTTATGAACAGCAAACTAAAATGTTTACCGAGTATTTTGGATAGAAAGAAACTAATGTGACATTAAAAAAAAATATAGAATGCTGTGATTTTGAATTATTTGTGGCTTTGTTTTGGGTTGGTTGTTTTTTTTTCCCAAGAATAAATCTGATTCATAAAACAATAGATATTGAGTACATTTCAGCAAATAGATGGTTTGGGTTTTTTGTTTTGTTTTTAATTTAAAAATTTAGGAATTTAATAATTTTCTTTCTGAGCTGTCATTAACAGAAGTGTTCTGCAGCAGACTGTAGTTAACCAGACCTGTTTCCCATTTCTTACCTCTTAGTTTGTGAAACAAAGGAAAATGAAACTTTGGGGTTTTATTATTTGTTTAGTTTTGTTGATTGACTTTTTTTACTTTTTTATTTTTACTTTTTTTTTTTTTTTTTAAATTAAGCTACTGTCCAGACCTGGAATAATTGTTTTACAGTTTTCTCTGTACAGAAGACTGTCAGCCCAGTCATCTTTGTGCAGTGATACTGGTAACAGTTTTTCTTTTGATTATATGATAACATTGAATTCACCAGAAATTAATTATGCTGAGTTATATCTCTTCTATATATAATAATGGGTTCTGTATATGTAGGAATAACCAGGCAAAATATTTTCAGCATCCATTTCATCAGGATGTGTGCTTATAGTTTCCATTAAAGAAATTCCAGTGAGAAAGTTATTTCCCTCCTCTTCATTCCGGTATTATGAGCTCACTCACAGGAGGGCAGAGGGGTACCAGGTTTCGGGCTTAAATTCCTTTGGCAGAGGAATGTGCAGTAGGACACAGGTACAGGCTAGCTCCACGACATACTTGTTTAGAGAGGCCCTGCTGCGACCTGGCAGCTTACAGATCTCAGATTTACAACACTTGTTTATCTGCATGTTTTCATTTCTTAATAGAAAATAAATAAAAGAAGAGGAGACTTAGTCTTAGAGGCTTAGTCTTTATGAAGAGTGTTGTGAGTTTTCTTTAGTTTTTCATATAATGGATTTTTTTATTATTATTCTGCTTTTATAGAGAGGGATTAAAAGTATATTGTAAAACCCTTAAAAGTGGTGGCTGTGATAGTAAGAAAGGTAGAGACAGAAACACTCACTCTGCTGTCAGATGTAGTCTATGTGATTGTGTTTAACTGACGTGGGTGAGAATTTAGTCTGTACTTTACATAGTATATAATCCGGGGTCTCAGTGATTTTACTGAGTTTCTTTTGTGATTTTACTTGGTGTCTGGGATGAGTAATCCTTACTTTCCTCAGGTGTTGAATGTCAGTGGCATCCTATACCTGATGATTTAGATGTTACCTTACAGTGTATCAAAGTAATACTAGTATCAACTTTTATCTTGAAAAAGTTGCAGAAGAGAATTAAACCACTTCCTTTGAATAAATTAATCATAAAACTTCTATGGGAAAGTAATTCAAGTTCTGTTGGAAATCAGATTCTTTCTGTCAGATGAAACCACTACAATTCATTCAATTCCTTCGCAGAGTTGTGAAATTTACTGTACTTGCTTGGTTTATATCCACCTCAGCCTCTGCTCTTGATAAGCCTTAAATAACTAATCTCTGTCTGATGATACCAAGTAACTGTAGCAGGGTATTGACTTCTGTCAGGTGTTTTATGGCTAAGGCAGGAAGCTAGTGTCGTGCAGATAAGGCATGAGGAGTTGTTTGTGGCATAAAGAGTAAGAAAACCTAGATTATGTTCTCAATATAGCTGGATGAATGACTTAATGAAACTATTAAATGCTCCATAGCATGTATGTAGATATCTGTAAAATAATCCTGCATGTGCTCCTGGTGCCCTTATGTTTATTTGTCAAAGAAATGAAAAATACTTATTTTTTGGTTTATGTCATTGTAGCAGAAAGAGCTGTTCTCAGAGGGGAAGACAGGTAACACCAAAAGAAATTGGGGGGGGGGGAAGTGTGCTTATTTATTTTCCTAAAGTTTCTTAAGGTGTTACAAGTATTTTGGTTTATTGATTTTAATGAGTAATCTGCAAGCTCCTCTAATATTTGTGAATCGACAATGATAATAATAATAAAAACATGTATTTTCTAAACATTTCTTGGAATGCATATTCCAATTTGAGTTTTAATTTCACAAAACTAAAGAATTAACCTAAAACTTGTACTTTTATTTACATGTATTCCACCCAGGTCCTATGAGGCTGGTTAGAAATTAGGATTACAAAAAAGTCTAGACTGTACCAAACAAATAGTAACTGTGTAAAGCAGCAGAAAAAAGTTAGTGTTACTTTACATTATGCCTTTATAAATTCTATAAAATAAAGAAAAATACACACAAGTGATACAGTGTGTTGCCTAGGGATGCAGGTGATTCCAGATTTTTTTCTTAAAAGAATACAAGTTGGTTGGGTTTAAAAGCGCTAAGGATTTAATGAGTCTTAATTGCACTAGCCTATCATTTTAACAGTAATACATATTTTTTATTAAATTAAAATCATGCCAATCTTAGTCCTGCAGAATTTTCAGCTTTGATTTTTAATTTTATTATTATATTTATTTATTTTTTAATCTTAGACATGTTGGAATCATGTCAAGGTGAGAACATCCACTATTATTTGAAATAAAACTTGGTTCCCGTCTCTAAATCTTAGGCAATAATTGAGGAAACCAGAAGAAAAAAGAAATCCTAAAACTATTCCTTTTAATTCTGTAGCTTTGAATCAGGTGCTTGACTGTAGGGGCCTGTTCTATAGCATCTGCATGTTTGACTTCAGCAGTGTTGAGGAAATAAGGAGAAGGTTTCCCTGAGACTGTGTTATCATCTCAGACCTGTCAGTTGTGAGTTTTCTTGTGTCTTCCTGTGAAACAATTGGCACCTGGTGCAGTTGGAATCAAGATCTCTGAAGAGCTGGAGCTGTTTAGGTGGGGCTGGATTCTAGAGCAGTGAAAATAAATAAATCAAACTTCTTTAGCTTGCAGGATCTGCCATGCCAGTTATATCATGTTTGATGCACAGTGGACACAGTTAAGTGTTAAGAAAAAAGTTCAGCTTTTAAAATGCATTAATTGATTGTGCTATCTCTAAATACTTTTTGAAATTTCTCTGTCTTTGGATGAGCTGGAGTTTGGGAGGAGAAAGGCTGTTAAATGGAGCGAGAGACTCCAGCAGAGAAGCCTGCAGTGCGGGTGCCAGGAATCCTGTTTGCTGTTGCCATTATCTGGCAAGAGGCTGTGGCTGTGCCCTGCCCGCGGGTACGTGAGTGTGCAAGGGAGGAAGGAGGGCGTTCCTCAGCCAGCTTCTCTTGTGTCCCCTTTTGCAGCGAATCTGTAATTTGGTGTAAACTTTTACACCTCCAACACAGCAAATGCAAGGTATTTTGTTCAGGGTGAGGCATGGAATATTTCTGTAGCTGGTTTAAATCCAAATAAGTTAGACAACTTAGACCTTAAGATCAGATAACTTATCTAACTAACTAAAGTAACTTCCCAGTCCATTCTGTATTTCCCATTTGTGCCACTCTGCAAGCCTGTGTGTGCTAAAAGTAATCAATGTAAATAAAATGTGTTCTTCCTTTCAGTTACTCTTTCTGTACTATTTGTTAGCAAAGGTCTTAAAACCTGAGCTCATTTGATGAAAAAAATAAAATAAAAAATTAAACGTTTCTCAGGTCAGTAACTTCACTGAAATTTTATATTAATTAATTTAGCCTTGTTTGCTGAGTACCTGTGATACACAAGCTACCATTGCTAGGGCACCTTTGCAAAATCTTAAATGAAATATTTCTCTTTTTGGCTTACTATTCATAGATAAGTGAACGCTCATGTAACTTTTTGTTTGGTTTTCTATTGAGTTTAATTTACAAACTTTGCTGGAAAATAACCTTTTGCCCTTATTAATGTCTTCTGTACTGCAGAAGAATCTGCAGCGTGTCAGGATGTACAACGTATAACCCCTGCTTTCCAGCTTGAAGCTGCTATTTGCCTCTGGGGGGGCAGGATTAGTTAGGAAGGTAATGGTTGGTCAGTTCATAGGCTGAACTTTTATCTCTGGTTATATTTCTCCCATTGCAACTGTAGGTCTTGTAGCCATCACAGCAGAAGTTAGTCTGTGGAATTAATGTGGGAGTACAGATAGCTCTGAATTTTTTCCTGTGGTCGAAGGAAGGAAATGTAGCACTTACCAGAAGTCCAGAGCATGCAATTGTAGTCAGATTTGACATTTCAAAAATATTCTTCAAATAGTACTGATATAAATTTTGTTTAAAATCTGTGAGGTTTGAGTATCTCCATGCACACCTAAAGAAATATTTTTTCCTGAAACATCACTATGTGCAGATGAGAGTTCTCACACATTTTTATTACTTCTGTAATGCTCGCACCTGTGAACTCTGATCACTAGGTATGACCCTACTTTACTAGCGTGCATGGAAAGTCAGAATTGAAATACAATCCCTACTCCAAAAGGTTTGAAACCTGCTGGATTCATGCAAAACCTAAAAAAATAATGGGAAAATACTGCTCACCAAGGGGCAGTCTCATCACATCAACCGCACTGCTGCTGTTTAAGAAACTGTACACACAGCTTTTGCTGATATTTATTCTGTTTGATGATGGCAGCTCCTCTGCCTCTTAAAACATATAGAATACCTGAACTAAATATTTTTCCTGGGTGTAGATGTGGAGGCTCAAGCCAGATTTTAATTAAAAATCACTTACTGCACTAGGAAGCTGAGGAGAGTCTTGGAAGCAATTGTTTCTCCAGAAATGCTTCTTTCTCCTCAGTCTTGCAACAAAGTAGCAGCAGGATGGTGAGCTCAGAGCACAGCTGTGCTTTCTTCTGCTGGCGTGTAAACAGACCATAAAAAAAGAACCTTTCTACAACAGTATTTTATTGTTAAGCTGATTGTTGATCTGATAGCTCAGACCATAAATCTTTTGAGTCAATGGTCAGTGATCCAAAGGGATAGTTCTCTTCCTTTCAACAACAGAGGCATTACTCTTCCAGAAAACATAAAATTATTTCATATACTGAAGAAAAATCTGCCGCTGTAATGCCAAAAAATTACAGGAAACCGGATCAAGCCAGAAAATACATCTTGGTGTTCACTCTAGGAACAATACACACGCCTCTTACAAATAGAGAAAATAATCAGAGTTGTAATCCTTGGGTAAGATGAACACTGGAGTATCCAAAGCTATTATACTTGAGTCAAGTAAAAATGTGTGTGGGTGTATGTTTATATACAGCTATTGCTTAGTTTTGACCCCTTGGAAATCTCAAATGGCAGTAACAGCAGGTGGAAAGAGTTTTCAGGGTAAATTTGGCTTCATATCCAGATTAGTTACTCAGTATCTCGCACTGACTTTTTTGATCTCCAGAAGAAGGTTTAAGGAGGTGATGATGTTTAGCCAGTCTACTTTTGAGCTGATTTATCTATTTAGCTGAGGTGTGACTCAGAGCATGACCATTAACAACCTGAGTCCTTTTATAGCCAAAGCAGGATGGTAAGAGGGGTAATTCTGAGCACCAGGGTCAGATAGATAGTTGACAGATGTAGGAAATGTAAGTGCTTATATTTACATGTTTATGAAAAAATGCTTGTAAACTGGTGTGTGGACAGGCAGTACATGAGATCAATAGAAGAGGAAGCAAGGATGGTACACAGGACAGCTGTTCAAATCTGCTTTCCTTGTGATGATACTTGGGCAACTGAAAAGGATTTCATCCGTGTTAACTGTTGTTTCTGTAGGTACCATTGCAGGGTGTGCAGCCTGTCCACATTCCATTACTATAGGGAATGAGGGTTCAGGATAGCTATGCAGGTAGCAAAACCTAAAATAGCTATTTTCAGATAATAAATAAAAGAGATTAAGCAAGTGTCATGTTATTGTGGAGTACAGTGTGTTAGATTCCATCAGTGTTAGTGTTTTGCAACGTACCAATAAACATTGCTCAGCACCTTTCAATGGGTAGAGGAATATATGATTTTCTCTGAAACAGTAAGTAATTTTAAGAAGGCTGAATATAATTGCTTGTCTTGGAATATGACCAGGATACAGCAACTAATATCTCCAATATCTCTGGTTTCCTAATGGCTGCCAGATGCCAGGACCTCTGTTTTTTATCTCATCTGAAAAAAAGCCTACGTCATCACAATTCCTGATTGCTCAGGATAGACTAAGATATAAATGCTTCCTGCTAATTCCCAGCCCTGGCTGTTCTATCACTCACGTTTCTGGTGGAGCTTCTTATGACAACATGGTTGTGCTGAGATTGGGATTTTTTGACAGGGGTAGGTGCAAAAGGTTGCAGCTTTCCTGTGAGATACACACATTCCTTCTTGTCAAGGCAAGGGTTATGGTGATTATTGTTGTAACAAAGACAAAATACATCTAAATACATTTCTCTGAAGTATTTTAACAATATTTGATCTCTTCTTGAGGAATAATTTAATGGTCAGTCTTTGAAATGAGAATTTGTATTCAGCGATGGATTCAGAAGTAGTTTTTGAGCCAGAATTAATTAGCAGCTTGCTGCTTATAATTTCAAGGGGAGATCTAGTGGGTGGCCTTTTGCTGCTAGTTCTCTTCTTTCCATTGTCTTCTCTTTTGCCCTTTCCCCACCCACTCCCCTCCCCCCCTTTTTTTAAATACCATTCAGAAAGCAGTTAAATACTTCACCATGTGCAAGAAAACAGGTCTTTCATGAAATTTTCTTCAGAAGGCTTCCTTCTGGGATATTTTGCACATCTATGTGTATTTGTTGTTTTGGACACTAGCTAGTGTTCAACAGAAGAAGATGCCCTTACTCAGTCCTCAAGCAGCTGGTTCATGTTTTCAGGGATCACAATTACGGCACAGGAACTGACCATGTATCTTCCAGGTGAATAAACAGAAACTTTGACCACTATTTTGAAGTACCACCTTAAATTCTGTGTGCTGTGCAATGCATCTTTGTTAATTGGGCTTCGAGGGTCATGCCAAAAGCATGGTCTGTTATCTCGCTTCTCTTCAGTGATGAGTGGGACTAGATATGCAGAAAAAACCTCCCAATATTGTGGGACAGTGATGAGTCTGTGAAGAGTCATCCAACCACCTGCTGTACTACAGGGTATTGCACTCCAGCTCCTGCACAGTTTAAGTGCAGTTAATGTTTCATGTAAATTCAGACCAGAAGCAGAAAGAGGAACCTTTCAGTCATGGTCCTCCTTTCTCAGACAGACCCTAAGAAAAATTTTCTGATCCTGCATTTGTGACTGCTGTACATCTTTTGTTCCTCTTTACAAAAAAACAATATAAAATAAATCAGAGATCAGCAGTAGCTACAAACCAGAGCAGAAAGGTTTCTAGTGATTCTGTTTATAGGGGGAAATGAGGAGAGTCAGATTGCTTAGGGAAATGCAGTTACGTGTCCTGGAGGAAGAATGATAAAAGATGACCTTGACTGTGCAGGTCTGAAGTATACAAGAAAAGCCTGTGTCCTGGGGAGTGCAGTGAAAACTGTCCAGTATTTGTGTGGCAGTTGAGAGAAATGTTGAATTTACAGCAGATGACCATGCATGAGGCTGACTTTATAGCAGGTGTATGGAGAGGCACAATATCTGTTGGTAGGATTGGAAAAGGTACTTTATTTTTACTACAAGTGCCAGTACTATACTTTAGCAAGAACTTCTTTAATCCATAAAGACTTGCAGATGAGTTTGATATATCTCAGCATTTGTGGAAGAGCAGTGAGCTTGAATTTTTCTTCTGGATTTTTTTTTGTTTGTTTGGTTAGGTTTTTTGTGTGTGGTTTTTAGTTTTTTGTTTTGTTTTTTATTCCCCTCTTCTTTCCATCCCTCCAGCTAAGTTTCAGCCTACATCTGCACTTCCAATGAAAACTTAAAACCTTTTTCTTTCTGTGTGACTTTTGCCCTTCCTCTAAGCAAATGCAGGGGCCAGAAGTCTTGTCTCTTCCCAGCAGCAAGAGTTCTTCCTGAACTAGGCCAAAATCCAATGAGAAAATCAGGATGTGCATCCAAGCCTGTCCAGCATATGTTAAAGCCTTGATACTTGGATGTTATGAAAACATTAGCATTAAAATATTATTGCCCATATTTATCTCCTTTTAGTCCTATACAGTATTTTTTTTTCTTAAAACCCAGGTATAGGTGGATGTTTCTACTCTCATTTTTGGAACCAAAGTACTAAACACAGAAGGTAATTTGAACACGTCCATTTTTTGGTAGTTCTGTCAAGAAGACAATGCTGTTGCTGTCAAAATACAGTTATTCACACAGCTCTTACATGTCTAATCTGACATTAAAATGCCTTAGACAGTGTAGGCTACATTTGTACTTAAAGCAATCTACCAAGATCAAGACCTCTTCCAAATGATGTCATTTATCTTTTCTTTTAAAAATGAATGATCTCTTCTTCCTTTTCATCATGACTTTTAAAGGGGAACTGAAGGCTAGGACCTGCAGCTCTTAAAAAATACTTCTGAAATCAAAATGTTTGAAGCTTAGAGTTTTATATTCAGTTAGGTCTTACAAATCCAGTTCAGCATGTGTCAGCAATAGGCTAATGGTCGAGATAGTACAGAATGACTAAAGAAGTATATTTTCACTGTTCAAAATTCTGGTTTAAACCACATGAGAAATGGGTATTTGTTTAAACATTTTAGATATTAATGGAAAATCTTGAGGTTTATAGATCCTTTCTACCCAACACATTCACAAAACTACTTTACTCACAGCACACTGAAGACATAGCCTGTAGGCCATTCTGAGGTGTGGTGATTCCATTTCCATGGCCAGTCGGTCTCTGTATTCTCCTTAAAGAATGTCATCGAAACAGTTATTGGAAAAGAAGATCTCAGGTATGGAATCTGTGAACACCACCTAACTTGTACCATAAAAGCTTCAAAGACTTGAATATGACACTTTTTTTTTTTCTTCATATTGGAACTTGAACTTTGAAGGCTTAAGATTTGGGAGGGTTTGGGGGTGTAAAGAATCTGAGTTTCAGTCGTCTTTGTAATCACTTTATATCCAGCAGAGGTCTTTAGTCAGTGGTAACTGAAATCTTCAAAATCTTGGATCTGTTTGGCTAATGGAAATGTTTGTAGTTAAGAGATGCTGACACTGAAATTGCATGCATTGTTTGTAAAGCAGCTTGAGCCTAAAAAGTAGGTGTTTCAAAGGTGAAAAATAGTCTGATCTCCAGCAATGCCATAAAGTTCTGATGTAGGAGGCATTTCTTCCAGAAGATGTATTTTGTTACTGCTGAATGCTCAGAATACCTCGGGGTTAAATTTACATGACAGAAGAACTCGAACCATTCTTTGCCTTTGTTCCAAGTTAATGCTTGTATCTCCTGCACAGTTTAGATAATGAGTTTTCTCAGAAATATTTTAGTAAATGTGACATATCAAACGTAGTTTGCATTCTGGCTCTCACTCTTTATGTATGTGCCATTCTAATAGATTTTATATAGTACAAAATTGAGGAGGGATAGTTTACAGCTGTGAGGTGGCTACCTCTTTGTCTATTTTGGTGTTTTGCTGACCTGTACTAATGCCAGGCTCATACATTTGCTATGTTGTTTAGATGTGTTAGGAGATAAGTTTGTCTCTGCTTGTAGTTACTAAATTTAAAGTGGCTAGGTATAGCTCTGGGAAGTTTTTCAGATGAAAAAAAGAAGTCAGTCTTTGAGGTGATGAGAGATGGTTTGGCCTTAAATAGCTTTAAATGACTCATTACATTATGGTAATATTTTGTAATGAGCAGAACTGTGGTCCTGTATAAAAGAACATGGAGACCATTGCTTTTTGCAACGTGCTGGGCAGTAGCTTTACTGTAACTTAAAATGCCAAGATACACAAGGATACTCTAATTTCCTGTATTATGTTCCGAACGTGTCAGTGTCAAGTCAAAACAAACATGAGGCTGAAGTAGCAAAAATAAGCTAAATGTATTCTTGGAGGTCTTGACTGCAAAGTCTCTATTGCAACAGTTGTGAATTTGGATCCAAAACTTCATGCAAATATATATCTTTCTCAGAGACACAATGAGGAGGTCAGGTGAAGTGTGTTTTTTTTTTCTCTCGCCTTCCCTGATTCTCTTGAATTTTTGAAAATGTTATGTCTAATAATGACCTGAATGTTGGGGAGAACATACAATAGTCATGCAAGATGGTGTGGAAATCGTTGGCCAGTAAGACTCTTCAGCTGTCCTAGTGAAATCTGAGTTAAATATGGATACGGTGAGTAGCTCTAAATGTATTAATGCTTAATGTTTTTGTTGACAAATTTTGATCCCTGTACTTTACTTCGTATGCTGAGCAATGAAGGAATGTGGGATGAGCAAGAGTTCTTCAAGAGTGGCAGGAAAGTGCGAACCTGTATGTATTACCTAGGCTAGCAGAAGTGTTTAAAAATTTGAGCAGTCTTAGAAGAGATGCTATTTTCAATTAAAATGAACTATATTTAAAAGATCCCAAGGGTTTTTGTTTAGTTTTGGTTGTTAAAAAGGTCTAAAATCACATTTCACCTGCTGATATGCAATCATTCAATATGTGGTCAAGGATACAGTAAAAATCAAGAAGCCTGAGCATTTGCCTGTATTCCTATGCTTCTACCTTTAAGTGCTTAATTTCTTCTGCTGCATTCAAGCTGGGTAGAAGTGATAGAACATCCAGTTCTTCCCACAGTCCAGCTGTTGGGCAGAATGGAGACATTTAATGATTTAAGAAGCCCTGGAGTGTCTTCACTGTTCAAAATGTCAGTTTTTGTAAAACTATCCTTGAGCTATCTACTTTAAACATGCTGTTCAAATTCTTCCCTCAAGAAAGAAAAAGCAATCCTAACAGGTATCCCTGACAGGATTCTGTTTACTTTGCTTTAACTGTGACACCATGTATTAATTTAAAGACAGAAAAAGTGTATGTACAAATGAAGGCAGAATTGGCCTAATCAAAATGTGGGTGGTGAAAAGTGAATAATGTTATTCTGTGAATTAATGTAAATTACTGTAGTGTGGTGTATTTAAGTGATAGCCTCCCAGATGTGTTCTCATCATTCTTTGAATTGTATCAGTTCCTGTTTTCTGAAAACACTTGTTTGCTTCTCATTGCTGACAAAAAGGAGTCTTTGAAGATGGTCTACTGTAAGAGAATAGACTTGAGTCATAATGATAGTGTCAAGCTGGAATCATAAAACTCAAAGTTTTGATTGTGGAAGGTGCTGTGTGACCATGAGTCATTTTTCTAACTCCCCTCTGCATTTCACTCTGCAGCTGTCAGTGGGAATAGTGATCCAGATGATGAAAAGCTGTTGGCTAACAGTGATGAAATATATAGTATTTCCAACACACTTTAAGCTCTAAACATCAGCAGATGCTATGTTTGGAGAAAGATTTTGCCAGGAAAACAAGTTTAGAACATTGAACTGTTCTGACACTGACATATTAGTTGTCCTGAGTTGTCCTAAAGTCTTACGTTACATCTGCATGTTAATTTTACAGTGGCACTCTCTGATTTCTGCAATACTATTTCTGCTGGCATCCTAAAATCAGCTGTTAGAAAAGGCATTTGCAGAGGGGAGGAAGGAATCTAACTGGGTAGATTACCTATCTAAAATATTTTTGTGCGGTAGGGAGAGGAGAGTTTTTAATGCAGCACAATGATTTGAAGTGCTAAAGCTTGTCTTCTACATCATAAAGCAGTACAGTATCATTATAAAACTGTGGGGGGAGAGAGGTGTATTTCTGGTAAGGCTCCAGCAATGTGTTAGGAGAGTGTACTCATTTTTGGTCAGGAGCTTTTACAGAAGTGTCATTAAGATTATGTTTGTCAGATGTATTTAAGTATCATGTCTTTGGGATTACCAAAATTACCATTAAATTATGTTCAGGATAAGTTATGCTTTGCCTTAAAAGTGGAAGATCCCGAGAAGTCTGGGATGGTGGATTCTCTGCTAACTCTTCTGACACTAGTGGTACTTTGTCACTTTTGAAGTGATATGAAATCAGAATTAGGACCTGTATTTCTTTCACCCTGTTAACCACTTTTAAGCCAGTCACCTCTGTTGGCTTTTGCTGGTCCATTGCTTCTCTGTTTAGTGAAATAAATTATTTACTAGCCTTCAGGTGACAAGAAACAGAAATCTCTAGGCTTTCTCATAAGGAAAGACGTCTGAGATGGCTGTCACATGTACTGGATACCTTCATCCCATATGGAGCTGAATTGGATCAGGTCCTCATAAAATTGTAACCATTGAAACAAAGGACTCTGTCCTCTATGATACTGAGATTCTTTCATCGTGGTGACTTCATCCACATGTTCTCATGTGCTTAAAGAGTGTTCTCATGTGCATAAAGAGTAAAATATAATTCGGTTTATTTTTAAAGTCCATTTGAACCTGGAAATTGAGCCAGTTTTCAGTGTATCTCACTCTGCTTGTGTAGCCTGTGCTTCTTAAGTTTCTCTATGAGGATGTTAAGGCAGACAGTTTGGAGTGCCTCACTAAAGTCAAGATAAACAACATCCACTTCTCTCCCCTCATCCATTGAGCCTGTCATCCCAGTGTAGAAAGCAATCAGGATCATTAAGCATGATTTAACCTTCACAAATCTTTGCTGACTGCTTCTGATTATGTTCTTGTCCTTTATGTGTTTGGAATTGGCTTCCAGAAGGACTTTCCCCACTAGTTTCCCAAGGACTGAGCTGAAGCTGACTGGTTTGCATTTCCCCAGTTCTTCTTTCTTGCATTTCTGGAAGATAGGAGTCACAGTTGCTTTCTTTCAGACCTCAGGAACCTTTCCTGATTACCATCATGTTTAAGAGATAATCAAGAGTAGCTGCACATCAGACAGCATTCACGAGTGTATTTGTCAGGTCCTGTGAACTTGTGTGTGTCCAGTTGTTTAAATGTTTGCTGTCCAGCAAGGAGAAGTTTTACAGACTACAACTGGAACCACAAGCAGGTTAAGATTCAATAGGGGCTAAAATGTGTGCTTTATAAATGTGGTTGCAAAATGAATGAACATTATTCTGTGATTTAGTTTATGAAAGGACCTAATGTGAACTTTAAAACATCTGCTTATAAAGAGAGGGTGTTAAGCAGGACTATAGGCCAGAGCACTTTGTTCTTAAAATGATATTTTTGGAACTTTCATTACAAGGACTGGCTGTTCCTTGCTTTGAGACAAGCTTCTAAAAAACTGTACTGACATGTTAAATTCCTCTATCCTACTCCTGCTTCTCTGGCCTGCTGTACTGCCACATGCTCCAGCAGAAGGATTATTTGTGTATAGGTTTGACAATAACAGGAAGGCTATTAAAATGGACCAAGTATACTAGTGCTGTACAAAAGTGCTTAGTCTTGGCTTAACTTCCAACAGCTGAGACAAGGAAGTTTATCAATCTCAATGTAATTATTTACTATTTTATGATGGTGATTTTGATGGCCTAGTAGGTAATGCATTTCTGGAAAAATGCTCCTCTACCATAGAGTGTCTTTATATTAAACTTCCTTGTAGGAAAGAGCAGCATAAGCAGTCTAGTGGTTCCAGTCTTGGAACAGCATCAGTAGTTCCTCTACACCACAGCCCAGTCTTGTGAGACCACTGGATTGGAGTGTGTATATGCAGTGACTGCTGCCCTGCATAACATGTTGTT
This sequence comes from Apus apus, assembly GCF_020740795.1. Taxonomy (NCBI): domain Eukaryota; kingdom Metazoa; phylum Chordata; class Aves; order Apodiformes; family Apodidae; genus Apus; species Apus apus. The sequence goes on along the minus strand of NC_067293.1, from coordinate 11,444,702 downwards.
GCTGAGCCCTCGCTCGCAGCCTGCAAGATTAGCACAGAAACTCCTTCCTTGGTATGTTTGTCCAGTTATCTTGTGTGTCAGATCTACCCACTGCCCCCTATCTTAATGGAGCTCTGGTATGGATTGAAATTAAATATAAAACCCTTCACATTGTGGGAATAAAGTAACCCTGAAAAGGCTTAAAAATGTCTGAATTGTTGTGGACTCTTCCAGTGCTTGGGAAGGAGATGACTGGGAGGAAATCCCAAGTGCCAGGGAGCAGCAGTGTAACAAGTACAAGAGATGAAAAATTCATTTTTTTCCATGATCACTACTGAGAGATAAAGAGGAAACAAGGAGCTCAGTATGTAAACAACTTCTTTCCTATAATGGAGTATGTTTGCAGAGATTTGTCTTTAAAATCTGTAGGTCCTGTCTTGTTGCTGGTAAATATGAAGATACCAGCAAAACCAAATTTACATACTGTGTGTGGCTGTTCCTTATACAGAGCTTTAAAATGTGGGCTGTATGGAGTTTTTTGTAGTTTTATATATGTATAGTTTTGCATATATATATGTAAAAATACATTTTCTGGTGCATGCACAAGATGTGTTGCCTAAATATCAACTTATGTTTGGGCACACAGTATGAAATGCTCACATAAGATGCAGCCTATATTCAGTCACTGGATAAAATGGCATTTGGACTTGGCTTAGAAGGACATTTTGATAACAAGTCCAATCTTGCCTCAGTTGGAGTCAGTAAGAAGTTTCCATTGACTTCACTGAACGCAGGATTCACAAATACTTGCAAATCTTTAGGGAGGTCAGATTCTTTGCCCCCTTTGCCCCTCATGCCAGTGCACCCAGCGAAAAAAAAAACTAATCCTTCCAAGAGCTGAGCCCATCAAAGTGAGGGAGCTAAATACAACTGAATACTTAAATTCAAACTTTGTATCCCTTGTCTTCCATGAAGTGCAGTCTTATATTGCACTTAATCCGATCTAAGTGTGGGCTACCCAATGTCCTGATTATGCTTTCCTGCCTCCCTTGTGTTGGATCAATTGATTACAAGGTGAGTTGGATCAGTTTATTGTTCTGACAGAAAACTAGCTCCTGCTGATAATCTGACCTGCTGTTGCCAGCAGACCCACGGGATTGCTAGCTCTGAAGAGATGGGAATGGGGAACAACGTAAGAGGAGGAGAGGAATCAATGAGAGTGGAAATGAGACTTGGGGCAGCAGGCTACAGTCCTGTGCAATTAATGTGAAATAAAGGATAAGTGTATGAGTAAAAGTTATTGAATCAGACTTTCAGTTTGGCTTATTCAGGTACCAAAATCTTACGCAAACTTCTATTGACTGACAGAATGAAGGGACCAAGTCTGCCAGAATTGTGGCTGTAAAGATGCTCCTAGTGTTGTTGCAGCAAATGTATTTGCTTTGGTTGTGTTTGGGGGTTTTTTGGGGGGAGGAGGTTTATATTTGTTGTTGTTGCTGTGTTGTTGCAGCAAATGTGTTTTGTCCCTTATATTTAAGAGCTAACACAGCACCAGTTTCTGGTTGTGTCAGGCTGAGACAAGCCTAAGTGTACATGTTATTTTCTTCAATGAAAATTTTGTAGCTGTTTAAACACGCTGTTCTAAGTAATCTAAAAAAAAAAAAAAGTCACCCTTTCAAAATCTTTTCATTGATGCTGTTAGTTAAATTTCAAATAGAGGAAGGAAGAATTATAGCAAAATATGTTGATGTAGTTAGGGTGGGAAAGATGGAAAGAACAGTTCAAGATACATTCATGTTGTTTTTTGTTTGGTTATTTTTTGTTGGTTTGTTTGGGCTTTTTTTGCTTTTTCTTTTTTTCAACAATACCAACTTTACAGTCACTTCATGTCAGGAAAAATACATGATTATTTCAACAGGGACTATATTAATAATTTTCCTAAAGCAGATGAGTAAGATGCAGAAACTTTAACCTCAGAGTACTGTACAAATAAAGAAGGCCTCTCAAACATGCTTTTTGTCTAGGGCCACTGAAACCGGATGGTGGCTGAGTGTGTTTGTCTCATAAGTGACAGTGGCAGAAAGACCCATGAGGTGTGTGATGGAGGTTGCTGCTAGCAGGATGCTTTCAGGGACTGAAGAACTGTACAGTTGCACTCCTCTGCCACTGGAGATGAATGGCAAGCATCCCTAGAAAGAAATATATTTGTGTGTGCAGGTAATTCAGGATATGCAACAGTGCAGATAATCTATTGTGAATGGCTTTTGAATTTTTTATTCTATGGGATTTTTAAGCAAGTTGTGAAGATATATTTTAATAATTTTTATATTCAATTAGTTGTTCTGAAAACTTTGCTTTATTCTGTTGTGAGCTCAGATGATCAGTCATTTCAAAGAAGATGATCTGCTTTTCCTTTTACATATTACAGGTCACTAACATTAACTTGAATAGAGTTGAATATTCCTGAATTTTACTTAGAATTGTCTTGTGCATATTTTAGTAGGCTGTTCTGCTGAATGTACTGAATGTCTCTGATCCATACTCTGTTTCTGCATGCTTTAATAATGCTATACTAAGTGCATGCTCACTCTTCTGTACTGACTTTCTCCACTAGAATGACTTTTATTTGGTTTGTAGGTCTGTGATTCTAATGCTAATTTAATTTTCCTCAGTAAAGGTATTCAACTTTTCTTGCTGCTTTCCTCTATGCAGAGAACAATCATAGTAAGAATGAAAAATAAGGCTTTCACAACATAGCTTGTTTTCTGAAATTGCTTTGAAATTACTTTGACATCTTCGAGAGTCTGAACCAAAATTTCTGGCTGGTTGTTTTGAGAATTTCAATTGTTGTCATTATAATACAGAATATTGCCTAGATCTTATGTTTGGTTCTTGGATGTTTGTGTACTGCAAGCCAAGGAATGTGATGTCTCAGCCTTGTGTGCATTTACTGTCTTCCCCATCCATCCGTAGATGAAATAAAAAAGGGACTAGGGAAGAAAGGAGGCTGAGGAGTTTAACTAAAACATGTTTATTGGCAGAACACACCTGGTCTCTTCAGAATGTGGGTGAGGTATCTGTGGTCTGTAATTATAACCTGCAAGGTAATGTCCAGGTCCTTCTGTAGGTGCATGACTGCTGTAATCTTGCAGCTCTGGGAGTCACCGCTCTTGAGAGCTGGTGAATAAAATGGTCTTCTAAAAAGCAAATGTATTTGATCTGAAGTTACCTAAATAGCTGGCAAGGAGAATAATTTTTTACTGGACAGTACAAAGTATAAATTCTTTCAACTGCATTTTCAGAAATTCCAGGTATAAGAAATTTACATTTTACTGTATCCCTTTTCCAGATCTTAATACTTTGTGTTGCTCACTATTTTAACCCTTTCAAAAGGCTGTCCAAGGGGAGTGAGGCAGCCCTTCACCTGGATAAGTGGAGGAATCTGGTGTGTGGCCTATGGGCTCCCAGTGGCTGGTGCTGGGCAAACGTAACACTAACAGAACAAAACAAAAAAGCTTTGTCTATGTTGAGAACTGTGCAACACAAAACATTACCCAACTTTTTGCAAAATAGTGCTCTGACTGTCACCCAGTAGCTCATCTCCACAGTCACCAGGGCACTTGAGAAGCCTGGGGAAAACCAGAGAGGAAAGAGGTCCTGGAGCAGGCCTACAAGGAGGCAAACCAGGTGGAGGTGAAGGAGCACTGGTACCACATCGTGGAAGATCTGGCCCCATGGCTTTCTGGGGCCCACAGTCAGTCATCTCCCTAAATGAGGCTACAATGGGAGCTGGCACGACAGTCGGGGGGGGCTTCTTACAGAAGCATTTATTCCTCTGCCTGTTCTACATGACAGCACAAAGGCTTCCTGTTACAAGCAGTCATACTGAGATCTCTTCCTCTCAGCCTGGCTGAATGCAGCATTTGCCCTATATAAGTAGGAAAAATAGGAGTTAAAACACAACCATGAGTGATTCAGTGTGGAGCACAGTGTTGAACTTAGCTTTGATTCTGAGCCTGTTATTACATGACTGCTTTTGAGCTGGTTAAAGAGTATGCTCATACAAATGCTTGGGTCATTTTTAGACTGCATCTTCCAAGGAAAGTAAAGATAATCTAGAAAGTCTCTTTGGAAAGCAGTGGTAGAAACCTAAAATGAAAAACAATAGGCAGGCTGCCATGACCAGTCATGGTGTTGAAATAGTCTCCTAATTTGTAATGCATTTAAATATTACTAAGCCTGTACTGATGTCCAGGGCAGAGCTGGCTTTGGGAAATTCAGTGCAGCTCTGTAAGCTTTCTCTCCATTCAGATGGAGAGGCTTTCTTTTTTCATGCTGAATTTCCTTATTTTTCCACAAACTTTATCCAGGTTTTCTTCTTAGAATAGCATATTATCCTGGAGGCCATCCCTTTTTCCTGGTGGTTATATGCTCAGAATTCTTAAGTGTGTCTTGTTGAAAGTGTGTATACCGTGAGTGACAGGGCTACAGGGAGGGTCTTTCATTCTGCTGTTTGCTGCTGCTTTTTGGGGGAGGACAAAATTCAACAGCATCTCGATAATAGGCTGCAAAATTAAATTAACTTGTGCAAGGCAAATTTACAGTGTGCCTTTTCTCCTTAAAAAAAAGCAGCAAACTCACTGGCAAGTAATCTGAAAGAACCCAACATCTCAATAAGACATGGGCCCTCCCCTCTCCTCCCTGCTCTGAAAGGGACCATTGTTTCCAGGTTTCAAGGTGGGCTCATTGACTTTCATGTTGCCATGGAACCAGCTTGTTTTTCTTCCTGCATGATACTTGCTTGTAATCTCAGAAGCTTTTCCAGTGAATTAACACAGGTGATTTGTGAGTGGCCTTGGTTGGTCTAAAGGCTGTTGAAGGACCTGTTTGATTAATCAGATGAAGAAACACAAGGAGTAAAAATGAAGTCTCGGGATAAGCCTTTGTTGAAAGAGAGAAGGCAGATAACCAGAAATGCTGTTATTTTCCAGTTTCTATTCTATGTAACACAGAAAGGCTGATGCTGGTTTTAAATGCTGGTAGGCTTAAATGCAAGTAAAGCAAGTAAAGCTCTGCTAAAACTTAAGAGTTCAAAATCCACAGCAGTACTATGGAGTTACCTAGATGAAAAAGGAAGAGGTACTTTTGATGATGATTCATGGCCCACAGAGCCATTAAAAGCAAGATGATACTAACTTGTTTAATAGAATGTATGCCTACATTTAAATATTCTTCTTAATACTGCATACTGGCTAATACAACTGTGCTCAGAAATGTAGATGGAATATTTTTTCTGGCAAAAAATGCTGATTAAGTGAACTTGAGGAATTTGAGGCAATGGACCAATTTTTGTTGCGTTTTCATACAGGAAATTATAAACATGTTGATAAAATAGAAACACTTTGCTTTTAGTCCTATTGTAGAAGTTTCATGTTTAGTTATTCAAATGAAGATTGGATGATTTCCTAAAAGATACATTGTAGTTAAAACAGGAATTAAATTCAGAGATGGTTCAACATGATTGCAGAAGTCCTTTTGATTTTGTAGCATTTGCAAATGTTTATCTGACTCTTGAGCTGGGAGGCTCATTCTGGCTGAGGCCAGGTTGGTTTGGTATGGCCAGCTTTTGCTTGGGCCCAGGCTGACTCCTGTGATTCCACTCATAAGTCTTTGTGCCACATTCTCTGGCATCCAGAAGAGATTGAGTTTAGAGATGGTGTGATGTGATGTGAAGACAGGGTGCCAGCACAACATCAGTAAACCATCCTGCTGGGGCGAGAAGTGTAGCATCACTGCAAGGACTAATTCCAGCTCAGTGCTGGGAATAACAGGCTTGGACTGTCAGGGGAGGGTGGTACAGGTGTGTATCAGTTTGGCATTTAGTAAAACAAGGTGATTTTTCAACGGTATTGTTAGACACGTTTTCTGTCAGTTCCAAGATAGGCCTTGAATTGCTGGGTATGCTTTTGTCTCATTGAATCTCTCCAGGTTGCTCAGCAGTTTGTAGGACTTGTCCCTGGTGGACCCAGTGTCAAAAAGGAAGTTCTTTTCTTTGCCTGGCATTTCTCTCTGTTGGAAATATCTGAGTCTGTTATTTTAAGAGCATCTGTTGTTTCATGTCACAAGCTATGGCATTTTTTTAACTGGAGCCAGTGTAAAAGTTAGAATCCAATTTACAAATTAAGGAAAAAAATTGATAGTCTTTTCTTAAACCAGTACAATTCAAAATAGTGTGCAAATAAAAGTTTCATCCTGTCATGTCTGTGGTCACCTGGTTTGTTAGTATCTTTCCAGTTTAAATTCTGTAGTCTATTCCATTTTTATGTCCAGAAGTTTCACAATAGAAGAACAGGGGACAATGAGGCAGGCTGTACACATAAGAGAAATTAGTAATAGAGAAAAATTATTTGTTCTTCCATTATACTTTCTACCTTGTCATGTTATTATGATGCTTGTAGCCAAGGGAAAAAAAAAAAGCTACTTAAGTTGCCAAAGTCCTTGAGAAAAGTTGTTTGAAATGGTGTGGGTGTTAATTTCTCAGGGGAGGTATCTGTGCTTAGCTAGCATGTTGCACAACCAGACAGTGTTTTTGCTCATAGAACTAGTTTTCATTCCTTCTACACTTCTTCATAAGTTGTGGGTTTGCTGTTTTGAATGATAATATTCAAGATTGGTTATTAAGTTACCAAGAATGTTACAGTAATGTGCTTTCTACATGGCATATACAGCACCTCTCGGTCTCATTTGTAGGTGCTGTATGTGTAGTGTAGATCTGTTATCATGCTATGCCTGATAGCCAAGAAAAATAAATGCACTCAACTAAAAACAATTGAGGACATTTTGAAAGCTTAAGATGAGTTTTTTGGTGGTACTGATTCTGACAGTGTCTATTCTGAGCATAAACTCTCTTTTTAAAATATATTTTTTAGCAGAACTTACTTTAAATATGGTGGCAACTGTTTTTTTTAAATGAAAAGCCTTACCCTCAGAATCCTCTCTTTTTGAGCAATTCTAACTCCACAATAATGCAGTCAATCCTGAGGGACTGCTTAAGGGAGAGGGTTTATAAAAGCAGGTAAAAAGATGTTGATTTGCTTGACATTCTGTATTGGTTTTCCCTATTTAGGAGATGTCTGTCCATTACTAGCTCTAGTGGGTTTCAGGGAGGACAGGGCAAGGTAATGCCTAAACAGACTTACTGTGTCCTTACAGTATGACTTTGTTATTTTACAAACTTACTGCTGTAAACATACTTACTTGCTTGGACTTCCAGAATCAAATAGTTGTTTAGCCTTGCCCATTTCTTTATGTTAATTGTCTTAGACGTCACTTTAGCTGCTTTTACTTCCTGAGATGTTTTGTCATCTACCCATATGAGAAGTCCAAGCAGTGTCTTCAGTTACAGTACTGTATCCAGTAGGTTTATGGGATTAAGGGGTTAAGCATTTTAAGAAGTCACCATTTCAAACAGCTGCTTGCAGGGCACACACCTATTGATAAAGATCTATGCCTTTGGCAAAAAAGAGTTTTGGAGATTATATGAAGTAGGCATTTCAGTTCTAAATTGCATCAGACTCCACAATCTAATTCTGTAGATCGTTTTAGTCTTTCTGATGACAGATTTTCCTTTGCAGGGTTTAGTAAAGACTGAAAAAAATTTCCTCAAGTTTTATATTGGTTTCTGTGACAAACTAGACATCTGAAGGTTGATGTTGCATATACTTACTGTAGGTCTGTGGTTGTTCGTAAGACAATCTGAAGAAAAAAGCCTGGTTTTCCATCCCCAGCCACATATCAAATAATCCAGGAAACAACAACAACAAAAAAGTGTTACATATATAGACAAAAAATAAAGCTAAAAGATAAAATTAATCCTTTGCATTGTTTTCAATTTCTGGAGTTGTGATAATGATGTCTGGAAAGACATTTTCATACTTCTTGTAGCTGTTGCTAAAAATAGTTTCCTTTTGTCTCATTTTTTCCTTCTCTTATCCAGTACTAACTAACCATGACATTTGTTTTTGTGTGTTGTAATATAACTCGCTGAAGCTGCTTAGTAACCAAGATCCACACAAAAAAAATAGGGTATTTGTAAATAAAATTATGCATTTATGATGCCAGTTCTACATTTTGTCCTTTTTTGGTTTCCTTAGAAATGTTTGTGGCACACATTGTCTCAGATATAATCAGTACCTATTCTTCAGCAAACATACTCTCATCCTGTCAAAATACTGCATCAAGCTATACCTCCTCTGATCTGTTTAATCTAGGTAAATGTTATAAAGGCACTTTGTCTTTTCCTCTTCCAGACAGGTAAGATTATCTGTAATGGAGATTGTACATTTTGTTTTGGCAGAAGTTTGCAACATCCACAGTTGATGAATAGACATCTGCTTTGCTTAGAAGTGTTACTTGAAATTAAATAGACCAAACAGTAAATTAAATATATGGGTACATTATAGAACTACTTAAATTTCCTCTGACATTTTATAGTTGTTTCCTTCAGTTTATATCTTCTCCTTTCATCACTTCTCCTTTATCAGTGTCACTATCAGTGTCACAGGAGTTAGCATGATAGCCATGGTCTTCTCCAGCATGTGGAACACATCCTTTTTTGGTTTCTCAAGTTAATGTCTTATTTACATCTGGTTTAACTGTGTAGTAATGTACTCACTTGGTAGACAGGAAAAGGAATCCTTAAGCAAATCAGTCCTGCCCTGCAGGGAAGGGCTGGTGTGGCTGAATTACTGGGAAGAGTTGTTTTACCATGAAAGGACACTTTGCTTGCCTTCTCTTGCAAAGCCAAAGCCTCAGTGAAAAGAGGACAGCCCAGAAAATCCGTCTGAAATAAAAGCTGTAATACAAAATGCATCATCCTGTTGTGCACGTTGTGTGTTGTATGCAACTGTCACAAAAGTGGAGAGTTACTCTGTAATAAGAAAATTTCTGGTTGATCTAGCATCTCGGATTCATTCATACATCATGATCTTGAAAGTCTTGAGTGATCATCTGAAATTGTGGAGTGTGGTGCTATATTTGTTCTGCACATGTCCAACCAGGCTCAAAGGTAGGGTCCAGACACCTTTCCTGAGGGCTGTGATGTTGCTGTTCTACAGAGCAGAAAGAAGTGCAGAAAACCACACTGTCATTTAGAGGTTCCTCTGCAAATTTGGCTTGCCCACTTTGAATTTCCAGGGTCCAGGATCAGGTTCCCACCGAGCTGTTGTATGACAGTAAAACTGGGACATGGGAACTGAGAAGAAGGCAGCAGCTGACTTTCTCAAAGCAACCCAGCAGTACTCTGCTGGGGGTTAGGGAGGAAGGTAGACTTGGTCATAGCTCTGTTTCTACTGGGTGGAAACAATTGGAAAAGGGTTTTGTTTCTGTTTGTTCTGTTATTTCTTGTTAAAAGTCTTGAATTCCCAGCCTTGTGGCCTCTAACCCCTTGTTACTCTTCACTGCCTGGTCTGATGATGATCTTTCTTGCACCCCTTCAGCCTTGCCGTTTTTATCTGTATTTTGTTACTTGCTTTTGCTTATCTCCAACTGATGGACAGTTGTTTTATTTGCCCCCTTGGGCTTGAAAAAGCTCTTTTTCACTGGGAATGCTGCTCAGACCTCAAAGAATCTGTTGGTGTACAGGGATGCTGGAAAGGAAGTTTTCTCTATAGAAAACCTGCCTGGTCTCTCGCTGCTTTCTTGTCTTCCCAGCTGCTCAGCAGCCTAGGCCTCTTGGCTTTTTACTTCACATGCTGCTGAAACTAAAGCTCCTGGGGCTTGCTGCAGAATATAAAAGGTGTGCTCAGAATTCTTTTTCCAATGTTAAAACCATCAGTTTTATTTTATCCTGAAAATACTAATTTTTCAGGAGTTTTTTTTTTCCTAACCTTTGTTCCATGTGGAATGAAAACAATGTCTGAAATGTAGTATTTCCAGCAGATAAAATTTTTGCCCTCCTTGTCTCCTCCCAGAGATGGCTTGTTTGAAAAATGCTTTGCATGACCATCACTGTGTTTGTAGAAGACTTTGAGATAAACGTGCTATAGATAAGCTGTGTGTAGAAACATGTGGTTTCTATCATCAGTATGATAGAAGGACTCATCAAAGTCGCTTTACAGCTGTGGCTAGAAAAAGGAATTACTTTTAATAAATCTATGTGTAATTATGTAAGCCTGCTTGCATAGGGTTATAATATCTCACATGCATGCTATTAGGTTTTTATAAACCAATTTTCTTGATTTTTCCACCTGTTGCTTGTTCTGTGGATTTCTGGTATTTTTGTAGTATTGGAAAATTCTTAATTCTGAACTGATTTATCCTGTTAAGGACGAAATGGGAAGCCTTTGTTTTTCAAAGGGCAGCTAGACTGCATTTGCTGCTTGGATGGTCCTTTTATTAAATTTTTCTTTTGCTGGGTTGTAGGACTATAGAAGAACAAGATGTCTGATTTTACTCTATTATTAATTTGTTTGCTTGGTTTAAGGTGGATGCAGGAGTATATACAATTTGAAGGATGTACTAAATTAATTATTTTTCATTTTAAGATAAAGGAACTTGATTTTTCACTGGCATTTATGCTACTGCAATACGTTTGTAGATGGCACAGCTAGCCTGGTGGCTTTTTACATTTCCAATAAAGTGTAAATAACCAATCGAGATTGCAAAGCAGTTAGCAGCCAGGAGTTGGCAGTTGTATGTTCCTGGGAGAAAAACATGTTCTGACTTGATAATTCCACTCCCTGAAAATAGAAATAATATACTAGAAATAGCATAGGGGAACAGCTTCAAAGATGTTTACTTTAAAACACCCATCTTTCTTAATTATGCTTACTCCTATGGTGCCTAAAGGTTCGTTAACAACAAGGACTCATTGTGCTGTGTCTAAAAGAAACACAAGAGTAGCAGACATCTCTTTTTCCCCCAAAGGATAGCCATTTCTTAACGATGCTGCTCTTTGAGTTATTTTGTGGGTGGAGCACAAAGTGCTTCCCTTTCTTTTGTGATTTTATTAACCAAGAACACGCAATGTGCTTGGTACTTTACAGAGTTGATGTAGTAGGTCTTTAGTAGAAGACTTGACGAACATGACATATTGGGATGCCTCAATGTGCTGTTGGCAGTTGGTTTAGTCTATTCTTGCTTCTTCAGTCAAGGATAAAACCTCCAGGGGTATTAGTGAGGAGGTGTCCAGCTACAAGCCAGCTCAAATTTGCAGCACCATGGAGTACAAGGTGACTAGAGATTAAATTACTAAATGGAGAAAGAAAGCAAACTATTGAAGCTATAGAGGTTAAAGTGTTCATTGTGTTGGTACTGTAACAGGTAGCCAATCTTCTGACAGTTTCAGGAGGTGGCTACATATGTTTTTATTGAGATAGACTATAATTACATAGACTTTCAGTTTGTTGGGCATTTTGGTCCTCTTGTAACTTGTGATGTAGACCTCCAGTTTAAAAATTAGGATGAAAGGTCAAGTGAGAGAAAATGAGTAGGCAGAGTTGTTTATCAGTCCCATCTCAAAAAGAAGAATGACTGACCTTGATTTAGATATTGTAAGTGAACTGGAAAAGCTGAGTAAACTTTATGCCTGTGGGCCATAATGCTTTGCTAACTACACCATTCTGCACATGGGAGTGGTTCTCAGTTGGTTCCACCCTGTCTGCAGCTGACGTGTGCCATCCTATTTTAGAAATTTAATCTGGGATAGGTTTATTTGTAACAAGAACAGACAAATGCCACGGTTGTAACCATTAATTCGGGATAGGCAGAGCTAATTGTTTATATATAAAAATGGAAATATCCTGTCCCTCTGGGTATAATTTCCATTATTTGTGACAGACTCCTAGCAGCAATGATTTCTTGCTGCAGGAATATTTTAAAGTAAATCCAGTTCTTAATCACTCATTTTAATTTTTAACATCAGAAAACATCAACATTTCTTAATCAGTGTCTATTGATAACTTGACAAGTAAATTGAATGCAAGGTATTGTGTAAGACTATCTAGTGAAGATTTGGAATCCCTACTGAAGTTATTAACAGAAATGCTTGCATTCCCTCCCCAGAATATGTGGGTTTGTATCATAAGACTTACTTGTCAAAATAATGTGGTCATTGAAGTAGTGCTAGGCATTTTTATCATGTAGCATGTCATGGGGGTTTTCTGTCTACATATTCTGGAAATACTAATGGCATAAAAAATGGCTATTTTTAAATTTTTCTCACTTTGCTGTAGAGAAAAGCAGCTGTTTAGGTATTTTCAATGTCTATGGAAATGTGCATACTTGGATATTCAGTGCTGAGGGCAACTTTTTCCTAATCCTGACAAGGAAGGAATCTGGAATATTTCAAACAGTTTGTCTTTTAGGCTAATAACAAAAAAAGTGTGCCACATTCCAGCTAAAAGCGACATGGCATATTAAAAATGTCAAATAAAAGAGCAAGTTCACATGCTTCCCTCCCTGTGTTTTGGAGTAAGACTGTTTCTGTTATGCTAGTAAAGATATTTTCATCTTTCTTAAATGGATTATTCCTGAAGAGGGAAAAGTGAAATTTCTTTTTTCTTTCTGTGTCATGGTCAGAGTCATCCCTAAGAAGGAAGGGCAGACAGTTGTACTGCTTTGGTCAGTTCAACCTTCATGGGAGCTGAGGCAAATAGAGGAGGCATTTTAGTGCAAGAGGAAAGGTAACATGTACTGCTGTTTTTTTGCAGGATTGCTCTGTGCTCAAGTAGATACTCTGAGGGCTGTTTCCGAGATCTTCATTGAGCAAAGCCAGCATGTGCCTAAGATGATTTCTGCTTAGAACATTCACAGTGTTCTGTGGTCCCATTGAAGTAATCAGAATTAAGCATGGATCTTAGTGCATTGTGGAGTTGAATTGTCCAATGTTTTTTCACTAAAGATGCTTAACAGTGTATAGCAATGTAGAATCCTGCTTTTGGGAAGGTCATGTTTTCATTAGGGAAATAAAGTAATGGTTAATAAAGAGATTCAGAGTACTGCTGATACGTGTAGTTTATATGCCCAAATTTGAAACAAAGCAGAATTAGGGGAACTGGGGCTATTTCTTTTGCCTATTGTTTATTTGCTTTGTGTAGGAGAGAAAATGAGAATTTTATGGAAGAAACTGGCATGAAAATAATTGAAACCAACATTATTATTTTGCATAGTATTGATGTTGTTGTCTTCAGGAAGGGATGGTTACATGAGTTGTACTTCTCTGACAATAACTTGAAGCATGCAAACAGAATAGCCAAAGAAAAGGAACCTGACTGAAATCAAGACAAGTGTTGTTCATGGAAGTGAAATGAAGGTTAACAGGCTGTAGCGCTCATTTTACAACTTCCATTTCTGTTCTAGACAGTGTTTTGATGCTGGCTGAGTCAGCTGAGCCTACAGACCAAAGCTGTCTGAATGCAGAAATGGCTTAAAGGCCACTTCTGTTAAGAGGCTCCACTCATATTCATAGCTGTGCATTTCTGTGTGCTCATCCCACTCTTCACTGTCTCTCCTGGCAGATAGATCAAGCATCCTTATACCAGCTGTCTCCCACACATAAGGCTACATTGACCTCTAGTGTAACTCTATTGGAGTAAGCAGTTACATCAGAAACTTTTTCTTTTTCTTTTTTTCTCTGACTCAAATCAAAAGATAGAGAGATAATTAGTTAGCTTTGGAGTGGAAGGTCACATGCAGCTCCCTCCCTCGCTTCTTAATCCATAAGCATTTTGCTAGGAGCATCAGTAAAAGCACAGCCAGTGTCTAACAGTGTTTCCTTGGGTTTTACTGATTGCTCATCAGCTCTGGAGCTTTCGTTTTAAAAAAAAAACGTTTTTTAACAGATGGCTTTGGGGAATGATGCAGTTGAAAAGAAGATGTAAATAAAATGCTGCCATGTTTTCAAAGTTGGTGGTCTGTGTTGTGTATAAAATTGGAGAATGAATCACGGTAGACATGTTCCAGTTTACCTTCTGGCATCTGTTTTGCTGATAAGTACTATGAGCATACCCTTGACTTTTGGTAAAGATTTTTCTTCTCTAGTATTTTAAATTGTTGAACTGTTTCTAAGATGAAGGAGCTGAGTCACTTTCAGGTCTGATGCTTGTCCAGTGGCCCAGCTGTATCTGGAATGAATGCAAAACTGCAGAAACGTAATAAAAGTCTATGGAAGGAGTTGTAGTCACCTCAGTTGCATGAGACTCTGGACAAGCATTTTAGTTGAAACGGATGAAGTTACCCAAGTTATTTTCCCAGATTCTGTTACTGTTGAATCAGAAGCTTTTATATTCAAAACCAAAACGTTAGTTTGTATCATTTAGAAAAAAAAAAATCTTTAATGAGTGACTTCTCTTGCAACAAACACTCTGTAGATGTTGAGTATCGAAAACCAGGCTTGAAAATCTCAGTTGTTGGAAAGCAAAGATCTTACACAATATACTGAATGTAAGATTTCCCCCTTCCCTTTAAAGGAAGGAAAAAAAAATCCCAATTATGTTAGTTTCATAGTGAATTTGCAGAAGAGTCTCCTACATATTTATAATTAATTGTCTGGGATCACTTTTTGAAAGTGAATTATTATATTGCTTACAATGCTTTGTCATTGTTCAAGTTTGTGCTCTCAGTTTGGCAACCGGATGAGACTGTTGTAAAGAGGGCTCTAAAAGTTCTGTGTTGATATGAAAGGGTGATACCTATTGTTGAATTTGAAAACTGGCTTCAACACTGAAAACTTCAGCTTTTTGGAGGAAAAAAAGATTTCATCTATTACTCAACTTTTTGCAGGGCACTGTCAGAAGTAGAAGGGTTGCTTGTATTATGTCATCCCTTCAGTCCATGAATGAATACGTGCAGCTGTTCATGAAAATGTATTTCCAAGCTATAAGCATACCTTTATGGTTGTGTGAAATCTTACATGTATCACAGGGACATAAAAGGATAAAGTGAGAAGTTGTTTAAAAGCAGGTTATTTGATGAGAGAGTGCAGGTTGCCTGTTGTGAATTATTTTGGTTTTTAAAACCAACTTTTAGATTATTAGTCTGTGATGTTTATAAAGGCTTTGGTTGGTTCATGGTGTTATGTATCATCCACATGCTGCACAACAGGTAATTATAAGGCTCACCTCCTACAACTACATCATTGATACTTTTTATAATATCCAACTATCTGGTATCATGGGTTTAGTATCCTAAATATTAATCTGTTCGGTAACTTGAGTGCAATGAATATCTGCTCTAATTGGCAATGTGTGTTGGATTTAGCCAGAGGGTTGTGGTAGAGAGTTGTGTGAGGCTTGTAAAGCTGTTGGGCAGGTACGAACTTGGTAAATAGTTGTGCTCAGTAGTGTAAATAACAGTTATCTCTGATTTTTGAATAACTAATTCAGGTTCTATAGCTTATAGCTCTGTGCGGCTGCAGAAATATGCCAATGTTTTTTCTTCTCCCTCTGGCACATACCCATCTTTCATAGAAAGTAATGTAAGGAAAGAAGATTCTTTTCCAATATCCTTAGTGCTTTTCAGTGTTACATGTTGCAACCATATGTGAATGTAGTCTTAAAAATCACTTATGTAAGCTTCATGTTGTCTCTGTCCGTACAAATGGGTTTATTTGGGGATGCATAAATACTACCATTAGCAGTTGCTTTTTAAATTAAAACCACAAACTGACTGAGCATTTTTTTCCCTGGAGCGACACTGTTGGTTCACTGCAAGTACTTTTCCTACAACATGGTGCGGTAATTCTACTGTTCCCTGTTGTTAACAGTGCCACATTTGCATGATAATGGGTCTCAGGGCTCTCCTTCTGCTGCCTATGCACTGGCATATTGTGAACGTACGCAGAGAACTTCCTTTCGCTCCACAGGGTGCAGGGAAAGAAAATCTCTTTCCCTGGGCACTTCAGCACTCCCATCCAGAGCATGGCCTTTAACTGAGGACATGCCTACTAATGATTCAGCTTCGTGGCTGCATGTGAGTAGTGCCTACAGCCACCTACACATTCTTTATGCCCAGCTAAATTTAACTAGTTAAGAAATACGTTGTGAATTTCAACAAGCAAAAGAAACAAAACCAACAAAAGCTCTTAAACAAATTTGTATTGTTATGTATTAAAGTAGCTGATCCAGTACGCTGGCCACTTAGGTGGCTGCTGGAATAATTGTAGGATACTTACCAGTCTGAGTATTGAGACCAGGGTGAAGCATAGATGAGGCTGGTGCTGATGACTTTCCAGCCAATAACAGAGACCTTGACAAATATGATGAAGGAACTGTTCCTTCTGTGTAGCTGCTAAGATAAAGCTTTTGATTTTTTTAAACCACATGGAGTTATTTGGAATTTTATTCCTTGTGTTTTCAGACCAGGTAATCACCCATTCACTGATTATAAAGTATAATGAGGTCTGTTGCTATTTTAATGCCCTAAATATAATAAATAGTATACTGGACAGCTCTTATAGGCCCGTTTGTACTGTGGAAGTTCTTTACTGGGAAAACATTTCCCTTCACAGAAATTGATGACGTTGTTAATATAAGTGAAAATTACTTCAGTGAAAAAAAGTCTGCAAACTCTATCTCCAGATTCCATCCAATGAATAAGAAATGCATGTTTCCTCAAAAAATGAGACAGATAACACTTCTGTAGTTTACAAAAAGCCAAATGATTAATTTTTGCTCTGTATATGAAGTGGAAGAATTGACCTGTAACACTTATTTTGGTTTTTCTTACATCTATTTTTCAGTGGAACAGCACTCCTGTCTCACTGGAAGGAGTGCAAGGAGGGAGTGGGTAGGGGATGGAATTTGCTTCAGTGGGAATTTGCCACTAGTTTCTCTAGGCCAGGATTTCCTCCAAGTATTGTAACCTCATGGGTCATTTGAATTGGAGGAGGGCTGGTTTCTAATAGTAACTATCACTTAGTCTCAGCTGCCAGTTAAGATGTTTGCCAGCTCTATGAAATGAATGAAAATATTTGAGGACACTGGTTAACCAAAGAAGTCGGTGAACCCTAAAATGAATTAGTATCTTAGCTACAAATTCATGTTTAATAGCTCCATTTGAAAGACCTTTTGTGCAGGAAAAGATAAGCTTGTGGCTTTGTGTTGTGTCCTTGCCCATGTAAGCTGTATATAAACTGTCTGGTTTTAGCTACATGTTCATTGACTGATAGACTATTCAGAAAAAAATTGTCTACAGCTTTGTGTAATCCTATCAACAAAAGTGAAAAATAACAGAAGATGAAGCTGTTCAGAGCCAGATTTGAATCTGTTAACATTGAATAACTAGTATGTGACATTCCTACTGCTGCAGTGTTTGGAGGCCAGTTTTTTCAGTGAGACTGTAAGAAGAATAAGGTGGTACTCAGGATAAGAGAAGGGCTTAAAGTCTGGCTTTATATGCGGTTTATGAGTTAGTACTCAAACTCTGCAGATTCTTACTTTTGAATGTGTTTTTTTGCACTCTAATTGTGTTAGAGTCAATGAAAAATGCTTTTGCAGCCTTGTTAACGTTTTACACCAAATTTTAATGTAGCAAGTTGTTGGATAAATTTGTAGGTGTGGAAAGTGGACACCTTGAGGACAGTTTCCACCATTTTTTTGTTTCATTAAGTCTTCAGTATTTCCCCCCACCTCTGCTTCTAGACACTTCTGGTGCTAATGGCTGGAACTGGACTGGATGGAAAAGTGGCTCTTTGTCAGGAAATGCTTTAGCAACAAAGGACAAGTGGCAGTCACTGAATCTTGTCTCATAGTGTGTCTGACCACTGTCACAGTGTGATACAGGTACAACACCGTGTTGTATCAATCTCCATTGAAAGGGATTAATCTTATGAAAATTGTCAAGTCTCTTGCCTTTATCACTGAAAGGATGTTGCCCTCTGCTTA
The DNA here is from genome assembly GCF_020740795.1 of Apus apus. Lineage (NCBI taxonomy): Eukaryota > Metazoa > Chordata > Aves > Apodiformes > Apodidae > Apus > Apus apus. The sequence goes on along the minus strand of NC_067293.1, from coordinate 11,426,841 downwards.
AGAACTTGATTTCTCCTCCATGTATTTATGGAAACCTATACATACTTGCTTTTCTGCCAGCATTGTCCTTTCCTATGACTAGTTAGTGTAGAGCAACTCATTATTCCATCTCTGACAACCACCCATAGTGATGGTTTATATTGATTTACCACAAAGAGATCTTCCTGTTGACATACCTTCTCAGTTACTGAGAGTTAGAGGTATAAAATACTCCTAAGCAGAAGTATGGTATCCAGAACATTGTTTAAATAAAGTTTATTCATTCCTCTGGCATTTACCTTTCTGATTAATGTATAGATGGCCATCATATCATCTCCAAGTCTTATTTTTGCTCTGTAGCAGGAAGGCTCTTAAATCACTATTTTCATACAATCTTAACTGTCAAGACTGTCAGTTTATTTCTGCTCTGTGACAGGTCATGTTAGGAAGAGCTACCAAATCCATTTGCTGCATAATGTTATCTTTGATGGGTCACAGTGCCATTTCTGAGTGCAGAGATTGCTGCGGTTCCTGGTTTAGTTTTTTAAGGGATTTTTAGCCTTGAAGAAGTTCTTTCATGTCAGTAAGGCAGCTAAATATTAACACATGCATCGTGAAGTAGAATCTCCTAATTTCAGAGGGAAGAGTTGAACATGTGGGCATGTGTTTACAGAACTCGGCTCTAGGTTCTCTAATATGACAACTAAAATTTTAATAGACAAAATATTATAATAAATTTAATTCCTAGAAGCCATGAAGTCTAAAAAGGTTAACACAGCAGCATTACATAGCTCATGAAGTAAACAGAGATATTATATTTCACTATTTTTTTTACTGTTAAATATTACAGGGATGTCTGAATATCTGTAAATATAATTTCCCTATTAGTCGTCAGCAAATAATAGGATCCTGAACTATATGAAAAATGCTCATTATGCTCCATTTCCAGCTTTTGCTTATGAAGTTTCTTGTTAGGATTTTGCTCTGGACTGTAACTGTCCTTAACTAGAGTTGGGAAGTAACTGGAGATAAGTCTTTTTGTCATCAGCAGCATTGTTTTTGTCATATTTTTTTCCTGTTCTATCACAGGCATGCTCCTTCTGTAGTGTATTTTACATCCGCCAATTTTGCTTGCTGACTTTCCTTAGAATCTTGTATTTTCTAAAAGTTTCCAATTTATTTTCCCATTATTGCTGCTACTACTTCCTGTTAAAGATGATGTTGTTAACCTTTCTGCTGTCCTTTGCCAGAACATGCCCTCATTACATTCCTCTGCTGGCTTGTGGATTCACCCTCCTGGCTGATTGAATTGTTTTCTTTAGCCAAGAGGTTTCAAGTCTTCTGCAGTTGACCCTTGGATGCAGAGCACAAGTTTTGAGGCAAAATTTGGGCCTGGCTCATGCATTTGAGCTGTACTTCCTGGAAGTCTCCCACATAAGTCCCCTGTTAGTTGATTTACTCCTGGCTGTGCTGCAGGTACAGTTTTCTTTGGATTTGCAGGCAAGGCCTTCAAGATCATTTGCAGCTATACTGCGGTCCTCTGTGCTGCTCTAGAGAAGCTGGAATGAACAGGATTCTGGGACACCTCATATCATCACAGCTGTTGGGTTTCTTTACTCTTTGGCTCCACTCCAGAACAAGCTGAAGTTGATGGGAGTATTTGAATGGCACTCCATCTGAATTAATCAACTGTGCATAAATGCTAGATGAAGGTACACCAGAAGCAAGGGAGGAAGATTATTCTTACACTGACTCTTGTTTTCAAATGTCTTCTAAGAATAGTTTCTTACTGCTATCAATCCTTCTTGAATAACGTGGTTTTTCCTACATTGAATTGCTAGTGATTATCTAAGCCTGGATTAACTAAATTAAAATCAGTATGTGTGTTACTTAGTTTATTTTATGACTATTTGAATCTCGGATAACTTTTTTTAACAATGCTACTATTTTATGTTTTCTTTTCTGAAAACCTTGGTTTACTTTTAGTCAATTAAATTAAAATAGTATAATTTCTGTTATAATGTGGGCACTTAGCACTCTAACTGATACCCTTATTTCTTTAGTTTTTATTGTTTCTGAGGAGCCGTATTCATCAATCTGAAACATATCTCAGAGCAGTTGGAAAGATCCTGAAAACATATACAGAACAAGTAGGAAGGGCCCATGCTTGCATGTTCAGATTACAATCTGTGAATGTTTGAATGATCTGTGTGTTCATACATTTGAATGGAAAAATGTATTAAACCTTTTCAGAAGAGAACACTGTGGTGTAGAGTCTTATAAGCAGCCTTTAGACTTGTATTCGTAAGTATTGTGCACATGGCTGTTTGCTATTTAAGTAGCCTTGAAGTCTCTGGTGTCAGCTACTTCCCCTAAAGAAAATACTTAGGACATGTAACACCTGGTTTTGAGCCAACTGGCTTTGGGTTGCTTCCTTTCCAAATGTTTTCATTCACAAGTGAAAAAAGTGACTCCTCGTGCTGTGAAAAGGAACCTAGAAATACATTGTGAACACAGTTTTACAGAAAATAGGGACATATTTTCATTTTTTTTTAAATAAGGGTCAGTGAGTCTTTGATCCAGCCTCCAATAAATTAAATTGAAAAATTTCTTTAAACTTCAGTGGCATTTTGACTAGAACCATATTTGCTAACCACAGCACTGTGGGGAGCAGCATGAGCAGTGGGGTGGAAAGAATTGTTGCTTTTTGTCCAGTCCGCTGTGACTGGGAAGGACCAAAGAGGGGAATTTCTAAGGAGGTGAGGTTCAGTGCTTTGAGACAGCAACTGTTGCAAGGCAGTGACCTTAAAGGAATCCAGATCTGCCATGAGAAGTTTCACTGCCTTTACTCGCTCTTACGACGCAAGCAGAATTAAGGGAACCATAGGACCCAAAGGCAAATTGTTATTGGAACAAAGAATAATCTGGAGGAAAAAAAATCATTGGAAGTTAAAATATTTTAATAATTTAAGGTTGAGTAAGTGTCTGGGAAGGCATAATCTGATTCCCTGGAGGCATAAAAGTGATCTGCTAAGAGTGTAAGCGTAAAATTGTCAGGAATAGAGGTAGATACTGGCTAGCAATTAGTCTGAATTTCTGCTGCATATAGTCATGGCCAAAGGTTTGTCTTTGTGTGCTTCACTTTTAAGTCTTCTTAGAACCAGATCCTAAGGTCTTAATGCTTGTGGTCAGAAATGACCTCTCCACAGTGTGTCTGCTAAGCCAGGGACCAGTTTTTCTGTACTGAGCCCTTGCCAGTGTATCTTGCAGACTCAGGTTCGTGCTTGATCATTCCTTGTCTGAGCAGAGAGTTTGGAGATGCTCTTACAGTCTATTTTATGACCTCTAGATACAATTTTTCTGCTCTTCTTTGAAGTTTTCTTTTGTTTTTATCTTCAGTGCATTAATTTTACAATGATTTCTTGCTGGCTAGGGTCAGAATTGCCTGCATTGTCAGTGCAACTCTTGTAATTTATCACTCTCTGTTCTGCTCAAGTATTGTGTTAGATCCTACTGAAGGATGTTAATGAGTTGTCCAAAATCCCCATATCTACTATGGGGTCTCATCTGAACAAACCTGCCAAGAAATCTGGTATTGTTTGCTTGGGTTTTTATTCTTGATGCCTCTTAGTATTGAAGGTTGTTCTGATTGTTATGACTATTTTGCAGCAAGAGATAATGTTCCCTTCAGGCTAGGGAAGTGTGGGAGGTTGGACTTCAAGCTTTTTATTAGTTTGTTCTACTTGGCCTTAAAAACAAAGGTGTTTAATTTAGTAAAATGCTGCAAACGTCAGGGTGTATCAAGGGCTTTTATTCACCTTTAGCAGAAAAGTTACCAGGTGATGTCAGACTAGTCCCTTTTTTGAGAAAGCTGATACAAAGAAGTTCAAAAGTACAGGAGAAACTTGCATGAATTGCCTTTCATTTTTCACTTTCCTCACCGACAGATGTCAGGAAATTTTAAAGGCTTTAAAAATATTTTCTGTGAATGCTTTTAGTAAGGAAATGTTCAGTTCGAGTCTGAACTTGTTTCAGCACTTAGTTTGGTCACCTTGATATGAGGAACTTAGATGTTTATTCCATGCAGAGTTCCAAAACCTGGGGACTGTACCTGAGCACACTTGAGAGTGAAAGATAGTTTCCTTAAAGAGGGGTGTTCTTATTGAGAGGCTAAATTAAAATGCTAAATTGAATGTTTTTCCAGGACTGTTGCAGTGTTGTCAATAGTATTGCAGGGCTTTCGGCAGCCCAGTGTTTCAAGCCTGTTGAGCGTAGGAGGGAGTGAGTCAAGCTCTCTAGACTAAACTCATGTACTTGACTTTTTTTGTGTACTGTCACACTCTGTATTAGCTGGGAATTAAGATCATTATATAGGGACTTCAGATTTACATAAACCTTATCATTATCCTTGAAATATATACTATATAGTATATAATATATTTTCAGATTAAATCAAAATCCATGGTGGCTTCCTACTATCTTCCCTGCACATCTGTCCTTAGCTAAAAATGCCACCTTCTCTCATTCAGGAGTTTGTCTGTTCTTGTGGCTCAGAGAATGCAGCTTCTTGCTCTTGAAAATTTGTAAGGATCACAAGGTTAAATCTATATTGGTAGTTGTCATTGATGTAGAGGTATTTGGACACCCAGGATGGCTGAAGCACAAGTTCTAACTATTGATTGTGGTCCTAGTTTAATAGTGCATTCAGTATCTCAAAACATAATCTAGTTTTAAGGGTTTTGGTAGTCCTAGAAAGCACTCATCAGCTTGCAGAACAGCACCAACTTGTGTAAATTCACTTGTCCTCAAAGGATTTTTAACTTCTTCTGTCTATTTGGTAATTCTGAAAATGACCCGATTATGGAGAAGTAACTGTATTTTGCCACTTTGCAGCAAGTTCACACAATGAATGTAATGTGTGAAAAGTACTGGAACAAAGCATTTTAATTTAAGATGATCTTCAGCTGACAAATAGTTATTACATTAAATTTAAATATTTTTTTTAATAGGGTGGGAAGAAATCTTACAGTGGGCCATGTGGGGGCCGCGACTGCAGCGCTGGATGCAAATGTTTTCCAGAGAAGGGTGCCCGGGTAAGTTGTTTTGTTTCTTTTCACTAATACAACTAGTCCTTGTGTCTCTTATCAATCTTGTAAAAGATAAATAAATAAACTCCCCAAGTTAATAGCTTTCATTCTCAAGCTAATGATTTCATGAAAAAAAGAAATTATGAAGACCAGCTGCATTACAAATGTCTCTGGCCAAGATTTCAAAAGCTGTTCTAAAGATTTACAAATTGCCGGCTTTGCAATGAGTCTTCAATGGAATCTCATTTCTTTGTGATCTGAGCCCTAGTTCAAAAAAGTCTAATGGTTTTTAAGTAGATTACAACAATTAAAAAAGAAAATCAAAGGAGTGTGGACTTCCAGTACAGATTTTTGGCCAGTTCACTGTAACAGCTTCTGTTTGTTTGTGGAAGCACTTTTGACTTTGGCATTTGTTTGTGAAGGAACAATAACTCTGAATGAATCTAAGCATTTCCCTTTGAGAAGGTCTTTTGTTTAGCTAAAGCCTCTCTCTCTGAAGTCTGCTTTGGAAGAGACTAAATGTTTAAGCAAGGCTTCTGTAAAAATCTTTATTTCTTTTGATTGTATGAAAATGTTAACTTTTCTCAATGCAGCTGGTCTTTTCCTGTCCTAGGGTAATACAGAGCTGCTGACTTCATTCTGGCTTTTATGGCAATGTTAATTTTTGTCCAAACACCATCTACTCAATATTTTCTCTTAAGGTCTCTCAAGTATTATTGTACTTATCAAAATGAATCTTATAGATTAATGGAAATGAAAGGAGGAAAGAGCTGCATTGTAGGTATTTAAAGAATTGACTTGGATGGCTTAAACTGGCAGGAAATACTACTACTTGTATTGTTACATAAAGCAGTTATTCTTGCTGGAATTTTATTGAAAAGTCATTCTCTGAGGGAAAACAAAGTAAATGAAGTCTTATTTAAACACTAGTAATCCTTTTTTTTTTCCTGTGTATTGCAGTGACACAGTGTGGGTAAAATCAAGGCACCACTTTCTAGGACTGAACTGCAGAAAATGTTGCTATTTAGAAATAATCATCAGCATGGACTTAAATGTTCCCTAATTGCAGACAGACTTGAGCGTGAATTCTTAATTGATAACTGATGATGTGTTTGTTCTGGAAGTATATAAATTCTTTCAAATCATCATGTGTCAGGTTGAAAACCTGTCTAAACAGATAAGTGGAAGAACTTTGCAAGGAAGTTCTCAACATAACCTAGAATATGAGCTAAAGCCAATTCCTCAACACCTTTTGTGATTAGATATGGTGAGGGACAGACCTACTTTGGTTCTGGAACACAATATCCTGTAAAAGCTTTGACCTTTAGATAGCAATGAGCATCGTTCTTCTGTCTCTTTACATTCCCAGGCTTCAACTTGATTGTTTGAACTGGCCATAACACTGTTGACCTTGCAGTTTGAGCTCTTGGCATCTCTTTTGTTAAGATGTCACAAAGATTTTAGGCTGTTTTCATTGCTGACCTGAGAACTCATTTGGCTTTTAGCTTGTTTCTTATGTGACCTGTATTGGTAGGCATTTTCAGTCCTTTAAACATGTGTTCCATCCTACTGAGACCTGTCTATGGAGTAAACTGTCTGCTAGAAGTGGTAATCTTTCCCTTTTACAACACTACTTCCATCAAGCCATACTGAGCCTTGCTGACACCTTCTTGGACATCTGCAGGCAGCTACTGGAGTCCTGCCATGCCAGAGGATAAGGAGGTGACTGGCTGAACTGGGAAAGGGGATGGTGTGATTACATATCCTACAGCACAGCTTATTTCTTGGAGAAGACTGTACAGCCTGAGGCAAATTCCTTGGCTTCCTGCCTAGCTTTTCCTCCATTGCAGCAAAACCTTTAAGTTCAGAACAGGCTAATGGCAGATGAGACTTTGCCAATGCCTTGAATCCATATTTTGTTTAAAAAAAGGTTTCAGCTGTCAATTTTGAACAATTAACCAGATCAGAACAAAGCTAAGCTTTCTTTTTAAAAGAAAGAAATTAACTAAAAAGCACAAGGAAAATGACAATAAACTGACAGCTCAATGAAAATAATATAGGCAATGTCCTTAAATGTCCTTCTCCGTGGGTGCAGTTCTGATCAGATCAAGCTGTGATTAAGTAGTTTCTGACCAGATTCTTTAGAAAATCATTTAGGCAATAAAAATGTCAAAAGTGCCTAGGACCCACTGCCTGACTAGTGAAAGGTATTTCTATGGGACAGAGGCATATAGAATCCCCAGATGCTTGTTTTTGCTATACACTGTTATTGCGTATGTAGGATTAAAACAAAAATAATAATAAAAAAATTTTAAGTCTCTGATCTCTATAAAGTGAATTAGCTCTTTGTGGAATAGATTAGGATTTTCTTCAGAAGGAAGGATGTTATAGTGTTTGGCTTGCAGTCACTTAGGGAGTTCTAGCAGAGGGGTAAGGCACATAATTTAAAAGAGTAGGCTGTCATTCCTGGTAGTTGTCCCAGTGGCTTGTGTTAACTTTGAAAAGCCATAATGCTAGCTGGTACCCATTTTAGGCTCTTCACTGAAGTTTAATGTGATTCAATTTACTGTGAAGCTTGCATAAGAAGAAATCTGTTATGGAGGCATCCTTCATCTTAGCCAGCGATTCAGAATTGGTCCTTGTATCTAATGATAAGTTAATGAAAAGCCTGTCTCTGTGTAATTGAGTGGCAAAAATCCTGGGCCATGTTGCAACAATTCTCCCCACTTCATCAGTTCTTACCTTGTAAAGATTTATAGGTAACAGTCCAGCAATTTGTGCAGAAGTCCAGTTCTTAATGAAGAGGTGTCACCTTCACTGAAAAGTCCCAGCTAGGACCTTTTCTTGGAGGTTTTCTCAGAGGTCAAATGGAAAGATTAAACTGAGTTTGTGGCTGTTAATATTTAAACACACAAAAAGATACCTAGTTAATTTTACATGTCATGTGACAGTTTAAGAATAAAGGTAGTAGCAGGAGAAGCCCACCAAACTGATTTTGGCCAGTAATAAATCTTGGAATTTTGCATGTGGTTGTTCAGTTATCCTAAACTGCATTGTTAGAACTTACACTGACTTTAATTTGAAATCTAACCTAATGCTGTGCAAAGGAAATGCTAGGTAGCATCACAGAGAGAATGAGAGTCCCCACCTACAGCTGGAGTCTCTAGATGATCTGTGGGACTTTTAAATCTCTCCCTTCTCCTGTTTGTCTGGCCAGCTGAGAAGCCAGCTGTCAAACTAGCACAAGAAGCCAATTTTTAAAGTAAGTCTTGTGTGATTGTGGGGATGCCTAAATACACCCTGGTGCGTGCAGGCTTTTGGGGAAGGGAGATGGTCTGAACATGGACTTATACTTCTTGAACTCACTTCGGCATACATGTCTCTTTCAGAACAACAACTGAGAGGCAGAAAAAGTGCTTTATATTAGACTATCAAGGACGAGGGAGGGTGGAAAAAGCAATTGTATTAAATGCTGATGTGAGGCAGTAAATGTACATTCTGATGCTAGTCTCTGTCTAGTGAAAGGCTGGATTTCCCATGTGTTGTTTCAATGCAGGAGGGTGTTCTAAAGCTAGAAAGAACATTTTTGGGACTGTCAGAAGAAATTATTATGCTTAAACTGTTGTTTTTCACTCCCCTTTCTAGCTGTTTGATCCACAGTTTATGAGCAGGGATAATGCCCTTTGAAAATGTCGTGCTGAATTGATGGCTGTCTCACAAAGAAATGCACTGCAGATAAGTCAGCAGTAACAAGGAGGGTGTTTCCCTTTTTTCAGAGTTTCAAGGAGCACTAAATAGTAGACGGCCTGTACCATTTCATCTCTGCAGCTCATTTTGCATCTTTTTATGATAGTGTTGGCTTTTTTGTTTTTATATGTTGTCATCTACTTTCAAACACTCACAAAGATAAACTAGCAGGCACAGTCCTTGTTGCATCTGAACCTTCTCCTGTTGCCTGTTCACTTATCTTGGAATTTATAACAATATTAGGGTTTGTTTTAAACTTTTCTCTACATGTGCTGGATCTGTTCAGCTGATACTAATCTTTCATTTTTTTCACTCTAAGTCCTGTCCTCACCTCCCACACCAAAAAAAGAATTTGAAGATAAAAAAAGTTTCCAAGGCTCCAGAGATTACTTGGCAGAGTCTGTGTCCCAGGTGGATTTTAAAACTTAGAATTGCTGTAAATTGGGAGAACTTGATGTTGCCAATTCTGTTTCATTTTTTCCTGTGATATGCGATCATGTCAAATAATGTATTTCTTACACATTGTGTTTTTTAAAGCCCACTAAAATATGATCATATGATCAATTAGAAAAATATTAATAACATTAGAGAACCTCTTTCCTGCCCCAGAAAAAAACCACACAGAGACTATTAATAGCAGCTGGTGTGGTTGGAGGAGTGTTATCTGTAGAATGAGGCACTTGTTTCTGAGGACATGGTGGGCACTTTAAATCAAGTCTCATCTCATGAAGTGAAGGACCACTGGTGTGCATAAGGTGTGCTGTGAAGCCCATCTCCTGACCCAGCCTCGATCAAAAGAAAACCTATTTGTGTACTCCAGACAACACTGCAGTGTGAAGCACAGCACACTAAGAGAGATTGAGTAAGATTGAGAGATTTTGCTGAAAAATGCAGTCAGAATCTGAATTAAAGGCTAGTGTACCCAGAGATACATAAGATTGCACAGGTTTTCTCTACAGTTAAAGTGATGATAATAATCGTAGTGTAAATCATCAGTAGGCAATCAAAGAGTTTTTGGTAGAATTACTGCAGATCAAACACACTAGAAATTATAGATCCCCAGCATCCATGCACTGTGAACAGCATAACCTGAGGTCAGAACTTTGGGTGATTGAATCCAATTGTTATCTAGCATAAACTAATGCCGCATTGGCAAGAGATCTTAGATTAACTTTTGTCTGGAACTAATCCCCTCAACTTAATACTGGGTATCTTGTGATAATTAGTTGAAGATTGGTTGACATTTCTTTGCTATGAAATTGTAATAATTACAACTTGCATTTTTTTTATAATGTTTGCCAAATTCTGCTTTGACTGGTTAAACACTCTAGTTGGAAGAGTTGAGGGATATCCTTATGAAACACAATGTCTTTGGGAGTGTCAACCCAGCAAAATGATTTTTTCTCTTTTGCAGAAGCATTTTACACAAACATATTTGCTAGAGACAGAATTCTGCTAAGCTGTTGGTTCAAACTTTTCTGTGTTTCTATGTGGCTTCCTACTACCTGGTTTGACAAGCACTGTAGGACATAATGATTCCATTTTGATATCCATGACCTGCAAATTGGCCTGCCATACTGATTAAAATCAAACCAAATTATGAGATGTTGACATTTCCTTCAAACTGACAGTGCAAAGATATGACCAGTTCTAAATATTGTCATAGTCTACTAACCATGGGTAATCAGGCTGGTAGAGGTAATACTGGGATCATGGTGCAGTTGTTTTTATAAAGAACTTTTAACATCCAATAGAAGGAGGGGTGCACAGTAGCAAATACACTAAATTCATATATAGGGACATAGAATCAGTTCTCTAGTTAGTGTGAGCTCAGAAAAGGAAGTCAGATAATTCAGGTGGGAACAGAATGTTGCTTAATTCTAGAGTGTGGTGTTCATCATCATCCAATTTAAAACATTCTGTGAAGCCATGCTTCCTGCCTTTCTCTCCTTGTTACCTACAAGATTTCTTTCCAGTAACTTTCTTCTTAGAATAAGTACAGCTGATTATTTTTTCCTGTTGCAAAAGAACACAAATTTTGGACTAGATTACATGTATGTTTTGCCATAATTTTTTATTTCACCTTCAGGCTTCTCCAAATGTTACTGTAGGTTCTTCCTTTCCACTTGCATTGTAGAGGACCTCCAGTCCAACTACTGTTCTGTGGTCTTTGAAAATGCTTTTTTTAAAGTCTTGTATCCAAACCTTAGGTACTTGAATCTGGTAGACATGCTTGGCCTCAGTATTTTTCCCTCCTTTGGCTTTCACAGTTCCTGTCTCCTGTGTTTCTATTTGTTCATTCACTGTCTCAATATGGTGAGTTGCTTTCCTTTCTCTCCCCCTGCCAGCAGCTGTATGTCACACTGGACCTGTAAAAATGTCCTTACAAATGTCTTACTGTCACCTTACATGCAGCAGTGTCAGAAGCCAATGTCCTATTTTTAATGAAGTCCTCCTTTTCCATCCTTGACTTGTCTCTTTCTGCCAGATTATAACCGGTTTCTGACATTCTCTACAGTGTCTCTGAATCTGTTTCCTTCCTGTCTACACGTCAACAATTCACGTCACTTTCTTCTGGCTACATCAGAAGAAGCTAGAATCTCCTTTCTGACTGCTGTCTAGAAATACAGCTTATAAACTATTGTCCTGACCTCTCATGTCATTGTCTTTTTATTGTCTTTTAGTCATATTTGAAGATGAAAGATCTTGGACCTTTGTGTATGTCTACCTCATGTAACTTGCTCATTCTGTCCAACTTCTCTCCTTGCCTCATTCTTCTTTCAATACCAGCTGATTGTGCAGTATCTTAGGTTGAACTCTGAGGTGGACTGACTGGACTGCAGCATAACTGGGTATGCACAGCACCTTAGGAAGGCAGGCAGGTTCAGCCAGCAATCAGACCTTTCTCCTCCAAATGTGAATGTAAGACCTATACTTTTAAATTATTTTGATGTGTTGCAGTTTTGACAATATTGGAGTACTTTCACCCTTAGTATAAACGGGTCATAGAATATATGTAAATGATGTATAATTCTTGTTCAAATCCCCCTCTGGTTAAACAAATAAAGTGCCATCATTTTATTTGGGAAGGGGATTATTTATAATGTTGAAAAATCTGGACCATCTGTTCACTGTCATTAAGAAGTTTTGGCAATATTTTGAGAGAAAATGAGGTAATAGTTAAGTCAAACAACTTACGTGCCAGCTGCTTTTTTAACAGCTGCCAAGATTTTTTTTTTAAATAATAAAAACTAACATTGCCAAATCCAGCATTAAGCAATTATTGTACATGTCCTCCTGACCCAACCTAAGCACATTGAGCCTAGCCCTCTAATGAGAACCACACCATATACTAACTAAAATAAAACAGATCTCATTGCATTTGAAAGTATCCTTTATGCAATGGGTATCAAGACCAAACCTGTTCATTCATACAGTCTTACATCATCTCTCATCATCTCGAGTACATTTGTGAAGACGACTTGAGGTGACAGGCACCCATCTTTTCTCACTTACAGATCACAGAATTCAGTAATGGTGAACAATTGTATTTTAACAGGCTAACCAAGGAGTTCCAGGTAGCAAATCATGTTTCCATTCTTTCACAGTTTGGCCAAACAGATGTGTGCACTAAATGAGGTTAAATATATTCTAGGAAACATAACCCATTAAGAAGACTTCCACAGCTTTCAAAACTAATCAGAAACTAGAGCATTGTTGTATCATCAGGGTGGCTGAGGTGACTCTGTGACCTGACACTGTTTCTAAATCGGCCTGCAAGGGCAGCGTATTTTGTAATTGCAGTGGGGACCTGTGTTTACTTTAAAAATCAACCAGAACAGGGGTCCTCAAACTGTGCTCCATAGAGCACTTCCAGATGGCCTGGAAAAGCCCAGCAAAGAAGTATTTGTCACTGTTCAAGTAGTTGTGCTTCATGTGAATTGTAACCCAGGATTTTAAAGTCTTTCCATTGTTTTGGGAGCAAACAGAGCATTTAAAAAGCTCCTTGCTCCATCATTCAGTGCTTTGAGTTGTCTTAGCTTGAGAAGTTATGTAGCCTCATTATACCAAGTGAATATCTTTACTCTTTCTCCTTTCTTGACTGAGAGGAAGTCTCTGGTTTCCTCAAATTGAACTTCACAGAAGTAAGGTGTTACTGGTATGAATTTAAGTTGAGACAACCACTGAAAGTGTCATGGTCGGCTGGTGACAGAGTCAGATTGCTCTGCCATGAACTGGGATATGTCCTTTTCATCCGAAGATATAGTAAACTGTGATAGTCCTTGTTCTGATGCTGGCAATGTGAGCTGAGGATACAGGCATCTTGCCTTGGGAATAGATACTTTATAATTTCTTGTTTGTACAAGCTGCCATAGCTACTATTGGTAATCTGGGTGGGTAAAGTACTGTTTCCCTTGAAGCCAATGCCATCACTCCCACTGATTTCATTTTATGTATGTAGACAGATGGGAAGACAGATCCAGACTAGCCTTCTCCCTCCTTTGGAGCCTTGCCATGACTGGCCTTCTGATCTAGCTTTGTATATGTGGCACTTTCTCCAAAACCAAAAATGACAAGCTGTGCTACAGATTTGATCCATACGGACAAACCAGAGTTCAACAGCAGTTTCCTAGTAACCCCTCCTGCTTCCTAAATACTGGAGAGTAAAATCATCCCCATATCCAAATTTTGTGTTTATAAAAATTGTTAGCTCTTTCTTGACTATAATGTTTGACAAATCTGAGGTGTTTTACTTGCCATATAACTCCTTAGAACAGGACTAATATTGACCTTTTATTTTCTTGTTGGTTTTTGTTTTTGTTTTTTTTTCACAGTAGGTGAAAAGTTGTAAATGTTCTTAAAATTGTTTTCTGTCAGCCACTTCACCTTGCAGTCAGAAAGGTAAATAAGAATTCCTGTAGGAAGAGAAACTCTCCAGTGTCCTTCCCAGGACAGGAGAAGTAAATGTTAATGTGAGTCTGTGGAACATATGAGTATCCAGTTGGACTTTTGCTTAGCAAAAGCTGTAGGGTTTTATCTGATGATTCCTGAAAATGTCTCAGTTGAAAAGAGATTGCTAATGCCTCCTTACATTGGAGAAGTGGCACAAGACTTTGCCTTTCCTCTCCAAGCAGCTAACAGACAAGATGTAGTAACTTATATCCTACCTTGACATTACTCAATTGGCATTTTCTTCCATCACATTCTGTATCTTTCATGTGTGGGATTTGCCTCCTAGACTGTGTCTTAGTAGCATTTTTCTCTAGAACAGGTTCTCTTTAATATCTTATTTTCTTCATACCTCTCTCCTCTCACCCTATCCCCAAACTTTCCTATCTTCTAATTAAGTGTGATTGCTTCAGAATATTCCTGGTAGTAATTATTTTTTTAAGTTTCTTAAAATAAGAAGAGGCAGCCTTTGCAGAAGCAAGAGTTGTCTTTAAAAAGTTTCCTCTGGCAGTAAGTGAAAGGTATGACAGAGATTTGCAGTGTGATCTCTTGAGCAAGTCACCCTCTCGGAAACAGAAGGATCACAGAACCAGTCTATGAGCAAGGCCCAGTTCTAAGAAATTTGGCTGGCAGGTTAGAAGCCAACTCATGAGCCAGGAAAACAGCCGACAGCAGGGATTACTACAAAGCAAACTTAATTGGACAACAGCTAGGCAGGAAGTACGCCAGTCATGGAGCCTGCAGCCAGATAGAGCACACAATGAAGATGGTTAACCAGGCAAAACTGTGTTTGTACTGGTAAAAGAGGCTGTGGTGCCAACTGGCTGGAAGTAAAGCCAAATGCATGGGTTCCCCAGGCTAGCTGTCAATCCCTGTTATTTTGGAAAAATGTGCAATATTTTTGGTGTGAATCGCAGCTTTTCCTGGTAGGAAGTAATAGATTTCAGAAGCTACGGGATCATCCTGACATTTCTCAGCTTTTCATGGTGTGTAAGGTTGAAAAGCTGTTTGGAGGTAGTTTTCTTTATTCAGAAGAGAAGAGGATGTGCATCTACAGCAAAAAAAAAAAGAGTAGGTCCTGTGAAGTAACTGTATATTAATGTTTCTTTTTTACTCTGGTATCTAATGCCTACTGTGCCTTTAATGGAAATAACCAGGCATTCTCTGAGTTTGGAAAAGGTAATGCAAGAAGAAAAACAAACCCCAAAACAAACAAACAAAAAAGACAAAACAAGCAAAACCCAGCAAAGCAAGAAAGAGTCTGAATCACAATGTCATGTATATGCATCATTGGTTCAAAAAATTGTATTTCAAAATTAGTTTTTATTGCTTAAAATCATCTGAAAGATTAGGAATGTGTTACCTGATCCCTCTGTATGACTCCTGAAAATCTTAGTCCATGACTAAGCTTCATCAGCATTATAAAGGGTTATTAGAATAAATGCAAGAGCCTGTTCATGACTGGTGGGCAAGGAGAACAGTGAGGTGTCTCTTTGTGAATGAGGAACATGCATAATTTCACAGCTGTCTAATGTGAAGCTGATTTTATGGGTGACATATTTAATACTTTTTGACATTTTGTGGAATTGCCAAGATAGGAGACTGGGAGGACTGAGTTGTACCAGGTGTCATTCAGTTACTTGTTTTGGAAAAAGGAACATTTTAATAGTCTGAAAAGTAGCCTAGATACAAATGTCGTTATTAATAATGAATGATTGGGGGTGGAGGGGGGTGGAAAAACTGTCTGTTTAAAAAATCAGTAGTGCTGCCAAAACAAATAAACAAAAAGTAAAAGTAATTTTAAATGTCTGGTTTAAATCCATAACAAATACATTACGAATTATGCACAACTTCGAAGGACTAGGAAAAAGAAATATCTGATTGTCTCTTGTACTTCTTTAAAATTTTCAAAGCAAAGCTCTCTATTAAAATGACTCGGTGTGTGGTGAATTCTCAGTGTACAGTAAATTAAAAAATTTTTAGTACCTAGTGCTAGCACGAAGGGTGTAACGGGTCTGTGCTTAATTTTGTCTTTTGAAGTTCTGTAAAGCTTTTAAGACAGAGATCTCTTGGATTTGTGTTCATATCCAAACTATTCTGCTGAAACAGTATGGCAGAACTTGTCCTGCTTTTTAGTCAAGCTGTGCCCTGTCCATCTGCTCCTGAAGCTGGGGTGTGTATTACCCCAGTGGCAAATCCAAATTTGTTTTGCTCTCATCTATATTGCCAGACCAGCAACATCTGCCTGCTCGTGTGTCTGGGTATTTCCATTTCCTGTGAGGTTCCAAAAGCACAATCAAAATTTTTAAATGTGGAAAAAAAAAATAACAAATGCATCAGCCAGGGTATTCTTGCTATAGCTCTTTGCTGTAAACTGCTGTACTTTAGGAATAGATTTTAGTGTAAAAGTACTGGAAGGTCTCAGAGTAGACACAAAGAGCCCACGCTCTGCAAGTCAAGGTCACTTTATATAGTGTATTTTCAGACTGTATTAGACATCATGTAGGTCATAGAACCAAAAAAATATCTTTAATCTGGGCATCCTGTCCCCCTGTAGTAGCAAGATTTGTAAATAGTCGTGTTCAGTAAAGGCTGTGGGGTTTTTTTGTTTATAATTAATCTTTGTAACTTGGACCCTTAACTGCAGTGATAGCTGGTTTGGATTGATGGACAATGACATCACTCTCAAAAGTGCAGAAGTTATAGCTTGTGTACTTTGACAGATACTTCCTGGGACATGAGCAGCATATGAGCTCCCAATGCTTTGGAGCAGTGCAGTAATGCTCACCCTCAGCCCTTTCTGGGAATCACAGTGCATGTTTACCAGTAATCTTGTCATTGCAAATATGGTTTAATGTAGTCCCACAAATATATGGAGGACTGCTTACCCTGTCATCATGACTCACACTTGGTGAACAGCTGGAATGTAAATCAGGGTATTCTTATATCAAATATAGGCAATGGGTATTTTCTAGCAGATTTTTAAACAGGTTTTGTTTCTTCTTTGTGAAACGTGGTTTCCCTTGATGGTTACTGACTGTGCTGGCCATTCTGAATACCTACATGATGTTGTTGTGGCATTTCTTTTAATGACTGAGGATCCCAGCTGAGATGGGAGATGTCCTGCATTGCAGGGCAGTTACCAACATACAGTAGGAAACAGTTGGTGCTCCAAAGTGCTTTCACTCTGCAAGAATTACTTTAGTTATGCATTTTCTCAAGTTCTAGTTAAGAAATCTGTCACTTACTCAACTGTATTTTCAGGAAAATATGTGACAATAGAAATTCTTTTGAAATAAACCACTCAAAAGTTAAGTACTCTGTACTCCTTAATAAGAGTTAATAAATTATTCTGGAATACATTTTCTCTCCAAACTTAGTGACATGTGAAAGAGAGCAGAAGAGTTGTTCACGTCTCATTTTAATTAGGGCATGTCTTGTAGTACAAAATGTATTTGGAGTGTATTAACCTTTGGAAAATCCTTAGTAATGGAACTGTAGCCTGGTCTATCTCACAGCAAATTCCAAATAAATAAATAAATAAATAAATAAAGTCTGCATGCAAAATCAAGGCAGCAGGTGGTCATTCCCTGTGTAAGTCCAGCTGCACTTGAGCTGTAAATCCAAAAGCATTACAAAACTAGCAACAGGACACCCAGTGGTTCCTTGTAGGCTTGGATCAGTGTTCCTGGGACATTAAAGGAAATTTTCCTAAGATTTAATGTTTTGTCTTGAAACAATACATGACATAAGTGTTATCTCCAGGCTTTTTCCAGAGCAGTGAATTAAGCTCACTTGTTTTTCTAACATCAGGACTAAAACCTGAACTAATCTATTCTAACCATTCCCTTCTTTTTTATCAGCTGGAATATGTGTTAACTCCTGAGAACATTTGGATTATATGTTCTGCTTACAGTGGCTTTATTTTGTGCACTGGCTGACAAAAAGCAGTCAGGCTTTCCTTCACAGTGTTAATGTAGTTGCCGTATTCTGCATTATTGTTTCCTGCAGGAGTACTTGTCAGGTGTACCTGTACCATATTTAGATGTCTCTAGATTTATTTACACTGATAAGAGAGTATCTGCAGTAAGCAGTGCTCTGGCTCTGTCACATGCTTCTGTTGGTACCAGTATTAGGAGCTTTAGTCTATGCTGAAGAGGAAAGGTTTGTTCCCTTGGTGTTACTAAGGAATTTTCCTTCAGCTGTAACGAAGCCAGGATTTTAATTTTCAGACCTTCAAAGCAAATTGCTTTCAGGCTTCCAAGAATGACTGCTCAGCCAACCACTTATGTAGACCATTTTATGTGAATTTTGCATAAGGGAAGCAGTTTCAGGAGAAATACCTCCTGATGTATTTTTCTTCACACTTGTTTAGAAGAAGCTGTGTGAATGCTTTGTAGGGTGTTGGCAGGGTGTTATAGCTGAATGAATTGCATTTCTGGAAACGTGATCACCTTTGCAAAATTAAGATCTAATTTATTTTGCAAATGATACTTAATTGTAACTCTGCTGAGTATATGTGGCATCTCAGAACAGTGTCCATCATATTTCACTGACTTCCAGTGCAGGGCATTACCCTTGGAGGAGGTTTCAGGAACAGCTCTGTGAGCTGGCTGCTAGAAATACCCACAAGTTCCTGATGATGAACTTTTGGTTACTTGAATGACTTCAGAGAAGTGAAGATTTTCTCTTCAGTAGATGGACAAACAGAAATGGGCAGGGAGAAGGAAGGAGCACTGTTGTTTTGTTTTGTTTTTTCCTTGCATACTGTATCACAGTGTAGTTTGCCCTGGAGAAGAAAACAAGCTGTGTGTCCCTCAAGGGTGGTGAAGCTTGAATGGTCCTTCCATCTTGTGCAACAGGCTTCTTGGAAACCTCCAGATATATGATCTTTTCCAGACCTCCTCTGTGAGTAGCACAATTCTGCCGTGTTCCCAGGCTGTGACTTGCAGTGTCACATCAGAAGAAACATTTAAAAGTGGTTTCCTTTCCCTTGCAAAATGGGTTTGGGATTTTTATTGTTATTTCATAACAGTCTTGATGACTTCTGAGGAATTGTGGTGCTTGTTGTATCTATTTCAATGAAGTTTCAGTGTTCAAAGACCTGCAGAGGAAAATGCAGTTTACACAGTGTTTAATTTTTTCTCTTTTCTTCCATCTTACACTTTTTCAGTAAATGCATCTCTTGTCCCAAGGGAAGTTGAAGTGGGAGTGTATTTAATTAAAAAAAATAACATCCTTGTTAAATAATCCTGCACTTAATTAAATTTCCTCTGTTTTAACTGGACATAGAAACAAATAACTGTGACAAACAAAAATAAAGATTCTTGAGGAATACTGACTTACCTCTGATAAGAACAGTCTGGCATATAAATAATTCTTTTTCACTTATGCTTTACTAATAAAGCTAAGCATTTGGTTCACATTTCCTCTTTGTACTTTGGGGTTACTTATAAATAAAGCCTAATAGATTAAAAATATTTGACTTAAAGCCTAAAGCCCTGTTTGTAGGATTTTTTTTAATCACTCTTTTGCTGTATGTTAGAAAGCATATGGTATAACTGATTTCTGCCTAGTAAGTACGTGAGTACAAACAAGTATTGCAGTTCTCTATTTGGTAATTGTGAAAATACTGAAAAAACCCTTAGTTACCAGTTTCCACATAGTTAATAGTACAGCTGCAGTTATTATCTTGGTAGCCAGATACATTAATAGGGATTGTCTCCAGGGCTTCAGACTATGGCCATAAAATTCTTAGAGGACCTGGCAAAAGTTACCTTGGAAAAGTTGTTTCATGTTTCTGTGACTGCTTCCATCTCCATTTTTTGCCGGTCTCAGCTGTTTATCCTCAGGCTGGCTGGATTGTCTTCAGGAGCATTGTTCAGAGACTACCTAAGGCAGCAGTGCATGACCTGGCAAACCCATTATAAGGTCATCATAAATACAGGTAGCTTGTAAGTCCCATCAGTGCTCATTTCATACAAGTTGTCTTTAGAGGTAACCTGCAGCTGCTTCTACTTCCTGCACTGGTTATGCTATGCAACTGCAAGGGATGTTGAGTTTTGTGGTTCAGGCTAGAAATGTGGACCTCTCCTTTCCAAACTGCGTGGGCTCGGTATTTTCCTTTGTACACTCAGATTTACCTAAAGCCTACAGCTAGGCAGACACGTACATCTGCCTGCTTGGATTGTAGCTGAGTGTAGGCTTCAACTTTGAATCAGGTCTACACTCAAAATACAGTGTTGATCTATCATATATATTTGCTACTTGAAAAGGCAGAGGGCATTAACAGAGTTTATCCTGGTCCTGTTTGAGGATGGTAATCCCTAAAAAGGGAGCTGCAGTTCCTCATAAATCTGGATTTTATGTTTCTGGCCTGGCTTTAGAAAACAAGTTGAATCATGGACACACACACTGAAAAACTGGCTTTTTCAATGGCAAATTACCATCCCCAGAAGGCTGACTAGCCCTGTTCAAGATACGTGGCAGTGTAAATAATCTACTTTCTGCCTGTCCTACTTGTTATTTTGTAAGTTAATCCTCTGGGATATTAAATGGAAGTTGATTCACTTCAACAAAGAGTTTAAATGATTTTTCACATACTTATTTTACATCTGGAAATTTTGGTCTGAGAACAGATGTAAAGCAAACTATGAAAAGGAGAGTTAGGAGACTTTTATGCTTCCATACGATTCCTAGCTGCTTTTCAATCTCCTCAGCGGATCAGCAATAGAAATACCCCCTGTAAAGAAGCTGCCTCTCTTCAGTGTTTGATTAGTTAAGGAGCACTGTGACCAATGTGGTTTTACTGTATTACTGTTTCTGGGATATGAACACTTGCATGCAATAAAGCTCTGACAGAATTATTGTCTTTTCATCCTGTCTCAAATGACAAGGCCACACAAAAAAAGGTCTGATTTTATGATGAATCAAATTATTAATATTTTTTTAAATGAATCAAATTAATACAAGAGGTGGGAGAGGAAACAAATTGATACTCACCTTTCAGTGGTCTCTTCCTGAAGGAGAGCAACAAGAAATGAGAAATTTCTTCTGGGAGGAAATAGAATGGTTTTTATGCCTTAAAAATTTTGGCTGTTCTTAGTCCCATCTGAATTGTCTTTAGCAAATACTTCTTGTGACTTTGTCATGAGATTTTTCAGAACACTCTAAGAAGAGTTCTGCAATTGAAGAGAATTGAGTTCCTTGCTCCAGATAGTAATAGGTTTGGATCTCTTGTCTGTGGTCTTTTGCTGACCTGTTGTGAGAGAGGTAGTTATTTCCTTTCTTCTGACTGAACAGTAACCAAGGAGTGCCCCTTCTGCCAGTCTTCTTCAGGGAGTGGTAAGAACTCATCACTTGTATTCTGTTGGGATCTCCCATTTGAATGTCCCTGCCAATTCAGTGTGTGCTGCTGCTGTCACTTGCAGTGTTATCTGTTACTCTTTTTATTTCCTTTCCCACAGCAACGAGGATAGTATGTTCTATTGTCACCCCTCATGAAAAGAGGGGAACTGGATCAGCTAGGTAGTGTTGAGTTCACACTGAGAGCTGAGTACAACCAGAATGCACAGGGGAAGCTTTTCAGCACTGCTGGTGCTAAGTTATCTTGTCCTCTAGCTCATATTCTGAAAAGAGAGTCTCCAGGTATGTGAGCTCTCAGTGTTGTAAACAATAAGAAGAGCTGTAGGGAGACATGGAAGCTTACAAAGTAAGTAAAAACAGAGGAAGGCTGAGAGAAGGGGTAGCCTGCTTTGCCTGCCATTGCTTGTGTTATCTTCAGCATTAGTTGTCATTACCAGATGCAGAAACATGAAAACAAGCTGAGGACAATCAGAACATTGCAGGATTAGGTCTTTAGCAGAAACTTTTCTTCAAGCAGCTAATGAGCATGTTTGAAGTTGTTTAGTTTTAAAAGTTTTGACTTGCGGGTCCTTCTTTGAAGTGAATAGTGAGCCAGTCCTTCAGCAAGCAGAGTATCCTGAGTGTGGCAGTATTTGGTTTGTGTGGGGATACATGAGGCACAACAACATCTTCTTTTGTTGCCTGCTATTGGTAGTTTTCCTCTTTGGCAGTAAAAAGGAGCATTTGCACAGGAAACTTGTGTCAAGAGCTTTTAGGAAAAGGTACTGCCAGGTGAAAGGAGGTTGCAAAATTGGACCTTATGCACATGTGCTCTTCAGAGTAAATCCTTCCTCTGTTGCTATACATTACGTTATTGGTGAAATATATCAGCAAATGTTTATAGTCAAGGACAGTTTGTACTAACACTGTGTCATGCAACTAATCTGTTTACATTATAAATAGGGAACGCTAAGTTAGCTCCATTTGCCTCCAGATGCAAGCATCTTATTAAATATTTATGCATGGACTAGACTGTTTACTTTGCACCTCATAGTATAGTTGTATTGGGAAGATCCAGAACACCTGGGTTTTAGTGAAGTCTTAAGGAAAGTTTGCTTCAACTTTCCAAATTAAGGACTAAGAGCTCACTGAATTACTGAGTATATGACAGGAGAGTTTTAAATGGAGAAGCATCGGTTCTAGAAGTACATTTCTAAAATTGTGATTAACAAAATACTGATGAATACCAGCTCTTGATGTAACTCTTGTTCTGCTGCATTCCAACAGTTCTTAGAGAAGATAAATGGTATCAGAAATATCGGAGAGATACCAGAGTTTCTCCTGGTTTAGGTTTGTTGGAGGTCTGTTCTTTACACTAGTGAAAACCAGTTGCTAGCATTAAGAAGTCACTTGGCTGACTTGACTGATGCTACTCTAGATGTATGTAAAAAAGATAAATGAATGGGGTCCTGCACCACGGTGTTACTGGTATGCTGGCTCTGTAAAGCATCCTTTTTCTTTCTTAAGAGAGGCTGTAGATCCAGCCTCCTTTCCATCTTTAGGCATAACAATACATATGTAATCTGATATCCAGAAGTAGAGACTAGTGTGAGAACAGTTTCACTGACAAGGCAGGAAGAAGCTAAGAGCCTGAATTTATTTTGCAGAGGATAATCCAGTTTCCTGGTGTTGAAGCACTGTTGCCTGTGTGTTTAACAGCTGTATCACTTGAAGAAACGTCTAAAAACCTTAATGTTCTTTAAACTACAAAATTGTGAGTGAAAAACTTCACTCATCTGTAGAACAAAAGCTGTAGGTATTAAAAGTGAAAGCTAGTTATTTATGTGTAATCTTCCTAGGTTGTGTATTATCCTAGAGATAACTGGGGAGCACTAGTCTTAAGGCATCAGCAGTGGTTTTAATGTGCTCTCTAATCTTGCTCAGTCTGTACAACACTGCAAGTGTTAAACTGTCCAGTTATTTTGCAAATCTAGCAAGAGCTCGTCTGATCAGCACTCACCTCCAGCAAATATCTGCTCACTTCAGCATGAGCTGCGAACAAACAGGAACATTAACTGTTTCTCTTGAATGTGGTGGCTTAGGGTCTCAGGCAGCTTTGAGTGTAAATGGCCTCTGAACAAATTTACACACACTTTTAAGATCTAGTGCCCTTTGCTTATTCCTAAATGCCACTGCATATCAGGAGCTCCTTAGTCTAATTCTTTCTAAGCACAACTCGCTATTCAAGTTACAAATTCTGGAGGGTTTCCAAAACCATAGCAAGCACCACTTGCTTGTCAGAACTAGTAGGGTTTACTCTTTTTTTGCTAAACATATAGCATTTGTTATGATTTTAGCTTTATGGAGTTAATATTTTAACCACTGTATTCCAAGAAAGAAGGAGCCTTATTCCTGCAAGATGAAGAATTAATTAAATGCAGTTATGACTAACCATGTGCTTTGCTTTTTTCTGGTGAGTCTTTCTGAGCTAATGCTTCCTGTGTTTAAATTAATCTCCAAATATTTTGCAAAAGATTTGAAAGTAAGCAAAACCTACAGTTCTAGGTATGTACTCTTAAAATCTGCTTTGTCCCTGTGTTTGGATAGGATTTAAGAGTTGTTTGTGCTGTATAAAATTTGCATTCCAGTCTAAAAAAAAAAAAGTATATTTACAAATTGTCTGCTAAGTTTAGTTTCCTGCCACACAATGCACTGTTTGAGATACTATTTTCTCAATATGTCACAGAATCACAGAATGGAAAGGTTGGAAGGGACCTCTGGAGATCATGTCCAACCCTCCTGCCAGAGCAGGACCACCACAGAATCTGGGGCAGGTCACACAGAAACACATCTAGATGGGTCTTGAAAGTCTCCAGAGAAGGAGACTCCACAACCTCTCTGGGTAGCATGTTGCAGTGCTCTGTAACCCTTACAGTAAATAAATTCTTCCTCATGTTGAGGTGGAACTTCCTGTGTTCTGGTTTGCATCCATTGACCCTTGTCCTGTCACAGGGCACAAAAAAAGCCTTGCACCAAAGAATCTCAAGTATGTAAGTTTAAGTGGCCTCTACCCTAAAGCTGACTCTAGGCTTGGAATGGAGTGAGGCAGCACACAGCTGTCCATACATGACCAGGTGGTGCTCTCAGAGCATGCAGGCTCTCAACAGAGTAAAGGAGCCATAAAAATACCACAAGAAGCTGTGCAATGTCCTATTTCTAATCATTAGAGCATGGATCAAGTTTTAGAATTCTTTGACCCTTTTATGATGCTGAACATATGTGAATCACATAATATGAATAGACTTAAAATCAGTGGTGCAAGATATCTTCAAGGCATTATTTTCTCTCCAAGTGGTGGCCTGCTAATAGCTAAGTACAGGTGGGGATCTGATCTCTCCTGCTTTTGTGGCAGGCTGCTGGACTTGGAGATACTTACAAAAAGAAAGATGCCTTTGAAGCTGCTGCTATTTTGAAAAGGAAATGCACTTCATATATTGCCTCAGTGGAGAGGAAAAGAAAATAGGTTGTGTTAATGGTTAGTTGTTTCTTTAACAAATAAAGTATGAGCTGTTAACAGTAGACTGGTGTATTGTTAAACAAAAACCTGCTATCAAACCAAATAATGCCTATTTGATACTGGTGCATCACAATCTGAAGAACAAAAGTTTCCCAGATTTTTCTCTGCTTGCCGTTGTATCCAGTAACAAAAAGACAAGGGAAATGTACTTTTATTTGTTCAGCAAAGGCAAAATTTCTGGGTAGTTAAATTTGACTTCCCCAGGGTAGAGTATCTGTTATTCCATTTGACTGTTAAGAGCTTTAGAAAAAAATTGTTTCTGGAAAGGAAAGAGAAGATGCTGGAGCTTTTTAGACTTAAATCCCCATGTTCAGGATATAAGTTCTGTGCTTGGACACATCCTCTGTGAGAGCTGGGAAAAGGAAACCTAGGCTTCACAGCCTGCCTTTCCCAGGATCACCTGTGAAACCACCATTCAGAATTTGTGTGCCTGTTTCTTGGCTTTATCATTTGGAGCAATAGTACAAGCAGGGAGGTGGCCACCAGATTCACATAAAAACCAACCAGCAAGAGTCTCCGGTACACATCCTCAGTTCTTAGTTTCATGGTTACCACAAGTTGAGACCCTTCCCTCACCTTACCCTGTATGGTTGATCAACTGTTATGAGCTTCCCTTGTTTGTACTCCTCAGTCTGTGCTGCAAATGGTGAACACTATAGCTCTGCCTCCTCTGGATTTCTTACCATCATCTTCTTTCTTGTATTTTTCAGATTCCTTTTCCTTTATTCTGCTTTTAAGCCTTGGCCCTTTAGCTATTCATTTTCCTCTTAGGCTTTGGTTGCAGGGCTGACTTTCCAGTCCATGACAGATGTAAGACAACATTTCTGCTGATTCTGATTCTGCCAAGCAAAGATCAGCTGTGCTGGTAATAGCAGTGGCAGTGAAGCAATGTTGCATATAGGGCCTGATGCTCTGTCTCTGGCATGAGGTTTATACCTCACTTAAGTCATTATTTTCAATTATTGATATTGGTGAGAAGACTGGAGTCTTCATATGATCTAAAACTGCATAGAAGCAAATGTTTATTCAGAGATCCAGATACAGAAAATGCAATAACTCATGTTCACTGTTTTGCTGTTCTTGCTGGGTAAAAGTTAGGCCTTTATAAATACCTCCTAGGGTTACAAACAATATAATCTTGTGTCTGAAGGAAGCTGGTATGTATATGTGTGGCTGAGGGCACAGCTTGTTGCATACTATGCAAATACAGGGTGGTTTCAGGCTTTCCTATGGAAAAACATTGCTGCAGATAGTTGTGGTTTAACTGAAATGGGAGTCACTTCATGAAGAAGGGAAATACAAAGCCAGTTTGTAGCAGTGATCAATAGAGGATTCTTTTTTTTCTCTATTCATTTAAAGTATTTTCCTCAAACAGTAATCTAAGGATTGTTCCCTAGCTGATGGCTCTAGGGAAAGAGCTTAGAGTAGTTTATGTAGCTAAACAGTGGCTGTTTTGGCTGCAAAAGGAGCACTGGCAGCAACTTCCAAAGAGTCCTGAGTCTGTGCAGACCAGATCCGCTTCCAGTGCTTGTCCTCTCAGGGTTTCTGGGGGTTTGCAAATTTTTTATGAGCTTCTAGGAGGCTTTTTGCAGATCTGAGTCAGTTTTGGTTCCTCTAAAATGATGTGTCATCATGTTGGCGTGCAGTAACACTATTCTTTGATGTAGTAGGACGATGCTGGACCAAAGCATCACTGCATTGTGGTGTACTGGGCCCCATTTTGTTATCTTTTGTTAGCAGAGTTTCCTGTCTTCAACAAACCCCTAAAACTGACTATAATGTGAATTTTGTGTGTCTCAGGCCTTAGATAATTCCTGTTATTCACTGGACTCTGAGTGCAAAATACAATGAGACATCCAATATCATCTTTCAGACTAGTATGGCTACATCATCATAACTAATAAAAGCTAGAAGAAGGAAGAGGGAAGAAGCTGGTGAGCTGCTTTGGAAATAGTGGGCTGGTTATTGTCTGCCTAAACCTCCCTAGGCCTGCGTGCAGGACACCACCAGTCAGGTTATCCTGTCATCATATACAGATCGCTGATTGTCACACACCAGTGTTTGTGATCTTCAGCACTGCTTCCTTCTGCCTCTCATCAAGGCCCAATGAGCACAGACCGTGACAGGTAAAATCTTCTTCCAGACCTCAGATGCTCCCATACAAAGAGCTATGCTTAATCCCTGGCCTAGTGTGTAATTTAGTAATCTGCATGGTCATGAATTCCAGGGATATATGGGCAGGAAGCGCAGAGCAGTGTGGGTAGCAGGGCAGGCCTACGGAGTCATTTAAGTCTTTGTTGTATTGTGTAGCAAGGGATTTTGAGGACAATGAGACCTGTCTGTCAAAGATTAAGCAGACTGGAAGTGTAGTTTATACCAACAAATGAATGAAGCTTTTTGGAGTGTTAATACAGCCACATAGTAAATGTTGAAGGACTTAAACATACAATTTATGTGATGACAAGCAACATTGGAATTAATCATTTATTCTATATACATTAGTCAGTGGGAATTCAAGTAGGTGAAGAGTTCATTTCCGACCTTATCTTGATCAATATGCAACACTTATTAAGAGAAATAAAAAATCCTGTTTTTTTTTCTCTCCTTGACTTTGGTTTGAAGTTATTTTTTACTAATTGCAGTTTATTCTCTGACACTGCCTGGTAAACCAGCCCCTGACTGACTGGCGCTTCTTGTTATCAGGCACTGCAGTAAAATTTCGCCTGGACCTGCTCTGCTTAAGCCTCTAGAGATAACGGGAATCTTGCCAAATGTTGTGTTTGTAGATTTACAGGTTTCTACTACCCTCCACTCCTTCTGCTTTTGTCTGTATATTTCCAAGCGATGTGTAGATGAGAATTCACAGACTCCATTTTCCCCCTTTAAAGTGAATTGTTTACATGTTTGCAAAACTCCCCTTGGCTCTGCTATGTAACAGGTCCCTGGGAAGAGTTTTTATTCTAAATTTGCTATCTTGAATAAGCAAATGGTTGCCATCTGAGTTTTGAATCTTGACTACTGTTATCTGTTCCAACAGATAATTTTGTTTTTAGCAGAACCCTGTGCAAGGAAAGCCTCTCAGACCTTTCTGAAGTGCCAGGAACATGCGGCAAAGTCTATGGGAG
Source organism: Apus apus (assembly GCF_020740795.1). Taxonomy (NCBI): domain Eukaryota; kingdom Metazoa; phylum Chordata; class Aves; order Apodiformes; family Apodidae; genus Apus; species Apus apus. Next base: position 11,399,032 of record NC_067293.1, on the reverse strand, counting down.
GCAAAATGTAGGGGAACCAGCTTGCAGAGAATCTATTGTTCTGCACTGACCCCTTACTGGACAGATCTGTGAATGCCCTGTTTTCACAGCCTGCCTTCTCACTAGAAGCATCCTTTGGGGCAGAATGACCCTTAGTGGATAATGAGAACTTTTGCTATGTTTCTGTCTTGTAAGTAGAATGTTTAGCATGTGGAACATGGTCTAGTGACTAAAATTGATTTATTTTTTTTTTTAAGTGTGTCATTGTATTTTTCTTTCTTTTCCAAAAAGGCTATTTTATTCACCAGATGAATAATGTTAATAGATATGGTAATAAGGCTTAGCGGTAACTCCATGCTGCATAGATCTGTTGCCACATTCAGTCTTGGTTTCAGAATTACATTGTACTCAGTACTAAAATTTGGTTGTAAGAGCATGAAGACTGGATATTGGGCAGGGGAAGGGACATAAGTAATGCATCATTAAGAACAAAGGAAAAAAGACCATATTGTTTTTCTAAAACACTGCTTTACTTGTAGCAATTTATAGATACACGTTTTCTGTGTAGCAGTGAAATTTAATAGAATAATTAGATGGTCCAAAATGATAAAAGTGTGCCAAAAAAGCAACCCTGGTCCAGAATAGGTTAGGCTATGACTTGGATTGTGAGCTAAGTTAGAAGTGGGGTTCAGATTTTAGTTTCAGCTATCTCAGCATCTTACAAGCTTGTTCTCTCAGGAACTTGAGACAAATTGAGAGAAACTCCTCAAGACAAGATTGGATACAGGCATTTAAATCTGCTTTTAGAATTCCAGTGTTATACTTGTGATCCAAGTCTCTATTGTTCGTATTCTAATGGTTCTACATTCTGCAGAAACCAAGAACACATAATGACAAACACGAAAAAAATAATATTTTATTTTATTATCATGTTAGTTACCACCTGAAAAAACAAATATTAAAATAAATCTGTGCCATTTTAGTTAGTGTTAATTAGTTTCTGCAACCAACTCATCTCAAAATATCAAATATTACAAAATGCAGTAAGACAAACTGATACCATCCTACTACGAATAGCCAAGTTACTAGCTATAGTATCTGCTGATAGACAAAGAATAATAAGAAAAGCCTGAGCAAATTTTATGAAGATTCAAAGACAAGCTTTTAAATATGAAGATTGTTCTTTTAGTTGATATTTTTTCAGCATTTAAACCAACGTATATGTTTTTCTGCTTTAGCTGAAATACAGTTAAAAGATTGACAACAACACAGAAAACTTCCATAAGAAGTGTGACAGGTAGGGGATTAATGGCCTCAGTAGTGATACAGCTGCTAATTAGCAAATTAATATATCTCCACTAGAATGGTCCTTAATTATGATGATCTAAGAGAAGTTGTTGCTCTAGAATAATTACCATGGAAAAGAAATTATTCGTCTCCCTTGAGATGTGTCATACACTACATTATCACTTTTTGCTGAGGTTACATCTAGCCTTTTTTTTACTGTTCAGATAAACTGCAGTCCACCAACATTTCCAGTTACCATTTCACAGACATGATCTGTTGATAGTCACCTTCAAAGGAGAAGTAGCAAATCAAGTCAAAATCAAGTTGCTCGTCTTTGGAATCAAAGACAGGACTGCTTTCTGTAACTGCCATGAACTGAGTGTTTCTGAGGTACTTAGATATCCCATTCAGGTTAAAAGTCTTCACCTGGCAGAAAACATTGTGGAGGTTTTTGAATCTATGCAAAGTAAACGGATACTTTATGGAGTGAATTTTCTTTGAATAACCAACTCTATCCCTTTAATGTAATTTAAAAATGGGTTTGATTGGACATTGCAAGGATCTGGAAAGGAATGAGCCTAGCCCAGGCTGCACACTCTAGATCTGGTTCTAAAATTGTCCAAAGAGTGGGAACATTGCTATTGCTAGCCCAGAAAAATTAGGACAGGATCTTGCCTAACTAATCCAGTGCTTATCAGGGAACCCCCCTAAAGAATGGCATAATTTAAATTCTTCCTAATTCTTGTTGACTTGTGAGTGGTTTCTCTCTAAGAAGTCCATGAAGCATTAAATATTTGCAAGAAGTCTTTACCTGATGCTTTTGCAACTGCTCTTGTATGTCTCCATATTCTTCTCTTTATGGCTGTTTCTGTAAAAAAATACTCCTTCATTGCTGGTCTTGATGCATCTTGTGGCAGTGAGTTCTCCAGGATAGTTGCTAGGATTTAAATAGAGAGGGAACTTAGCTGCTGATAGAAACTAAAATTAGATATAGCTTATCTGTACCTGAAGCTGTAGTAAAGGTGAGTGATGTTTCTCTAAAAGCTTTGTGAACTATGTTCTTGGATCTAGCATGAGGCCCTTAGGCTAAGAAGGTGTCATGAAAGCTAAGTGATCACTAGAGCTCTGTTTTCATGCATGGAAACCTCAAGGGTGTTTGGTTTGGTTTTGGGTTGTTATTTTGTTTGGTTGGTTGTTTTTTTTGTGGTTTGTTTGGTTTTTGTTTGTTTGTTTTTCATTACTTGTTTCTTCATCCTCATTCCTTTCTTTACTGATTGCATGTCATGTCTGGGGAAGTTCTGGTGCTAGAGGACACTCTTTGTTCCCACAGAGTGAGGGAAATGGAAAGCTCTCTCTATCATCCACAGAGCAGAAGGGGTTTCCGTAACTCCTCTTCCGCCTCTTTGTCTTATGCTTCTGGGTCTACTCCTTATCTCTGAGTTACCTCCTTATCACTGTGTTGTTGGGGGAGCAGGACATGTCTTCATGGTTCTTGATTTCCAGTTCACGGATAAAAAGAGAAAAGTAGTAAAATGTAATTATAATGTAGTATTACAAATTGTGAGCCAGTGGAGAGGTACTTTTGACCAAAAATTACCAGCTCCCTGTTTCCTTTCTTCCTGTCTCGCTCTTCCATTTTCAAAATCCCTCATCTGTTGATGGGTGCTGTAGAGGCTGATGGGCAGAGAATTCTGTGTGTGAAAGAGTCAGTTGTGCACTGAGATGTGCAGTTCCTCCCGCTCATTTGCTTCTTATAGAACTGTCACTTTCTTAATGTGAAGCCTGGACTTTGATAACCAGTGCCTTTGTGGGATGCATGAAAGTCAGAGGTTCTGCCCCTCAGTGCAACAGGGAAGACCAAACCATCCTATATGCTAAGGAATAGTTGTACTGGGAAAAAGCTGGTATGGGCACTCTCCTCCTGCTGGATTTGCTCATTACCCACGGCCCTGTTCTGTCTCTGAGGAAACACTAACTTTTCACAGCCTTTGCTTGCAAGAGGAATTAGAAATTTAAAAATTGGACTTCTTCTAAAAGAAAGAACTGGAGAGGAGCCCAAACCAAATTAACAAATCTGGACACAGCAGACCCTGAGGAGGTTTGGAGTCTGTTCGGCTTCAGCATGTGGCTGAACCCTCCCTGCCTTTCTAGACACAATGTCCCTTTAATAGTCTTAACAGGCCTGATACTGGCAAGATTTCACTTGTTCAGTACACTACTTAATACAGCTAATTTTCTACTGACAACATTTTTTTGCAACAATGACTCTTCTGTCGCTTGAGTCCGTGAAGAAGGCAGCTTGGAAATGCCAGCCAGAGGGGGAGGTAGCAAAAAGTTCATTGTAGCGCTGTTCACTTAAACGGTTCTTGAGAAACACATAGGGCTTTTTAGGGTTGTTTTGTGGGGTGCTAGGGATAAGTGGAAGGGAAAATAATGCAACAGTGCATGTTGTTCTTTCCTCATGAGCCCACAACAGATCCCTGAAAAAGTTAGGTATTGTAGGGTATATCTTAAGGAGAGTCAGAAGCTGTTTCATGGGCAGCAGTCGTGATGTGACTGCCCATTAGGTCACGATGATTCAGTATCAGTTTTCCCCAAGGGACTTGTCTAATATCTATAATTAGTGTGGTATCTTCCTCAATAATGAGTTAGGTCAAACCCCTTTAAATAGGTTGTGAAAACCAGATAGAAACAATTAAAATACAGGACAAAACAAAGTAATCGCATTTGATTGTCTGATTGAAAAAAAAAAGTTAGTAAGAGACAACTTTAAACATAAGATGTAAAAGCAGACTGAAGTATTTCTGAGGACAATAGATGTACTGCCAGAAGTAAGGGTAGTAAGGCTGAAGAAGAAGAAAGCATAGCAAAACTGGCATTAATTGTGGGCTGCCTTCCTTTGCAGGTCACACTTGTGTGTAGCATATCTCTATGGGTTACTCAAGAATGAAGCAATTTTAGTTATCCTTTTAATTCACACAGTTTTCAGAAAACATGAAAGCTAATTATAACCAGTTAGCTGATCCTTTGATAGAGCAATAGTGATGTAGATACCTGTTGTTCTGTATCACCATAAAAGGCTTCACTGGCCTGTAAGTGACAAAAAATAGTTAGCAATAGAATCTGTAGTGGCATCTGTAGATCAGTCTAGTTAGAGAAAAGCCCTGCAACCAAAGCCAGTAGAATTAGGGACTATGACCTTTGCTTTTCATTTGATCCATCTCCTGTTTTGGGGACTGATTGCTGAGGAGTTCTCACTGGATCATTTTCTACTGCCATGCTCACCAGAGATTTTGTGCATTCTGGGGGGAAAATAATGCTTTTGCATATGCTACCTTGTCTACTTTCCCGTACAGCCTTCAGGAAAAAGGAAAGAAGTCCGAGGGAAACTCTATGTTTTCTTCTGGAACATTAAAATTCTTCTTTTGTATTAAAATTCAGCTCAGAACTTGTGTTGCTGTCAAGAGATGTACACAATATTCAGAAGTGCCCTTCCTTCAGCAAAGGGCAGGAAAATGTTATGACAGCTGCTGTCCTATGTGAACAGGTCAGGGAACTGTTAAAGGCTTTGTAAAACATTTTTTAGAGATTAGGCACCGAAGACTTGAGGGAGAAAAGATGAACTGAGGTTGCAAAAGACCATAAAATCTCATAAACCATTCAAACCTTTGGCTCTACTATGCTCTTTTGTTAAATAAAAAAATGCTTGATTCATAAGTAAATTGAAATCAGTTAGACCTCGCTTGCTGCAACATCTTTGCTAAGATTTCATAATCGTGTAATCCATCCTTTCTATATAAATCCTATTTTCTTAAAATGTTGATGTAATGCCAGAGTTCTATGAGGTGTGGGAGTTGCTTCCTTCCTCCTCCTCACCTCATTTCTTTAGTTGCCTCTAAGTCAGACTTAAACACCTGCATGATTTCAGAGTAGTGCCAGTTGTCTGTCTCCTGTGCTGTCTACAGGAATTGCTCTGCATTTGTGTATGAACGTAGCATTGCCTCGCCAGTTTAAAACACACAAAGGCCCTAAAAATATCAGCCAAGCTAGAAAAACCTTTTGCTATCACAAGTAGCAAGAAGTTAATCCTGGATGACTCACCTTTGCCTCACTCTTTACCAGCAGAACTAGTTGTTCCCTGGACACCCAGCCCCCTGAGCTGGAGGACAGGGAGAGGGGACAGAATGAAACCTTCTCAATCAAATTGGAAATGGTCAGGGACCTGCTGCAACACTTATACATACACAAGTCTATGGGCCCAGTCAGCATGGATTTATGAAAGGCAGGTCCTGTTTGACAAACCTGATCTCCTTCTATGACAAGATGACTTGCCTGGTGGATGAGGGAAAGGTTGTGGATGTTGTCTACCTTAGACTTTCATAAAGCCTTTGACACTCTACCACAGCATTCTCATGAAAAAAACTGCCTGCTCATGGCTTGGAGGGGCATGCTCTCTGTTGAATAAAACATTCTCTGAAAGGGTTGTCAGGCATTGGAACAGGCTGGCCAGAGAGGTGGTTTAAGTCACCATCCCTGAATGTGTTTAAAACTCATACAGATGTAGTGCTTGGGGATACAGTTTAGGGGTGAACATTGTAGAGGATCATAGAATCATAGAACTATTCAGGTTGTGAAAGACCCTTGGGATCACCAAGTCCAACCGTAATTCCTGCTCTACAAAGTTCTCCCCTAAACCATATCTACCAACACCACATCCAAATGACCCTTAAACACATCCAGGGATGGTGACTCAACCACCTCCTTGGGCAGCCTGTTCCAGTGTATAACCACTCTCTCTGTGAAGAAATTTTTCCTAATGTCCAATCTGAACCTACCCTGTTGCAGCTTGAAGCCATTCCCTCTTGTTCTGTCACTAATTACCTGTGAGAAGAGACCAGCACCAGCCTCTCTACAGTGACCTTTCAGGTAGTTGTAGAGACTGATGAGGTCTCCCCTCAGCCTCCTCTTCCTCAAACTAAACATTCCCAGCTCCTTCAAATGTTCTTCATAAGATTGATTCTCTATGCCCTTCACCAGCTTCATTGCCCTCTTCTGTACTTGCTCCAGTATCTCGATGTCTCTCTGGAATTGAGGTGCCCAAAACTGGATGCAGTACTTCAAGTGTGAGTAGGGTTGAATGTCATTCAAATACCTAGCATAGCTCCTTAAAAATAAGCTTTACTTGTATAGTTCATACCACTGTTATTCATTTAGTTGAAATACAATATAAGTCATCACTATGCTTCAGAAATCCTGCTGCTTGTTGTTTATGATTAAAAATCCACATGAATAATATCTTTATATTTCTGTAGTGCCCATCATTCCATATGATGCCCAGTGTTAGCATGGATCCATCTCTTTGGAGTGCAGTGCAGGAAGGCGCTCGCCCAGCCAGCACATCTCACACAGATGTTACAACCACAAGTGACTTTCACTTACTTTCATGTTATCTGTGTTCCTTGTGGCCTGGAGCCTAGTTTCTCATCTAACTTGGACATTTCAGTATATCAAAGCAAAAAAAGCAATCTGAGTTAAAGTCATCCTTTTTTAGTCTCTTACGTTTCTTTTAAAAAGTAGTTTCTTTAAAGGTTGTGAAATATAAAATGGAATCATTACTTAGGTTTAACACTGAGTCGCTCCTGGCATTGTCCATAGTGGGGAAAAAGACAACAGAATGTTTTCTTTTTGTGTGCTATGAATAGAAATAGCAAATATGTGGAATTGATTGGATCAGAATGTTCCATGAAAAGTTTTTAAACTGGAAGTTAAGTTAAGCACTCTAAAGAACAATCTTTTCAGAGATTTAAATATCCAATTAAAAAATAAAGATATTTTAAAATAAATATTAAAAAAATAATCTAGGGTTTATAGCATTTCTATATTTATAATGTGGTAAACCTTCCATTGCAACTTTATTTATGTTACTGAAGTAACAGGATTCAGGAAGCAAAGGGTTCATGAAATCAAATTTAATTGATTTTTTTTTTTTTTTAAACCAGTTATGTATGGCTTTATGGCCTAGTTTTATATATATGCACACACACATACTTTATCACCTTGATTTTCTACTTGTGGTCATGTCTAGTCAGATTAGTGGAAATAACAGAAGTTGGTTGTGTTTTTTTCATAATTGAGTTTATCACATGAACTAAAATTGGAAATTATTATGAGTAGCAGCCTGCAGTTCCTCATTACTACATTAAAAGATTGCTTGTGAGATGACCAGAGCAGCCTTGACAGACTGCAGTGTGAGCATGCCAAGTGCTGCTTCACATAAACAGAACACTTCTAAAATTAATTATGATATTAAATAATTTCACATGGTACAGAAATAATTTGTTCCTTCTTTTAAAATGATTTTTAAAAAAAAAAATATTACCCTGGCATCCTTCCTTTAAAACATAAATAAATAAATAAAAGGAACAACGAAGAAAATAAAGATGAGATTTCTGGGAAGATGCTGAACGAAATAGGATTGTTCCACAGGTTTTTTTCCAGTCCCTTATTTCTGTTGTGTATGCAGTTCTGTGTATTCATATCATGCTCTGTGGGTAATAATCTGTGTAGAGAAACAATAAATTGTATGACAGAAATAAAGAAACCATTTTGAATAAGACTTTCCCTAATTTTTTAGAAGAAAAACTTGGAGAATCATTTCTTTAAAAGTACAAAGCATTTTTCAGTAGGGAGAATAATTACTTTCTCTGATATGTGAGTAGGGCACTGGATACCTGACCTGTAATTTGGGAAAACAGTGAAGGGTTTTTCATCAGTAATTATTATTTTACAGTAGAACTGTGGGGCCCCAGTTGAGACCAGGACTCCCTTGTGCCAGGCACTGTCTACCTAGCAGGAGATAACCACTTCTGCAGGAATCTTGCAGCAAAGGCAGCACGGAACGAAGAGGAGAAGGAAGGAAATGGAGGTGGAAAGTACAAGTGGTTAGGCCAAGGTCATGCTGCTCACTGATGGACACTGCTGCCTAGCAGCAGTGAGTCACCTATGGACACTTCATCTGAATTCTGTGTGCGTTGTGTGTCATATTAGAAAGAAATTCTTCAGTGTGAGGGTGATGAAACACTGGCACTGGTTCTCTAGGGAAACTGTGGATGCCCCAGCCCTGGAAGTGTTCAAGGGCAGGCTGGATAGGGCTCTGAGCAACCTGGTCTGGAGGGAGGTGTCCCTGCCTATGCAGGGGAGTGGAACTAGATGATCTTTAAGGTCCCCTCCAACCCAAACCAGTCTGTGATTCTATGAATTGGATATATAGACCTTCCTTGAAAGTTTCAGGTTAGATTGTTCTTAGTGTATGCAGTTCATAAGAATGTCATTTTTAGGGCCATAACGATTTTAACAGTTGGCTCTTTGGTTTGCCTTAATGTAATCAACTGAGTGCAGGATGCTTCAGGCTGCAAAGCATTAGCTCATGGAGTAAATCTTTGTCACTAGCAATTTTTTGTGCTGATAAAACTGACTATGGGGGAAAAAATAGAAAGCGTGAATAAGCTTTTAAAAAAATGTGTTCATTTAATTCTCATAGAGAAGGAATTATGTGTTAATTTGAGAAAACATTAACATTTTTAAATTCAGTTGCTTTTTTCATACAATGGATCTTAATTTTGCTGCTTGAAATATGGCAACCTACAAATTTACTAACTGAAGTAGGGATCAGTTCTGTCCTACCTTATCAGCAGTATTCTGCCTTAGTTATTACTCCTGCTGAACCTGTCTGACTTTGAGCTCCAGTATCCTTTTTGTGTTGAGTCACTGAGCTAATACTTGATAGTGATTATGGTTAGTAGAACTGTCCCCCAAGTAAGTAAGTACTTGTATTCTGTCTGTGAAATAAGGGGCATGTCCAGTAGCTCCATACCACTGCCACATGTTCCTTTGCACAGTGACAAATCAAATCAATTTACACTTTATTCTTCAAGCTTACAGATGCAATGGGAAAAAAAAAATATGTTTGGAATTTGCAGTTCTATGTGTAGCAGCTCTGCTTCAGTGGGCGAAAATTTATGTGGGGTATTAAAGCTGGCAAAAGGGGTAGGGACAAGAAAGAAACTGTGATGTATTTGATTGTGTAGCAGTGAATTCCTAAGAGAGAGCCCCATCATTTCTCACCATCCTGGCCTTTCCTCATGACACCCTGAGACGCAGATGAATTTAAAGGGTGAAGGAAAGAAGGCACATCTTGCCAGAACCTTTTCTATCTTGAAAGGCACTGCCATCAAATTACATTTTCAGGCCAATTTGTTTTAGTGCCTTCTGCAGTGTGGTGATTCAGAAGCAATGGGAGGTTCCTGTCCCAGCCATTTTTTCCTCTTGGTTACCACACATTGAGAATGGAAACCTGAATGTCTCAGACATCTCTGTATTTTTTAATGGTTTGCAGTGAAGTGTGTAACAGAGATGCATGTAACTCATACTGAACTTGCAGCACAAACTTGGTCAAAATCCTGAAATTTTCTATGGAAACACTATGGTATATTAAGAAGTAATGTCCTTTTTTTCACAAGCACTGTATTCATTACAGAGGGACAGGAGTCTCATTTAGTGCTGCTAGTGTAGTAAAAGCCTGGTGCACAAGTATGTTAGAGAAGGCAGGTTATGGTTTTCAAATTTATGAAATTCTAGTCGGCATTTGAGAAAACATTCACAAGTCACAGTAATTTCATAGACTTTGTCCTTGGTTGGTACTAGCATTCTCTAATTTTTGTTTTTAAAAATGATTGTCAGGTAGCCAGGAAACCAAAATGATACCTTTTGTGTTAATTACTTACGGGTGTTCTGCAGGCTACTGGACAATATATATTGAGCAATAAATATTGAAATAGGGAGCTCTGTTGATTCACTGTAGTTTCTGTTTGACGTAATCCACATTTTATGTTTAAGCTTGTCCTCACTGCTAAGAAATGTATTCTTTTTATCCCTTGGATAAGTAAGAGCAATCTTGATGCCAAAGCACAGGAAAGATTAGGCACTTTTCTTTTTACCACAAAGTAAACTCATTCAGGTCAAGCACTACTTTACCTGGCTTTGAACGCTGGAAGTTTACCTTGTGCTAAAACCTCAGTCTTCGTTATTCTCCTGAAATTGCTCCTGCAAGGCCCAGTATCTGCTCTTTATAATGCTTTTATCTTAGGACAGTTCATGGGAGTGCTACTGAGTGACGAAAAATGCTGCTTTTTTAGCAGTGGAGGCAAGTCCTTTGTTTCAGCATAGAAAACATGATTTCCATCCACACAGACTTCAAAAGAAAGAGCAGGAATTCTTGAGAGTCTGATTATCATGGCTTAATCACATTATCAGAGAGATTAGAAGCACTTTACTGTGTCTTTATGGTTTAGTGACACTCTAAGGCACTGGACAAAATCTTCAAGTGCTGTTAAAATCTTTCTTGTCAGGCACTAAGCGGCAAAAGAGAGCTTTTTACCTGTGGGCCCTTGAAAACAGAGAACATGTTTAATTCTTCTGTCAGCTTCAGAACCAAACACAAGCAGAACATGTAGTTACTGGTCTTTATTGTCTCATTTAAGATACGTTGCTCGAAGTGACCTGCAGGACAGCAAAACAAAAGCCTCCTAAAATTTTAACTCCTATCAGTTCCAGTCGTTGTGAAACACTGTCATTAACCAAGCAATCAAACTAATTGAATACCAAAGCAGAAGTTTTTTGAACAACTGAGGAATTCACGATGTGTTTTCTCTAGAAACCTGGGTGCAATCTTAGATGCTGTTGGCTTTGTGGGTGGTGGCTGACTATAGCAGTAACATGCCCGTTTTTAGAAGCTGTTTCTCCACTGCTGTGTTGATCTGAGGTGAACAGGCCACAGCCTGTGTCTCGTAAGTGCGACGTTGCCTGAAAGACTCTAAATAGCTTATGACCAGGGGAAATGAAAAAGTTAAATCTGAGACTGCAAGTGAGAGCAAAGCGCGTGATTTTTGCAACATGTCCCTTGTAGTGTATGGTCTCTAAGGACCACTGAAGATTTGGGGATTAGTGTTATGATCATATGGTTCCCAATATAAAGGATTCCATTGATAATTAGCCCAGAGTGAAGAAAGCTAATCAACAAGAAAGCCTTTTCAGATGGGAGTCTGTGCCTCTGTAAGTGCACAGTATGTATAGTGTCTAGACGGAAAAGGTATGAAATACAAAATGTGCACTTGACCCCAGTTAAAAGGCCAGGATGAAACAATCACAACAGAAAGAGTGACGTGGGGGAATTACAGATGGAACTTGCTGCACTTTAAAAGAAAACTGCTCCAGTAGTGAAGAAATATGGAATATGGGATGAAATGTTTTTGCCTAAACAAGTACTAAAAATTATCCTGGAAAAAGAATTCAAAAGATAAATTACAGATTCTTTCCTTTTGCTTGATTATTAACATGTAAAATGCATTTTTAAATTAACTGTAAAGTCTTTTACCTGCCAAGGCATGGAGTCAGGACTTCATATGTCTCCAGCTGAGATTACTAAAACACTTGCAGCAGGGTGCTGCATTCCTTCTGCTGCTTCAAGGAGTTAGGGAAATGGAAGGGAAACACACTGCCCTGGACATGAGTGAAGAGAACTGGGGAGGATTTTTAAATTTATTTTTTTTTAATCTTCCTCCTCTATTCTTTATCTTTTAATGTAAGGCTTTATTCTTTGCATGAATAATTTCATGTAGCCCACTGACTGTCTTGCCAGTGGAAAGCATAGTTCTAAACTGCCATTTTCTACTGATACTTTGGGAGTGTCAGCTGTTGATCTTTTCAGATTCTTTCAAAATGAAACAAATGGAAAGTACAATAGTGTTGATATAAAACTCTGTGTTAAGTGTTCAGCTGCGAAGAGGCAGCTTCTGAGACAAATTAAAAAATCAGAGCACCTACAGCAATTTTTTTAAAACATTATCTTTTTTCAGAAACAAGTACCAGGCTACTTTGCACATCCATGTAGTGATAGAACAATGAAAGTTCATCAGTGCCGTATGAATCGGCGCAGCTGTAGAAAAGGCTGCCATCTTCGGGCAATGCTCAGTCATTGCACCCTTCTTTTTGTGCGCAAGAAAATCCACACCCTGACTGTAAGGTAACCAGGAGAGCACAGTGGAATCATTGTGGTAGTTTCAAATACTCTAAAATGGGCTTTCTGACTGAATGTGACCCACGCACTTCTTGCATCTTCTGTTATCCTTTTGTTCTGCTTGATTTTGCATAAGCAAAATGTTTTTGAACTTTGCCACTTGGAAATAGAGGTGCAAACTCAAAAAGAAGCCCAGTTTAATCTAAAAGCACTGTTGTCTTCCTCTGTTCCTTCCTACAGCAATATGAGTAGTAATAAATCTTCCAGGAGAAAGGGAAGGTGTCTTACTAGTACTTATGACTTGTCTGAAATAACATCTAAACACTCTTTAGCTGGGAATGTACAGAAGGAGTTTCAGGATGTCCTTACTACTACCTTGAGAAGTATCAAATTGTATTAAAGACTGAGTTGGATAGAGTAATCACAAAGGAGTTTGTGAACATTGTGCCCTGGCTTATTTTTGTCGTCGTGTATTAGGGTCGACCAGGACCAATTGGGCTTCAAGGACCGATAGGTGCACCTGGATTTACTGGCCCAGAAGGTTTGCCAGGAGCAAAAGGTGAGAGAGGAGCAGTGGGCCCCCCTGGACCAGCTGGACAGAAAGGTGACAAGGTAAGCTCAACTGTGACTTTTCTTTTTTTCCCCTGCAACAAATCAGATATTGTCTGATGTGAGAACTGGGATGAGATTCCTGCTCTCCTGCCTATGCAGTTGAAGGAAAGCAATGTTTCAAGGACAACAACTTGCAAACTAAAAAATCAGAGGAAGTCCTGCATGCTTGCCTAGTTTCTAAAATCTGAAGGAAGTCTGGGACATCAGGACAAGGGCTTAAATCCTGGGACTATCCGAGAGCATCTTGCCAGTGTACTTGATGCAAGGTGCTCAGGTCATAGGTGCAAATACGAAAAAGACAAATAGTTTAGGTACCAGGACCTGTAGAGCAGAGTTTGTCTTCCATGTTTTCCCAGCTAGGTGAGGTAGCTAGATGAAAACTAGCTCAATTGTACTTTCACATGCAGCAGTTTTGGCTGAATACCCTGCTTGCACAGTCTGTTTTGCTACTATTCAGAGCAGAGCAGTAGAACCAACAAGGTGATCATTACATGCAACTCAGCCAGGGGTGGTCTGAAGTTAATATGGTGGTCTCTGTATCTCTGGGTGGTGCTATCCAAGGGTAGACAAAAAGCCCGTAAGTCCTGTTGAAATTCCTGGAAGGTCAAGAGTGACACAGAGAGTTAAGCTTATACTGGATTGTTTTTTTTTCCTGGCATCTTGTTTTCCCCAGATGTGCAGTAGGAGATTAGATTTTTACTTTAAATTGCATGATTAAACATTCCTGAAACACTCATTTGGCATTCAGTCAGGCTCAGATGCTCAGTTCCTATCTTCATTGGCCTCTGTGGCCAGAGAGAATCTGTATGAGATAGTTTGCTTCTTTTTTTTTTTTTTTTTTTTTTAAATCTGAAGTCCAAGACTGAAGATGTTGAAGTGAAAAGTATCTCACAAGAAACTGAAATATACAAATTGATGAAATTAAATATAATGTGTACTATTTTTTTTCTTCAGGGCCCAATGGGAGTTCCAGGATTTCAAGGCATCAATGGGATCCCAGTAAGTTTACATATGTAAATATTAATCACCAGAACATTAGTCAGAACCACAATTACATAAGCACTTATTGTGCTTATGAATGGGCTGTCGTAACATATGCATTGTGTATTGTGCAAGTGTTTGCTTCTCTCTGAAGGGAAATGGTAGTGTTTGTTAGTCTACTTGGTGGTGCCATGCTGGTTTGGAAGAGGCTTGGATCCTGTTAGGGGACCACAGGAAGTTAATACGTATCAGGAAGTGAACCCAAGTTGCATGGGAATCCACTGCATCATTGATAAGCTTTTCTTTCAGCACTGTATTTTCCCAGCACCATGTCTAGAAAACTCTGTATCATAAAATCGTAGATTTATGGAGCTGAGGGGACCTCAGACAGTCAAAAAGGCATGATCAGCTGTGCTTCAGGACAATTTTAGTATGTTTCCTAATCAGTTCCTAAAACCTTGTAATGATGGAGACTTTAACTTCTCTTTTAGAAAAGCTTTGCTAATGCCTGATTTCACTCTTTCCTTCTGCAATTTAACCCTCTTTGTTCTCATCTTACTCATCACAGACAGAGAGCAGATTGTTCCCTTTTACTTAGTGGTAGCCTTCTGCTAGGTGATAGCTGTTACCAGATGTCCCTTAATCTTATTTTCCTATGACATGGACAAAAACAGTGATTAGAGCTGAGGCCCTCCAGACAATCCTTACTTCTCTCTAGGTGCTAGTTCTGGTTTAGGTCTGAGCCTTTCAGAAACCTAAGACAGGAAAGAGACAATTGCTGGATTTTCTGGGTGATAGGGGTAGGTAAATACTTTCCTTGACCATCAAGGATTTTTTTGTTTGCTTCACTCTTTAGAACATTTGAATTCTAGTGGCAGTTTTTTCCTTTACCATACAATGTACCTAGAGTATTTGGACCAGCGTTCTTTTGCTTTTGTTTTACCCAGTGATTCTTGCAAAGATGTCTTACAGACACTACCTCAGAGGAGTTTTAAGTGGGACAGCTTTAGAAGTTGCCCCAAACTTCCTTGTGCTCTCTACAGTTTTTAGCTCATCCTTCTTTTTTCTTCTGGTATTACAATTCTTTTTCTTTTTTTGACATTTTTCCATCTTCTGTGTCCTTGAGCCTTCAGACTATCTCATCTTCCCTACTTCCTCAGCTGGCCAACAGAGCTCCAAGAGTTGAGCTGTGTTTTCTTACTTCCTATCAAAAACTGAATTGTTTTGATAGATTGGCTGAAAATGCACAGTTGGCTCTGTAAATGAGCTTGCTGATTCCAGTTCCTTCCTGGCCCTTGTCCTTCTCTCCCCCTCCACTCATCCTTGCCTGTTTTCTCTCCTGCTCTACTCCCTTGCTGCTTTCTTTTTTTTCTTTTCCCACCAGCCAACTCTCTACTTCTGAAGAGAACAAGCTGTTCCCATAATACTTAATTTAATTGAACACACTGTGGGAACATGCTGTTCTCAGGGTATTTTTCAGATGAGGCACTGGAGAAAGGGGATTCCCAACAATGAGGAGGGGCAGAGATACAGCAGCAGCCATTGCCAGATAGTTGGCAGCGACAGGCACTCCATGGAGGGAGCAGGGGAGGTAGATGTGAGGATGCAAAGCCTCCAGCATATGCAGAACTACCTTGCTGGCTTTGCAGTGTTCTGCAGGTGGGCATCTCTGCTGCTCACAAACAGCAAAGTGCTCATCACTGCAGCTCTTCTGTGTCACAATTTCAGGACAGAAAAAGAGAAAAGGGAAATTAATTCATACTGTTTACATTCTAGCCATCAAGGTAAATACTTCCATTCTAGGGTGAAAATAGCAGCCAGTGCTGCTTGAGAAAATACTTACACTTTTGTCAGTTGCAGGATGGGGATTAGTTGTGATTTGTTGTGAAATGTATATGGACATTGTATGGATGTGTGAAATGCAGAACAAAGGGAAGAGAGTCTATGTGTGCTGATACCTATAAGAGAGAAGCAAAAATGATATTGCTATCCCTGCACAAGAATTAGTATCTTAATATGAAGAGAGATTCTTTGTAGTGTGCAGGTATGTTAGCGTGGGCAGGTATATTTTAGTCATGGCCAAAGGGCTTCTAGGCTGTAATTCAGAGGGAAATCCCACTATTGACCTTGAGGGAAGTGGTTTTCCACAGAGTTCCCTCGAGGAATGCTGGTGGCAAGTAAATCATGTTGTTGCAGCTGGCCTGACTAATCCCTTTAACCTAATAAATACAGCAGCTACATGTGTTTATTGCTAGCCTTTCTGTGTCTCACTGTACATGAAACCCTCAAATCCTTAGCCCTACTCAAGAAGTTTATTTTTTCCCATTGGACAAGATTCAAGGACACCTCTGGCAAAGGCTGGAACTGGAGCCAGCAGATGCATATAGCTTTTCATGAACTATCCAATAAATATTTGTATGAGAAGTAAGCCCTTTTCTGTACTGTGAAAACTAGAGCTACATGGAGAGGCAAATTTCTGCATTTTGTGACCCTCCTAGAGGAAATGCAAAAAGGCCACTTTGTCATAGCCATCCATGAAACTGCTTATTCAGTTAGTTTTGTGTTCACTCTTAGTTGCATTTGTTTCCTTGTTTTTAAATATTTAAGCTGTCCTGTTGGGATTGCCTTTGTGCTGTTTCATTTAGTAAAGAGGCCCCTTGGGATCACACTGTTAGTTTATGAGCAAGAGTTAGATAAAGAACAGTTTCCTTATCTGTCTCACAGGGAATGTCCCCTTTTGTGAGAACAGAGGGCACAAGTGATCTCTCCTGCCTGTGTTTTAACTCAGATCTGTTATCTAGTCACCCTGCTATGTTTAAGCAAAGCCTGTGAAAGTCTTTTGCCTTAGTCTTTAAGGTGCTTGTGCTGAATTGGCATATCTGCCAAAACAGGAATTAGAGGCAGTGTGAGTAGTGAATCTATTAACCACTGTTTTTTCAGGTCAAAATAGATTTTAAAATCAGGATTTAAAAACCCTTGGCAAAAGGCTCATTTAAGCCAGAATTTTACAACTCTCAAGCAAGTCCATTGTGGGTGCTCAGTATCACCTCAGGTAAGGCTATTAAAGCATTGTGAACTCTCATAGCAGTTTAACTAGAAATCAGGAAATCCTTTGGATTTTTTTCATAAAGCAAAAGAGATGGCATGTGTATGTGTGTCAGTCTGTGTGATGTTGGCTCACAACCACAGGCATGGATGCCAGGCAGTTAAGTGACCGGGCCACAGAATTATTTACCACACATAAGAAGTCACTGTGGCCAGCACACTTTACATCCTCTCTTTCTGAGCCCTTCTCACATATTAGGAGAATACCAAAATCCTTTGGGCCTAATACAGACTGTTTGGGGCCAAGAGTTAGGAGATCTCACCCAAAGAGTTTCCCAAAACATGAGACCACCAGTCAGCTGCCTGCCATGGGCTGGCTCTTGGCCACCACTAAAGGCTCAGCAGCTTGGCTCCCTGTTGTCCAGCTCTGAGGGGCAGATGTTGGTTGTTCAGCTTCACTAAACCTAGCAGCTGGTCACCTTATGTTGTAACCAGATACATGTGCACTTGTTCCACATTGCCCCTGGTTTTGTTGATGTTGTAAACAAAGTAAAAGAACTGATAGACATTAACCTCTCTGGCCTCCCTCTGCAGTTACAGCCTGTCCTGTCAGAGGCTTGCTGCTCTTGGCTATGATATCCTACGTATCGATGGAGGAGGGTGGATTGCCATTAATTTGTTCTTGCTTTGGGAACCAGGTGGAATAATTTCTAAGTGGCAGTAAACTGGTGCTTCAGCCTCTTCCTGTCACTTCACTAGAGTCTGGCAAGTCCTTGCTTGTGCACCACATGTGGGTGTTTTGACAGACTTTAATCATCAGGGCAACTGATGCTATGTATGCAGTGGTGCCTGATGCTAATGCTTTGGAATTACTTCATTCCATGTCCTGCGGCTTTGTTTAATCTCAAATTTATACTTGTCAGATGAGCTATCTTGATTCTCTAGTGGAGACACACTACAATTATTCACTTTGTACCTTATTGACTGAGAGAGAGCAGATCTGGGCTCTCTCTCCTCACCATTTTGTTGACACAAGTCACAATACAGTTGCCGAAGGACTGAGGAGCTCATCTGGCTTAAAATCAACCCCATTAAGAACAGTTATTTCTCAGCTGTGTTGGTTTCCTGCTCCAACTCACCTATTTCACTTGTGCTTATCCAGCTCAGGGAAAAGAGGTAGGTGCTAGTAAGCCAGAGTGCACAGTGGCCCTCCTGACAGTGGCTGAGACAGGTGATCAGCTTTAGTATTTACTTAATTATGGCCTAAGTTGCTGTGCATCCTTAGGAAAGTCATTCTGCTACTGTGTGCCTCCAGCTTCTCATATGTAAAATGAAGATTTGAACAATACCACATTTTTGCAAGGCATTTTAAGATCCAGAGATAAAAAGCTTTACACTACAGCAAAGTTCTCACTGAGTTTGGTAAGAGCATATGCTATTGGCTTGGACTTGGAAGACCTTTAGCAACACAAATGTGTTTTGTTTTAAGTGTCAGGCATGAAGGATTGTTAATGTTCTGCTTTATTTCCATTTTATCCGTGTTTATTTTTTTACTTTCCTAGTGTGAGTCATAACTTGTTTAATGTCATATCTTAAGGATGAATCTTTGGGATCAAACAAAAGTACTTTTGGGATGAGTCAAGATCATGGTGTACAGAAGGGAGGGAGAGAACTATCAGTTCCTGCTACTATCTCCATGAGTTTCATTTTTCTTCCTGCCACAAAACACTGAGAGCCATGGAACTCATTTCTATAAAAAGGAAGATAGAATAAGGCTGCATTTCTGTGTTTTGCCTACACAAACCCATAAGACACTGAGGGAAAAGTAACTGATCTTTGCACCAGTACCATGCTGAATAAACTCCAGTCAATTTAATAGAGCTACCCCAGAGCAAAAGAGGTGTGAAATTAGAATTAGGTAAAATTGTTTTCTGTGCTACTTGATTAATAATTGACCATTACAAATACTTTACTTTAAATGTGGTTAGTTTAATTAGGTCTTTCTCCAAGGTGCTTTCTCTAAGGCCTTAAGTTTCAAATAACAATAAGAGCTGTTTTGCTTGAGTGGTTTGATGCTGGAGCTGTAACATCTGTTGAACTATTAAAGGAAAGAATCCACACTGGAAAGGAAGAGAAGTCACTGAAATTTTAAGCAGTTTGGAATTATAAATGCTCAGTATTGTTGAGTCTGCCTCTGCCCTTGTTTTTATGTGAGTGACTTCCATTTCTGGTGTCAGGTGCACCCTTGCGTGCTGTTTGACACTGTTATATGCTGTGTATTTCAGACTGCTGTGGGATGAGTATTGCCCTTTTGGGACCTACTCATGCACAAGTTATGTACTTCAGAAAATTACCCCTTGGAGAAAACGATAATTAAATGAATGCAGTTAATGTTCTAGGATTTCAGCTTTGGGAAGGATGAACAATGCTGGCCAGACAAGCTAGTTCTGTTGCAGTCTGCCATATGTGGGAGTTGTGTGTTTCTTTTGTTTTGTATTCCCATTTGAAAGGTATCAGTTTTCCAGAGACAGTATTACTAATCAAATAATGCATCCTGTCAGTCATTCACTCTTTTTTTCCCTTTACACAGGGTCACCCTGGACAATCTGGACCTAGAGGTCTGCCTGGCCTTGATGGATGCAATGGTACCACTGGGAGTCCTGGAGTTTCTGGATCAGATGGGTTTCCTGGCCTTCCTGGGCTGCCTGTAGGTCCCAATTTGAATATGGTGTTTTGTAGTCACTAAAGCAGGATTTGCTTTTCGTGCCATTATTGGAAAAGTAACTCCCAAGTACTTAGGAAGAACACTAATAACTCTTAAGTTTATTAGCATCATTATTAGAGCTCAGCATCTTTGAGGATAAAATGAAGAGACTGAGAATTCATTATGTTCCCACACCAAGTTACACCATTGTCATTGGCAGTATTCAAGCTAACTCAGAAGTTTTTGAGAACCATGAAGTGTCAAATATCCTCCACCTGGCACATTTCAAGTTAGTGGATGCTGATTGAGGAAAGGATGTTCTCACGTGTTCAAATCTGTGCACCAAATGTTGTGCGCCTTCCTCCAGGTCTTAATACAGCCAAAAAGGTTCAGTCTTACTGAATATCCATAGCATTTACTTTCCAGGGCATGTTTTACTTTTGAAAACACTTCTCTACAAGGTTAATTTTTTTTTCTAAACTGTGCTAAGAAATCTCTACATGTCATCCAGCCTTGAAATTCATATGCTGTTGAAAAATACGGAAGCAATAAGATAAAATTAAAGTACTGTTTTCTGAAGCAACTGATTTAGTTGTACTGCTGCACAAATATCCATTTTGTAATGCTTGGAGGGTTACATTTTTGGCAAGAAAAGCTCCTTGGATCAGCCAACCCCTCTGAAATTAAGTTGACAATTAAATGAAATCACTTCAGATAAATTGGATAGGATGATCAATGTTAAAATAAATTGGGTAAATCTAGAATTGTAATGACAGCTTTTTCAGCAGATTCGTGACGTCTACCAGTTTTTTCTCTCATTGATTCTAAACAAAATTTGGTGATTTACAGTATTAAACGAGAGACAGAATCATAGAATGGTTTGAGTTCAAAGAGACCTGAAATATCATCAAGATCTAACCCCCCTGCATGGTCAGGGACACCTCCCACTTAGACCAGGTTGCTCCAAGCCCCATCCAGCCTGGCCTTGAACACTTTCAGGGCTGGGGCATCCGCAGCTTCTCTGGGCAACCTGGGCCAGTGTCTCACAACCCTCACAGGAAAGAATTTCTTCCTAATGTCTCATCTAAATCTCCCCTTTCAATCTAATGCCATTACCTCTTGTCCTATCACTGCACTCCCTGATAAAAAGTCCCTCCCCATCTTTCCCATAGGCCCCTTCAGGTACTGGAAGGTGCTATAAGGTCTCTCTGGAGCCTTCTCATCTCTAGGCTAAACAAGCCCAGCTCTCTCAACCTTTCCTCACAGGATAGGTGCTCTAGCTCCCTGATCATCATGGCCCTCTGGACCTGCTCCAGCAGGTCCATGTCTTTCCTGTGCTGAGGATCTCCATGTGGGATCTCACTAGAGCAGAGGGACAGAATAGCCTCCCTTGACTTGCTTGTTATGCTGCTTTTGATGCAGCCCAGGATATGGTTGGCTTTGCATGCTGCAAGCACACATTACCAGCTCATGTCCAGTTTTTTATCCACCAGCACCCCCATGTCCTTCTCCACAGGACTGTTCTCAATCCACTCATCACCCAGCCTGATGAGTTGTTTGGGTTTGTCCCAACTCAGGGTGCAGGACCTTGCACTTGGCCTTGGTGAATGAGGTTCACAGAGGCCCACCTCTCTAGCCTGTCAAGATCCCTCTGGATGGCACTGATACGTTTATGAACAGGAGGGTTACACCATGTCAGACAGATTAATATAGGTTCTTAGAAGTTGTTGAAGGCCTAAAATGAAAGGGAAATCTAATATAAACAGGAAAATACCAGAGAAAATATTTGCAGGGCTTTGTTTTTCTAAAGCTGCAGGAAGTCTTAAGTTCTCATGATACCACAGCTTCTTTGGCAAAGCTGGAGTGGTACTTTTGCAGTTCACTGAAGCCAGGAGTTTGCTTTGTTCATTAAGCTGAATGTACATTATTTCAAAACTAAATCAGTATTTTTTCCAGGAATTTATTTTTTACTTTTTCTTTTTTTTTTTTTCTTAATCAGGGTCGTCCTGGCCCAAAAGGTCTTAAAGGAGAACCTGTTTTTGTTCAGGGCAGTCTTAAAGGAATGAAGGTAAGACTTGTCATCACATAGCAGAAAATGAAGTGCAAGAAACTCTCTGATGTCCAACAGGTTGCAGGGCTGATGCTGCAGGTTAGCTCATGAAGTTAGATGTGGGTATCCTGGACATGGCAGGATGCAAAGCTGTGAAAAAGGCCTCATAACAACTTAATTAATGGTAACAGACCACAACTTGGTTTTTCCAGAACTTGGCATTGCTTGGTCTCTGCAGAGATCTTGTCCATCCCACACTGGGATGCTGGGACATGGCTCACCCTGCTACCACTCAGCTTAGTTGTGGGTCCTTCACTTGTCTCTGGAGAGCTGGTGCCACTTATTTTTGGTGTCAAACCACAGATGTGAGGAATTTTTGTAAGCTGATGAGGTAGCATGTGTGTTCCTAGATGCAGATGTTGCAAAAGAGGGCCCCTTCACCTATGCTCTCTTGTAGCTGACATCTTTGCATGTGCCAGGTCTGTTGAAATAGCAGCTCAGGAAACTTGTGTATGTTAAGATTTCTACTCACAGACCCCAGCTGTCTCCTGGTGGTTTTCCTAATGGGAGATACTTGTAAGTCATATTCAGTCATATTCTGCATTTAAATACAAGAATATCATATCCCACTCACAGTATTTCGTCTTTTGCTGCTGTGAAGTCAGGATTTTACTCTTATTTAGTAATGACCTTGCCCTGACATGTTTGTATTGTGGCTGTCATTTTATTTCCTGTACAGAAATTACAAACTATGGATGGCCAATTTCAGTTTATTGTTCAGAACAGTGATTGGGTTCTTGAATACACTCATGTAAAAGATTTGGTTCTTTGTCACCTTGAAATAAACACTCACCAGCTTACCATGGTTTTTATTTTTGCCAGAAGTACTAAGTTTGGAATACATCTCCAAAGGATTCAGTACCTCTTCTGATATTAAATTTAGCAACATTTAGCCACCTCATGTTTCATTGAATATTGAAAAAGAAAATTGTTATGTCATGTAAGGACCCTCACACTGACTTAGTTGGTCAAAATGTAGAAGTTTTCTTTATTTCTGTTCACATAATATAGACTCGTAAGTTGGTAAAAGTTAAATAGATCTTTATTTACTTCAGTCTTTATGGGAAATACAAATAATTGTATATAAAAATGTTACACTTTTACACATTTTATAGTGGTTTTGCAGTGAAATTTTTTATAGTGTTTTTCAATTTTTTACAGGCTTTTTTCATGACACTTTAATTTCTCTTAGTACCAATAAATAAATTATTGTAATTTCCCCAGAGTTCTGGAATCTCTCTGTTGCTCCATTTAAATGTGGAGGCACAGATGTCAAAATATCTTCCCATTTGCAGTGGATCTGTTATTAACTAACAGCAAATACTTCTATTTATACAAAACTTAATATGCTTTATAGTTTGTTGTACTAACATAGTATAATTTTTACTCATGCATTTATAATTCTTAGGGAGAAAATGGTCTTCCTGGATTGGATGGAGTTTCTGTAAGTTATTTAATTTGGGGAATAATGATTTTAAAGAATATGAAGGAGGCATTTTTTATTGCATTGATGTTATGAGGGGATCTACATTATAGTAGAGTCAGGTTTTTGCTGTTCCATTTTTCATTTTTAAATCAAAACTGTCTTCTACCATTGAACTCTGTAACTTTGATTTTCAAAATGCATCTAATATATGAAATGGATTGTTAGAGCATTTAAATTGGCATACTTAATGTTTCCTGAGACTCACTTTGTCATTGTTTGGGGTTTGATTTTTTAAATATTTTTGTGTTGCTGGTTGGACCTGGTGATCTCAGAGGTCCTTTCCAACCCTGATGATTCTGTGATGGGGCATGTGCTACAAATTCTGAATGTCTGGTGTTGTTTTACAGGGTCCAAAAGGTTTTCCAGGCCCAACAGGCCCTGCAGGCCCCATAGGATTACCAGGTTTGCAGGTAAGATACCACAACTGTTGAAAATCTCAGCAGTTTTTCCTCCTTGCCTGTGTTTGTGTTGTGACAATGAGCAAAAGTGTGTCTGCACCCAAAAGGACTGAGCACAGCTGGCTTCAAACATAGAATAGTTGAACTCAGTTTAATCTCATCACAAGAAGGAAGGCTCCTCTCTAGGGCAGTATTCAGAGCAGCAACCATGAATGAGGGCTCCAGCAAAGTCCTAGAGTTCCATCTGCAAACACGGCATTATACTATTCTGAGGACTTCGTCATGTCAGGACTAGAGGAATTATGCTGACCTCTGCATGTCTGGAGCCTTTGTCATCAGGAAATATGCTGAAGGGTTGTTTTTTTAAGGTAATAGAAGAAGAGCTTCCATTAGGCAGAGGTAAAAACAAACTACATGTTTGTGCTTTTAAGTTGAAATTTGCTCTTAATTAACCACAGTACTGAAGGGCAGTGTTGTCTGTTATAGATGTAAAGACTTGAAGATCATCAGTGTAACTGTGCATCAGTTACTTTTGCTTTGGGGGCAAGAGGTGAAAGTTCAGGTACCACTGCAGATGCCAACATTACTCCAATTGCATGCATGCTAATTAAGTAAAAAGAAATAAAATCTTGATCTTTTTTCATATTCAGGGTCCAATGGGTCCCCCTGGGCCACCAGGGCCAAAAGTAAGTACCTTTCCTGTCTTCTCTCTATGCCTGAGTGTTGGCTTTTTTAACAGTGCTGTGGGCTTAGATGATAGTGATGCTGTTGGTTTTTCTTTCCTAGGGTAACATGGGATTAGGCTTTCAAGGAGAGAAAGGAGAAAAGGTAGGTGAAACGTGTTCTGTTATGGAAAGAGCAAGAAATAATATTCTAGCGTTCACTTGTAGCTTGATCCTTTAGAAAATGGGTAGATTCTAGTGTTTTCTTACTTTCCTCTTTAATTTCTTCTCTTGGCCTGAATGACAGTCCAAATACTAAGGAGTCTTGCTGGTCCCTTATATATTGGTACACAAAAAAAGGGATGAGAGCCTTTTCTGGATGAAGAGGGGGAAAGGGGAAAATCTCAGTTCAGTGCAGTGTTTTAATGGCCTTCAATAGCCATTGTCTAATGTGTTGTTTCAAAAGCTGAGCTTTTTTGTTGCTGTTGTTTTGTGGTTTGGGGTTTTTTGGTTTCTTGTTGGATTTATTTTTTTTTTGGCCATGTTTTATATCCACACATCTTTGGAAACAGATTTAATGCATTTTTTTAATCTTAATTTCTAGTCTGATCTTTTGACTTCCATATCCAAACTCCTGTGCCATCATTCAAGCGTGCAGATATTATTTATGTGGGATATAATTAGAGTTTTTCTGATTTACAAGCCGCTTTCATAGGCAATCAAACATGTTCTGCCCATGTTAGTATTTTCCTCTTTTGCCAACAGGGTGATGTAGGCCTGCCTGGCCCTCCAGGTCCCCCACCATCCACTGGAATACTGGAGTTCATGGGATTTCCAAAAGGCAAGCAAGGAGAAAAGGTCTGTGAATTCAGTTTGCAAACCCTCCCTATGTGCCTTCATTCAAGGCTGAATGAAATTACTGGATAGTGAGGGCTGTTATATTTCCAAATCAAAATAATTTTCTATACTAGTTCAATCTGCCACATGGCTGTTGAATAAAAAATATTCTTAACTCCAGGGCATTGTGAAGCACTGGAGGATGCACACCTCTCAGAAGGAGAAATCTGAAAGCTATTTAAAGGTTTTCATTAATTCTAACAATAAATGAACCGTAGTTTGTTTCTGGTGGCCCTGTGAAATTGTGTCAACCAAAGCAAAAAACTCAAACCCTTTTAGAAACAGAAATAAAAAGCTCCCACTCTTTTGCTTTGGCTCTGATGCACACTGCTCTGAAATAATCAGATATTTTTCTTTGTTATCCGGTGTTACCAGTTTGTTATCAGTTTTTATTCAGATAATATTTAGTTCATCAGTGTTTTAATAAAAGCTTTATGGATCTTGAGGTAAAGATTGTCTAAGTACATGAAATATAGGCATACTGAATTAAACTGGGACATATACAGGCTGGTTGTGAGACCGGTCCGAGCTTGCCTAAGCCCCTTCATAAGTGGTGAGAGATTCTGCCTTACATGGTGGAGGTACAGTAGTGTGAGGTGAGATTCAAACAAATGCCATTCCTTTTGGTTCACTCTTGAATTTGTAAGCAGGGTTGTGAAGACATTATGCTGTCTCATCATGGGCTATTTTGCTGCTTTCCGTGAAATACTGAGCAAGTATTCAGATCCCACAGTGATAATATGAAATGCTTCTAGTTTGACATCTAGCAGTGGAGGACAGCAGCACAACAGTGGTCTTTGAAGCCATGGCAAGTGGTCACAGACAGTATTTTGCATGCACTGACACTGTGCCGAGGGACACTTTATCTGGCTAACGATGAAACAAAGGAAGTGTACTTGCCCACAAGCAAATTGAAAGGGCTTATTTTAGGAGTCAAGAGCATGATGGGTGGATTGGGGAAAGTCTTGCTTTCACGGGTACAGTCATTTTTTGTGTTTACTCTGCCCCTTGTCAGGGTGAGCCAGGGCCTCGAGGATTCCCTGGAGACAAAGGATTGCCTGGCCTGCCGGTAAGGACAGAGGAGAGTTTTTAATGTGTCTAACATGGATTAGATGGTTCAACAACCTCTGAATGGCTCACAAGGTCTCTACAGGAGTTCCTAGGCATGATATCACTTTGAAAAACAGACTAAAATGTCCACAAGACTTTTTGAAGATTGTAACTGTAACTTGATAGGTTTTTTGTCCTGGAAATACAAAGAAAATAATGCTATTCTACTGCAGATGTTACCAAGCAGCCATGATTTCAGTTCGTGTAGTCTGCAGTTTGCAGCAGAGATCTGCAAGTAGACCCTGTACATGGCCACTTGATGTCAGTGTTTCTTGAGCTCCTGCAGAATGGTAGACATATTTTTTAAATATATTTTTTTCTTTAATTATGTCTAAACATATTTTTTGTCATTTTACTTGAAAGTCATCATACACATGTAGATCTTTGTCTGTCTATATTTGTCCAGTTTTAAAATGGATTATTTAACATTAGTGCTCATGAACTCAGAAATGTGTAGCATCTTCTCTGTATCAATCAAGAACAACAATTTATACCTGGATTCCAGAGAGCTATTTCCCAGCTTATAACCTTTTGTAAACATAGGTTATTTTGATAAGTTTAGGGAATAAATATTTTATGGAACTAATGACTAATAAGATAAATTGTTTTCCACTTTCTTCAATGTACAGATGTTTTTAGTAGAAAGACGTCAGTAAAAACCTGTACATGGAGTGCAGTTTGTTATAAACCCTTCTGGACATGTTCCATAATGTGCATGTTTAGCTTTATGCATCACAAGAGGCCCATTGAAGCTGCTGGGGTAGAACATGTGTGAACTTAACCGCAACCATAAGATATTTCAAGATTGAAGCTTGAAAATTGCTTAACTACTGTAACTCTTGCTGAAATTAATCCTGATGTTCTATCTCTGGATTTGATACTTCTTGCTGATTGGGAAAACCACCAAGTATTTCCAAATGTTGAGCATGAAAATGCTATTTTTGAGTCATTCTTAGACTATAGGAAAGGGTGCTCTGAGCAATCGAGCTGCAGTTTAAAAAACAGGATTTGAAATACTTTTTGGATGTAGAATACAACGCAGAGTGGCAATGGCAGGACTTTGCTGCTCATAGCAGGGGCTTACTTGGATATGCTACTGAAGTTGTGCTGTGGTTTAAATGACTGGAAGTAATGGAAAATTACAAAGATAATGTACTGCATATACTGCCAAGTCTGATTGATACAGGCTGTCTTTCTGGGGCAGAAAGACAGCCAGAAGAAACAGTCAGTTCCCCTTGTCTTTCAGTTTTACTGTTTACATTCATAGGTGGATTTGTGCTCGTTTTATCTTTGGGCTGTGCTGTTCAGTTCCAAAACTAAGCACAGATTTAATGTTGACATTTTTCCTCAGGGCTTTGGAGGTGTTGGAGAAAAAGGAGAAAAAGGTGTGCCTGGCTTACCTGGTGGCAGGGTACGTAACTTTACAAAGACCTTAAATGCCTGTTTTTAAACACATGAATGGTCTTTCATCATCAGACGCATTTAGGAGTCTCAGACATTGGACTGGGTTCCATAGTAGCCATTGCCATACAACAACAGAACCAATAGATAGTTCCTACCTTAGTAAAGTCTCAGATTAAAGGTGAGATGAAAGATGTATACAGAAAAGCCAGTCCAAGACAATAATGCAGAAGTAATGAGTGGATATCTTAATACATTTTTTTTAAACTTCACAGAAAAGGAAGCTTGCAGGAGGTCAAATGAAGATACTAAAGAGGCCTTGCAGGAGTGTTAGGGAGCCCTTAACCAGCCATGAGAGAACAAAGATAGATATTTGGGGAAGAAATGGGCAAGCTGGCAATAGATGTTGGTCTAACTAGTCAATGAATGTGGTCATGAACAGCATGCTCAATCACATGCCAGCCATAGATTCTTCAAACCACTGTGTCCCTGCAAAGATGTCCTTATACACAACAGTAAGACCACAGAATACTGTTCTGCATGTGCAGAATAAATTGTCAAGACAGAAAGTCTTGATTGCATTGGGTTTCATGGTTTTATAATTGCAAACTACCTACCTAACTTCCTAGTAAACTGAGACAGCATGACTTGTTTAACTTGAACTACTGATTAGAAAGACAACTACTAGAGAAAATCAAACAGACTCCTTTTATCAGTTATTCTACTGAATTTTTTCCATTATGATTGTTAATCTTGGGAGGATATATATAAAGCAGTAGCTTCTCCTTTTGCAAATTTTACATTTTCTTCTTTGATGCTGAGATATTTGGAGTCTGATATAATAAGAGCAGACTGAGATGGAGCCTCTGAAAGTTAATGGTTTTTTTTCTCTTTCTAGGGTCTTTTGGGACTGGATGGATCTGATGGGATTCCAGGGAGAAAGGTGAAATTTATTTTAATTTTTGCTGCACTTGCAGAAACCATCAAACTGTTTAAGATCTACTGACTCCCTTATCTAATGGCTCCAAGTTCTCTGATGGATGAATGCACCTACCTCTTTGAATTAGGGAGAATTAACTAGAAAGTCCACATAAAACTCTAGATTCTTTTAACTGTCTCTGTAGCTCTCCCTACATATTCAGAGGACTACCTCCA
The DNA here is from genome assembly GCF_020740795.1 of Apus apus. Classification (NCBI taxonomy): domain Eukaryota; kingdom Metazoa; phylum Chordata; class Aves; order Apodiformes; family Apodidae; genus Apus; species Apus apus. The sequence continues at coordinate 11,370,131 of NC_067293.1, read as the reverse complement.
CAGACTGGAAATTTTACATTCCATCCTGGAACAATCAACTGTCTTACTTTTCCCTTTTTGGGAGTGGAAATGGCCAGGTGATCAAGTGGCTGAAAACACGTTAAAGCACTTCCACTTGTAGATACAGTAGTGTAAGCAACTTTCAGAAATACAATTTTAATTTTGCAGCCTGGAATTCAGTCACATATTTTGTTTTATGTATGTCTTTTTCAAGACATGCTGAAAGTGATGGTATCTCCAATATAATCTAATTCATATCTATATGTTAAAGTTATGTGATTAAAACAAAGCCCTTTATGACAAGTTTCTCAACAGTATTGTGTATGGGCTATCTTGGGGCCTACAGCTGACCAAGACTTTAGAATCACAGGCAAGGTTTAAAGTTAAGATTTCCTGCTCCAGAGCTCTTGGGATATCCCATTTTGTCGGCAGTGGCAGTGGGGTTTGTGATCCATTCAGTGCCAGGCTGAGTGGTGAGAAATTGATGCCATCGCTTTTGTCTTTCTTTATTTCTTCTGCAGATATTTATTAGGACAGTGAATTTAGTTTGTGATTCAAGTGCAGGCACTGCAGATGTCTCAGCCAACAAATAATGCCACTTGTCTTATTGTATCACTGTGTAATAGTGTTTCCCTGTGGGAATTCGCAGGGTCATCCAGGTCTTCCAGGCTATCCAGGACTGGATGGAGTCGAAGGCATGAAGGTAACTTCTCACATGAAAATATTAAAGCACTGCTTTTTAAAAGATACTTGCATGAATAAGTAGGTGTCATTGCCTCAATCAAATCTCTTCTTTACCTCTGTATCACTGTAACTTTCATTGTCTCAGTTCCTCGTTGACTTTATTCTGAAGGATAAAAATTAATTGTTGCTGAACTAAGAACACTCAGATATTTTAATACCTTTACAATGTTCACCCATCTGAATGTGGTGTGAATCCCTTTTCTTCAACAGGGTGAATTAGGTGACATTGGTCCCCCAGGCCCTCCTATTGTTATTGACAGGGAAGGTGTAGTCATTTCAGGTACATGTTTCCATTTTATTTTGAAACTAGTCATAAGCACTTTTTCTGATCCAACTTTCCTCTTACTATATTTTACCACTTTTCTACATTATGTACTGGGTCTAACCCATCCTTGTTATTTTTCCTTTCTGTATTGTTGGCATACAGATACATGTTGTCCCATATTTATAACTTCAGAGTTTGCAATAAATTGTTCATCCTCACATTGCAGAGTATGTTTCAAGGCAGAATGAAATGTACTGCCTGGGAGGCTGTCTGTGAATGAGCTCAGGGAAGCCCTGTGTGTCTACCTGTGTGCCTTTCTTCAGTGTAAGAAAAAAGGACAAATTACTCCCTTTTGTTGCTTGGAAATGGGTACTCTGAATGACATTCTGCTATTATTTGTTGTTCAATGTGGTAAGAGTATTATGACTTTAAATAAATGAGCTCAATGCCACAGCTGAATGAAGCCTGGATGGGAACAGTCTCTGAAGGGAACAGATTGTGTGATCTCTCCTGTTCTTCCTCCTTCACTTGCAGTCAGGTTTGAAACAACCTCTGACTTTGACTAACAGTCTTACTGCTAATGGCTTTGCGACCTTTGCTGTCAATGAGATCTGTGGCCACTAGGGTAGTTGACTAAAGAGAGTCTGTCAGCAGAAATTCTCATGAGATTTTCCTCCCTGTTTTTCTGTATTTGCCTAATAGGTGCCCCAGGTGACCCTGGAAGCCCAGGAATACCTGGTCCTCCAGGAGATGAAGGGATCAGTGGTTTACCAGGCCTTCCAGGAGCTCCAGGGTTTCCAGGCCTGAAAAGAGGTAAAGCAGCTCCTAACAGTGCCCCTAGCAGGCTGTTCCCTGTGTGTGTTGGTGAGAAGACTCTGGATAGTGGCCTGGAGATGATGAAGATACCGTACCTCATTTTATGAGGTACAGTAACCAGTACCTCATTTTATTTCAAATGAGTTGATTGGCAGAACATTTCCTACATTTGAAATAATAGCAAATGTTTTCAAAGATATTTTTAAAAATCGCTTTTCATGGTTGAAATGGAGAGATAATATATTGGCTAAACCCACTGTAGGTGGAACCCATTTGTCCCATCAAAGATGTCACTTTAAAGTTTCTATTTCACTTGAATATAATCTGTAAAGTCCTGGGCTGCAAAGATCCAGAGACTAGGACCTGCTAAAGAAATTATCTCACTCAAAGGAAATCAGAAAATAAAGAAACCACAGTCCTACAAAGTGAATTGTCTGATCAGTGGGACTTAAATGGAGTCCAGTGAAGTTTTTTGGATGACTGAAGAGTGTGCACTTGGGGGAGCCAGTTGGTGCCTCCTATTAGTAGGTTTTCTTTTGTATGCACTTATAAATTGCTCTGTGCTAACATGTTTGCAGTTCAGGGCACAGCAGTAATTTTCACAACATTAAAAATACCCAAATGTGTTTGTTGCTGGAGAGCTGCTCATTGTGTCATTGTTGTCTAGATGGAATGGGCCCTGGAGGGTCTCCAGGTATTCCAGGTGTGAAGGGTGAAGTGGGAGAACCAGGAAGAGCAACGATTGGATTACCAGGCACTCGTGGCAGAGAGGGTTTACCAGGTCTGCCAGGAGCACCAGGATTGCCTGGTTCACCACGTATGTATATTTTTAACATCTAATTCCAAGTGAAACAAGATAAATAATCATATATGTATTTATTTATTTGCCAGTGAGGATTATTCATCTATCTCAAATGTTTAGTTGACACCTCATTGTGGTTGTAACTCACAACTTTACATATGTATATCAGCAGCCACCCCTCTGAAGTAATCAAATGCAGCTAATTATTGTTAATGTGGTAGCCTGAGAGACTGAAGCGTGAGGCTTTGTAGGCACAATTTATGACACAAAGGACTTTGAAGTTCTAGGCTAGTCTCCTACTGGGTTACGTGAAGAATTGACCATGACTGTTATGAGCACCTGGGGTAAATGTCTAGTCTTGTGAGTAGGTTACCAGGAGTCAAATAGGGTGCCTGAAAAGACAGTTTTCAGAACTAAGGACATATGAATTTATTTTTACATATTCGTATGTACAGATGCCCAGATTGGATTAATTATGCATTGTTTTGTTTTCCTCAGAAACTGAGTATTACATGAAAAGGGTTCATTTTACACAAACCTTGTGTTTTACCCTTCTGCCATAAACTGAGTTCAAGCAACCTGTTTTATTTTTGAAAGCCAGCTTTTCAAAAACAGGGCACACTCCAGTGATGGTGCCAGTGAGCATGGAATGATTTTCTGTGAAGAAGAAATAAGTGCTCTCTTATCAATACTGTTTGCTAGTCAAATCTGGCTCATTTTTCTGCCGAGTCTGTAAAGCTCTTGTAGCATTTTTTAGCTGATGGTTGCAATTTGTTTCCCTGGAACATCAGATGGTGCTGGTCAGCACTCCATCTTACTGTTGTCATTGAGGGGAAGGGTTTTCAGACACAGTAGTTTTAGATTAAGTTAGATCACTTTCCACTGCTGTTTCTGTCAGCTCATGTTTCATTCTATTCAGCATATAGAGAGATGTTGAAAATAACACTTCAGTTATAAAGTGAGAAACAGGGAAAATCAGCTAAACCTTTTTGCCATTTTAATTTCTTTCCTGAGCTGCAGCCACATAGTGAGAAGCCAAGGAGCTCTGCAGAGGGCAGGTAGCCCTGAGGATGACTCTACCATGCCAAGCAGCAGCAGCAGAGAACACTGCTTGTGTGTTACAGCTTGTGTGCCAACAAAAAGGACGGTAGCCAGTCATCATAATCACCAGTACATTAATTTGTCCCTTCAACTTCTATCCATCCAAGCCTTAGCTTCTCGCAGAGCTGCAGTGGCACATTGGCCATGGACTAAGTAATTTGACCTTCTTTATACAACCCATGTGCAGTTTGGTTAGTTCTTTGGCCAACTGTTAAGTTTGAAAAAGTGCAGTGGTAGAGCAGTTTGCATACTGCATCCACATTGTGAGAGCTTTTGCTTTTCTGTCTGAGAAGCTGGAAGCAAACATATGGCACAGGATTGTAGCCTGTGATTTCAGCCAAGTTACATCTACTTGTAACTTCCACAGTTGTAGTTTGATCCGGTGCTATTTCTATCAGTTGCATAACTGACATTGTAAGCAATTAATGAGCTGCAAATCTGGCCTTCTTATGGCTTTTGCTTGCTTCTTTCCACTATAGGCCCTTCGTTCCGCCCAGACACGATCCTGGATGGAAGGACTGGGGCCCCAGGGGAGCCTGGGCAAAGAGGGCTGCCAGGAGGTTTGGGTCCAAAGGGGTTTAAAGGTAATTGATACTTGTTCTTGGAGAGCCTTTTAGCAGTCATTTGGCCTCAGAAAGGTATTAACACATGGGTAATATCCTAAGGGATAAGGTAGAAGTGTCTTTATGGAAAATCACAGGAGGCTCAGATGGATTAGAGCAAACAGCCTTTACAGTTTAGAGAGAGTTGTGCCCAGCACTGCCAACAAAATCCTAGTTCCTACTCTTCTCAAGCAAATAAGCAGATAGACATCTCATACCCAGAAAATGAGCTGGGTAAGTTATACTTTAAAGCCAGAAGACATAATGAGATGTAGAAATAAAATCTTGTTCACCGCTTTTTGCAATATAAGCTGTAAACAACAGAAAATTTAATTTTATTCTCCTCTGTGCTAAAAATGAGGAGAATTTAGGTCCTAGAGTGTGGAGGAACCAGTGGCAAAAGCCATGATGCACGTCACTGTGCTTTGTGATTGTTTAGATCCATGGCCAGTTATGATTCAGGGAAATATAAAGATATCCAGCTGAGGGTCGTTGTAACTTACTGTGAGTGACAGCATGGATTTGTTTCCTTTGAGATATAGCAATCTCTTTAAAAAAAAAAACAACCCATAAGACTTCTGTCCTAAAGCCATCAGTTTAGGAGTCTAAACCTTTGGAAAGAGGTCAAGAAGTGCTGAGGTTTGTGTTCCACCTGGTAATTTGTTCATGGGCCTTGTGCACAAATTATCCTGGACCAAACCTGAGCTCCACTTGCTTGACAGTTGACACCTGAGCAGAGCAGGGACAAAGTCAATGCATATGAGAATGGCTTTGTCCTAATTCAGTCAAATAACTGCTTTTGGAGCTCTTGCAACTGAAAAGGATCTTTATCCAAATTAAACTGAATTTGCAGTTTTGATTGTATTTTCCAGGAGAGGCAGGTGATTGTGCTTGTGATGGAGGATTTACAAGAGCTGGTCTAAAAGGAATCTCAGGTCCACCAGGACCATCGGGAAACCCTGGTGTGCCTGGGATTAAGGGCATTGGTGGAGACCCAGGCACTGTGGGTGCACCAGGACTACGAGGCCCTCCGGTAAGGCAGGAAGAGTTTGTATTGGCTGTCATGAATAAAAGTAGAAAAATTGCCCAAGAGCAATTGCTGGTGTTGATTGTAGTGAAAACAGAACACATTTTTAGCATAATTTCTTCTACTTGTTTGGATTTAAAAAACAAAACAAAACAACTGTGAAAAGAAGCTGAAAGTAGAGAAGTTGTCACCTATAGAAAAACTGGAGAAATGGTTCTTAATTTCTGAGAACTGCATGATGTTTAGCAGTCAAGAGAAAAACAGTAATGATTATTCATCCCGGGACTTCTTAGCATACATGGGTTAGACCCAGGGTTCTTCCTAAGTGAGGGCTGGCTGGGGAAGCAGATACACATCTGCATGGAAAGAAGAAGAAAAATTCAAATGGTGAGATCTGTCCACATCATTGCTCATGGCTGTAAAAACTGTGTGCCATAGATGCAGTCTCTTTCTCAGCTGCTGTGCAGTAGATACATTAGCCAGAGTTGAGCTGTGTTTTTTATGAGACAGCAATCATAACAAACAGGAATTCCCAAAGTGCTGAGCATTGCTCATTGACAGATTTACTTTTGAAAATCATCGTCCACAAGTCTTTTGTCTTCAGAGTATTTTTATCAGTATCTGTAACTGCAGCACACCAAGTAATAGGGAAGAAGATTCAATATTTGGGCCCTGTTTGTATCGTGAGTGATGTAATGTTTCCCAGATGCCATCCAAGATTGCTGTCACTATAGTGCTATATACCAGGGTTTGGCTTGCCACTCTAAAGCTGTAGTGACTTAACTGAAACATTTGGAAATAATCAAAGCTCCTCTTTGTTTTGGGTTTGGTTTTTTTTGTTGTAGTGTATACAGTAGAAAAACTCTTTGGAGATTCTTTCCAGCTCCAGTCATTGTGACCTGACTTCATGTGACATTTTAAGAAGCAAAGCCTTTTATCTGCTTGTTTGTATTCCTGTTTTTTAATCTTCTGTTCTGTAGGCTTTGGCTGGTCAGCAAGGTCTTCCAGGCCTTAAGGGAGAAAAAGGGGATTCATCCTATGCAGCAGGCAAAGGTGCACGTGGCGACCGTGGTGCAACAGCACCCAGAGGACCTTCAGGCATCCCAGGAACCCCTGGCAGGGATGGACTTCCAGGGTTGCCAGGTCCACCAGGCCCTCCAGTAAGTTCAGATTAGTTTTAGCAGCAGTGCTTTGGAATTGGAGTAAGGAACAGAGACAATATAAAAGCCTGGCTTACTAGTCCTGATTACCCTGTGGTAAGTCTCCATGTGCATAAAAACCTCACAGTTCCTGAGCACAAATTGGTCTTGATCAGGATTAATAATTGGCACTCATTATGCCTCTGGCTGCCCAGGCGAAAGATAAGCTTTCAGTAGTGGGTAGACTCTAATGCTGTTTTTCTTGTGTCCTAAAAGATAAAAGACACCGTAGGCATAATTATGAGTCAAATCTTGGAATAGAAAAAATCACAATAGAATCTTTTGAATTAAAAAGAAACGAAATGTCTTTCAGAATATGTAATATTTTAGTTTTGGCAAATACAGCTTAAAATATTATATTTAATAGTCACTGAGTCTTCCTCCATTTTGAAACAATGGATAATTTTCAGTGGTTTCCATGTACCTTCCCAGGTCCATCTGAACCTTGTACAGAACTGACCAAACTCTTAGGCATTTGTTAAAATGATAAATGGTGTGTATTCTTCCTACATCTCCTTGATTTTTCAACTGGAATTGTCTTTGCTGTGCACAGGGTGATGGTGGTCTAGGTTTTCCAGGTGAAAAAGGACTGCCAGGATTGCCTGGTTCCAAGGGCCATCGTGGAGAAACTGGTTCTCCTGGCATTGGATATCCAGGTCCTAGTGGAGTTCGTGGGCCGCCAGGTGACCCAGGAATGGACGGATTTCCAGGACAGGCAGGTCTTCCAGGCCCTGCAGGTATGTGTTGCTGGGTCTCCTGTTGTTTTGAAAAGGTGAAAAGCTGCTACAAGTCAGATGGCACTCACGCAGCAGTCACAGCTTTCTCAAGTTGTCATGCTCAGGAGGACACAGATAATAAGCAACAAATACTCAAACAGTTCTCTAATCTTAAAGAGTGTTGGATGGAGCTACTCACAGACTATTGCAGGATGTTGTTAGGAAGGTTGATAAAATGAGGTCTTTCAAAAGCACAGCCTTACTTCATTGTCCATGTAAAACCAGTAACTCACTGGTATCTGAGACTTCTGGACCAGTTTTCAGAATTATTACTCTTATTGAAATAAGAAATGCTCTAGATTTTTTTAAAGAAGACACTATAGTACATTGTATGTGTGAACAGGCTTTGGTGAAACATATATTGTCATGACGGTTAGGTAGGGAGTTCAGGTATAACTGGTGCAACCAGCTCTGGCCTGTTTCCTTCCCTGAGGTACTAGAGTTTGGCTCAGTTGATATGTCATTGTACATACCTAAAGCATATCATAATGACAAGTGATAAAGTTAGTAAATATAGGTTTGGTAAGGTTTCACATAGGATGTTTTATGTTCATTCTCAGACTTCAAAGTGAGTTGGATGGAAAATCATATGTTTAAATGTTGATGTTTTCATAACAAAATGACTGCACAGAGCTAGTCCCAATGTCTTGATTCCATGTGAGCCATTTAAATGTAGTTTAAGATAAACAGTACTTCTTCTTTACCATTGCTGATTTTAAGTGTATTTTCCATTCTATGTATACTTGGCCCTCTAGGTTTGTAATTCAGTCAGTATCAATAATGCAGAATCAATAATATATTTGTAATATAATGTTGTTGCATGTTGTTTCTGGACTGATAAACTGATGTTCTGAATTAAAAAACCTTGGTGGTAAGACCACTGCAGGATGAGGAGTTGGCAGCGGAATCTTAAATCCTGAGGGAGGTGAGGGCTAAGCCAGAAGAACAGAGGGAAGGTTGCACAGACATGCCGGGTGGCATGTTACCTCATGCTGGGTTGTTGTTACGGGGTGAGGAGACAGCTAGCATTAATGTCCCCCTGGAATAGTCTGCATAAGCTTTTTTTCCAATTCAAGTCACATGCTAAATGCTAAAAGCTTTACTAATTCATGGCTGTGAATGCTTATATCTTTGTTTGGTAAATCATCTCCTACAAAATCTACCAAATTAAAATTGCATGGTAAGGTAAGTAGAAGTAAAATGCTCTGTGCATGATGTGAACTCTAGATATTCTGTAGAGCACATCAGAAGCCAACTTATTATGAGTGCTGCATCAAAGCTTTGCTAACAATGAATCGTCCTTTGTAGAAGAGTGTATATAGCCAAAATTTGTAGGAAAGTGTGAATAAGTTGTTGGCCAATTCAGTTTGCACCTCCATAGAGCTGTGTAAGAAAACTTCTGAATGTAGTAAGGTTCGTCTAAAATTAAAGAAATGTGCCCAGACTGAAAGACCTTATTGTGAAAATGAGGAAAGATGTTTAAAAAAAAGAGATTGTGACCTATTGAAGTTACGTCAAAGACACCACTGCGGAATTTTGCTCAAGTTCCTGCCACATGTGGGTAAAACAGGGTGAAAAAGTCTAACTCAGTATTTTATAAAAAGCTAGACTAATTTTACCTGGTTTAAGATAACTAAAAAATGTTGGAATTGCCTGTATTTTACTTTTATGTCTGACATAATGATTTCATAATTGTTTTATTTCCTAGATACAGGGGTATTTTTGTATAAACTGTGATAATGTAGGGCATTAAGCAGCTGGGGAATACTAAGTTTTGTAATTTTTACACTAAGCCTCGCTTACATCATTTTGCAAAACATATGAGGAAACAGCCTTATTTGCATTTCAGCTATCCTGACCTGAAATAGCCATTGTACAAGTATTTTACTGCTGGCTAATAATACAAAATATGCCATTGTACACAGTTGTTTTTGGAGAATTCACATAAGACAGTCCTTAAAGCCATGTGATGTGACTGCAGCATTAGTAATTAAACTTCCTTTTCCATGCCAGTTGCTGCCCCAGTTGCATAGCTGCTACCACAGGGAGGACCAGTTACTGAGTACAAGCTGTGGGCACCATGCTGCAAGTACTTCATGGCAGTAGTTGATACCTTTCACTCGTCATGCAGCTCAGTAGTAGGGATGAGATTAAACAGTCACCAGGTTCTAAATGCCTTTATTTTAACGTCACCTATTTGAGATGCCAGCAATGTTTGATGTGCCTAATTCACTCACTGCCTCTTATTCTATATCCTGTGAAAAACATGGGGATACCAAGTGTTCCTCTTTGGATCATCTCCATGAAGTGGGCTGTGTGTAACCTCAGTGTTTCTTTGTTTTAGGTATCACCTTGCCCTGCATAGTTCCTGGAGCATATGGGCCCCCAGGGACTCCCGGCTTTCCAGGATTGCCAGGTAGGGAGACAAGCTGATTGTAATGCTCTGGCTGACTACCAAGAAGCACTTATTCCCAAATGATTATAGTACCTGCTAATTGATCTCCAGTTCATAATAATTCCAGAGAATGAACTGGCAGAACAGTGTTTTTTGGCGTTTTTTCCTAGGTTTAAATCCCAAGGAAGATCATGACTGGACCATTTTTTCCCTTTCAAGTAGCCTCTGAACGCAAACCCTCTCCACCTGTGTTTATGTAGCTGATGAAGCAGCCATAGCTTTGAGACTTTGTTTAGCTTAAATTGTGTATCCAGCAAGCTTTTCAGCACTAGCTTTGCAGAAAAGTTTGGATTGTGTTTTTGTCTTCCATTATTTGTTCATTAATATTATTTATTAATATATATTTATCCTTAGGTCCAAAAGGCAGCAAAGGCTTTCCTGGCATGCCAGGCCAATCTGGATTACATGGGTCAAAGGGACAGCCAGGGTCTGCAGGCATAGTAGGCTTGCAAGGAGAACCTGGTAAGAGGGAAGTTTCTGGAGTTGTTTTTATTGTCTGATTAATGCGTACAATGTTTTATCAAAATTGTTGTCCAACCTTCTAGACCACTTTTCTGCCTGGTGCATTCATAATGCTCCATTGAGAGCTGCATTGTGCTCCTTCCAAATGCAATCTTTGCAAGCAAATGTTTGCAGCTTAAAAGAAAACAAATGTTCAGGATACTTGTTACCTGCATGTAACATTGTATCCCTGCTGGCAGAAGACAACCTACACAAATTGCTTCTCCAGAGACTGTTGTCCTGTGCTTTGTTCCTGTTTAGGTTAACTACAAGTTTGGTGTAGAACTTGTGTTAAACCAGGTGGTACTCTGGTAAAGGCACACTGTGTGCAGTGTTTGATTCGTTTTAGCTGTGGAAATTTCTGATGGTTGTGTAAATAGTAGAGCAAGAAGCAGAGGTGGTGAGGGAAGATATCTAAAGCTAGGTGCCTTGTATCCATCAGGTTTCTCTGGGTATGGCTGAAGAAATCTCTAATCCTTTCACTACCTTAGGGAGACATGTCACCTTGATGGGGTCACCAATTTCATTACATAACCCCTGAGCAGTGTGACAGATCCACACAACAGTGCAGTTTGGTGTCTGCTTGGTACCCTCTGATCCTGCTTGTAACAAGGCTGCCAGTGCCTTCTGCTCCACAGTGCCACAAGTTGTCTGACATAGAGGACAGGGTAATACAGCTGTGATGCATCTAACATCTGTGCAGCTTTTGTGGTTGACAGTGGTAATGAGATACTACCCATCTGTAGTCTGAAGTGGCCATCTTCCTCTTCTTTTCCTTTTTTTGTCCTTTTTGCCTAATCTGCAATCCACTGAAACTGATCTTGTAAAGCTGCAACTCCCAAGTACTCCTAAAGTATTCTTTTATTAAAATAAATAAATAAATATATATAAAAATACCATTTTAACTGTTTTAAACTGTTTCATCACTGGCTGTCACCAGTTACTGTTTCTAATTCTGTACTGAAACATTTTGCAACTTGTGTGGAATTTTTTTTTTAATGTTGATTTTGTTAGAGATGCTATTGGAAGCAGATATTCTGTACCCTGCTGAGTGGCATTTATTGTTTTTCTCTTTAAGGCTTCTCTGGGCCTCGAGGAGAGCAAGGATCACAAGGGCTTCCAGGACTGGATGGAACAGATGGCTTGCCTGGGAAAATGGGTGCTTCAGGCTTAGCTGGAACAAAAGGAGCTCCTGGAGATGTATTTGGTGCTGAGAGTGGAGCCCTGGGAGAGCGTGGCCGACCTGGACTGCCAGGTGATAAAGGGCTTACAGGTGATCTTGGATTTCCAGGACCAAAAGGTAAGCACTGATACTGCTTGTATCTGGGAATATAAAACTATTTCTCTTTCAAAAACCTTTCACCTTTCCGATCTTAACTACTTTGTTAGCAGTCCTCTGAGCTGCTCGCATGTGGCCATTTGCTGGTTCTCTCTTACAATCTAATGAAACTCAAAAGGCTTTTGTTAAAAATATTTTTGCAATTAGAAGTGTGAATTTTGTTTTAATTGTTCTGTAATGTGCCACCTCTCTGTTCCCAGGGTTAGATGGAAGACCAGGCCTCCTAGGTATTAAAGGCGAACAGGGTAATCCAGGATATTCGGGTGTCCCTGGATTGCGGGGACCTCCTGGTCCTGGAGGTCCTTTTGGCATTAAGGGAAAACCAGGACCCTTGGGGCCAGTTGGCCTTGCAGGAGCACCAGGTATGTAATGTCATCAAATGAAGTCAAGTAGCAAAGCTGAACGATGAAATGTTGAGGATGTGTTGGGAGAGATTTGGCGTTTGCTAGGAGTGAGCTCCTACCTCTGGTTAGGGGTGACAGTGCAGAATTGAGCCTTTTGCCTCTGACTGCTGGACAACTCCTGCCTACCAGGACCACAAGGCTGTAAGAAGTACAGCAGAAACACACGAGAAAGCATCTTGAAAATATTGATATTTTCAGCATCTCTGCTCTTACACGCTAGTTGTATCATTGATTAATTCTCATTTCACATTTTCATGGTGATTAATTTCTAATGTATGACGTTGCTTGAAATGTGACTTCAATAGATTGAAAAATTGTTGGCTTTCTCAGAGCAAGTGCTTCAGTCTTCTCTTTCTCTTCACTGGGGTGGAAGATAATTTATTTCCCTTCACATTAAGGGAGGAAAAAAACCCACCACTTGAGTACAGCATTATCTTTCAAGCTGCACTAACTGAAGTGTTTAACGATAACTGTATATGCAAAACTTGAGAACCAAGCAGAGAGCAACAAGTAGATAACAGTCCGTGACATAACTCATCTGTTCAGAAATGCAGAATGACAGTGCTGGAGCACAGTGACCACAAATGAATAAAAGCACTAATGGCTGAAATTTAAATCACAGCATTTTTTAAGCTTTTTTTTTTTTAAAATAAAACATTGACATGAACATTGCTTTTGCCTCTCTATTGTTTTAATATTACTTTCCTTGAACTGTTTTTACAAACCTCCAGATGATAAAGTTTTTGCAGCTGTAGTCTCTCAAAATCATTAGTTTCTTTTGTACCCTTATTCCTTCTGTTTACATTTTTTGTCTGTTTTTTCCTTCACCATGTTTCTATTCCATTTATCATCAACTCTCCATTTCTGATGTCACACTGTTTGGTTATGGGTTCTTCACATAGGCTGTCAAGGTGAGAAAATGCAGTGTAGCACAAAAGCTCATGGACTAACAGCCTAGCTTTTAATGCTACAAGAATTGCATTGACTACAGGTGATACCCCTTATTATTGCTTATCAAACCAGAAGGCAGAGAACCATTGTAGTGAGAATGCTCAGATAGTAACAAAGCCTGAAGCCTATAAGGAAGTCCTTAATATGTACGGATTTTAAGTCTGTATGTTTTCTCTGTCCTCTTAAATAAAGCAGCCATTTCATCTTTTGCTTTAAAAAATACTGGGTTGTAGCTTAAGACATGTAAGCCCTGAATATAACAAAGCTTGTATATTGGGGGCTACTGCTGCAAATGCCTTTTTTGACAAGCCACATGATTTTTCTTTCTCTTCCTCTCTTTGGATCTGAGCCTTCTGTTTTCAATGGTTTGAGCCTTTATTTAAAATTGTAAACCATTACAAAGCTTCAGATGGAAACATTCTGAAACATTTAGAGGCAAAAGAGTGCATATGAAGTTGGTTTCGTGACAGCACAATCAGAAGCTCATTCCCCTAGTGAGCAATTTGCTCTTGAGAAGTAACACATTTAAACTACCAGGGTGGAAAAGAAACTTGTAAAAACAAGCCTCTCTAATTGATCTCTGGTTCACCCAGAGGATGAGGTAGGTAGCAGAAGCTGGCGTTAATGATGCTCCTCATTCTGGTTTGACTGCCTTGATGATAAAGGTAAGACTGGTGCACTATAGGTTAGTGTATGGTAAAGGATACCATCATGGATACATCATAAGGGGTTTCACTCTTGCCAGTTGTGTAGTGATGTAGGCAGTAACCCTCTTCATAGGTATTGTATTAGATGACTAATGCTTTTGCATTTCTAAGCTTTATGCCTTCTAGTAGGCTGCATGTGCCATAAGGTTCATTTGTCATGTTAAAAAACAATGCTGTGTTTCAAGAATCTGGGAAACTGCCCACAAATAGTTCTAGTGTTTGTGTGACATAATCAATTGAGTTCTTTCTTGTATTGATTCAGGACTTCCTGGAGTTAAAGGCTTGACTGGGGATGTAGGTCCACAAGGTCCTGCTGGTATGAAAGGCTTCCCAGGTCTTGATGGTGCTCCAGGATCTCCTGGAGAAAGAGGATTCTTAGGGCCACCAGGGCCTTTTGGTCAAGATGGACGTCCAGGTTTCTCAGGGCCAAAAGGTATGTGTTCCACTTGGGGAATGGTCTGAGATTACTGTGCCCACAAAACAATAACCTTGTTAATACTGATTTTTAGACCAAACTTGTCAGAAGATAATGAATTCCCAGCTAGTGTTGGAATGCAGTTGTTTTGCTGCTGAGTTATGAATTACAAATAATGGATTTAATTATCAAATTGTGGTTATAAGGGGATCCATCTGAAAGAGCTTGGGCCCTTATGGGCAAAGGATCATGTAAATCAAGATAGAAAGACAAGAAATGGAAGAAATGAAGAGCAGTGAATTAGATTTATATAAAGGAGAGAAAAATGCACAAACCAAATGGGAAGTAAAAGTTTACAATCTTTTTGGTTATTGGCACCAATACAGTAACAGGTTATTTGGAGAATTCAATGTTACTTTATGTGGAGAGCAATAGAGCTACATCACTGCATGTTGCTCTCTTGGAAATGGATTGGGTTTTGCTCTTCAGTGAAAGCAGGACCAGACTCTCAAAGGTGAAAAGTGCTGGTTGAAAGTGTAATGAGTTAGAGACCTATGAGAGAAGTGGCTGTGCTTGTGCCATGGATTGTTACTACCTGGGTTTGGGTGATTGATCCATGCAGCCTCTGCCTGCCAGCGAGGTGGTGCAGTGTACCAGAGAGACTCATTTTCCCTTTCTATTTCTCAACTTTTCTAAACAGGCGAGAAAGGGTCTCCTGGCCTGCTTGGTTTCCCTGGCATGCCAGGCTTGTCTGGTGTCCCTGGGGTGAATGGGTTTAAAGGAACTCCTGGCACAGCTGGAGGAAAAGGGATCCCTGGAGTTGTGGGACTCCAAGGTCAAAAAGGTGAGAAACAACTGAAAACCTTTTGCTGGTTGTGCAGCAGGGGGACTTAGGAAGTGTGAGATGTCTGTGTACTAAATGTTTTCTTATAAATACTTTGTTCTTTTCCTCCATGTGAATACTGTGGCCTGGTTGCCAAAGATGCTGAGCACTTGCTGATGAATTTGCACCAGGAGACATGGAAGTTCTGTTTTTGTCTGACAGCTTCTAGTGTTATACCCTTCCTCTGATTAGTTTGCAAGATTTCCTGACTGCTTATTTCTTCAGGTGACAGAGGCGATGTAGGTCCACCTGGTCTTCCTGTTCTTGGGCCTCCAGAACAGGCACTGCAATTCAAAGGAGACAAAGGAGATCCTGGGTTAGCTGGCCTTGGAGGATTCCCTGGACCTAGAGGTACTTCACAACATTGTAGTTAGTTGCCAGAATCAGTTCCTCAGTAACTGTGCTTATTCTCAATGGAGTATGGTCTGTCTTTTTGACAGCATCTGCAGTATTACTATTTTCTATTCTGTCACTCATGCTCTAGCAAGATTTACATATGGCAAATATGAATTTTGAGAAAAAACATGTCCTGTGAAGCTCTGTTCTGCAGAGCTAATGCCATCCCTTCCTCCTCTTTAAGGGGAGCTTTGAGTAACTGGTCAGTTGGCCCAAATGAGCTGAATGCCTGTATTATGAAATGAATTTATACTCTATTATATAACCCAGGTGATAAAGGAGTCCCAGGAAGCCGTGGACAACCTGGTCTCCCTGGTCCAGCTGGGTCAGCAAGCAAAGAGAGAGGTTTTCATGGTGACCCAGGCTTCCCTGGTCCACCTGGTCAGCCTGGGCTGCCAGGACAGAAGGGTGCACATGGTATCACAGGATTTCCAGGAATGCCAGGAGAGAGGGTAAATACCTTCTGAAGTATCTTCATCTTCTCTAAGTGCTGTTAAGAAAATCCTGTGTTCTTCTGTATGGTACTGCTGTAGCAAAGCAGCAGAAGCTGGTTGACTTTTTCCTTTCAAAACTTCCAGATTGTTTCTGTTTGGCTCATACTGTTGAATGACACTTTGGACAGTATTTCTTCCTACATCTTTGTGGTCTGTTATCCCACATGACTCAAATTTGGGACAACAAGAATAAAAAGCAAAGGCTAACTTTGGGTTGTTTTGTTGGGTTTTTTTCAGGGTTCAGATGGTATCACAGGAACACTTGGATTCCCAGGACCTATTGGCCTCCCTGGTCCAAAGGGTAAGAAATCTTTCATAGTATATATGGTCTTTCAGTACACACAGTCATAATATTCATAACTGAAATGAATGAGTAGTGTTCTAGAAGTTGCTGACCAGTGAGTGGCTCCAAAGCACAAGTCCCCTTGCAAGGGGCTTCATTCAGAGGAGACCAGTTCCAAGGCAAATGCCTACATACTTCGTGGTCCTTTGAAAGTTTGGCCACAGCACTGTGTGAAACATGTTGGACAGAATGAGAGGCCCCCTTCTTTCTCATGTCTTTGTGTCAAAAGTATCCCAGGCAAGATATTGTGGAATTTCCCACGGGCATTTGTCTTATCATGCATTTGCATGAGTCAGTTTGCATCTGTTGCTGTTTATAACCTTTTTCAAGCTCAGGTACATCGCTTACTATTGTCTTTGTTTCCTCCATGGATTTCAGGTATAGGCAAGGTTTATTTTCATTAACAAGGCTATTGAGCAGCCCTGAAAACTACTCCCCATAGTCAATTAGGGAATGGCCTCCCCACCTTGTCTTTCTTTTCCAGGTGACCAGGGAGAGTCTGTTGGCATTCCTGGTGTTGCTGGAGCAAAAGGAGACCGAGGGGACCCAGGATTCCCAGGTAAAGTAGCCTTTTATTACTCAAGAACACAAAATTCTAGACATGAAACATGATAGCACTGCCCAATTGGGATATTTTTTAATATATAAATTTAAATACTGTGGTCCTCTCCTGGAAGTGAGATTTGAGGAGTGGGGAATTCAGTTGGGGAACAAATCTGGATGATAATTAACATGTCTGAGAACAGCCCAGTTCTAATGCTGCGTCCCACTTCACTTCTTGAGGAGGAACTTGTGAACTTGCACTGGCATCCAGGGAGTCCAATGCAGGGCCCTGATCGTTGCTAAGCAGACACTAGTGCTAAAGCCTCAATATAATGTGTTTCTCATTCTCTTCATGCCTTTTTCCAGTTTGACTTGTGCTATAGCATGCTGTCTGGTTTTATCCTTTCAGGAGAGAGAGGGAGAGAAGGACCCAAGGGTGAACCAGGCTACCCAGGAAGCACTGGGGTGAATGGACTCAAAGGCAGCCCAGGAGATCTAGGCCAAGAAGGACCAGCAGGTACTGGACTGGGCATCTAAGTTCTGCAGTTCATAATGTGACTGTGCAACAACCTCACCTTGTTGTTTGCCTCTCCCTGGTTGGCCTGTCTCAGCTGAGGCTTATACAAGAAAATGGGAATTTTCTTTGGCACTAGTGTGAGGTGTCACCTTGTCCTGTCATGACTGATCCTGTGGATCAACCATGTGAAAACCTAAAGGAATTAATTTAACACATAGGGAAGACCTCAATAAGATACAAACAGTAGCAACTTCTTTGCTACTGCTTATGGGCAAGACTGCTCTAAAATCTTGCTTTGCAGCACTTCTGCCCATTCCCTCTCCAGAGCCAAACTTACCCAGAAGGTGTCTTTGGGTAGTGGTGTAACTATAGAAGGTAGATTCTCAAATTGTTATCAGGAAAAGATGGGAGAACAGTGTAAGTTTTTTTGAATATTTTATTTGAAAAACAGTTTTATTAGTTATTTGGTCTATTAACTGTTCCAGCATGCGACTTGGTGGATGATAAAGAATGTCACTGCTATGACTGGACAAAAAAAAAAAATCAGTTTGGTATGTGTTATGCTAGTAGTAGTTGTGTTGGTACTGAGGAGAGATTTGGATCTGGTTTTGCTTTATTCAAATAGCAGTTTATTCACCCATTTTGTGAGCTAAGTGGGGGAAAAGAAGCTGTAAGATGGAACTTCGAGCTGTTCCATCATGGATGTGTAATATGGGAACATTTTTATGCTTGTTTTTAGGATTCCCTGGAAATGCTGGGCTGAGAGGAATCCCTGGGCCACCGGGACCTCCAGGGCAGCCAGGATCTGTTGGATTCCCTGGAGCTCGAGGAACAGCAGGACCTAAAGGTATATCTGGAGGCTGCACATGGGGGCAGAGATTGGGTCAGAAAACCAGTATTTCAGCCAAGTTTCACAGCAGGCAGGCAGCACTCATGTGTGGGCCAGCTGTGCATGGGAAATCAGCTCATTTCTTGGCAGTGTTAGAGTAGACACCAACTGCTTGAAATGAGCAGAGGAGTGGCTGGAAAGAGAGAGGCTCTCACTTGGTTTGGATCACTGATGGGTGTTCATTGAGGGTAAAACCAATGAGAGCAGTGGGAGGAGTTTCCCTGAAGGGGGCCTGTGTGAAGGAAAACTTTACATCGTCCGTTCCCCTTTCTGTCAGGTTTCTTATACACGTTGTAATCTCCATGAAACACCTTATGCATTTCCACCTCAGCAGATTATTTTCTTATTTGATAATTTATATGTTCCCAATGTCTCTTCAGGGTTTCATGGATTTCCAGGTTTAAATGGTTTGAATGGCTTGCCAGGCACAAAAGGGTCTCCTGGAACACCAGGTAAAGGAAATGTGTGGTAGAAGTGTCATAGCTGGGGAAATACATATACTGGTCAGTCATAAGAGCAGTGTTCCCTACAAAATTCCCCTGTTTCACCCAGTTCTGGATCTAATTATAACCTGAAGAAAAATTTCAGGACACTGAATGTGCATGAACAAATTAATCTTTGATGCCAGTAAGAATCAGGTGCAGCCTGTGGAGTGAAGAGGTTTTTCTAGTGATGGTTGTCCTTGAATTCCTTAAGGACTGTGTCACTGCTGGAAAGTTGATGGAATGAAATCATAAAACGTTTCCGTTTCTAATGGATGCTTGATTTTAGCAGGGCAGCATCAAATGCCTGCTTTGAGTTGTGCTTAGTGATGGCATATTTCCTTTCTGCTTTCCATAGCCCTCCACTATATGGAGCTCAAGAAAGACATCAGTAAAACCAAAAGCTAATTTCTCTGATTAGAATCTGTATTCTGCTTTTTGCAAGCTTCTGCTGGATTTTTTCATATTTTTAACCATATGAAATAGAATCTGGTTCTGTTTGAAAACAGTGTTTTACTAAATGTAAAATGGAGAAAGACCTTTCCAGAGAGACTGGTTTAGTCAGTCATCTTGTAAAGCAGCACTTAAAATTTATGGCAGACATTTTAGGCATGAAAATGGACAGTCTAATTTTTTTATTACAAGTCAGTTTGTGTAATAATTTAACTGCTGTTAGGCAATATGAATAGGCTCTCTTAACCTTTGCTAACCCCATTTAATTAGGTCTGAGTGAAGCTGGACTGAAAGGCCCTGCAGGTCTCCCAGGTCCAAAGGGTGAAGAAGGTTCTCCAGGCTTGGCTAGAGGAGCTCTAGGATTCCCTGGACCAAAAGGCTCATCAGGAGACATGGGTAAATATTGGTGTTCTGGAAACTCAGCAGGGTGTATTGCAGCTCAGGTTAATGGGTTGTATGGTCAGCAGAGTTACCAAAGAGAGCTCCTAAAGCCACAGAGGTGATTGGTAGTTTGACAAGTAAATGTTAAATCTGTGATATGCTTATCTATTTAAGGTGTCTCTTTGTTCTCCTCAATATAAATACTACACGTCTGTGAAGATCACTGAAGAGCTCTGGGTACACTCTCTCACTTTGTATTTCGTATTCAAGGACCCCCTGGACCTGTAGGACTGCCTGGCTTGCCAGGAACACCTGGAGTTTCTCTTCCTTCTGATATACGTGGGAGACCTGGGGATGCCGGCCATCCAGGAACTGATGGGAGTTCAGGTATGAAGAAAGGCCTCTTTGGGAAAGTGGGCTAGCTAAGGGGATTTCTGTTTCTTTATGTGCATGCTTTGAAGAGCTCTCAGAGGGAACAACTTGGATGAGTACCATCACTTCAATAACCTTGGTTTTAGATCAGAGATTGAGAATGAGAAGATCTGTTTTCAGTTCCTGCTATTCCACCTATTGTGGTACTGAAGACAGACTTGGGCACTAAGGTAGGTACTTACGTCCAGGGCAGTATGTCTGGGTTTGGACACCATGTCCATTTTGGACTGTGGTTGTCACAGCTGTAATCATAGGCTCTGTGTAAAGTTTAGAAGTATCCTGTGTGAGCTGGGAGGCAGCAAAGCTGCACTGATACTTAGAGTTATGTAAGAAGCACTTGCTGTAGGGTTGAGAGCCAAGTGCAGTTGGAAGGATTTGTCATAATGGCATTGGTACCTATTCAATACCTCACAGCCTTGTCAGAGAGGCTGGGACTCTAGGCCTTTCTCTGGCCAAGGATTTGAAGTCAGTGCTCTCATTCTCCTAGGAAGTATCTGAGTCACCAGCCTAGCTACCAGGTGGGGCAAGGGCTATGCTCAAGCCCAGAATTTGAAGCTAAATTACCATGGTTAAAAGGACTTAAAAGTTTATAAGACCTAAGTGGATATAAGCAGGTGGAGTCTGGTTCTTTTCCAGGACGAGGAGGACAACCCTGAAAATACAGACACCCAAACAATGAGTGTCCTCTAGAAAGATGCACTGGGGATAGCCCCAGCATTTACTTTACCTGAGAAGCAGATTGTGCTGATTACACCTGTTATCTCTAGGTCTTTCAGGTCCTCCAGGACCACGAGGGCCCCCTGGCCCAGCTTCTGACCAAGGTGACACAGGCAATCCAGGTTTCCCTGGTGTTCCTGGCTTGCGAGGCATTAAGGGTGATGTGGGACTCACTGGTCCAATTGGACTCCCTGGAGCATCTGGATTCAAAGGTAATCTTGCCTTGAAAGGGTCTGGGTGTGATTTAGCAGCTGTTTCCTTGGCTATCATGTGCTTAGGTTAAATGCTGTGAAACAAATCCTTTTTCAGGTGTAAGCACAGCAGTTTCTTGTCCAAGTCTTCCCTTTTGGCCCATGCAGGTTTTACCTACTGACTCCAAAAGCATAAAAGTGAGGCCAGCTCCACCATGTGCTCACCAGTGTGTCCCTGATGATTTTGTAATTATTTTTTTTTCCTGAGCAGGTGATGTCCATATGCAGTGGTGCTGTGCTTGTTGACCACAGTTACCCACTTGCATGTGCTGTCTAGGCAAAGAATGGAGATCCTGTTTCATCCCATCTTTCATATATACTGACAGGCATAGTGTGATGGATTTAGGTGTCTGCAAGAGGCTAAGAGGACTGTAGGAGTTAAGACCTCTTGTTCTGGGCTAAGGTAGGGAGCAGGTTGCTCTCTTTTTGGTGTCTGCCGAAGAAGACTAGAGGGCAGCTGCAAACAAGAACTCTAGTAGTAAGGTTTCAAAGAAACTGCCCAGCTCAAAAGCCAGGAAAGGATGGAGAACCATTGCCAGGTGAAGACCTGTATGCTGTCTTTGTAGGCTGGCAGATCCCTATGCTTCTGTGCTGTGCATAAAGATGTTTTCCAAACAGAAAAGATGTGTACTCCCCAGACACTTGCCTTGGGTTACCCAAGGAAGGGGAAGAACAACACGCCCAATAAAATGTAATTATGTAGCAGTGGAAATTCTTGTCTTGAGGCTTTGCAGCTGTTCTGAACATCAAAATGGGCACAGGCTTCCTTAAGGGTTGTGGTCCTCTCCATCCAGCTGAGCTGCTGTTGCCATTGCTGCCATCTGTGTGTTTCTCAGTGCCCCAGCTGTAGATCAGAATCAGGACCCTGTGCTTATCCCCTGTGGTCTTAAGCTGTATATCTTTGCAGGTGTAAGAGGGGAGCCTGGTCTTATGGGGATGCCAGGAAAAGATGGGCCTCCAGGGGATCCTGGCTACCCTGGGCTGAAAGGTGAAATGGGCCGTCGAGGTGAGTTCTGGAGAATTTGAAAAGCTGTACTTTATTGCATGTGGTTTGGGCTGGGCAAAATTTCAGAACTCTCTTAAGGGGCTTATTTGGGGGACTCAGTTTCTTACAGATCTAAATAAATTAGAAAGAGCTTGACATAAGATTTTTTAGAAAGATACCCAGTCTCCTTTGTGTCAGTATTATCATCAAAACTGTGATTTTTGTTTGTGGGGTGCTTACCCTGTCACTTGCACTGTGTTCAGGTCTCCCTGGCCAACAAGGGGCTCCAGGTATAACCCCACAACCAGAAGAAATCACAGCCCCTGCAGGTTTACCTGGTCTGCCAGGCATTGATGGTGTCCCCGGCTTTGATGGAGATCCTGGATTTCAGGGCCCAGCTGGAAAACGAGGTAAAAAGTACACTCAGGTCGCTGACATGCTGACCTTCTGGAAGAACAGCACTGCTTTCTCAAATGCATTAGGAAGGTTTACAGATTTTTCTAATAAAGGAAGTATTTCCAGCAAAACACATACAAATGTCATGTTTTGTTATTATGAGAATGTATTTGAAAAATTGTGTTCATGCACTTGTAATAGTGTTTTTTAATTAGGTTTCCACAATTAGGTGCAGCAGCCTGTGATGTAGCTGATACCAGCTTTGGTACTAGCAGGTGGAGTGGTCATGAAAATGATTCACCACTGAGAATTATTTGAATTGTTGATTAAATACTGACCCTGGAGAAGTGCTGGAAACTTGAGCCTGCCCACTGTGTTTCATATCATGTAGCAAAGCAACAGTTGGCTCTCCTAGGCCCAGCAAGTGCCTGTGATTCCTTTCTTACTCCTGCCATTTATGTGATTTTTAAATGTTAGTATTCTCTTTTATCCATGAAAACTCCTAGAGCAGGACCATCACTTAGCACCAGTCCTTCCCATGGCTGTTGTCCTGACTCCCATCACAGTGAACAGAACTGTGTAAGTTCCTGGCTTCCTGTTGACAGTTCTTAAAGGGAATAAATGTGCAGGGAATAAAAGCTGAGAGTCGTTATTAATACGGCTCAGGCAACCAGGTAAGAGGCACTGCAGAGCAGAGGAAAGAGAAGTTCATTGGGAAATTACCCCAATTTATGCTATCTTTAATTCTTAATCTTTACAAAAGTTGTGCAAATGTACACCCGGTTTCCCAGTCACATGTTTCTTTATACTCACATAAACCTCCCACATCACTGATCACATGCTAGTTCTCTAGCTCTGTGCAACCCACTGCCCTTAGACTTTTTAAAGATTTGTCAGTCAGATGCTCATCATCAGACATCAGGGAGAGGAGGGGAAAGGTGAATTTAGTTCAGATCAGTGGCTCTAGTATTACATAATGTTTAGGCTGAACTTCAAGGCCAATTTTATGGTTTGAAAAAAAATAATAGTTAAACAAATTAAGGGACAAAGTCTTAAGCAAAATTTCAGCAAGTTAGCTCAACTTTTTCAACTTACAACAGCTGGACCATTATTCTGGAGGATTCTTGTTTTCACAATGGCAGGAATCTTGCAAGACAGAGATGAGAGGAGTTCACAGACTTCCACAGCCATCAAATTGAGACCCACGTCTTAGGTCTGATGTGGCTTCAGGCTAAAAAAAAGTAGCTTATCCCAGATCTCAGTGTTGCATTTTTATCCTTGTCTAATGTTGAGCTGCAGCTCTTGATCCTGTCACAGTCAGGCTGTGTAGAATCCCTGTAAGCAGATAGTTGCTTCTAACGACAGCTGTTGAAGAGTGAGCTGTCAGCATGGCTGCTGACAATGCATTGCTCTTCTGGAGTACGGTTGCAGGACTGAAGGCATTAATATGAGGAAATAATGCTAGTAATAATTGTATTTAATTTCAGGTGCAAAAGGTCTGCCAGGAAGATCTGGTTTGAAAGGACGTGATGGTTTACCTGGATCACCTGGCGCAGTTGGAGATCCAGGACCTTCAGGTGCCCCAGGACCACAAGGATTTGAAGGTAGTTTTATGTTTTGGGGAGCACAGATGAGAAGAAGCAATCAGTAGAATTATACAGGTTCTGCAAACACCCTCCCCATCACTCAATTAGCTTGGAAGATCAGGGGATGTACACGATCTTGTGTCTTGTATCTGCTATGAATTAAATTTAATCTTCATTGAGGAAGATTGTCACGTGTCATTGTCTATCACTGCTGGTGTTTCCCGAGGTACAATCCTGAACATCTTTTGGTTCTAATGTTTTATGGGAGTCATCTTGATGATCTAAAAGAGCAAAATGGTATTGATAGTGAAAACACCTGTGAAGGCTGGATAGTTGAGGAAAGGCACAGTGAGAGAGAAGGTTTGGATTCTGCCACATATTTGTTGTACAACTTTTGGCCTTTCAAAGGAATAGCATCATGAAGAACACTGTAGCAAAAATGAATTTATTAGGTTTTGGTTGATGCTTTGAGACTCTCAGAATTATTGTACTCTGATGTACGTGCTAACAGATTGGCACCAGAATTGTTGAGTCAAGAGAGAAAATGAAATTAAATAATATGCTGCTTTGAAATGATTGCTTTTGGAACTGGTAATTCTAGTTATTCATATAACACCTCTCAAAACTTAGGCTCCTCATTGTACAAGACTGACATAAACACAATGACAGCAATGCCAAAACCAGGGACAGATCCAGCTGATGTCCGCACTGTGTTAGTGACTCCTTTTCTGTCTTCTAGGTGTTGCTGGAAAGCCGGGCTCAATTGGTTTTCCAGGAATGCCTGGTCGGAGCGTGGGCGTTGGATACACGTTAGTGAAGCACAGTCAATCGGACCAAATCCCACCTTGTCCCATTGGAATGAATAAGCTCTGGGATGGCTACAGTTTATTGTACGTGGAGGGGCAGGAAAAGTCACACAACCAGGATCTTGGTGAGTTGGTAGAATTCCCTTGGGCATAACAATGTAGGCCAAGATCCCATTTCAATTTCATACCGATTTTCATTGGTACTGCAGGAGGCTGTAGCAGAGGTGGTAGAAGTCTGTTTGGCCAGGATCTGTTCTGGGAACACTGTCACTTATGCCATCCTTTGCCACTTGTGTCTGGTGTGTATGAGCTGGAGCATTTGGCAGATGCCTGGTACAGCCCCTTCTCCAATGCTTCCAGGTTTTGCTGGCTCGTGTTTGCCTCGCTTCAGCACCATGCCTTTTATTTACTGCAACATCAATGAAGTGTGCTACTACGCCAGTCGAAATGACAAGTCCTATTGGCTCTCCACCACTGCTCCTATCCCCATGATGCCAGTGGACAGTGTTCAGATCCCACAGTACATCAGCCGTTGCTCCGTCTGTGAGGCACCTTCCCAGGCTGTGGCTGTGCACAGCCAGGACATCACCATCCCACAGTGCCCGCTTGGTTGGCGCAGCCTATGGATAGGATACTCCTTCCTTATGGTAAGGGTGCTACTGGTAATGCAAAAGCAGCTTTAAACATTTCTAAATCTTATCTTTGATCAGGTGACTGAGACTCTGTTGTGTGAGTTGCTTACAGGAAACTGGAGCCCTGTAGCTTCGTGCCCTGGTGCATTTCTTTATCAGCTGGCCTGCTGATAAAGTTTGCTCACGTTGAGCTGGCCTTCTCACCTGCACTGCTCAAGTTCAGTAGTAACATTGATGCAGTAATTCTGTATTGCAATTCATTGTTCTTCAAACCTTTAAATGTGGAAATGCTAATTAAGCTACAGCATTGTCTTAATCCCCTTTCTCAGTGGAAAAAGAACATTTTCTGTTGCACATTCCTAGAATCTAGTTAGCATAAGATTGTTAGAAAACTATGAAGTCAGTGTTATTGTGTCCAAATTTTCCCAGCTTGCAAATGGAAAGCCAGTTTTCCATTATTCCAGAGTTGTATATTCAGCCTAAGGACATTCCTTTGCTTCTTCAACTCCTGTTTACTTCCCATTCTGTTCCCGTGTACTCATTTAAATCGACCTCTTCATTTCAGCACACTGCGGCCGGTGCAGAAGGTGGAGGTCAGTCCCTTGTCTCACCTGGCTCTTGCCTGGAGGATTTCCGTGCTACTCCATTCATTGAATGCAACGGTGCTAGGGGCACATGCCATTACTTTGCAAACAAATACAGCTTCTGGCTGACAACTGTTGAACAGTCGCAGCAGTTTGTCAGTGCTCCCCCCTCAGAAACTCTGAAAGCAGGACAGCTTCGCACCAGGGTCAGCCGCTGCCAGGTGTGCATGAAGAACTTGTAGTAACTCAAGTACAGTAACATTAACAGTCTTTGCCATCTAAGACTGGACATCACTGACGTGAAGAAGGACAAATCCATAAACCTGTTGTGTGTGTGGTTGATGGGTGAATCAAGACAGCCAGAGTTCTACAGAAATCAAGTTCCAGGCCCAGCAGTTTGACTGCACACAGAGGAGGAAAAGACCAGTGCTCTGAACCATCTTTTTTAGGTTTTTTTTATTAATGGAACATGGTGCTATGCTTTTACTTCAATAGGGTTGTTTTCCCTTATTGATAGCTACCTCAGAAAGTCTCTGTGACTTCCTCATGAATACCAAAGAGTAACTGATGTCTCACATGACACCACTCCTCTGGCCAAGGCACATGCCAGTCATCAGCAAGAGAGACTGCTCAGAAGTTACGTTTTATTAGAGACTTTGCAAACAGTATTTTGTCTAGTGTAAGAGAATGAAGGCTCATTCTTCTATGAAATACAGAGCTAGCTAAAATTTATCAGTGTATTGTAGGTGACTTAGAAACACTAAGCATTAATGGTTGATAACTGACTTCCTAGGAAGATTTGTTTTGCTTTGCTTTATTAAACAGACGGAATGTTCTTTCCTCCAGTGACAGGCAATCAATTCTAATTCAGACTCCCATCCACGGCTGACTGTAAAGAGCCAACCCAGTGAAAAATACAATTTTTGATGCAAAGATGAATCCAAAACACCTCCAGCATGTTTCATAGCTTTCTATTGAAATATATTCCAGGTAAAATGTCTGCTTCAAGATCTATGCTTCTTGCAGTCAAATGATGTGCAGCCACCAGAAACATTTCATTACTCTGAATGTGAATTTCCTTTCTGAGGTAGCCCTGGAACACTTGTTTTGTAGTTATTCAAGCTGTGTGTATTTGAAGAGTAGAGGCTTTGCTAGATAGCCTGCAAGCTTATGCAAACACTGAAGTAAGCAGTTATGGGATGTACATTTTTTACTCCCACAGACACTATGTGATGTACACTTCTTCCTCTGGGCTTTATTTCTGTTACTTTTAAAAGTTGTTTTTCTGGTGTATGCACTGTTAACTAGTCACACTTCTCTTCAGGGTATAATTAAAAAAGTGCCACTAATTGTATTATTGTTGTACATTTTGAGGGAAGGCCATGAAAAAGGTATGCTAATATATAGAATGAATTCATTTAGTTGGGCTGAAGTTGTTATCATCTCCTCTAGGGTGAAACATATTAAATCCTTATTTATTGACATTCTAGGACATTTGAAAGAAGTGCCTTGCAAATACACTATCACCTTTCCTTAAAAAATCTTAAAGACAAAATTGTTCAGCAAATTATTATTAATGCAAGAATGAGATGTTCTTTTAAAGCATTATTTCTTTACTAGGCTCTAGGGCTCTAGGTCTAGCCAGCAGAGTACTTAAGAACATGCTTACTTTTAAGCAGATATTTTTACTTTTAGTGATTATTTACATATATATGTAGTATTATCTTCCTAGTATGGGGTCAGAGAGCTCTGCATGTTCTAGAGTTGAGCCCCACTGGAGATGAGCAGGGAATTGGTGAAGGACAACTTACCCTTTCATTTATCTTATTCTCAGTTATGAAAGATCAGCAACTGCTTTGTTTGTATCTTGCAAATATCTTTAAAGCATTTTAATGCTCCCAAGTGGCAATTGTTTTATGCATAATATCCAATCTACTCCTTATCTGTCCTAGCACAGACTGATCATATTCTATTTGCATCTTGGATTATGCAAATGCAACTGTAAAACACTGTGTTCACAGTGAAGCTTACTAGTTTTTGAAAATTGGTGCAAATAACTGACAAACTACAATGATTTTTTCAGCCACTGGGCTGCCATGGTGCAGGTGTGTCACTCAGGTGGTGTCTACAGGGACTTGGTTTTATTTTTTAACATGGACACATGCAAATACAATTAATACATTTTTCCTGAACCAGAGCCTTATGCATTTTAAGCACCACTGTCTTTAGGGAACAGATCCTGTTGTAAAAACCTGGCTCTGCTGCTGTCAATGTCCAAACTTCCATCACATTCAACAACCTTTTCCCACACTGGTTACACATAAGCCATCCTCTGTCAGGTGCATGGGTGGGAATTCCAGGCACCAGCCATTCTTCCATCAGTCCCATTCTCACAGATCTGTTTACCCCACCAAGAACACTGTTTCAGGAGGGCTGCAGGGCCAGAACCTCTTCTCTGAACAGTGTTTACATACCAGCTAAGAGCCGTTGGGGAACAAGTATGCTGTATTCCACTAACTGATTTTAATTATTTTTATTTTTTCACTTAGGTGCTTCACTTTTTTCTTTTAGCAGTTACTGCTCAGGACTGAACATTTCAGAGGAGGGGCTTCATTTTTATTCTGTCTGTGGGGAGGAGAGGGCTACAGCTGCAGTTACATGAACAATAACTTCATGTATTAATTAAGAAGTAAAGCTCTGTTTAGAAAAAAATAGCTTTTTCTTCCCCTCTCCATAAACTAGCTGCATTTTTTTAAAGTGTATAGTTTCCAAAATGGTTAATAAATGTTGAAGGCAAGTAAGATGGAATATGATCTGGTACTCTTGGAAATCAGTGGCCCTGATCAAGAACTGCAAGTGAGAGGAGACAGCGTTCAGTATTTCTCCATGTTGTCATTTATTGGTGAAGATGAAACTGTGTGATTCATGTCCAGTACACTGCCATGACAAAATGACCATAATGGGGACTGTCTGATAGTAAAAAGGAACTTTATGATGGATTAAAACATCTTTGCCTTTAATTATTCTGAGCTGTTTTCCTTACGGCTGCTCAAGAGATAATCTGCCTTAGAAACAAAACTGCACAGGCTGTTCTGATAAACTTGTAGAATTAAGGCACTTGTACCAAAACACATTTCAAAAGGCATCAAGTCAAAAAACAACAGTTAAGTAATTTGCATATGCCTATATATTAAGTTTTAAGATAACCTGGTTTATAGTTCACACAAATTAACAAAATATAGCAGCATACAACCTATGAAAAGCTTAAGAAATTTATTAGATGCACATATAAAGTGCTGTAACAGAGAAACTTGTGTAAATCTTTTTTAAAATAAATAAGGTACAGTTAAACCACCTTTGACTCATTTTAGCTCCAAAAGTAAAGTCAGCCTGTGTTTAATGATCTGAATTTTAAGGTCAAGGTGAAATATATCATAACTGTAACAGTGGTTGTGATCTATAGCAACTATTTGAGTCTCCTGTTCCTCTTGAGGTTTCCCAGAAACAGGAAGGCTATTGCAAAACGTATACATTAGACATAGTTCCTTTTACAGAAACATTTTTGTAATAAAGTGTGGTTGCTCAAATACATGTTAAAATATTTAACAAGGAAACAATTTTCTTCTGATCCAGTCGATCTTTTAAACAAGACAATGTATTTTTTCTATGAAGCAGCCCACAGGAGGGAAGAGAAGTAAACATCCTCCTTAACTGAAGACTGTTTTGCTTTAAGAACTAAACTATTGCATTATACGAGAGCAAGAAATATCCATTGGGGTTATCCCTTTCTCCAAACATACAGCCCAGTGATACACTTATTTTTGCCTTAATCTGAAAGGTCCATTTGTCTTCAGGAAAGACACATTAAAGACATTCCCTTTCAAGGGTCTTATAAGATGATCTTTTACTGCCTTTCCATCTGGGTAAGGTCTTTGACAGCAGGAACTGTCCCTGTTGGAGTTGTGGATGCTACGAGGTTTTTGTGCTCTGCTATCTGTAGTTTCAGGCACTTTGGGGCTAACATGGCTGTTTAAGTCAATGCAATAATATTAGCAAATGTGTTCAATACTCAGAAGGGTCACCACAGTTTCCTTCATACACTCAGGATTTCAAATTCTTCTTCCAATTCAAATAGTTTGTCAGTAGATTCAATGAGTTCTGAAAAAAAAAAACACCACAACAAATAACCCAAGCAACAATTTAGAATCTAAAGACATGCCTGATTTTTTTTACTTAAACACATCAACCCCCCCATTTTTCTGGAATGTGTCCTTCAAAGTATTTTGTAAGATTAATTTTAAAAAAGATAACTATCTGTGCTAGCAAATGTTATGTGGCCTGTTTGGGTAACTGATACTCTGTACAACAGAAGCATTTAATCACATGGTGACTGCTTCACACATAGGAATCCAGAATTACTCCACTTGTGATTATTCTTCTGTTTGGTAATGAGGAACATTCTGCTGCACATCAGACTGTCAGTCAGTACTGCACCTGCTCCTGTGGTTGTCACTTCTGGCTTTGTTGGAGGTATGAAAGGAGGCCAGTGAGGTGGATGCTTCTGGACCAGCTCAAACATCCGTAGACTCTGTTGCTTTAGAATCTCCTGAGGACAGAATACTTCCACTTTAAAAGATGCCTCAAGAGAATCTTCAAACATTAAAAAAATGTCTCCTTAATTAAAAACATGTTTAATGATGTATCTCAATGAAAAAAACAATAGCTTTATGCAGATACACATTGAAAACCTATTCTTTCAATATCTGCCATTGGGCATCACTGCTTCACAGATCTCTGTAGGATTACTTGAAAACTCACCTACAAGACAGATCTGAACTGTCCTATAAGTTATCAGTATGTTACAATTAGCTTTAATATCTGTACACCTGTAATTTTCTTTATTTGTAGCAAGCAGACACCAAGTACAGCATTTTCTGCCTTTTAAAAGAAAATTACTTGCATGGACCTCTCTGTTCAAATTTTCTGCTGATCAATAAGACAAAAGACAGATCTATCAGTTCCAAAAAACCAAGTTTTGATCAGGAGAAACAAGGTATTAAAAGCCAAATCCCACTCCTTTTCTATCAGGTAAGCTACATCATATTCTGTATTTCAGTTGTTTACAAACTAGTTTTTTTTGTTTAACATGCCTTTAGAGGTTGATGTTACTTCACATTCATCCTTCTATTGCTTAGTATAACAACTGCATGCAGAAATGTCCTCAAGTCCTTCTCCAGTGGCAGCAAGCACCTTTTGTGTGTCCCCCAGTTCAGCAGGAGCTGGAGGGATTCAGCACTTAGAGAATCAGATCTTCTGTGGCACCAGGGACCAACAGTCATAATTAGAAGTTGTAATAATATATCAAGCAATAAAAAAGGATCAGGAAGCAAATATACTGCTGCAATGTGACAGTTAAAACTTAGTCATTTTCTGATAAATAAAAGCAAGTTTCAGCCACTAACATAGTGGTTCTAAAAAAAGAAACTTTCAAAGGTATCTGTTTACACACATTTTCCAAGTGGCAGGGTTCATGGCTGGCAAAGTGATGAACAAGCTCCAATTAGCAATTCAGTAGTACTGGCGATCCCTGATGCACTAATGCATTCTTCCCTGTGGCTCTTTAATGTGCACGCAGAGGAAGATGTAATGGGAATGTCCTTTTCTTAAAAATGGTATTATTACCTTTTGTACAAGACTACACCAGTTATCAAAATCACATTCTTCTTTGCAGAAGAAGCCCTAAGGAAAAAGCACACACAGTAGTAGTGTTAAATAATAACATGTCCATGAGTGAAGGATGCTGAGGTATCTTCATGCACTGTGTAAAGCTTTAGAAATGTATGTGTCAAGTGACAATTACCCATAACCCAACCACAGAATACTGGCATGGGATCAGATTTAATTTCTTCAACTGCCACAGTATCCCTGTGACCTATACTGAATAACTTCTAAAAGTAATTCCATTTGAAGATTTGTAAATTATGACATAAGTTTAACTTAAGTTCTTTGTCCAGAGTGGCCGTGCATATGTGGTAGTGATGGAATAAAACAGAGAAACCTGATTCTATTCCTTGCTTTGACCTTCAAAATACTTCTTGCAAAAGGTAAATGCTGCTCAGTAAAGAAAATGAAATCAGCTCCCTCAGACACAAACAGCCAGTTCCCTGCTTCTCCTAAGATTATATATTAACTACATAGGATACATTAAACTACCATGTGTTGAATTTTAGATTGTAGAAGACTGCCCTGTGGTCCTGATTCTGCTCAAGGAAATGCCTTAGTGCCTGTATCAATATACAGAGATCTTACTGAGAAATCAAGTATACCATCTCTTATTTCCAAACACCTACTAAAGCTACTGAAGGGTCCAAATTCATGATCTTCATTCTGTGTGGAGCCTGCTGGCAGTGGAAGCTCTGGTCATCAACTGTGCCATTTTCTTCTGAATCAACAAAACTTTGAGTGGTGTGAGGGTCCAAATATATCAACTCATTGCCTGTATAGATAAAATCCCTATGTTGGTAATAAGCAGGAGACTGTAATAACCACTTATTTCATCCAGATTTGTAAAACAGAGATTAGATTACCATCACAGTCAAAAACATTTAGAGTTACTAACTAGGGAGTCTTCAAGAAAATCAGAAAGTTAGACACAATTTTCCACAGGGTAATTAGTATCATTTTCCATTGTGAGCTATTATTGTAGATTTTTGGTTGATTTGTTCTACCTTTGTCATGTACTTTCCTATGTGAGGCCCGGCACATTTTAAAAAAAAAAAATCTCAACTCTTGTAATTCCTTACATTTCACAAATCAAAAGGTACAGGATGACCACAAACACAATCTGTAATCCCATTAGGCATTAATTCAGAAATTGGAATGAGGTATCTGACTAAAACAGGTTTTGCAAAAGGAAGAATGAAATATCCATAAAATTATGGATCAAACGAGTGAACTCTGAAAGACTGAGTCCACTATTAACTATTGCTTTAATTAATAAAGGAAGACATGGAAGAAAGTGAAAAAGAGACTGCTCTCAGAAAATGTCTTAAGAAATCTGCAAAGCAAAAGAATAAACAGTTTGTTATGAAGTATTAATGATTAGGGGAAAAAAAAAATATCAGTATTTTAGCAGTTGTGACATCTGACACTTGTCAAATGCCATCAGTTATTCTCAGTGTGTTGTTACTTATTTTTAAGCCAAGCTTTGCTGCTACTTTTCCATTCTGTAAAGATGATATCACACGGTTCCTGAAGTGTTTGAGGTATGTTTCTTCATTTCTCTATTCTCATGCTTATACTGCTTACTAGTTCTCCTTCTAGAAAAAGCAATACCCTCTCTCTACATCATATGCATATTTTTAAGAAGTTAATTTTTTTCTTACCTAAAAATCCTATGAAATAATAGGCATTATTTGGTTTCCCTCCTAATGCTCCCAAAGACTGTGGCATCTTAAAGCATTCCTGAGTTCAAAGGGAGAAAAATGAAATTATGGCTGATTTGTTTCTTGATGTAAGATACCTGAACTGATTTTGCAATAACAGGCAATTGACTGAAAAAAAAAAAAAAGCCCAAACAACCCTTACTTTAAATGCATCGATATACACTGGATTGATGTGGTTTATCCCCAGTCGCAGAGGTATAATGAGCAAGAGGGGCTTCCAGCCTGGGCAGAATCCTGCTGTGCTCTTGTTCCGGCCAAGAGCGCCTCTGTGCGGGTGGGCGCTGCCGAGCGCCGCGCTGCCGCCCTGTGGGGGGGACCAGCACATCTTCTCTGTGGGAACAGGAACAGCCATTAGTGACTGCACACAGCACCACGGGGCAGATCTGCCTCCCCGGCATGGACTACGGTCCTTGGCCAGACATCTTCACAGAGCTCCCCTTCTAAGAGAAAAGGAGCTGGGCTCGGGAATTGTAACTCTTTAGTAGAAGTAACTCCAGCAGACACGCTGCTAGAACTAATAAGGATGGCCTAAAATGCTGAGATACATATTTAGATAGATTCAGGAAAGTGCAGTTAAATAAAATATAACCAGAAAACTAATGTTTCACTTACTGATGTCTTCAATGACCACTGTATTGTCCATAGATACATAAACTGCTAATGAATTCCATTCATCAAATAAAGCAAGCTTCCTAGAAAACATTAAGATAATATTAATATAAACTAATTAGGACCACAAAGGTAGCTTTTCATTCAGGACTACTGGATTATTCTGGAGTTTAAAAAATCCAGTTGTTTCTTTAGAAAAATATATTTGTTGGATTTTTTTAAAATCTCCAAGTAATAAAAATATAACTTTGAATATTTAATGTTTAATATATTTAGAAAAATAAATACTAAGTGTTGCCAGGAAAAGCACACACACTGTTCCCATGTGAAAACTGTTTTGTCCTTTTGCCAAATGTGTTGGTAGTAACAGCTCAACCACATAATTAGATTTATTGGCTTTTTATTGCATGCAATAACATCCACAATGGGATCCTGCCCATTGTGCCTGGCATTGTTTAGAGAAGGAAAAAATCCCTGGGCCAGTTCTGCATCTTTTTGCTTAAGAAGTTCCACTAAATTCAGTGGAACTATTTCTGTGCACATGTGGACAGCAGACCCAGGGTGGTAAAAGCTACATCAGCTGAAGGTTTTTGGCACCCAGAGGTTAGGAGGGAGGCATTAAGCACACAGGTTTCTGTGAAATCCAAAACTCTGGGAAAGGGAGCTACACTTCAAAGGCAGTCAGCTGTCTACAGCCAGAAAAACCTGTATGTGAGCACTAAGCCATAAAGATTTTTTAAATGAAAAGAGCTGGAGGCCAGGGCATGCTTTAGCTCCTCTCTTGCTCTCCAGAACGTGTCAGTCCCAGGGCTGCAAAAACATTTCTGCTGAGCTCTCTGGACCCACAGTCTGCCATCCACTTGAGATTTGGCATCTCCACCTATGCTTCAGAAAGGGAGCAAAGCCAACTCTTTTAAGCATGGCTTCCAGACTTAGGAGGAGCTGCCCATGTTTTCCCCAGCAGCCTTCAGCAGAACCAAAGCTCAGTGAAGAACTGCAGCTCAGTTCCCTCCTTGGCCTGAATGGTGTCACTGATGTTTCACAGCACCCCTCTGTCCTGCACGGTGGCACCTGTCAAATCTGTGCTGCTTTGTGAGAAAGAGTGGTAGGAACAGCACAGCAAGAGAGACCATTTTTGCAGGGCTTCCCCAGAGCTCTTGGTATATTAAAATTTAGGATTCTGACAGTCCCAACACAGTACCTGCCCACCATGGTCTGCACCGTGCTTGCAAACAGGTGGGATATGTATTCCTGACCCTGACAGAGAAAGATCAGCCTTTAAAACTGTCTGGGGCCATGTCTGGATCTCTGAGCTCAGTGGCCCCAGGGGAGGAGATGTCAAGTTGAGCTAGTGTGACATGACTTACTTCAGTACTTGAGCAACTGTATTTGGTCCAAACCATTCTCCAATTGATTTCCCTTCTCCAACACCCATCTGAGCTGTTTTTGTGAGGGAACACACACACAGGGGAAAAAAAAAAAAAAAAGGCCACTGAGAGTCTGGTCACAATTTCTGTAAAATAGCATGACCTGCCAATATAGACATACATTCCAGAGCCACTGCAAAGTCTATTTACTAATAACAATTATTTTCTCAATCTATGCTCTTTTCAAGTCTGAATGTCTGCTACACTCTTTACAAAAGGTTTCTAAACTGTAATGAGGATTACAAATATTAATGTCCTTTATTAGAAATTACAGCAATAAGCTTTGTGACAGTCTATTTTAATCCTATCAACTCTGGTACCCAAGTATCAAGAGCTAGATTCTAGTATACAGACTTATTTAGGTCTCAGTGAATAACATTTCTCAATTATTATACTTTGCACTCATTTGCATGGATTTTTATTTATATATAAACATTCACATGATCTTAATCCTAACTTTTTTCAAACTTTGAATTAACATATTTCAAATTAGAAAGTCTCAACACAGTAGTGTTAAAATTTCAGTGGAAAAACCAAGAAGTTGATGTGTGTTCTTACCCATTTGGTGAATGGAGTAACAGCAATCCTTTCTGTCTAGAAAGCACCGTAAGATTCTATGATATTCTTCTGGTTGTTTTTTGTGGTTTTCCCATTGCCAATCTTACAGGAAAAAAGTTATATAGGTTAAAAAATAATGATTGCATCATCCTGATCAAATTTCTAGATAGTAGAAAGCCATAAAATGAGATGTTAAAAGACTAATGTACAATTCATCTCTAGTATTTACATTTTGTTTAGAGTTCCTAGAAGTCACAGCTGGTCATTTATTACCAATCTATCCTTTATTATCACAGGCTAGGTTGTGAAAGCTGGGAAAATAAAAAAAATCAACTGCAAATACATTCTGAGTGATCACTGCTGCCAACTGATGGCTACTGCTGAATGTGAACTTCCAAGATCATTTAAAGCTATACAATCTGTTTAGATTTTGCCAGATTTGTAAGCATCCTGTCAGCATTTGTACCATAATGATACAAGATCCATAAAGCAGAGTCCAGACACAACACTGGACGTCTCCCACAGCAAAACCCAAAATACAGCTTTGCCATGGATGCCTCTTGACTGACAGAGAAGCTCACTCAGGGCTGAGACTGTGAAGTAGCTACAAACAATGAGCTCAAGTTCTCTTTTTTCTTAGGTGATGTTTCCCTACTTTTTCAGTTACATCCTTGTACCTCCATTCTGTGGATTCAGATATTCAAGTGAATAAATCCTTCTGTGGAATCCATTATTAAAGTCAATCAATCCATAAACCACGCTGCCATGGAAACCAAAGCACAACAGTACAAGGATTACAGAGCTAATTGTAACAATTTAATTGATACAGCAGCTACACACAGACCAGACCTATGATACTCACCTGTGATCCTGGAGTGTGAGGTGTTGATACGGGCTTAAGATCTTGCACTAATGGGCTCTGCTGTGGGGTTTGGACCTCAGGCTGGTGACGGGTGGGTGGTCTGTGAAGTACTTTGTATGATGTCTATCATTATGCCACTGTTCACACAGTCACTGTGTGCGAGCATTTGGTGGCTACGTAGGCAATGAAGAGAAGGGTAAGAACTCAGACCCATGGCCACAGCTTTTTCCTTGGCCTCAACTTGGGTATTCCTCAACAAGATTTATTAAATAATGAAACAGGATTCCCTATAGGTCCTCCCTCTACTTGTCTGCTAAAGGCTGGCATGATTTTGCCCCAAGAATAATCCATGAGTAACTTCTATCAGGGCATCAAAGGAAGTTTCATAAATAAATTTAGGTTTGGGATTTTTTATGGAAAACTACAACAAAAATTGAACAGCCTTGAAACAACACAGAAGTTCCTGCAGCAACAGTGCTCACCTCTTCCTAAATGTCTGCAGATCAGTGCTTGTGCCAGCATCATCTGCCCACACCGCAGCATACATCCCCAGCCAGCATCGGACGAAGGACCAGTGCCTCCTGTTAGGAAGAGTTCATGACAGTCAGCTGGGGCTTTACACTGAGGGCAGCACCCAGAGGAAATTTCAGAGTTATAACGTCCAACAACTGTCCTATGGACCAAAGGCACTTTGGCATCTTTTTCCTTCCATGTTGCTGGTCTAACTCTACTGCTTCCTTTAAAAACGTGAAGACCTGATTATATGCAGGTACAAGTAAACAGCATTTTTAACAGCTTCAATATTTAGTTTGCATAAACAGTTAAAATTATGCTCAAAAAGTGCTAATACTATAAAAATATTTTTTCAGTCCATGATAACATCACTAATCCTGCTACCTCACTTACAACAACACAGCTGGCCTGCTGTATACTCACCAATAGGTGAAAACTTTCTTCTGTACGTAAACCAGAGACGAGAACTTATATCCAACAAGAACTTAGATTTGTCTGGAACATTTTTAAAAGGAAAGAAATTATTAAAAACAACCTTTAAAACTGAAAAATTCTAATTTTCCCTGTCAATACCCAAAGTGCATGGATGATTCCTGTTAGCTTCTACGTGAAAGACCCTTAACACTTAAAGGATTTTTTAACTGTTTGAAGAGAGAGCTTTTGTAGACTTGCAATTAAGAGTTACTTATTAAGGATGAAATCATTATTAGCCAATGAAGTTTTACAAGGTGATTGGAATGACTATGCCCAGCTTGAATGAAACAACTATGGAGAACTGCATCCTCAAGAAAAAACTGGTAAAGCAAGTTCAGAAGGGTAAGGAATTTCTCCATGCAAACCAAAATGGAATTATGCATTACCTCCAAAGCCCACTGAAAAGTCGTTTAAAAAAAAAAAAAAAAAAAGGTTAATAATATTAAATTTAATTAAATAGATATTGGGGGATTTTAATACACGCACATACAAAATTTTCCCAAAGGTTCTGAAGAATTCTTAACAATCTCATTTGCTGCACTTTCTCTGAGCAGTGGCCTTTCCAAGGGATCCCTCAGTGCTGGAAGTGCTGCCCTGGGCTGTCCTGAGCACCCTGCCTGTGCCGACAGAACCACCCCGGACCTGGCACCCAGGAGGACACCCTTGTCTTCTCCCCAGGGAACAAGCCTCATTTCTGAACTCTTGTTTTTATATAATCTGTATAAATGCATCAAGCTGCTTGTGACTTCTAGGTTATATATTTATTTTAATAAAAATACAGTACATGCCCTAAATCAATTTATTCTTATTATTTTGAGATATAATTTTAGTTGCAAATAACAGGTCACAGACATCACCCCTCAGGAGAAAATAACATTAGGAACACTGAACATTCCCCCCATAGTTATTTATTTATCTATTTCTGAGACTTCTGATGCTGAGAAGTGACCAGCCTCATACCTAACCAGCCTCTGCTACAAGTACTATCTCTTTGCATGAATTATGGTAGAAAGTACACTGGTAAATGGTTTCATTACAGCACAAACACCACTGCTTATGGCTGGTTTCTTGTTGATGGAGAAAAATAAACTTCTCTCATGAGACATTTAGAGAACATAAAGAAATCAGGAGCTGCTCTTGCATGTGAATCTCTAAATGGTCTACAGATATTACAGATGAATTTTCATTCTAAAGATACCTGTGTTTAGGTGGTGTTGCCTTCCTAGAATCCACACTGGCTCATCAGTTTCTGGGAATTCTTCTAAGTAGTCTGACAAAATAGTGATCTGGTTTTCATACCTGGATAAAACTGTACAGGAACACACAAAATTCAAACTCCATTTTATCCCTTTGTTCTTTTATGCACAACTTTTGAGTTCTTAGTTGTAGCTTGTCTCTGCAGTCCCTGGGTCATCTGAATAGTGCTGCCAGCTGCATTTACTCTCTTCCTTTAACAAGCTGTTCTGACGCTGCCATATCCAATGTCTTGGCTGGTTTTTATTTTGATCCTCAGCAAGTGCTGAGAGAATAACATGGCTGACACTTGATTATAAGCAGCCTGACTGAAGCCAGTAGCAGAAGTTCAAGCTGACTGCAGGGAGAGTAAGATTTGGTTCAAGGAAATGAGGAAACGGAAAAACAATTTAGGCATCAGGGTGTATGTGCCCATGCTCGACCTTAAATGTACAAATACTGCCACCCAGAGCAACTGTGGCCTTGTGCTTAATGGAAAGCATGTGAAAAGTGTTAGCAAGACTGGGTTTTACCTTCCTAACTGGAGATTTGAAACACCTCAAAATAGAAGATGTATTCATGTAATCATTCAATTTTAGATCAATTTGCTGTAAATAACAAACAATCGTGGGGTTGGACTAGATGACCTTTTAAGGTCTCTCCCAAGCCCAAACTGTGCTATGATTCTGTGATAATTCATATTACTTAAAGAAGACCATTCAATATTTTTTTAATATATAGTTAATTAAACTAGGGTTTGTTGGAAGAATAAAACAGGCCTTCAAGGGTAAAAACGGAATGTAAAATAGCTTCTTTTAAATATTTTATTTTAAAATCTTAAGGAATAGATACTGTCAAAAAATCAAAGTTGAACACAAACTCAACTACATTTTACTCTTCAAGTAAGTGCACATACATATAGTATAAGGAATGAATAATCATCAGGTAAATATATTAAAAAGCAATCAATGTGAAAATATACACTACAGCAATCAGAAGTGAATTTGAGCTCCAGAACCCTCTGATTCGAGCGCCCAGGGCCAGTGCAAACACTGTTAGTCTGCTTGTGCTGACAGTTGTTAAAAAACATTACAAACTCACCTCCCAAGACTGTCTACAGAGTAAAAGAACCTCTGACACTGCCCCGCCTTCTCTATCAGAAAACTCACCGCCCTGGCAGAGCGAACAGGCTCTTCAAAGACTTCAGAGTCTCTCCCCAAGTGCAGCAGCCGAGCGCCGCGTCCCCCCTGGATCTCCCAGCCCCGCTCCCACAGGACACCTCACACCAGCCGGGGGAAAAGCACCGGTCTCTGCCCTGCGGAGCTCGCACCCTCCTGCCGCTGCAGCCCGGCCGGGGCTCCCGGCGGAACCGCGGCACCTCCCGAGCTCCAGGGGACACCGGCCTCAGGCCGCCCGGAGCCCCGGCCTCGCCCCTCCGCCCCACGCCCACCGCCCGGGGGAGGCCGCGGGGCCTGGTCCCTCCCCGCCAGCCGAGCTCCTGACAGCGGAAAGCACCGACCGGCCTCGCCCGGCCTCGCTCCTCCGCCCGCCGGAGCTCCCGCCGCGGCGCGGCCCCGCTGGCGGCCCCCGGGACGGACGGGCGGCCGGCCTAGCCCTTCGCCGCCAGCCCCAGGGCCGGGCCCGAGTCCCGCCCGCCCCGCGCGGGCACCGCCGCCCTCACCGGCCTCCATCCTCCCGCTGCCACCATCCTCCTCCTCCGCCGCGCCCCGACACGGAGGCACAACACGGCCGCGGCGCGGGGCACCCTGGGAGATGTAGTCCCCCCGCCCAGAGGAGCCGCTCTCCGCCCCCTTGAACTACAAACCCCAGCGGGCCGAGGGGGGAGCGGAGCGGGCCGGGAGCTGTGATTGGCTGGACTGGCTCCTGCGCCCCTCTGATTGGCGGCGGCCGGGCCGCAGCCCCGCCCCTGCCGCTGTGGTGAGGCGGGAGGCGGCAGGATGGGGGACGCGGTGTCCGATGTCGGGGTCTGCAACCTGGCCTACTCCGGGCGCCTGGAGGAGCTGCGGGACCAGCTGCAGCGCGACAGGGCCCTGGCCACCAAGGCCGACCAGGTCAGCCGGCTGCGGCCCTCCCTGCCCGGCGGGGTGAGAGCGGGCGGCCTGCGGGGCCGCTCCCGGCGGAGCGGTTCCTGTCAGCCTCCCGCTCACCGCCGCTCCCTCCTCCCCTCAGGACAACCGGACCGCGCTGCACTGGGCCTGTTCGGCGGGACACACGGACGTCGCCAACTTTCTCCTCGGTCTCGGCGTGCCTGTGGGCGACAAGGACGATGTGAGTGTCGCAGCTCTCCCGGGACCCCCTCACCCCTGTGAGGGGCTGCTGCCGTGGGGCTGGGGCAGCTCGCGGTGGCTCCTGGCGCTGGTCGCCCCATTTCCTTTCCTCCCCCCGGTTGGTGGGTCCGGTGTGGTTTCTGGGAGGTTTTAAAAGGTGCGCACTGCTGCTGTGTGTGTGCTAGAAAGGCAAACTGACGTATTTCGCTGTTTATGTGGAAGAGAAGGGCAGTGATGAGTCTTGCTTATTGTCAAGAAAGCTCAGGAGAACTGTTCTTATGAACAAACTTGAGAAAACGGGTGTTCGGGTTGTTTGGGACAGGTTCATGTTACATTTATCTCAGTGTGATCTTCTTAAATGTGTTGTGCCAAATCATGAGGTACCCTAAAGATTTCCCGTTGCTGGGGAAGGCACTAGAGAGCAGGTGGCAGGATCAGGGGTTTTGCAGTTCCGCGGGAGATTGTCACTGTCCTAGAGGAAGGGCTGAAATAATTACATCTGTTACGAAGCTTTGTGAGATCATCAAGGACGGAAATATTGCCCGTTCAGTTTAATTAGAGGCTGGGATCTAGAAAAGATTGCATAAACTTTTGGACACCCTTTTCTGCCACTCTTATTTCCTTATAAAAAAAAACATTACTGTTAATTCTGCAGGGATAAAGTGCCATGCAAGATAACAGGAGCCAAGTCTGTACTGGGGTTGTGCTTTGCCATGTTTTTTGCCTGAAACTCCCCTGGCTTGAATAACATGGGTTTTTTCCTGCCTCTGTAGGCTGGTTGGACTCCCCTGCACATTGCTGCTTCGGCGGGCCGGGACGAGATTGTGAGAGGCCTCATTGCCAGGGGGGCTCAGGTCAATGCTGCCAACCAGAACGGCTGCACACCCCTGCATTATGCTGCCTCCAAAAACAAGCAGGAGGTAAGTTGGCCTGTGCTCCTGGGGGTGCTGTTGCTCGTGCCAAGAAGGGTTTAGTTACCTTAACTTTTCTTCCCCCTTTCTCGTTCTGCATGTTCAGATTGCAATCATGCTTCTAGAGAACGGAGCTGATCCGGATGCAACGGATCATTTTAAATCCACCCCATTACACAGAGCAGCAGCCAAAGGAAACCTAAAAATGGTACAGATCCTTCTGCAGCACAAGGCATCTGTTGATATACAGGACTCTGAAGGGAATACTCCTCTGTAAGTATTTTTTTTATTTTTACTTTGCTTAATATAGCATCGTGTCTATGAAATGAAATGAGTCCATTACTTCAGTTTCTTTTTTTAGTTTACTTTGCCTCAGAGTAGTCCCTTGCTTCACACCCCTGTGTAATTAAAACGGATTTGAGAAAATCATACTTAGTATTTTGTCTAAGTGTGTCTGTACACACATACTTCAATTTGTGTTGCTACATCTACTTTAGAAGTGTAGAACACTTTCTGTAATTATTTGGAAGATGTTTAGTTGCCACTAGAGGGTGGAAGGTGAGCTAATGACATCGAAGTCAGAGGAAACTTGTCTTGCAGGGTGGCCTGCTCTGTTCTGCCAAGCAAAACTAATTTTGGAAGCTTTTTCTTCACCTCTCTAAGGAAAATAAGTTGCAATTTAAGTATAAGCAGTCTGGTGTTTGATACTACTTTAGAGACCAGTTGAATCTGTAAAGTAAAAACCTTAAATGCTCTGAAGTTGGTGGCAGAACTCTGCCTTGTCAACAGTGGAATCAAGATTTTGCCCTGAATATGATCAAGCACTATGTTTTAGCTATGCATAAAACCCAGGATTGTCCTGGGACACACACATTTATTCTCAAGACACTGTGTCAAATGGAAAAAAGCATTTGTTGCATTTGCTGTAACTCTTCATTTTATTTTTAAGCATCATACTATTTGGTTTATCACTCTCCAAATAGAGATTTCAGTTTTCCAGCTTCACTGTGGATTATGTGCTCTTTATTGTTTGCTGACTGCAGAACCAAATCCTAACCTAATGAAGTGTCTTAATGTTGCAAGGACAGTAGCAGGAGGAACGTTCTTGGGTTGCTTAATGACAACAGACTAGACAGTAAGCTTTGGAATCTACAGGTAGTTGGTTGCATGTGGTTTTGTTGTTCTAGGATGTATCTCTCCTCCCCAGCATTCACACTGTCATTTTGACAAGGCATAATTATTGCTTGTTTATAAGCTTAGACTGTTTAATAGTGGCCGTGGGTTTCTTGTTCTTATTACAGTCATTTAGCCTGCGATGAAGAGAGAGTGGAGGAGGCAAAGCTGCTGGTGTCTCACGGGGCAAGTATTCACATTGAGAATAAAGAAGAACTGACCCCACTGAAAGTGGCAAAAGGTGGCCTGGGAGCCAT
Organism: Apus apus; assembly: GCF_020740795.1. Taxonomy (NCBI): domain Eukaryota; kingdom Metazoa; phylum Chordata; class Aves; order Apodiformes; family Apodidae; genus Apus; species Apus apus. The sequence goes on along the minus strand of NC_067293.1, from coordinate 11,326,507 downwards.
ACTTAAAAGAATGGTGGAAGGCTAGTGGGGACTCTGACTCGACTCTTCCCTGTTGCACTTGTGTTTAAGACTGCAAAGTTCCTATTTTGATAGTTCATCTAGGGTATTGTGTATGGCTATCAGCATGGTAATAAAATGTGTATCTCTAGGTTTCCTTCAAGCACAGTGCCAAAACAACTGTTTGTACTTCCTGTTAATTAAACAGTTCACTGATTTTAAAGTCTTTTTCAATATCTTGCAATTTTCTTTCAGTTTACAGTATGATCTGTATAAATGCAGTTGTTTCCTCTGTTTCAGAACCTAGTTTAGGATTGTTGCTTTCAAGAGCAACAGGACCAAAAATGCTTTAACCAGATAAAGTCAGTTTTCTTTTGGAAGCTCATTCCAGAGTCTTTGTTTTTTCCCTTAGCCTTTGTGATTTGTATGTGGTTTTTTACATTTGTTTTCTTGTGGGTATTGATTCTTGTCCTTCAGGTGATTCTAAACTACACCTCTCTTTGTAGAAAGCTGTTGGCTCAGTTGCTTAGATAATTTTACCCATTATTTCTCTTCTTAGACTATTCCAGTGAGCTCTGAATGTTCAGAACTTTTCTGTTGTTATTTGTTGTTATCCTGTTTCTTTAAATCTTTAAATATATGTATTTTATGAAGTGCACTGGACTGCTTGCAGAATGTAGGTGCTGTTCAGGGTTACCTCTGCAAATACACGATTATGTGATGGGTGCCTCTGGGTACTTCTCTGGGATGTACTTTGGCTCTGATTTTACTTCCTCTTGCTCCTGTGCTGGATTTCTTTTTCTGTTCTGTTTGACTCCCATTGTGTAGAACTGACACTTGCTGTTTGTGTTTACCACCTTATTTTATAACAGCAGCCTGGTTTAATCTCTATGTACTCATAGCATATCCTGGTATTAAGTTATTAGAAGGTAGAGTTAATGAGACTGATCAGTCTAAAAAGTGACCTTCTGCTCTATTGTTGTTGTCACTTTTCACAAACCCTTCTGAAGAAAATTATGCTGATGAAATTCTGTGAAGTAAGGAACTTTCCTAACAGAAGTCTTTGGTGTTATAAAACTTTATTAAACTGGCATGTAACAAAACCAATATTTTCTCAATAGCTTGTATGCCTGGGGTGTGAACAACAAGTCAGCTGAAACCTTGCCATCCATTACACAGTGTGGAAATAGAACATGCTTGTTCTTCAGCTGCAAGGAAAGGTTGAAATGGAAGATGACAGTTTCTACAGTTTGACTTGTAGGGATTAAGGTATTGCAGTTAATTTTTATAAGCAAGACAGAAACTTAAAACAAACAAACATCTTCACCAAGCACATTAAGTCTATCCTAGAAAGCAAAATGCAGGTTAATTTCACTGAGGATGGTGATTAGAGAGCAGGAGGGATAACTTGCCTGTACAGACCTTGCTGGAAGGAGGAACCTGGCTGAGTAAATGTTCCTTATAGATTGTGCAGGCACTGCTGAAAACTTGAATTGAGAAAGACTGAAGGTAGAATTCAGCATTCATCTTTGATGTTTGTATAGCAAAAAAACCCTGCCACAGCTCTGCAGCTTTGTAAACCCACTTCCCTAGGAGATGATGGCTTGAATATTGCCTTAATATCTGGTTTCCATATTAATGTTCCCTGCTCCCTCTGGAGAAGATAAATGGGCCATGCAGCAAAGACTGTCGGAACATCTGAGGCAAATTCTGAAAAATACTTCTGCATCTTGCATAGCTCTGCAGGGTTTTTGAGCTACCCACCATGGATCAATACCTAGTTTGGCTTGTGCTTTGCCAAGAGCATAAGTGGAAAGCTAGGAACAGAGCCCATCCTTTTTAATAAACTATTTTACATGAGAGAAACTTAATCACGAGAAAAACATCTGCCAGAAGGCTTACAAAAATATCTCAATATGTTAGGGAACTCCAAATAAATGTTACTTTCCTTACTTTCCTCCTCACCCCCAGCAATCTGGTTTGCTTCTTAAGTTTGCTTTTTGTTGTTTTGGGTTTTTTTTAATACTTGTACACACTGGTGGCTAGAAGTATGAGAGGAATTATTAGTCTAGAACTTGTGCTCACTGTTCTTTCTTTTTATGTAAAACATTAATGTAACTGGAGCAATTTCTACTTTTTTAGCAAATGTAAAACCTATGGTGTTCTAGGAAGATTGTATTAGCTCTAGAAGGTAATTGCAGCTTCACCAGCATAAACTCCTCTCTTTACTGTAGCAAGTTATATAAGGAATACAGGCATTCTGGAGGTGAGATTAAGGAAAGATTTAAAAATGACTATGAGGACCACATAATATATTCCACTCTTCAGTCACGATAGTTCTGTTGCAGAGATGTGAAAGTTGGAAAGCTGTTGCTGTAAGGAAAATGTAAATATATATATAGAAGATAACTTTAGAAGAACTAAAACAACTACAGCAGTGTCAGGAAGAGAGTTGTTTGTATTTTCCTGTGAAGAGCAAGAGTAAAAGAGTGCCTGGGAATGTCAGAGAAGAAATTAACTAATGCCACTGTCAGCCAAATTGTGGGCTCACTCGGACCAATAATTTATTTGAATTTCTCATTAGGAAGCACCTTTGGTAAGAAAATGGCACCCAAACAGGAGTAGGTAGCACCTACTCTCATGCTGTTACTGAGTGTGCTTAATGTCATAGTTCTACCTACCCACAAAACTTTGAGTGTGAGTATCAGAAATTTTCACTGTTTTCAAACCTACACAGAAGGGTGTGAGTTTGAGGATTTTGCTTAGCAAAATCACCACAAGAATCCGTAAGAGAGATGCCTGATTAAGAAGAGACTTCCATATAGGTCATGGCTTAAGGTTTTATCTGGGTATTCTGGGGAGAGAGGAGTGTGAGGATCCCCAGGTAGAATGTGGCAGTGTTGCTATTAGTAAGGGTTTGACCTTCGCAGTCTGGCACAAGCAGGTTTTGCCTAAAACTGTTTTAAGAGCATTGTAAATATTGTTGAACTATGCAATGAGGCTAAACACCAGGAGACACATAAAAGACAAATATTTGAAAGCTAGAAAACTGGGTGGAAAGGACAATGAATACAGTTACGCATAATGATCTAAGTAGAATCTTAATTAGGACTTCATGCCTTAAGCCTTCCTTAAATGTTGCCAACTTTTTCTTTTCTGGTCACTTTCTTGATAAACGTACTTGCAGCTGTAGGTACTGAACCCGAAGATTTTAGCATGGATGTATTTATCCTTTAATCTGTTTTAAAGATGACTGTTGCATATAACTAATGTGTACAGGCTAGAAACAGTCACACAGGATTTATGAATATTAGATCCTAAGAAAGACTTTCAAGTGCCAAAAACTTCCAGATCCCTGAGCCAGATACATTTTTCTGCAGTGTGTGAGACTGGAACCTGTGTCTCCTGCTGTCAGTGAATATCTACCTCGGGTAGTTCAGAAGGGAGCCACTGAGACTGTGTGTCTGTATTCACCTGAGCTCTTTTGAGCTCTTTTGAAAGTGGGATCTTTGCTCTTTTGAAGAACTGAGTTTGCTTAACCCTAAAAATGAGGCCCAGAGAAGAGGTGTCCAGTAATTGGAGTGTTTATGGTTCAGTTCCCTCCTTCCAAGAGAGTGCTCATTACTCAGCTGTTGGCTGTGGGTGTGCATGCACCACTTACCTTCTCTCTTGATACCTTCACCTATAGAAAATAGTCCAAGTTACACTGGGCTAAAGAAACCAGAAGAAAAGTAGCATGAGTTTGTTGCTTAGTGGGTAAGGCAGTTGCCTGGAAATAGATTTAAATAATCTCAGGCACAGGAATCGGTCAAAACTAGTGTGTTGAATAGTTGGCAGTATTGCCTTCTAAGTTTTGAAAGCAGCTGTATCTGCATGTCATGAGAAATCCAATACTCTGTGTGCCTGTTGTAACATGACTTGCAAGGCATTTAGACTTCCAGCTCCTGTTGTTTGGAAACCAGTCAATCAATGTCTGAACTGGGTACCTGAATGCCAGTTCCAGTAAACTGAAAACTGGAACTGCTGAAACACACAACTGGGATGCTGGTGCATTGGGAACTTTAAAGCCAAGAAGGTCTCTGTTAACAGAATGTATTCCAGCTTAGCAGCAACAGGGTTAAAGTTTCCAGGACCTACACAATAGCTTTAGTAGGAATTCAGACACACAAGATTTCATTGGTCCAGGTGTTAACAACTATTTCTGCACTCTTATGACACTGATGAAACTTCTTTTTACTTCTGATGTGCAAAATCAGATCCTTTAAAGACTGCAATGTACTGGCCATGATGATTGTTCTGGGTGCACAAGGAACAGGAGTTTGGCCAACACTGTTTCTGGAGAAAACTGCTGTGGTTCAGAACTGAGTAGACACATACTGGTTTACAGATAGTTGACTCAAAAGCTCTTACTTTGTCAAATGCTTCAGTCCGTTTCCTAATTAGTTTTGCAAAATAGATTGGATACATGTGGATGATAGCTTTTCTATGCTTAGATTATGTATAATTATAACTAGATAATAAATGAAATGTCATTAACTTTAGAGGCCAAATCTTCTATGCACAAAGGGCATGTGTAACAGACCTTTTTCAGACTCTAGCCCAGTAGTTCACAATACAAATGCCCATTTAAGTTTTAGTCATGGTTCTATGTTAGTTCAGTGACAACAATTTTTGTATAAAGGGGTCCGAAGCTGACAAGAAAAACTGTATTAAACTCTAGGCTATTTCTTCTTTTTCCACTTCTTGCTTCTGATCATTGTCAGGTGTCCCAGAGGCTGCTGTTTCATCAGCACTAGGGTATTCATTGGTTGCATTGCTTGATGGAACTGTGGTCACAGGAATGTTTTCTTCATTAGGTACCTGAACATACTCTGCATTGGGCTGTTTCTGAGTCATTTCTCTGCAGGAAGACAGGATGAGGATTGTGATTTCACATGTTGAAACCCCATCTGTGCTAGAGTCTTTCAAAAGAATGAGTCCTAGTAGTTTTGTTATCTAAACATTAACCCCCTTATTATTGTGACTCTGTTCCAAGAGCACCCAAAAAGGCTATGGCTTCACTGCTGCTCAGACGGCAAGTGTCTGAGTGTTAAATAATAAGAGTGATCTGCACCACTATTCTAAGTGATCCTGCTAGAATAAAATAGATTTTAGTATGTTAGAATGCTTGGCCAGGAGAGCAGAATGGGAAAGTAAGTGCTGGCAAACAGTGTCTGAGAAGGAGAAGCAAAACACTAAGCTTGATGTGAGCTTTCTCAGAAATTCCATGCACACCTGGTGTCCCATTCAAGTGCATTAAAATAGAGTGCAGTCAGAAAAGAGCTGAGACCTAGAAAAATATTTTTAGGAAGAGGTCCATGTATCTTATCAAAACAATAATAAACCAGCTCCAAATATTTAAGCACTTTCACATGTAAAAATTATCAGATGCTACTGAATTATTTCAATGTAGAAAGATTTATTAGGATCCAAGCACAAATTAGATGTTAATGCTACATCAGTTGAAAGCAGAAGTCAGGGGCATGAGTGACAGACCACCCGTCTGCTTTAGCAGAATTCCATATCAGGAAATCTTAGATCTGTGCTGCAGGGAAGTGTCCAGATGACATAATATTTTTTTTCTGGCCTCAGCTGCATGTATTCTAAAATGTAGCACTGAACATCATGGGGCTAAATACAGTCTCTATAGTATATGAGAGAATGCCTATGCTGAAAATTTGGCAATTTAATGGGAAAATGAGCAAACAGAGCAGGTATTTCCAGAGCAGGATCACAATGGACATTCTAGGTTCCATTCTGTTGCCTAAACCTTGTGTCTCTTGCCATTTGAGGTGCCTTAAAGTATCCCACGCATGCATCTTGTAATTTCAAATAGCACTGAACATTGGGAAGAGGGTAATGGCAAGTTCTGTTACAAGAGCAACAGCCTGGAAGTCACAGAAAAGCAAATATTCTCACTCTGGAAGTTTTCTCCACACCTATATTATTTACCCTTCAAAACTGTTTAGTGTAATTCCACTTTACTTTAGTTCTGGATTATCAGCAGTGCTTTACATAAATAATTGTCTCAAAATGAAGCAAAAAGAAACTCTTACTGCATCTCATTACTTGATGACTTCTTATTCTTTGCCTTCTTGGTTAAGACCCAGACGATAATGCAAATGATAGCAGCTGCCAGAATTGCTCCAATTAATGCTCCAGCAACAATACCACCATCTGAGTCTGGAAAGAAAAAGAGATTACTTGACTTTTTAAAAATTATTACTGTAGCGAAATCCCGTGGAAATTTAGTGGAGGAGCCTTTGGCAGAAAGCAGACAGGAAGACATTGGATTCAAAGAACTAAAAATCTGACTGACAGCTGTATTTCCAGGAGGGAGGACAAAGATTCTCTAGGAAGGAGAGAACTGTGTTTTTATGACCTTTGCTGTCTCCTTTCTTGTTAATTAGCTCCATATCCTGACAAAGCTCATGTTTATGCCTGGCTAAGGGAAACATTAGCCTGTCAACACTGGGAACAGAATCCCAGAATCATAGAATCATCAAGGTTGGAAAAGACCTTCAAGATCAAGTCCAACCATCTGCCCTACAACCCCTAACCACTAAACCATCTCCTGAAACACCATGCCTACCTGTTTCTTGAACACCTCCAGAGACAGTGCCTCTACTGTCTCCCTGGGCAGCTTGTTCTGATGCCTCCCTGCTCTTTCTGTGAATAATTTTTTCCTAATATCCAATCTGAGTTGAAAGCCTTTGCTCTTCCATCCTTGCAAATAAATTCTGGAATTCAGGTTGCCTTTATCTCTGTCTTTCAGATGTAAAATGTATGCTCTGATCATCTGTGAGCCCCCAAAACCTTCTGTTTCCACTTCATTACAGCCTCTAGCTCTGACCTGCAGTTTTCATTTTATAGAGCAGTGAGAAACTGAGGGATTATTTCAGGGACATCTCTCCTGGCTCGTTGTACATATGTTGCCTCTTGTTAAAGGTTACTGGTTACATGAAAAACATGCATGCAGATGTGGTTGCCAACTGCTTGAGAACAGTCAGGATAAGGTTGAACTCTGCTTGAGGGCAGTCAGGGTAGGGTATTTTTCCATAACTGCGGTATTTTTAGGCATCTACAGTGCCCCAGTCCTTGTACTACCACATTTCAGTGATGCTTGTCCTCAGTGGGACCTCAGTGGGAGTCTGAGCTGGAAGGAATTTCTCTAAACTCCGCATTTTTCAGTTCTCAGGAAAGATTTCTGCAGTCAGAGCCTGATTCAGCTCCCATTCCCAGTTGGAAATGAAGCTGGAGATGTTAAATGAGTTGTCTAGGTCAGTGTAAATTCTTCGCATGCCTAGAGCCATGCTCTGTAAAGTTCTTAGAGCATTTTCCTCAAACTGTGCATGTCAAAATCAAACGTGTGATTCCTTTCATGCATGAAACTTACGCTTTGCAGTTAGGTCAAGCTCACAGGTGCTGTTCCCCAGGATGTTGCTGGCTATGCACTGGTAATACCCAGTTTCGAAGGTGGTGAGGTTGCCAATGTAAAGAATGCCAGTGTTTGGATCTGTGACAAACAGAGAGCAGGTCCAGATTACTCTCTGGGTACTGTAGGGGCAGTAGAGGCAAGTGGTTTTCTTTAGTTGGAAATACTGAGAGTTACCAAGAGATTCGAAACAGGGTTCTATGATTATTCATTCACTTGGGGTTTTTATGTTCTTTAAATTAAAAAGTTTTACCTTCTTTGAAAATGTCTACAGCAGTTTCTTCAGGAGAGCAGCAGAACATGAGAAGTGTGCCCCTAGTCTGCAAATCAGTTTGACCATCTGACGTTTTACCCACATTAGTATTGTTAGTGAAACTTCACAAATGAAAATGTAATGGCTACTGAAGATTTTTGGAATGGGCATCTTAGCACCTGAATGACAAATTGACTTATTCTAAGTTCACTCAAAATTCTGAGGAAAGGGAGTTCTAAAGGCATAAACTTTTCTCCCATTTTAACAATTTACAGTAGTGGCACAGGCAAGACTTTACCACACCACAACTTTTATTAAAACCAAGTGTTCTGTGTTTGTGACAGCCATCAGTCAATTTGAGTAAGTAAAATGATTTTGTGGCATTGATAATTTTAACTGCCTGATGTGATACACAGAGTTTGAAATGGCTGGTACTGTGGAATTCCAGATCCTGAACACGGTATGGTGGTCCTGTGCTTACGTACTAGGTTGTTCAGTCACAGGCTTGAGGGTGTCCCCATCCACTTTGTACCAGCGGTAGGTAGGGCGAGGCAATCCTTCTTCACATTTGCAGAAGAGGTAGATTAGATGGCCTTTTTCAGGCATGCCTTCTATTTTGCAGAAAGGTTTTGATGGTTTGACTGTAAAATAACAATGAGGAGAGCAGACACACTTTGAGTACATACCTGAGCCTGCAAGAATCCACCTGGAGGTGGTACCTGTGGCTTCTATGAGTAAGGAATTGAACCTTATCTACAGATTTCCGTCTGAGAGCAGAGTCTTGCTTATGAATCTGACCAAAGACTCTCCTTTAAAGTTTTGAGTAATATTAAATATATGTGCATAGGCTAGAATACTTTTTCCCCCCCTATTTGCTTAATAATTATGGAGGTGTTGAGTTGAAGACTGTCACTTACTTTAATTATAATGAGTCAATCACTATTTGTCATATACCATTCTGCTACATAGCAACATAATTTTATCTGGGGACAGAGCAGGAGTTTTTCCACATAAAGGTCAAGGCTTGTAGTTGTGGAAGAAATAAATTAACTACAGTTCTGTTAAAAATATATATATTTTGATAGATAACATTTCTCACTTTGTACACAGGAGAAGATTCTGTCTTCACTCACATCTCTTATTTTTCATTTCCTACCTATAGATATAGAGTACAGTCAGTGGAACTATACCAGCAATGAACACAGCCCAATAAAAGCAATCATTAGATGGGGTTGATATAAACTTGTATCTTACTAGGAAGTGAAATACCTCATGCTACTGCTTTTCACCCTTTCTATCTTGCCTGTTCATGGTTAAACTTTTGCTTTCTTCCATCCAAAACAGACTTTATCCTACTTCCATCCAACACATACAAGTTTCTCGAGTTTCCAGGAATGGGGTTGAGCCAGAACCCTACCTTGGTTGTACTGGTGCCTTTCTGATGTGAAGTCACTGTGACCAATATTAGGTAAAATTAGCAACATTTTGGTCTTTGCTGGGGCTGGATGTAGTATCTTCAGAGAGAATTTGTCACTCCCAGCTAAAAGGTCTTTTTATTTTAATCAAAGTTAGTATCACTTTGTTTTCCTACCTGAAAAAATGTAATGAAGTTGGATAATTCCAGCTACCTGCTTACATTAGGTAGCTTTCTGAGAGCACAAAGTGAATCTGAAGGCCACTCCTGGGGAAATAAGATTTTACTGTAGGTCTCAGGTGTGCTGTGTCTGGAAGCCAGAGGGCAGCCCAGGCCCTGCCTGCCTCCAGAGCCCTTGGCAAATGTCTCTGCCTCAGAGTATCAGCCAGCCCCTTCTCTGTATCATGGGCCTTGTTTATCACTGTGCTGTTATTCCCTCTGCACCTACATAGTTTAAGCCATGAATTCAGTGGTTCATAATAAGGGAAGAGAAATACAATACAGCAGCAGAGAGGAAAGGCACTTACCCAGCACATTGACTATCACAGATTTTTGGCTCTGTCCAGCATCACCCTGTGGGCTGAAGACTTCACAGGTGTAGGAACCAGTGTCAGAGGGCTGCATGTTGGAGATTGTTATTGATGCATTCCCTGGACCTGTTGCAGCTGTTACCCTGTTCTTAAACTCTCCATAGGAGTAAGACTGGCCTTCTGAATAATAATAGATCTGTGATAAAGAATCAATTGTTAGTTTAACAGCAAGAGATCTGCTGCTGCTTCGTTTGGTACTCATAGTTGGTTTCTGATTAAGCCAAGCAATGTCACCCCTTCTTGCTCCCTCCCCAGAGAAAGCAGAGATGAAAACATGGTACATTTGAATATATTTTTTCAGTACTTATTAAAATACAAGCTTTTCAGAAATCGGATTTTTAATCATGTAAGTGAACAGTAGATTGTTCTTTGGGGATACTGTAGTCACAGACTGATGCATTTTTGAAAACAAAGGTGAGACCATTGACCATCATATGACAATGCTGTGAAAAATTGTTAAGCCATGCATGATGAGTAGTGCTACTAATTGAACCACAAATGGTTTGTGATACCATTAGTAGGCACCTCAGTAGAAGATTGGGACAAGAATGGACCTGTCATTGCAAAAAAGTGGATGGCTGCAGAAATTTGCAAATACAGAAGCCAGCAAACAGAGAACTGAAAACAATCCAGAAGGCATAGGTTTAAGCAAACAAGGCACCTGATTTGTTGACAGTAAATTTGGAAGCAGTAAAAGCGCAGTAGGAAAACACCAGCAGAATCATCACACATGCAGTTAGAACAACTGTGGAATTAGAGAACCGTGCTGTTCTCCTTGTGTAATCAGGGCCAGAGCCAGTGTCATGGACCATCTTGGTTTTTTGAGTTTATACCATAGGTGGAAGTCAAGCATACCTGTTGGCCTCAGTGTTTGGAGGAGCACCTATTTAAATTAAGAAGTTCTCCTTTTACTAAACAGTAAAAAAAGTTTTGCAGAATTAGAGACAGTAATTGTCTCTAAGGAATGCAACATTTCCTCCCAGATAAACTTTTGGTCTTTAACATTGATGTCACTGACTTCAGTAGCATCAATAGTACTAAACAGCACTGCAGGAGTGGAGTTGGCCTCTTAAGCTGATAAGCTCAAACCTGTTGTCTGCTGACTAAAAGGAGAGATGGAATTGTTCATTGTGGAGCCTGGCAGGTAGTCTGAGGCTTGGACCTTAAGTGTTTTCAGGAACTGCAATATCTCCTCTGCTCTGGGGTAAATTTAATAATTCTCAGGAATTACATGCGCTCTGTCCAGTCTAGCTCTTCTGTGAAACCAAGGTCTGAAAGAACAAAACTCATGTGGAAAAACTATGGAAAGTTAATTAATTTTTTCAGGTGTTAATGATAGTATTGTGTGAAAATGCTAGTATTTGGGATGGCAGTGTGTTCCCCAGTGTCCACATGCACAAACTCCATACTCTAGGCATGGTGAACAGTTCTAGTGTACTCTAGTACTCTAGTAATTTTTTTAAGTGGTGAGAGGTAACTTTATAGAACTACAGGTTGGGACCCAAATAGATCTAACATTGTCCCTACTGACAGGATTCCAGAGTCAGCAGTAAATGTATTCATTGAAGTTGGACTGACAGCATGTTTTTTAATGGGAATAGCTGGAAAATGCTTGAAGGAAAAAGCTCCACAAACTTGTGAAATGCTGTTCACACCTGACTCGTCTCAAAATTTCCTTTTAGACAAAAGTCCCTGCCTTTAGGAATGCTGCAAATTCCCAGGCAAGAAGTATAATTTGCTTTACTTTGCAGATCAACTGATTGCATTTTTAATTAAGAATATTTATTCTTAATTCTGTTTATCCATACTGATACAGTGTTGACTGAAGTCTTTAAGCAATGTTATCAGAAAGCCTTTCTTAGCTTAAGGCAAGGTACACCCCAAAGCTGCCAGAGCACAGCCAGTTTATGCAGTGATAAGGCTTTGAAGTGAAGGTCAGAACCCAGACTGCACAGCACCAGCAGCTCCATCCTGCAGCTTGGCCCCATCTCAAGTGCGATTTTCCTGCTTTCCAACCAGGCTTTATCTTTCCTTGCCCGAGGGTTACAAACACCAGGTACAATTAATGCAGAGTTCTGGACACCAAAGCTACACCACTGCATTGCCAACATGTGGAAAACTGGCATGGCAGTGAGGAAGTGTAAGATGTCCAGCCTTAGTGCAGTGGCAGACTAGGTTGGAATTAAGGTCCCTGAACTGCTGGCTAGACTCTCCAGTTCCCATTGTTTGTGTGCAATGCCATCAGTTTTAATACTGATTTTATGCTAGAAGTCTAGAGATGGACCTCTTTTGCAAAACAGTCTGGATGCACACCCTCATATTCCCCAAGAATGAAGCATGTTCAAAAGAAGCATTTTGGTTTAAGCAAATCTCTCATCAAAAAATTGTAATTACAAAAACACACTGATCACAGTTGTCTCATACTACATTTATCCGAGTATGAGCAACTAGAATATTATACACGGTTCTTCGCAAGAGTCTAAAGTTACAAGAACTGTGACTTCTAAGTTGATTTTCCCAAATAGATCTCAGCACTGATGGGCTGGATTTGCATCCCCTCTCGATCAATTGTGTCTGTTTGAGTGGGGCAGGGAAAGAGCTTCCATTAGCTCTTCTCACTAATGGGAAATGAACTTCTACAATGACTTAAATTAAGTAATGCATGACTTGCAGAGCATTAGAGAGAGGCAGGCCCATTATATCCTACTAAAAGGCCTGATTACTGAAAAAAGGGGCTAAATTATACTCAATCTACCTCTTGAGTGATTTAGGGTTGATGTGAGAATAAACAGTAGCAGAAGCTACCCATGGAGTGCTAGGTCAGCGAGTGTTCCTGGGGAATGGGACTGGCACTACGAGTCTTAAATGCAGGCAGGGCATGCCAGTAAACATTAGATAGGAGCATTTGATTGAAGTCAGGGTGGATTATGTATTTAAACCCTAATACAATACACTGAAAAATTAATTCTATGTTCTCTCTCCCTGTTTGAAGTCATGCAGAGAAAATATTGTGTGTACACAATTCAACCTGAGGCAGGTGTGAGCATGGCAGAGAATACTTGTTTTCTTTGTGGATTCAAACAGAATCTTTCTGGCTTGTTTGTTTGGGGTTTTTTTCAACTACAAACATAAAGGCAGTGAAGTGTCTCAAGGAAATGCATTCAGTTCCTCTGCAGGCTGCTGCCTATTCTCAGTTCTCCCTAGTTCTGGAGTTTAAGGAAGGAAGGTGGTAAACACCAAAAAGACTGAGTAGTATTGTGATTAATTACTGAGTGTATATTGTGTCCCAGAGGTATGATTGGATTGTGTACACAGGAAATTTCATTTAAGAGGAACATGTTTCAGTTAATTGGCTGTGAATTCATAACCCAATTTAAACAATACACTCAGAATGGGTATTTTAAATCCTTGGTCAAAGTGTTTTTATGGTCTTTGAAAAGCTTGTGTTTGTACCTTTCAAAAAGCTGAAATGGAAATCTGCAAAAATGTTTCTGTTCTGTTTCAAAAGTAAAAAAACTTTTCTGTTGAAAATAGAGAAGACTTGTTCTTTTTGGGCAATTGACAGCTTATGTTCCCTCATACAGATGCACATCTCATTGACATTTCTTTCCATTTTACCTAAAATGTCCCTAAAATTTCTGTATGAGGAAACTGTAAATTTAGTCAATGGTAGCCTTTTCCTGGAAGCCCTTTTAATTTGATGTGGTAAATATATTTAAAGTGCAACATCTTGAATGTAAAAAAATACAAGAGAAAATTCCACTGTGCTTCTCTTGAAAAAATAAGCATTTTATGTCCTCAAGCAAATCGTGAGCAACTCTCGTGAAGCTGATGATTTACCAGTGTAAACAGAATATTGAGGATGCAGCAACGGTCACTTCTCTTTACCAGCGAGTTTGTTCATGTGAGTTTGTATATAATGGTGCTTTTTCACATTTCTTGGGAGCAGCTGCCTGGGATGACTAATCAAACAACTGACAGAAAAAAGAGCCGAGATTTTCACTCCTAAATGTTGTCCTTAATCACTCCACAATCTCAAAAGCCAGTTCTTGCAGAACAGCAAGTTGGCCAGAAAATGCCTCCCTGACCTTAGAAAGGATTGCAGTCTAGTTGGTTATTCAACCAAAAGCTGCTAATGTCAGCAGCCGTCCCTCTTGGCCTCCTAAGGCTGTGGTGTAGTTACTCTGCATTCCCACAGTCTCAGTTTCTGCTGCAATCAAGAAAAGGATTTGGGCTTATAAATTCCAAGGCAGTTGAGTCAACTATTCTTGTTGAGCTGGGGGATCTGGGTTACAAATAGAACAGGGAATTGGGAATGATCATACTCATTTGGAAAAATATCTTGGTAATTTCAATGCACTCCAGATCCTGGAGATAAGATTATTTTTGTCTATAATTCTGAAGGATTTTGTACATGAAACCACATGTCCCTTTCTTCTCCTCACTTCTGGAAAGGCTGCTACTTTTATAATGTGATGGTGAGGAAAGTATTCTCCTGCAGAGGAAGTAGTTAGCAAAGCTGGTACCAAGTTGAGGATTTTCACAGGCTGACATGTTTGGCAGAGAGTGAGAAGCCCACCTACAGGTTTCTTTTATGCAACACCTATAGAAAGATCTTCTTCGTTAGGAGGTGGAGGTTGTGTGTGAAGAAGGAAGCAGTAAATTAGAAGAAACATGCATCCATCTGCTTAATTTCTTCTTGAGGCAGGACAAACACATACTAGAATTTGCATGAATATCTGTCTTTCAAATACCTTTGGATGGACTCATTCCTAATTTCCAGGTCAATATTCCTCCCACCCTCCATCTCCTGGTGTCATTGCATCACATTGCTGTACATGCCTAGCATATCAGGGCATCAGAACTGTAAAATGAGATGTACTTGAAGAGGTATCACAAAATGTCCCACTTGATCCCTACAGTAGTCCTAATTTCCTGACTGGAGGCAGTTTTGGAACATGAATTCCTTACAAGTACCTTCCTTACCAGAAGGGTCTTCCCTCCCCCAAACCCTTCTCACTTTCCCCTACCAGCAGATGCAAAGCTCAAGCATCCTGTGCCATGACGTTTCTCAAGGCTGATGTGTTCAACACCTGATTCACAGTCTTTCCCTGGGGAGCTGTAAAGCTCAGGCATTCAGATGGCCCTGTCATTGGGTTGTTTTATCATTTTCTGTGTGACATTTTCTCAAGTTACTAGAAAAAGAACCATTAAAGTCTCTTTCTCACCAATAAATGCAAGGAGGATATTAACAACTTTACTGGTTTGAGATCATGATCTCTTTTTGAATTCTGTGTACAGACAATTTATAAGACAACAAGGGAAAAAAGTGTTCATCATTTCCCTAAGCAGCTTGTCACCTAATTAGAGACAAAATTCTGCACACTCTAAGTGTTAATTAAAGCCCAAGGCCCTGATTCTGAACTCGGCCAGATAAGAAAGCAAATGCTCACACATGCATTGGTTTCTTTGACGTGTGTCATATAACTGAGTCTGGCCACCAACACCTTTTTTCATCCACAACTTCTTTTCACACATTTTTGACAAAACTCTTATCTGCCAGACTGTAGTGGGGGTGTTATGTCCTGCATTACTGGGTTTTTTGCATGGGTTATTGAGAATGTTAATAGTGACTAGAAGCATCTTGTCGCAATTGCTCATTGGTAGAAGAAGAAAGGGAGTCAGAAGCCTTTAGATTATTAATCATGCAGCAGCTTTAACTGACACAAAATACTTTTGAGGAGCAGGTCTTTCATGTTCTTACAGTATCATTCTTGTGGCTGAACTATTGGTGAATAATTTCTACAGGGCATCAAGTACAAATGTTTTCTCAATGTTTTCTTTTGGTGTAACTGCTCTTCAGCAGTTATTACTGGACCTCAGTTTACATTGGGCTGTACCCTGTCCTTCATGGCAAGACATGAATACCACTGCATAGAGAGTTTGGAGTGGATTACAGCTGGGATGTTGAGCTGACAGCTGAAAAGAAGCCAGCTCAGCAGTCAGTTTAGTGTCCTCTGTAACCATCGCATGTCAAAATGCTGTTATATTCTAGAAAGGAGATCCAGGATTATTTTTTAAATTGATTTTTTCCTATATACATATGTAACCCCAAATTTGGGCTATCCAGACTTGCTCACATCCAGCACAGAATCTCCTGGTGTGTGTGGACATGCCCTTTGGATAGAATATTCTTGAAGGTGCTAGTTCAGCCACCTAGAATAGCTCTGGAGAAAAAACAACAGCTCTATCCAAAATTATTTTTATAGAGAAATATGCAATAAAATAGAAGGTGAGTTAAAAATCCTGAATGGTGCATCTGGTTCAGCTTATCTCAGTCATGTGCTGGTTTGAAGATTTTAATCCAGAACATGATTAGAGGTCTCATAGTATCATAAATATACTAGAAGCTGTTTAGCTCTTTTTTTTCCCTTAAGATTGTGGGTGTTTTTTTTTTCTTACCTTGTATCTCCAGCTACATCTTCCCCGTGCATCTGTCACATACACCATCTTTTGACATTGATTGACTGACTTTTCATCCATACTCAGAATACCGTGACACGGGGAATGCTGTATTTAAGTAAAAATGTGCTGATCTGAGAGTTAAATGAGACTTTAAATGTTCCCCCATTATCAAGAGCCTCTTCTCTACACAGCTACCCATTAGTACTGTCTGTTCTGTTGACACGAGCAGGGTGCCTCGTGTTCGGTGCATTTTGCAGAAGATGCCTGAAGTCTTGTCGACAGTGAGATGCAATAGAACCTTATTTCTAAGCTTTTAGGTAAAATTAGACAAACTAAAATTGAAGTCTAATGTTTGCTCCAAGCACACCAGTTACAACCTGATCATTTTCTACTTGTCTCCACTTTCCTTTGCTGTTTCACTATTGCCTCCTTCAGTTTATCATAGTATCTTCTCTCTGCAGACTGTTACCGCAGTGCCAGAGATAACCACAGGCAGTCCACAGTAATCCCTCTGACTGCAATGACGTGACAACAGCGTGTCTACTCCTCAGCATTGAAGGTGTTGCGTCTGCTTTCCATGGAGCTATTCCTTTCACATGTCTGCTCTCTCATCTAAATACTAGATAAAACTCATTTTTAAACAATTGCCTATAGGCAAACATAAATGCTCATGTATCAGAGAGGCCCTTTGAGGAAGTTTTCCTGTACTGCTTCAGCAGATGCTTTGCACAGGCTCATCTTTGAGCTGCTCTGCTCCCAAGCCAGTGTCCCTTGCAGTGCTGACAGCCTCTGCCAGTACATGATCTGGCTTGTCTATGGCTGAAAGCATGTGATGGGGTGTCAGGAACTACTCATACTACGTGGGGAGGAATCAGTTCTTTCAATAGTTTTTTCCCCACACGTACAGGGCTGGCTGGCCCCTGGCTCTCAGGTGGTAGCTCAGGGTCTGTGCCTGTGCCTTGTTTTGTGCTGGGCAGCAGTGTTGTGCTGGGCACTGGGACTGCTGGTAATCTGCATTCAGGCTTTTGGGGTGAAAGGAGCAGACACAGATGAGCTCAGATCATTCTTCTTGCATCTCTTTCCTTTCCTGGGCTCTGCTACCCTATGCCCTGTTCTTAAACAAGGTGACACAAGCCTGCTCCCTTCTGTGAAGACTTGGCAAAGTGGCTCATCAGCCTGCAAGGCTGGATATAAGGACGTGACTAGACTTCTCATCAGAGAACAGGGCTGTCCTCCTCTTCTCTGTGGTCCGCAGGAAGTGAAACCCTCCTTGCCTCTATCCACTAAATGATACTTTCTTGGCAGAGCAGTGAAAATAAAGGGCTCTGGTTGAGTGAAAGCCAATATATAAAGTAAGTGGAAGATATTATTTTATTACATGCGTCTTTCCCTCTCAACTGCCTGTCAGTAGTTTAACCAAGGCAGTGTCAATGTCACTGCAAATATTTTAAGCTTGCTTTTTTAAAAGATAATATTTTCATGAGAAGTCTATCAATAATTCAGTTTATCTTACAGTTAACAGTCATTCATTACCTTTACACTCACCTAGTGAATTTAAAATTTTAATCAAGGATTCTGCCCTGGCCCTATCTTGGGTAGCCACACAGTGTCTCTGATAATTTAACTTACTTTACCTGTGGGTGGCCTGGGCTGGAGGCTCCAGTTGTTGCCCTGGTTAAATTCAGAAGTTGTACTAAGCTTTGCAAGGCTGTAGCCTCGCCTGTGCAGAGTCAACAGCAGGCTTCAATTATTCAAACATTTACTTAGGTGCTTTACACCGAGGCCAGCCGAGTGACTCAGAGCATGAAATGAAGCACAAATGTTGATCGTAGCAGGAGTCAAGGCTTCACCTTATGAACCAGGCTGTGGAGTAAGCTGTTACCCTGGGTGAGGTGAACAAGTAGTGTCTGCCTCAGTTTGTCTATAGGTAGAACAGAGATAGCTCAGTGTGGGAAAGTTCTCAAGATCCTTGACTGGGAGTTATTCTTTAAAAAATAAATTTATAATTAAAAAGACATGTTGCTAATGGGTAAATGGCAAGAAGAAAAAGTTAAAAATACATGAGGCATCCTGCTTTCCATGAGTTGGTATTTGCATTATTTAGTTCAAATGAGGGGAATTACTTCCACTGGAGAAGCTTCTCAGGAAAAGGGCAGAGTTAGGCCTCAATTAGTAAAAGATCTATATTTGCACACTATATATAGCTGCACTGGCTTCAAAACAGCACCATGAACACCTGCCATTCCTTTTTATCACACTGTCTGTGAACAGCCTGGTTATGGTATTTCATCCTTTCTGGTGTAACTGCCATGGTTTTTAACTGTTGAGCACCTGCACCAACATTGTGTAAGGTGGGCAATGTGGAACAGGATCTGAAAACACCAGAACAAACAGCAAAAGACACCAGGCAGCTTCACAAAACCAGTGCTGGGAGGCAGATTTGCAAACTATCGAGCAGCACTGCCTCACCTTGAAGCAAGGTAAAGTCTATTGCTGAATGTTCTGGGGAATTAAATTAACACTGGCAGTAGTCCTGATCCAAATCTGATTGATTTCACTCCAGACAGGACTCTACCTGAGCCTATGTATCTCAAAGCACTGCAAAATCTGTAACATAAGTGCAGTATAAAATACTAACATTCTTTTTTTAACAAGGTACTTATGAGCTCTGTTCTTATCATGTATTATGTCCTAAAATCTAGTTATTTAAAGTGCACATTCATTAATGGTTCTAGCCAAAGGCATCTTAATGACATAAATTTGCCTGAACTAATTGTAACATTCTACAGTTTGCTCTATTATTTGCTGCCACTCTAGATAGAAAGGGCCATGTTATCAATTATGTAAATGAAACTAATGTGGGATAAGAAGATGTATTTTCTGCAACTTTTTTTTTTTTCAAATTGCATGTCTCTTGTCTTTAAAATACTTAGCAGAAATTTTCAACTTTAAAGAACGGAATTGGAAAATATTATCCATTTAGTTGCTGAAAAATGGCAAATTTTGAGTGGAGACAGAATTTTCAACAAATCTTTTCAGGGAAAATATATGGTATTTATAAGGAAGTGTTTGTGTATTGCTGACACTTAAGCAGAATCTAAATATCTCATAAAATGAAATAATTTTATCCCACCTAAAATGCAAGCTACTATTCTGGTATTCAGTAAGGAATGGTGCCAGTCTTTTCAATTCAGTTTGTTTTGTCATCTTACCAGCACATTAACTATATATTTTTGCTTGCATTTTAGTATTCTTTAATCTAAACAATGAAAGTCAAAGCTGGCAGTCTCCTCCACTACCATGCATTTGTTTCAGAATGTGAGACTTCAGCTACGTGCCAAGCAACCAGGGCAAAGCCAGGTGTGTAGAAAGAGATTATTTTTTGTTTAAACTTGTAGGAGAAAAACATGCACACCTTCAGGTACTCAGTCCTTTCTGAAACTCAGAAAAGTCACCAGCCTGAAATAGAAATAGCAACCTCGTATTGCTGTGGGCTCAGAGGGAGGTTGAAAATCCAATTTCATGTTCAGCTGTTTTGTGTAATTTCTTAAACCTGATTTTCCACAAGCAGTCACAGTCCTTTCTTCCCAGTGTTTGCATAACCACGATTAATTTTGTTGGGAATAGGATCAAAATGGTAAGGAGTTGCCCTGTTGTAGAAGGATGCAGGGTCAAGTAGTACAGGACTGAACAGGTTGCTAAAAGCATTTTAAAGAGAGTATTGCCCTGGTCCTGCAGCTCTTCCCACACGTGCACCCTCCAGGCACATCAGCAGGCTCAGAGGAGCAAAGGGTGCCCTCGAGCCTCACTGAGTGTGTGAGCCCAGGAAAACTGGGGCTGCAGCCAAAGGAAATTTTACCTGTGTGTTCCAGGAGAACAGGATTAGTCACTAACCTGTGGCCTTTCCAGATTGAACCAACTTTATTTAATGAAAATAATGACAATAAAAATGTGGAGTCTCCTTCTCTGGAGACATTCAAGACCCGCCTGGACGCCTTCCTGTGTGATGTACTCTAGGTGACCCTGCTCTGGCGGGGGGGTTGGACTAGATGATCTTTCGAGGTCCCTTCCAACCCCTATGATTCTATGATTCTATGATTCTATGAAAATGCAAATAATCCATTACAAATGCATCTGTGTTTGTGGTGTGAAAGTGAATTTGCCATGAAATTAGTTTCAGCCAGGGTGAAAACCAAACGCAGTTTTTCCCAGTAGTGTTCCTTACTGTCCTTACAGGCATGACTTTCCCATTGCCTGCAGTAAGAGCTGCAGAAGCCAGGAGTGAGTGCTGAAGGGATTGATCCATAGGATTTTCCTGACATTTGGACATCAGTTAGTTCTTGTTGAGCACATTTTGAACCACCCACAGTATTTTATGATTATAATCCTCAGGGGGTATTTTCCCATCGTTGGTCATAGTTGACAAATGGTTTTCCCCTCCTGGATCTCTTGAAACTGTCTGAATCTCCCTCTAAAATACTTGCAAATACAATTGCTTATTTCTCTTGGTTGTGACCAGAACATGTATTGCATTTATTGTCTTGCAATATGGAAAGTTTGACACAGGTGAAACAGAAAGGGACTGACCAAATCTTGAGATGATGGGCTTGATCCTATCACCCTGCTGGACTTCCCACCTGAACAAGTGATTAAAATCCATGATGTAACATCTTGGATAAAAATTACAATATATTGTACTATATACAATTTACTTAGGAAACCTGCAGCTACCACCCTTCCATGATGCTCATTTAATAAAATTGTTTTGACTTGAAAAATGCAAAAGATGAGTAACAACAATTGAACAATTAGGCAAAGTGTTGGTGTGGCATTCAGCTACAGTCAGAACTGAGGGTTGGCCCAGCATTTGTACTTAGCACTGATACAGCTAGTACAACACTTACATACTGGCTATTGCTCTTCAGTGCCAAATATGTTACATACTGTACATTCTGCAAATTACTGACTGTCTAAACCTGCTACGATTGGCAAACCAAGTAGAAGGTATAACTACATCAGCAATGGTAAATCTCCTAACATAATGTTATTAGGAAATGGATGAACATGACAAGAATATCATCAGTGTGAACTGTGACACTCATCTAAGGCAAATCTCTTTACACCAGCTTTCAGGTGTAACAACAGACATGAGGACTGAACTTTTAGAAAAAATATATTAGCAACAGGGTAATAAGGATGGGAGAGAAAAGGGAGTGATTGTCAACAAGTAAAAGCCCGACACCAGGGCGTGGAAAAAAAAATCACAGCCATCTTCAAGGATGCAGTAACACTTCTAATCACCATTTCTTCTTACAAAGGAAGGTGTTGCTCATTGCTCAGCGTATGTCAGGACTGAGCTGATGGGAACTCATATCCTGCATGTTATTCCAGGAGTGAGATTCATGGATTCCCCATCAAAAAATAAGATTAGTGGATAGCTGTTAAAGCCTGGGCGGTAGTGTGAGGATGTATAGGATGTTATCTCTGACTCATTCCAGGCAGACCAGGCTGCTCTGCAAGGCCTTTACAGTCACAGGAGAGGCTTGGGCAGTGGGTAATGTCTAGTAAGTTGCTAGTAGGTTTTGCTTTCTAGTGCTTGGTGTTCTTCGCTGTTCCAGTGCTGCTTCCATGATGATACTCCAACCTACCATGTGGTCTCATTATACTCTGAGGGAAGATACTGTGTGGCTCTGCTGTCTCTTGGGGTCCCAGGAAGGGCATGGAGCGTTTGCCTTTTATATATAATTGTTCTCTTACTACAATGACGCCCATGAGATGTGTGAAATACCAATGCATGTTTGCCGTGGCAGATTTCCTGCTGTGACAACTTTCTAGAGAGTCCTGCCAAAATATTTGCTGCTTACTTTGTGCCAACAGCCTGTTGTTGCATGCTGCTCCTCTCACTGAGCTGCCCCATAGCAATGATAGCAGGTGAATCAAGGTGCTCTTGTTTGACCCTTACATGGGGGCATCTTGTCATAGGCAAGGTCATCTCGCCAGGAAAGCTGCCTTCACAGTGGCAGGAAATAATCTGCCAGACAAAAGAAAAGGGAGCTGGTCCAGGGGCTGAAGCACTGGAGTGATTTTTTGACACCTGGTCTTTGTTCTGCTTCACGCTTCCTGTGTGACTTGGAGCGCGTTGGAGCATCTGAATCCCTTTTCTACCTTCTTATAAGTTTCTAAAGGAGTTCAGTCATGCCAAGAGGAACTGTGAGCCTAGATAACTTTGTGGATCTGCTCCTAAATTTCATTGCAACCCAGCCCCTTGTCTTTAGGGTGGGAACACCAACATTACCTGCCTCCCTGGTTTGTAGTGAGGATAACACTATTGAGCATAACAAGATTCTTTGAGGACCTAAGGATATCTTGATTATACCTTCAAATTAATAATAAAGAAATATCTTACGGTATGAAGTTGGCTCTCTTTGGCACTGTAAAAGCTCCATTGAATAAAGAAATCTCCCAGCGGTTCAGAACTCGTGTATGTACAGAGGAGGGTTGCGTTTCCACCTGTAGTGACATTCACTATCTTCTCGGGGACGGTCACCACAACACTGCTGGCAGGGCCTGTGGACAGTAAGTGTGGTGAGGAGAGATCAGCAGGGCCGACCCTGGGAGCCATGCAGGAGTGCCTTGCTCCCTGCCTTATCAAAGAAAACTGCAGGATATGGCTAGTCAGTACAGTTTGCCTTGGGCTTTGTGTGGATATTTTAGTGATGACAAGCTGGGAGTGGGCAAAAGCTAACAAGCAAATAAATCCCCCAGAATACTCATGCCCTCTTTTTTTGCAGCTACTCCTTTAGGTGCCTTGTCCTTTACCATGGAACACCATCTCCCACAGTGTTGTCTCTTCTTTCATTCTTACCATATGACTTGGACTCAGTGGCACTGTCAGGTTCCCTCAGGTTGGAGCCCAGCAGCCTTTGTCCTCTTTTCTTTTGGTAATTACCTTGCTTTTGTTTAGGTTTCTTAGGGCTTACATGAAGAAGCTGCTCTTCTCCAATGCTTTTACATTGGAAAGTCAAACTAAGCTTTTTAGAACTGCTGTTATTATATGGGTTGTGATAAATTCTGTGATAACATGACCAACCCTTTCTGTTGAAAAGCAGAAAGGAAGCAAACATAACTTATGAGCCTTGCCCATAATGCTCTGGTCAGTCTTGGCTTCATGTTAATGAAAGGATTCAAGCACCATCTTACAGTGTTTTTCTGTCTTCCATGTAAGTTACTAGCAATGGTGACATACAGCAACAAAGTTAGAGCTGTCAGAAAAATAAGTCTGAATTTTGGGGTTTTGCTAGATCACTGAGTCCAGTTTTAAAGCTGCTCTCCAAATATTTGGATGGAGATTTTTTATTTTGAATGTGATGGAAAACAGAAGTCTTCCTGAGCTTTCTATGCAAAACAGGCAAGGTGAGAACTTCATGTTATAATAATAATTTTCATGTGGACTTATTGCATGTATTAATGAAAGAGGCAAAACATATAAAATATTCTTCTTGATGGAATATCTGCACATCTTATGTTAGGGTGCTGCTTCTGACAGTTCAAGCAAAACCTCCAGTGATACCAAAATACCAAAAGAGTATTTTGCTCAAATTATCAGTCCTATGAGAGGAAACATTGTTTAAAAAAAGAGATATGCTTATTTTGACATTTTTAACCATGCAAATATTGCAGATTCACCAGTTTCTATAATATTGCAAACCTATCAGAACCTGGAGTCGGAACTCTTCAGGGTCTGTTTTCCTTGTTTGATGGCTTTAAGAGTAAAAGCTCACTGCAAGCAAGAAGGGAAGAATCTGCTTTCAGTGTTGGTGGTGGCTAGGATGAGAACTAGCAAGTTTGAAATGCAGAAAAATTTTTATTATATGTGAAGACATTCTCACAGAAGTGGCTGGAGACTGACCTAAATGTGTCAGACCTGCCCTGAGGAAAGAGGAGATCCCAGTGCTGGCTGCTAGTCTTGTGAGTCCACAGAAACTTAATCCTTACTGAGAACTAATATAAAACCCATGTGATATTATTTTAGATGTCTTAGTTCACTGTCCTCAGCTTTAAGAATTACAGTTACAGTTACAGAGGATGATAGTTTCTTGCCACAATAATACTTCCAGGTTTACCTGTATGTATTTTCTGCTCTTAGCAGGATTAAAGCTACAGTCTTTATACACAATGTCATTCTCCTGAAAACATCCCTTTTCCAGTCATCTGCTCCACGTTTTTCCTCTATCATTCTTTGGTTTTGGAGTCAGGAGTATCACAGAGCCTGGCTGTTTTAAGTTTTTCCAGAAGAAACTTGTTTTAGCAGAAACAACTCCGTAGAGCATTCTCATTTCCATGACACTGTGTATTTTGAAGAAATACATTTAGCTGAAACAGGTTTTGTTCTAGTGAAAATATAAAGTCAGAACCTATCAAACTTACATTGTCCAGGGATGGCTGTTTAAAGTCATCACTAGTAGTAAAATTGAGGTTTTGACTGCAAATGGAACAAACTGGACCTGCAGAACCTGTTGCCTGATCACGGAAGTTAATGGGAGTTTTGCTTTGCGCTTAGTTCATTGTTTATGGGTTTGAATTCTTGATACCATTTCAAACACAGGTCTTTTGTTTAAAGAAAAGAAGTACATGAGTAAGAAGTAACTCAGTGAAAAAAGCTAGCATGAACAGGACCTTAACTTGTTAAAAATAGTCGATGCACATCTCTCACTCATCAATATTATGGTAAGACCATTTCCTTGCTACAGGGAAGGTCACTGCAGTGAATTGGGAATTGCCCAGTCCCACTGATGTCCCATGCAGGCTTTAAACCTCATGTGGGAAATCCAAGTTAGCTGATCTAACCACTGCGGAAAACCCCTGTCAGTGGCACCCTGTTAGTATGGACACACTGCTAGTCTTAAATTCAGAACTTTGAAATTAAGAGGACATTGCTCTGCAAGTATTGGTACTAACACTTAATTACTTTTCATTTCTAAGGCAAAAATCGGGGGAGTTTATGTGTGTGTGAGAGAGATAACATTGAAATACCAGGAGCAACTGCTTAAAATATTTCTCTGGCATTCAAATCAGAAAAGAAAATGTGGAAACATCCATTTTCTTTAGTGGATACAGAGGCTGTTCATCTCCAGGGACCATTAGAATTAAAATGTCTGCTTATGTATATATTAAAATAAAGCTTAGCACAATAAAATGTCCTTCAAACATTAATAATATGTAATCTTGAACATGCCATATAATTCCTAGATTCCACAAAGTATTATGTCCTCACTTAACTTCAGGGAAATCCAAAGGATTATTTGCATGCTTAAAGTTAAGCATCCCAAAAAATTTTTGGGTGGGGGTAGGACTGAGGCAGCATTTTTCAGGGCTATTATTAAAAGGAGACAAAAACTGAATATGAGAAAACCTAACCCTGAAGCACTTGAAAGACCCTAATGCTCTACAGGAGATCTCTTTGCCTCTTTCTGGCTTTAGAGCAAACCATTCACTTACCAAAGCTAAAATTCTGTTATTGAGCAAAAAATTCTTACCTGTCAGTGTTCAGCTAGCATAATAAATGCATTACAGCCATGATTTTCATTCCATCCTGAAATAGATCTTGAATGTTCACCTAGTTTCCCAGTCAGGCTCACTTGCTCTCTTATTCAACAAGTTCTTTTATTCCAACTATTTCAAATAGTTAAGTTATTCTTACCTGTAAGGATGGCTAGAATTGGAAATATCTTCAGCATTGTTGCAAACGTCTTCTTGACGTTGGGAGAGAAAAGAGGCCAGATGCTGCTTCTAACTTGGACTAAATCTCAACTGTTGTTTTTTTCTAAGTAGGTTTTTCTTTTCCTTATCATGTGTGTATCAACACGTCATTAAGCTTGTTCATTCTCCTCCTTTATCACATGTGTGCCTTTCTCCGTCTAGTGGTGTGACTGTTCAGTTGAAATCATTTTGTGGGGTTTGAGCAACTGAAGCTTTTGTTAATAATAAACCTTTGAATCAGAGAAGCCCAGATTTTCCCACTTTTGGCAGGGCCCTGCACTATTTGCCTACATAAGTACTTCCACTGAGTGCAAGAAAAATATTTGTGGAGCTATTTAGCAGTCAGTTGAATTACCAGTGTTGGAGTCAGGCTGAATATAAATAAGTAATAATCTTTATTTCCTGTTAATTTATTTTCTCTTTTAAAATGGGCAGGTGGAGATAATACATTTCTAGTAGATTTTAATTATAACACATACTTCTCATAAAGTTCTTTACAGAATAATTACATTGTACTTATGATGGCCTCTAAATTTCCATATTGAACTCATCAATATAATACAAAAATGAAGATAAAATACAAGTTATCTTCTAAGCTGATAATAAAATCTGTTTCATCTTGGTTTAATCCATTAATTTGGATGCTGCTAATACAAAATTACATGGTGAATATATTGATTTTTATTTAAATGTTAATACCTGATGTATATAGTGAAATGCAGCTGATGAAGGTTAGGACTTGAAGAACTAATTACAATGGCCTAGACTAGATTATGTCATCCTTACTGGATGCAAAATGCCTTTTATAAGTCTCTGAAGCTCAGTAGGAACTGAAGGTGCTTAACTCCTTGCAGGAGCCAGCTCTGCTTTCTTTACTCCCAGTCATTTGACCGAGGCCAGTAGAACTCCCCAGGCTGCGCTGGGAGCAGCAGGTTGTGCGTACGCAGCCACACGTGGGTGAGAGGCTGAGTACATAGCAGAGGGCAGCATTGCCTTTTAGATGTGTGCCTTCACCTAGGGCCGAGACAGTTCAAATGGTCAGTGACTTTTTCCCCATGCTTGTTGAAAACGTGGTCTAGTTCATGCCTGATGATCGTGTCTTTCTACTGGCAGGCAAGGGCAGCCACCCTTTCCATGGCAGGGACCATGCTGCAGCAGGGGAAACCTTTTGGGCTGGTGGGGCTCAGTATGTGTGGTGGTAGATTCTTCAGCACGGAAATGGTGAAATACTGGTTGTATCAGTTACTATTTGGATCAGGTTTATGGACTTTGGTGAATTTTATTCTGCCAGATATTTCTGTGCATGGCAGATACCTGAGTAATCTGAGATCAGATGTCAGGGTTTTATTATATTTGTATATGAACCATCTCCAAAAGTTTTCTAAAATATGTATTTTCCTTAGTTCTGACTGTCAGCACTTAACACAGCATTCTCACAGGGTGCAAAGGTGATGCAGAGTCCAAAATGGAATATGTACTTTGAAAGGCTGAAGTTAAAATTCAGATTTCTCCCAAAATGTGAAAAATTTTTAGATTCACTTTCAGTGAAGAAACATGGAAGGATTCCAAATACACATGGGAACTTCTCACTGGCTTTCCCTGGGTGAACCTAAAATGGGAGTTGCTGCTGTTTTCCAGTCATTTAGCTATGAAGGAGCATAAGCGATCTGAACATGAGCACAGACCCGTTTCAGTGATTGCATATGGCAGCTCCGTAATATCCATAAGGAGCCTGACTGGTAGCTCACCAAGCATTGATCCTTTGCAAAATAGAGCAATTTTCAAGAAGATGCAAAAAACGTTGCCACGCTGCACTGGAGGCCAGCACACACCTGTATGGTCCTGTGTCTTTACACTGTATCAGTGTGTCCTGTAATTCCCTCTTATTTATCAACACCAAAGTCCTTTCTCTGGCTCTTACGGCATCCTCAGGTACTAATATATATTCTCCCTCTTATATTCACTTTTTGTCAGTTAAGTCTCTGAAAGATGACAGAATTACATTCCTGGAGTGTGAAATGCTCAGTTTGACCAGAGAACAGGAGTCAACAACTTAGGCAGTAATATGTGCCCATTTAAGCTTGGGAAGCAGGGCCGAGATTACCAGTTATGGAGCATGTGTATCTCATAGTGAATGATTACAACCATCAATCCTGTTGTACAGAGGACCCTGAACACCAGGGGCATTTACTTTTACTATAACCAGCCTGGGGCTCATTTCATGCCATTAAACCAGAAACACAGTCTCCCAAACCATGCAGGGTTATTCTCCTGTGGGGGTCATAGATGGTACCTGCCAGCTGCCGGTTTTCGTTCTGGCTCATTGCTAATAGAGCAGCCCTGCCCATTCAATTGTCACCTTAGGAAAAGACCAGAACACAGAAAGCAAAATCTGGTTTGGTTTCCTGATGGTTAAGGTTAAGTTACAGAGGGACAAGAAAGCAGCTCCTGCTTAGGCCACTGGCCCTTGGCTAAGAGGAGAGAACAGCCCGGTGTACAGTGACCGCAGCAGTCACTTCACCAGGGGTGGAGCAAAGACTCTTTATCTTGAGATTAAATGGAAGGGGCCAGTACCAGGAACTGTATGTTAACAGACTTGGTGACTCAAATCTATGTACACCAAAACGTATTCAGAAATGTTCCCTTCCAAATGACTCCCTTGTATTGACTCTATAAAAAGTAGTGTCAGTCATCAAAAAAATGAAGCCCCGGGGCACACTCAGAGCAAGGCAGCATTGCCCAGCCTAGCACTGCCATGATATTAAGGGGTTGCTTCTGTCTGCCTGAAGCCTAATAAAAAACTTCATGTAGAATACCTTGTTTAATTTGACAAAGCTCAGCACCACTTCAACCGCTTTGTCTTCTTAAAATATGCTAAATATGTGATTGTTCAAAGACACCAAACCCAGCATAACATGATTTACAAAGCTCTCTCATTCAGTATCCCATCTAATTTCTGGGGACAAAGAGTGTAATTAAAGATTCAAACAAGTACAGTAGAAGAGCTTCTTTAACCTTTTAAATTCATCATTAGGTTGTCTTTCAAATGCACTTTACAGTTTGCTTGCTTCTTGCACAGCCTCATTTGTTGTCTAAAAATATTTAAAAGCTTTGGCTGGAGTGTTTGCTGCCTAAAAGTTAATTAATGAACTCAAAGTTATTTTCAAGCTCACAGAGGGTGACAGTCTTTAGAGGTACCAATAATATAAGCTCTTTTGAGGAGAGCACCATGGCTTGTCACCTCAGAATAACTTGATCCAAAATATACTTAATTCTCTGCATCAACTTTCCAGAAAAGGCACAGTTTGTTATCAAAAAGCAGAATGCCATTTCCTTATAAAGGTGCTGGACTGGTCTTTTTCATACTGATGCTTTTCTTGCTCCAGAAAGAAATACTTTTTCCTTTTAACCATCCAACAGGCAGGCTCTCCTATAGCAAGCTCCTTATCCAACAAGCTTTCCTTTTTCTGGGTGAAAAAATTTTAAAAGGTGCTGAAATAACATCAGTGATTGTCAGTAGATGAGAGGGCTGCATGCCCAGGAACCAGCCCTTTGGAGTGGGTTTGGTGGGTGAGCCAGAACCTGGGCTTTCTGACTTTCTTCATATGGTTCTCTGCTAGCCAGTGGCTCAAAGTGGGTTTCCTGGACTTGGCAGGACAGGGTGGACTCTCGTGTCACATCTGGCTGTACCCTCTTCACAGGTCTGTCTCCTGTGTTTCCCTTAAACTTACTGAAATCCAGTGGGAATGTATACACTCCAGCATCATCTTTATTAGAGTGTGTTCTGGCCCTGTCCTAGCTGGGGAGAGTCAGTCTGTCCTTGACATGCCCCTGGCAGTTCCAGGTAGATGTAAGGACTTTCCACTGCCTGTGAGGGTCAGGGATGTTTTTGGGTGTAAACAGGCATCACCCCAAAGCTGACTGCACTCTGCATCCTCTCTAGCATGAGGGAGCACTTTGACTACATATGAATTGTATTTTTTTCCTGAGAACCAGTAAGATCAGGTTTATCAG
The DNA here is from genome assembly GCF_020740795.1 of Apus apus. Taxonomy (NCBI): domain Eukaryota; kingdom Metazoa; phylum Chordata; class Aves; order Apodiformes; family Apodidae; genus Apus; species Apus apus. The sequence goes on along the minus strand of NC_067293.1, from coordinate 11,296,541 downwards.
CACTGCTGGTGGCTGTGACATGACCCTAGACTGCCATGTAATTTTAAATATACCTTCTGTGGGGCTGGCAATGGCCTGGGCTGTTATTCTGACATTGTCCACATTTCTGGACTATTACTGTTGGGCTGGCTTGGACATTTTAGATTGCTTAAAAATGTAGCAGGCAATTAATTCAGTGGGGTTTTGTTAAGAGCATGCAAAATGCTAGACCTCTGCCATCTGATCTGGCCTGATTGACAGACACAGAAGTTGTAGGAAGTTTTTGGCTGTAGGAAGCTGGTGCCTGCTGCAGTTGAAGGTATTTGCTTGTTTGCAACACATTGTAACACCTGTACCTGCTACTCAGCCAAGAGCCATGTGAAATGGGTATGAATGCAGACACCTGGATAAATTTGTGGATCTGGCTCAGGCCTTCTGGTTAGATGGTAACACTTCCCTCTGTCCTGAGAAAAGCATAAAAAAACAGAAGTGGCTGCTCATGATGCTGTCCCAGCTCCCCTGGGGATGCCTGTGTAGCATCCATGTAACCCAAGGCTGTACTGCCTAGGACTGTGCTGCACTAGAATGCTGGGAGCACTGAAGGGAGTTTTGTTGCAGAAGTCGAGTGAGGGTTTTGCAGCATTTGTGGTGTTAATATACATGCTAAGTTTAACCCCCTCATGTCAGTATGTGAGGTGAGAGTACCCTGACTGATGCAGGATAAAGAATGACTTTCTAATAAAAAGTGCTACCATCAAATAACCCATTTATGCCCTGTGGCTCAGGTGTCAAGATGAAAGTAAGCTCTCTGCCACATGATGCATCACAGTAAAATGGTTCTGTCTTTGTAGAATTGCTGTTTCCTTGAATTTGCATTGGCTGCATAACCTTTTCACTGCATATGATTAACTCCTGTTGTTATGTCTCTTTTTTTCCCTACTTCTTCTTCATGTAGTTTCAAAATTGAAGCTAATAAAGCAAATAAAAATGGAAAATTCATAGTGGGGATCTGGGGTTTAAGCTATCATCCTTACCAGAGGCAAAGGTCTTTTTCCTAATAATCATTTACATTTTCGTAGGTTAACAACTTCTGAAACCATTCCGTGACTTTGGTAGCATTTGTTGTACTTGTTGAAAATGAAAAATGCTTTTAGCTTAAGTGTGCATATAACTGTATAATTTATATGGTGCCTGCTTGCCTTAGCAGGTATGATAATGTAATTTTAGGATTACTGTGCCAAATGAAAAACTGGCATGACATTCATGCAATTGGGCTGAACTCTATGGTTTCCACCTCCTTACGCTGTCTCTGAAATGGAAGGTTTAGGGAGATGCTAAAACAGTGCTAATGTCTGGTGCTTTTCAAAGACACCAATTCGTGCTGTCAAATGAATACAAGGCAATCTCATTCCTTATTTTAAAAAATAGCTAGTTATTAATTCTGTTTCAAGGAAATGCTGAGGGACCCCGACGCTGACCTTAGCTGCTCCCTACTGCAAGTAGGGAGGAATTGCAAAAATCTCTTTACTTTTGGCTTCCTCCAATTTAGCAGAGAGACCAAAGCAGCTTCTGGTGTCTGAGCATTTCCTTACCTGCCTGAGTTTCACCTGGGTGCTAAACCTTTTCATTCTATTTCACATTACTGGCCCCCAGAGGAAAATGAAGTCTCTGGAAGAAGCTGTTTTGTGTCCAGGCTCTGCAATGTGGCTGTCCTCTGAAGGAGCCAACATTCAGTGAGGATGTGTGGTCTTTTTCTTGAGGGGACTGGAATAATAGTTATATATGCCATTGATTATTAATTAATAGCTGTATAGCTCATTTTTCCCCAGTGGCGTGTGTGCTGTGAGATCTCTGGTGATGGCTGGAGCCTTGCCCTGCCAGCCAGCAGCTGGCTTTCCAGCTGCTCTGGCACAGGTTCTTCAAGGTGGGCTGTGATGGGCTGTTTTCCTTAGGAGACTCTGGATTCCCTAAAGCTGGGCAGTGCTTTGGAAATACTGTGATACATTAAGTTGAGCACACTAATGAGAGGTGAACTAAGAGCCTGCTTAGTGTCTTGATGAGACTTTTGATTCCCAGGATCTTTGTACTGGGAGAAAGTTACTTGTTTAGTTGGTTTTAATTCTCAGGAAGAAAGCTGCAGTGCTTCCTATCCTACTTTATTAATAATCTAATTAGAGTTGTCTTAATTATTTTAATTGCACTTAATATGACAGTGCAATGGTGTGATGGGATGAAGTTGCAGAGCAGAGGAACAGCTATCCTAAATAAAAAATGGTTTGGAAGACTGACAAAGATAAGCCTAAGCACTTTTTTTTGTCATGCCTTTGATTTGCCTGGGACAGGCAACCAAAGTTATTCATCGGCTGATGGGGACTCCGATCTTGTAGCTTGGTGGTTTGGTTACACACTGTGTATATTCTTTGGAAGCAGTTGTTACCCTTCAGGGATGAAGTAAGCAGGTGAGTGTGCAAACTGGGAGGAAGTAATGGAAAATGAGAGTGTCAGCAGCCTGTACATCATGGGAGCAGCTGGGAAGGCAATCACTCAGATTACTTCTTCTGAAAAAGCATGAATCTTAATAGTGTGTAGGGTGTAACCTTTGAAGAACAACTGTCTAATCCAGTTGTACACAGCCATTTGATTCAAATCAGCTAATAAAAGCAGTGGGGTGGCCCGGCCTGGCGCAGTGACGTCCCTGTCACACCTTCACTCGTGGTTTTGCAGCTATGCAAGCACGTCCTGGTGGTGGAGAAACGGCTGATCCGTGGCCGGGAGCTGTGGCACGCTGTACATCAGCTCTTGCCCCACAGTCCAGCTCCCCCAGGTGAGAGGCATGCTTGGTTCCTGCTGCCTGCAGCCAAGCTGCATCCTATGTATTTGCTGCATGTTCTTGCTTCCACATCGGGGCTGGCTTCCCCTAGTCCAGCACCCGGGGTGCTGCACCCCAGCCCCTCTCCAGCAGACACCTCTGCTCACCGTGCTGGGCTCCTCCTCACCTCTGCCATGTCAGAGCACTCAACTTGCTGCAACAATACTGATTTATCATTTACTCAGGCTTTCACAAGGAAAAAGCAAAAAGCCACAGTCCTGCATGAGCATCTCTGAAGAATCAAATTGCTTGGTAAAATTATCAGGAGTGCAGCAGGGCCCTTTTTTGCTCTTTTCCTCTGCAAACACTGAGTATTGCTGCTGTGCCAGAGATGATGTAAAGCTGCTACTGGGTGGCCCTTTGTGTAATGTTCTATAACTAAAGTGATATGTTCTTGAAGCCTGTATGAAATGCTGAAAAACTTCCAATCCTATAAGCCAACAGCCCCCGGAAAGAAATAATGGCTTAAAATCCAGTTCAGGGACTTATCTGTTGGCACCATTGATGTCACCAGTATTGAATTAGCATTAGCTTTTTGCTCTGCAGGTTAATGTCATATATCCAGCCAGGACTGTTCCACTTGACATCTGTCTCGGTCCCTGTCTTTGCATCTCTGGAAAAAGCTGTTTTCAGTTCACTGTGATTTTGGGAGTTGGGTCACACCCCAGTTGACAAGGGGCCTGTAGGACATGGATTAGAGTGGTTGTACGTTGATAACATGTACATGTAATTAAAGTGCCTTCCTGGGATGGCACAACCCTGACCTTGCAAATGATCCTTTCCAGCCATGATTGTAGCCCTGAGGTGTTGGTGAGGTTGCTGCGGCGCTGGAGTCATCCCGTGTGTGTGGCTGTGGGGGTTCTGGAGGACAGGAGGACACCACTGACCACACCTGCTGCAGAAAGCTGCAGTTCAGCCTCTGTGTTTCATCATTATAATAGATTGGATAGGGGAGACATTGACCTAAGGGGCACTGGTATTGTCAAATTTATCATGAACCATGTAACAATTACTGGTTTTCCCTAAATCCCTACCTCTGGGTCTGCTGGTAAATAATAACATGGAAGATCAGGTTATATTTGCATTTTCTTTAAGGGGAGGTTGTTTCAATTCTTATGGTTGCATGGAAAAAATCTTAAAGTAGTCCAAACATACCATAAAAGAGCAACAATCAGAAAACAAACCAATTACATGCATAATTTTATTTTTTTTTAACAGTATGGCCCTACTGAAGCACACAGCTACCATGAATATTTCATCATATGGCTTTAGAAAATATTAAAAACTACTAGCAGCTTCTTGCAGTTTGGACTTTAAAGTCAACCAGGACAATGCTTCTTCCTGATTTTTCTATTTTAACATTGTAGTAATGATAATAATAACAATAATCTGACAATTAATTAATAATTTCTAGAAATAAATTTATTCAAATTTGCGGTTCAAAAGCCATTCATAGGCTACTTGCCTTTTTCCAAATGTTTCCTTGTTTAGAACACAAACTGAACAAAGGGACAAACATAAATGGTGTGTGAGTTCATCTCAAGGGCTGGCTCTTGACAATTAACAAGGGACTTTTAAAATTGTGATTGAGCACAAATCCATGTGAAATTTTTATATGAAGTATATATTTAGAAGTGTTATCCCTCGTAACGGCTAAATTTGCACTACCAAAGAACATGCAGCAAAAATTTCCTGTTTCCTTAGAAAATGCTATTTTTATTATCTCATTCCTGTAAGCAGACTCATTTTGTGCAGCAGTGCCTCAAGGCAAATACAGCACAAGCAATACGTCCTCTAAGCCAATATCAGCATAATGCATTTAGGCATTTTAATATATTTTAATAATAAGTTCTGGCAGAGTGCTGTTTTTTTTTTCAATGCATGTTAAATAAATAGCCGTTTTGATACATATTTTTTTCACAGATTCTTAGGGGTTGGAAGGGACCTCGAAAGATCCTCTAGTCCAACCCCCCTGCCAGAGCAGGGTCACCTAGAGCACATCACACAGGAACGTGTCCAGGTGGATTTTGAATGTCTCCGGTGAAGGAGACTCCACAACCTCTCTGGGCAGCCTGTTCCAGTGCTCTGTCACTCTCAATTTTTGCAATACAAAAAGCTTTGTGTGCATTAGTTGCTGAAAACCTTATTGCAACCTTTTGAGATGGGAGCACATGCAGGTGAGCATTTATTTCAGCCTTGCTTGGTTTGGTGGAGGGAGCAAGAGAGGAAAGGCAGGGACACCTGCTCTGCTGCAGGGAAAAAGTTCTCTTTGTTTTTCATAATGAGAAATCATCTTCAAACTAATGTTCCTTTTTCCTTTTTAAATAATTATTCTTAAGACTTCTCTTTTCTGCTCTTGACTGTTTATTGAAGCAGTAAATACCAAATGCATTTTGTCCTGTAGAATTCTGGCTTTAAGCAGTTTTGAAACCCATTTGTTTTCAGTAGCAGTTCTTGCACTGATGTCTTGCAGTTCAATGAGACTTCTCTGAAGACCAGCGTTAACTTAAAATTCTTAAAATCTACTGGGAAAACATGGACTTTTATTTTAAAATGAGTATGTCTTTTAGAGTCTGATGCAAAGCCCAGTACAATCCATAAAAATGGATGAATTGAGAGACTGGATGACAGCACAGATCCTGGGAAAGAACCATCTTGACAGTACCAGCTTTCACAATGTGTGAAGTCTGTGCCCATTTCTGGGGAAGTCACTTCTAGGGTTTTTGGATGAGTTTATACTGGGAATGATGCAAAGACATTGCTGACATTTTTAACTTTGCCTGCAGTATATTTATTCTGAAATAGGTTATGTTACATATGTGTGTTCTAAGGGGCAAAAATGGACATCCCAGCACTGACAATGTTAAGTGCTGATTTTGTCAAGGATTTTTGTGGACCTGAAATGTTTGTGTGCTGAGGCTTGTGCTGGAGCAGAGCTGTATTTCATATTGCTAAGCAGCACTTCCACTTAATTTTTCTACTTTGCAATAAAGTACTATGAACAAATCCAGTCTTTGTGTATCCCACAGATGGGAGGGTGTGTGGGAAGAGCCTGTCTCTTTGGGGTGCTGGTACCCTGCCCATCTTTGCAGAGAAATGCAACAGGATGTGCAGTGCTGGTGGTAAAACAGCATGTTTGGGGAAGGTTGTGCCACCATGGGGAGCTCTGTCCTACACTTTTTTTGCACCAGTTTGTTAGCTTGCAGGCTAAAGTAACTGCAGATGTTCTCATTAAGCAGAGAGGCATCTATTCCTGTTTTTTAATCTTGCCAACAACTTTGCCTCTGTGTTATCTTTCTTCTCACCATGCTGCAGTGTAGCCTTTTCTTAGGATATCCTGTCAGAAGCAAAGAGAAATCCAGTTTTAAAATGTGATTTGGACTGCAGGAGGGCAGCAAACTCACTAATATTTCGAAGAAATCCCTGTATGAGAGAAGATTTATTGTTTGCTTGTTTGTAAAGACATGCAAAGATGTGTTCCCAACAGGAGAGACTCTATTGTTTCCTTTTACAACATAGTGTATTTTTAAAGCCAGTTAGCAGCAAACATGCATTTTTGATAGCTTCCTGCTGATGTGAAGTGAGCTTGCAGAACATTTGGAGGGCAGGGACAATCTGTGGAAGGGATGTCAGGCAGTGCTACTTAACCATCAACAGCACATCTCTGTCTGAAAATGGTAAACCTTTGCTAGCTGCCTTTCTTTGGGAAGTCATTGTTCTGTGTTGTCTTCTGCTGTAAGCTGGGTTACTGCATCAGTTGCAAGGCAAAGAACAGATTTCTCATGATGCTTTTTGCCATAGGCAACGTGCTTGTAGCCAAAATCCACAGTTCAGCACAGCAAACCGGGAGTGACAGTGGTGAGAGCAGCTGCACCGGGTTTCTGTTCTGTGATGGTTTCATTGTTACAGCACTGCCCTCAACCTGAAGACATATGGCTACAATTACATGTATTGCAACCACAGCAGTGTGTATCAGTGTGCAATCAATGTTTTACCTGTCTCCTGCATGTGTAAACTCTCACCAGTTTCCTCTACTAACACTCTACTAGTCTTGACATATGGTTGGAGGTCTCAGGCTTGTAGGTCTGTTTTCCAGGAGGATTTTCCTCGTGCCCACCAGGTTCTGCATGACTACTTGGCTTTCTGGCTACTGGAATGAAATAAAGACTTAAAACCCACTGGTGGTCTCAGAGGAGTCTGGTTTGGGATCAGACTCTGCTCACCTCATTTCGAAATGGGACTCTGTGGATATGTTGTCTCTGTTCCTTACAGGGAAAGAAGATGAAGCACTTGGCCAGTGTCACATCATCAGGGCTGCACATGGCCCATAAGCAAAGTGTCTTCATAGCCCAAACCTCAGACTTGAATCTTAGTTTTAGAATTAAATTAGAAAAAGTTTAGATTTGAATTAGGAAAAAATTAGAATTGTTTTAGGATACAGATCATAAAACTTAAATAGAGATTGGCAAGTAAATCCCATTTGTTCCATCTCTGCCTGCTCTTGCGGTGTTTTATTTGGCTTCTGCTTGTTGGTCTAGTGAAGACACTGAAAGCCCATAAGTTGAGGAAAGCACAGGAGTAGCTGCACTCATAAAATGCCCTTTTTTTTTCTGATTTTACAGGCTGTTATAAAGCTGTCCCCATGTGACTGTATTTAGTCACTTCCAAGTCAAACCTTTTCCTCTATCACTGAATGGAAATGCCCAGAAATAAAACCTCCCCCGCCCCGTCTCCCGTCTCTCGCACCTCGGGGCCGGTGTTTCTGCACGGCCGCTCTTCGGGCGGGCCCGGCCCCGCCCCCGAGGGGATAGCCCCGCCCCCCGAGGGGATAGCCCCGCCCCCGAGGGGATAGCCCCGCCCCCGAGGGGATAGCCCCGCCCCCGAGGGGATAGTCCCGCCCCCGAGGGGATAGCCCCGCCCCCGAGGGGATAGCCCCGCCCCGCCGGGCTCCCCGCGCCGCCGAGGGCAGGTAAGGGCCGCCCGGGGCTGCCCCGGGCCAGTCCCAGGGTTCGTCACGGGGTGAGCGCAGCCCCGGGCCGAGGCTTCTCGGTGCTTTCCCGTACCGGCCACAGCTCTTCCGCCGTCCGGGCGGCAGGCGCGGAGGTGCCGCTCCCCTCGCTCCTTTCCGCCGCGTGGGGAGCCCCAGGGCTGGCAGCAGAGCCGGCGACCGCCGGAGCCAGCCGTGCCTCCGGTGTCCTCCGTTACCCGGACCGGTCCGGGGCAGCCCCGAGCAGGGGCTCGCTGCCTCGACGCTCGGAGCTGGGAGTGGGAGCGCTGGGAGGGGAGCGGGCTGGCGGGGCTGTGGCCGCGGCTCTGCGGGCAGGCTGGGGGTCGGGGCACCGCGTTCGGGAGCCCGGTCGGGGCTTCGGGCTGTTACCTGAATAAAGGCGTTTTCTATCTTGCACTGGTGAATTCTGATATCAAGCCGTAGAGTGCTTCTGTGGCCTCTGTTAAAAATAAGTTTGTGAGGCAGCAGCCGGTTTTCAGAGGAGAGTTACTAGATCAAAGGTGCAGCTGTGTTGTGAGAGTATTTGACATGAAAAACTTTTGAAAAAAGAGAAAAATCCTACAAAATAAGGGATAATTCTGATGCTTTGCAGCATCCTTTTTGTTACTGCTTCCTCACTTCATGTTGTAAGTTGTGAAAACCTGGAACCTGAAGGGTCACTTCCCTGTGATTTCTCCTGATGTTTTGTCCGTATTTCCATAGCCTTCCCCCTCCATCCCGGTTTTAATTACTTCCTTATTTATGCTTCATTGTTGTAAATAGTTGGCATGGCAACAAGAGCAGCATTTATTAATTTCTGCTCCCTTTGCAGCCATCTCTCTGGTGTGATTGATGCAGTTTCTAAACAATGGTAACCTGTGGCCACTCCTATTTGGTTTATTATGTTTTTCTTAGATTTCTTTGGCAGTAAATAATTTTTAAATAAAAGTTTGCAATGGAGTTTTTCCTTTACCAGCAGCATTTTAGGCCATTCTCAGCCCCTTGCATCTCTGCTCCCATTGCAAACCACAGGGTATGGGCAGGATGGTGGAGATCTACTGTCCTTCCACTGTGAAACTTGTGAGAGTGTGTCACCTGGCGAGGATCAGCTGGTTATGCAGGCTGAACCAATCTCCTTTATTCTCCCCTCCTCTCTCTCCCTCCCTGATATACCTTTCACAGAACATCTGAGAGGCTCCATATGGGGACCCAAGTTTCTGCTGTCCTACAGAATTCTGTAATTGAAGCACAAACTTGTTTTTTCCTCCCAAACTCATAAATCGTGTCCCCTTTATGGGCCTCCATCACTAGGAAGGAGACAGCCCTTGCCATGGTATGGCACAACATGAACAAAGTGTTCGTTGTCTATCAGGCTCACTTTGATTGCATTTAAATCATTAGTGTTATCTATACTTCAGAGATGTAGGGGAGTAGAAAGAACAATAATTTTTGTGGCAAAGTTGAAAGGTGTACACGGCTGTCGGGGCTTCAGCAGGCAGCAAAACAGCTTTGAGAAATAAGTGCCTATTAGTGACTCTTGAATCAAAATCAAGTTACCTTTTTGCAAGTTAAGCCTAATGGTACAGTTCCTCTTGAAGGGGAGAAAACAGGCAGGATTAGGATAGCAGTCCAGCAAAGCTTAGTCATGAAGGGTGTTGTACATTTCCAGCAACTGCTCTGGGTGTCTGCTTGGGTAAGCTTGCCTGGAGCTATTGCCTCCTCGCAGACATGCAGCTCACCAGTCAGTAGCATGAAGTGTCACTGGGTGCACATCTTAACGCTCTGCAGTATAATGTGTATTTTACACATCAGTGTCATCATACAGTTAAGTCTCAGCAGAATTGTAGTTGTCGCTGCTCATATAAAAGCTGTAAATCTTACTCAGCTTGAGCACCAAGAAGTAAAACTCTTCTGTTCAGCTATCCAGGTCATTTTGTTATTCTTATCCAAAACTCTGTCTTCCCCACCTCCCTGTGAGGTTTGCTAAGTATTTGTGGAGCTGCACAGATGGAAGAAACACCTCGTCTGCACAAGAAAATGGTACCAGATGATCATCCAAAACTGATTTATTTTTAGTGGTTAAATTAAATTGATGCAATCAGTGTTTGGATTTCTCAATTGGGTTTACCTAAACTTTATCTTGATCTAAACTAAATGACAGTCCATGTCCACATGCAGTTTTAATCACATGCTAGTTTGAGCACTTCCGTTTACAACCATGCCTGTAGTTAATTAACCTACTGTAACTTTCTCCTATGGAGAAAACCTAATCTGAGAACTGTGCCTTTGTGATTAAGCAGTGTGGCATCTGATTTATTTAATTTATTTCCTTGTTAGTTTGGACTATCCGTCTCTAATACCATTAGTCTCCTCACGTCTTGGGTGTTGGAGTCTTCACTGATCTTTCACAAGATCTTTCACCCAACTGAGTACTGCAGGGGATAGGCATTGGAAGCAGGTGCTTTTTTTTTTTTCTTACTATAGGTAACAAGTGCTGCCAGAGATACCTCCTGTCCCATTGAAGTCATCCAGCTCCTAGAGCACATACATGGCTCCAGTGATTGAACTAATAACTGAGTGTGTTTGCATTGGCAAGTTGCATTCCTGGAAGAAAAGTGGGCAGTTTATTAAAAAATGTGCCCATGTATGTATTTGTTTTCTCATGGAACAAGATCTGTGACAGAAGGTGAAGTAGCAGTTTCAGGAATGGGATTGCTCTCCCTGGCATCCCCTTTCACTGTATCTCAGGGTGACAGCAAAAACAGCTTTATTTAAAATCGTAGCATACTGCATTTCTGTATCTGAACCAGGCACAGCACAGACCAATCCAGGCCTCAGCATGTGCTTGGAAGTCATAAGAGGAGAAGGTAGGGATCCCAAATCAGGCATGGTCTTGATCTTATTTTTCTCCCCTTTTGTAATGTGGGGGCGGACCCCAGAGTCTGGGTGTAGACCCTCTATGTTTTGGCATCACAAATGAGAAACTGCAGATCAGCAGATTATTTCTTAGAAGGTTGTTTCCAAAACTTTCCTTTTCCTGGATGCTGGAGGAAATTACACCTTCCAAATATACTTTATTTAAAGTAATTATGAGATGCACCCTGTTGTTTTGCAGTTACCTTCATTCTGTTTTTAGTTATTTCAGAATCATCCAGGCATAGCTGAAGCTTAAAAATAATTGTTGACCAGAAGGAAGGATCCCTCAGTATGCAAAGTTTCCTGAACAAACAGCACTGATTTCCCCTGGGTTTAGGCACTGTGCTGTACCTTATGCCATAGAGCTCAGCAAGCCGAGTTACAAAGGAATTTAGAAATACGTATTTTTTACTTCTGACCCCTCCCCATGTTACAAAACTAGGGTGTTTTTTTTTTGTATATTTCTTTCCATAAAATGGCTTCTGATTCTGAGAGCTCCTAATGTGCTCCAGACGGCTGGGCAGGTGTTGCAATCTCTGTTTTACTGGGGCATAACAAGCAGGGTCAGGAAAGCAATTAATTACATGTCAGCAGTGGAGGCAAACATGGAGAAATTACATTTGGAAGGAAGAAAGTTGAGGTCAGCAAATATTTTTCAGGGTCAAAAATAAAAGACAAGTTCTTATGGGTGGTTGCTTTTTGCTTCATTTTCCAATTCTGCAGTTTCTTTGTTTGAACTCAACCAAGACTTACCTTTCATGTCCCTTTTTCGTATTGAAAATATCCAGGTTCTGAGGATGAGTGAGGGACAGATGGGGACAGGGAGATTATTAGTCTAAGTACGTAAGCTTCACCTGCAGTGGTGTGGCTTTAAGCTCCTAATTTCTCACTTTTAGCTACCATGTATTTATTTGTTGTCTTTTCAAGTATTACCAGCTGAGAAGATGCTTTTAGAAGTAACCTTCATACCACATGGCATCTAAAAACACTGCTAACAGGACAGCTAGGTTCTTTAAAGCTGTTATAATGTGACTTTGCTCCCTTGGCTGAGGGGGAAGCCTGGACACCAGGGTATTTCTCTGATGGAAATATCAGTGCAGCAGAAGTGCACGACTTGCATGAAGAGCTTTAAACTGTCTCGCAGCAAAGCCGTGGAGGTGAGGGCTTGTTACAAACTAATAAATGGGGAATTGCAGATTATTTTAAAACTCTATTTTCTTGAGGCTGTAAATGCAGATTCAGCACAAACCTCAGCATAAGCATACGCTATTGCAGCTGGGACATGATGGGTCCTTGTTCAATGTGATATCAGAGGATTTCTTCGTGTCCCAGGTGGCTGGGCTTGTTTATTTGTCTTCTGGCAATCTGCAGAATTCCAATGAGCTACATCCTGCAAGGTCTGCAAATAGTCCTCACCTATGAAGTAAACAAAAGTCTCAAATATTTAAACTAAAGCATTGAATTATCAGTTAATTACCAGTAAAAGTCCTTACCAACCCTATGGAGCCTGAGTCACACTTCTCCTCTGATGGGTTGGGTGTTTTGGCAATGCTGGCTCTAGGAAGTAATGGATAGGACTGCAAAACTCAGTCTTTTGTTTACCCTAGGTAGGATGATTCACCTAATTAAAAATGGATAAAAGGAAGTAAATTGTGTGTAATGCAGATTCCACCCATGCAGCTCCTTGTTAGAAGGAAATGGGTAGAGTTCTGTGTAGATAATTACTAGTGTGACAGTTACATTGGATTGGGTAGGAATGCACAAGGGATAAAAATCCTTCTGCATCGTTCTTTCCAAAAGGAACCTGAAGCCTTAACAAAACTTGCTGTAATATTGAGTCTCATACCTTCTTCAGAAGCCGTGGTATTTCTGGGGCTGAGTGCAGATAAGCAGAGTTCACCCGCTTCTAATGTGGTCAGTGGAGCATTTCCTCAGTTATGCATTCCCCACATGCACTGAGTAGGGGACTTGATGTGGGGTTTTGGCTTAGCATTTTATTGTTCTTCTAAAATACCTTCTACTGGCTGCTCTGAAGGGGCTGGGTTAGAGACCTTCTTGATCTGATAAATTCCTGCAATTCCTATGTGCCTAAGAACATCCTGCGGCCATTCTTGATCAATGGATGTCCTTAACAAAAGCTGCCCAGGGGGAGGGAGAAGATTTTAATAAAACAGCTGAGATTCTCCATTGTGCTGGACATTATTGGAAAGTGTAATGTGAGAGTGACTGAAACCAAGCGAAACCACCCAAGGCTGTACTGACAATGAACTGAGCAGTATTTTTTGTTCTGGGATGTACGTTGGAGCCATCACTGTGGTCAGAGCTGCTGTCTTCCAGCCTGCCCAAGCTGCCTTTGGTAGTGGTTATTGGCAAACACCAGCTGCTCATTGTGTCTGAGGTGGGCATGGCACAGTGTGTCATGTACAGCCCTTGCTGTATAAAAAGTCTGTATAAACTCTATGATTAGCTGGACTGGAGTAATTTTGGTGTTTGTAGGTGGGTCAGAATAAACCAGCCTGGTATTGCCAGAATTTGGCCTTGACATTCCCAGTGGGATGGTAACAGATGCGTTCATATGCAGGCTGCTCTGGGAGACCACAACTGCCTTCTTTGTTTGAAGTTCTTTATCTTATCAGCTGTCTCTCAACCAAAGGCCATTTCTGTATGACTTAGTTGTTTAGGGTTTTTCTGGGTAGGAGCAGCAGACCTCTTTTCTCTCCTTTCACTAGGACAAGTCAGACAAAAATACCATTGCAAGACAGCACAGCCACAGCATTTTTAGTGGAGTAGCTATGCAGAAAACAATTAGATTAAATATATTCTCTGCTCTCATAGCTCACAGCTGCTCTTGGTCTATGAAGGACTAAACAGTTCATAGTTATAAGTGGCTTACTGCAAAGTAAGAGAAAATTATGCACCTTGAAAGAGCTGTCACGATGCTGAGGAGCTTGGCTTCATAATGGCTAACGAAGAGGCAGGTATTCTCTGTATTTAGTTCATGACAGGGAGAGGGGAGATGTGAACACAGGGAGGGAGAAGGAGGGTGACTTCCCAGCTCAGGACTGCTGTTACTCCCAGTGACTGTGGCTGGTGCAGGCTGACACCCATGGGAAGATCCTGCTGGATAGAAACTGGGATTGCTCTGCTCCCTGTCTGGCTGCAGCCACAACACTGGGCTCAAGGCAGGGGGACACAGCTCAGCCATCAGGGACAGGAGGCTTTATGCTGGTTTTCAGCCCACCCCTCCCGAAGGGAAAGATCTTCCTATAGTTTGCTTTTTATTTCTTCTCTGCTGATGAAGGACATCTATCAAGTGCCATAGTATTATACCCATGAGAACTGCAGTGGCTATCAGTGTTTTGTCCATAAAATAGTGATGGCAATACCTCTGCATATGTCACGGTACTCACAGCAGAAGGAATCAGGTGGGAGGAAGACTGGGGCTGGATCCTCCAGCATGAGACAGGGAGAGGCCCAAGGCTGATCACCGTTCTGTGCAGGTATGGCAGTTTTGGCACTGAGTCTTTCTGGTACTGTTCATTACAGCTTCTACTGAGAATTGCAGTATGACTGTGGGTGCCAGGACCACATCCATCATTCTTAATACAATGCTGCTCTTGGTTTTGACCTGCCCTACAAGAGCTCTCTTGACTAATAAGCATGTTGGGAAGTGTCCACACATTGTAAAGCAAAAGGAGGTTATTTCCTTACATTGTGATAGGGTATGTGATAAAGAGGAATGGATAGAGGCAAGCAGCCTTTCCAGCATGCTGCTATTTTCATCTGGCTATGAATAGTCTGGTGATCTCAGTATTATCTGTTCCGGGTTTTGTCATGTTTTGGGTAGAGATGTTTTCATATCTTTATTACATGTATCTATGTGCAGCTCCAGGTCTCGAAGCGTGGAGTGGGTCTGGATGGTCCTGTACTGACCTTAGTGATGAAACTGGGGTGTTAAGTGTTATCATTAGTGGGTCCTGACTAGCAAACTGACAGGTCAAAGTTCCTAAATTCATCCTCTGCATGCAAAGCAGTGAACTGGTCAATGAAATCTGCTTGGCCTATAGTGTGTATTGTTAATGAGTGCACATCCCAGCAGTGAGGGAGACATGCAGCACTGGCACGGTAGGGTGCATGCTGAGAAACCAGAGATGAGACTGAAGTGCCCTGCAGACGTTCTGTAGATAACTTGTGTCTGTAGGCAGGTGTGACCAAGAGCACTGAGCTGATACTGTGCCTCTGAGCAGTTTGTGCTCAGGTTAGTTGAGAAGAGCATTATTATAGTTCTGGTTTGAGCTGAAGCTGAGTTCAACCTCCCAGAAATAAATTTTAAAAGGCAGCACAAAAAAGGCAGCAGCCTCTTTAACCTCAGCCTCTCCTAAAGGGGCTATGTTTTGTGCCTTCTGGGCTATTCAAACATTTATTTTTCACCTGATTAAACTATTTGAAGGAGAGTTATTTAAAAAACCTAAATGACTCTCTGAACAACACCCTCTCCACTGTAATAAAAAAACCCAAAACAATAAAAAAACAAAACAAAACTTGAAGAGAGAGGATATATTAATCCGGGCAAGAAGTTTGTAACATACCTTCTTTCATAAATAGCTCTTACTGCTGCAGAAACCCTACATGGGATTAGTCAAACTATTTATTTTGGAAGGCACTCCAGATCTACACCTTTTCAAGCTTTTCCTTGAGGGTGCAGCTGCATGGCCATGAGCTGTGCAGCCAAGAGTCTCTGACTGAGAGGAGGCAGGACTGTCAGCAAGGTTAACTCAGTTGGTTTTTGATCACATGTGTGGGGACATGCTGCACAGCCCTGAGGAACGAGGAAATGAGCATTGTCCAGGCTGCGGGCTGTCCGAACACCCTGTCGCTCACTGTGCCCCAGCGCAGGTTTGCTCCCTGCGAGAGGACGTTATGCTCTGCTGGAAAAGGTTGGTGTTTATTTGCCCCTTCACTTGTTGGATGTTGGGTTGGTGCTTGGGGAATGCATGCCACACCACTGCTTAATGCTTTGCTGAAGGGGGCAAGGGGCAGTTTTGGACAGGTCAAACATTTCCATGTCTTGGCTGGGGTAAACAGGAGTCTCCCTGGATTCACACTGGACACCTGTTGGCTCCAAAATGTGAGACTGCTCTTCTCCCTGACTAGCACTGCTCTTTGCTGGCACACAGTTAATGCAGCTGACCGAGGGAAGGGTTATTCCTGTTATTAGTATCCCTCTTAGCTTTTCTGCAGGTGATCAGAGCTCTCCTCTCTCCACGAAGTTGGCAGAGCCATCAGCTGTGCCACAGGTTGGTATTGCCTGTCTCCCTTCTGGCTGCAGAGCTGCAGCCAGGCATGGCTTATGCCTCTCCTAGCACTGCAAAACCAGTCTTGCAGGTGATGATACCAGGGGTTGCAGTGGTTGGGAAAAGTGGTTTTGCACCTGAGCAGTGCTAAGCAGGTCTATAGTAAGCTAGATGGGGGCAGAGAAGGGGGTGAGGAATGATCAGAGCTCCCTGAGTAACACCTGGAATGGGCAAACAACAAATTTCTTTCCTCTGGAGGAGAAACCATAGCTGTGACATGGGTCTGCAAAGTGAGCAACATGCAGTAGGTGAATGCTGAGTAATCCTTACTGGGTTTTCAGATAAAATGCTTGGGGATATTAAACGAAGACAGAAAGCGGCAGGTCAACACAAAACAAGGTAGATATTTTTGCATTTAAAGCTTATCGAGGCTGTGAGGCTTTGAGGTTATTGCAAATGCATGAAATTAATGTGAGTTCAGAAAGCAATTAGAAAAATCTGCAAAATACAGATACGTTGCACCTGTTTTGGGGAGTCCCTGCCCTGACCTTGCAGGAAGCTGGAGTGCAGGATGGCTTGCTGTGCACTCTAGCCATGTGCTGTTAGCCCTTGTTGAAGATGAACTAGTGTGTTACAGGGACCCTCAGTCTGTATTTTCCTGTATTTTTAAACTGGACACTGCAAATCTGTTGGGAAAGAAGATATAAATATCCCAGTATGCTATTTTAATGGAACAGGCCTCACTTCTCCACCTCTGCTTGCACTCTGGGTTTGACAAGCTGCACAGTAGCATAAAATACCATCACGGATGTTTTGCAGTGACTGGAGCATTTGCTTCTTCTTGGGGAAGTGATCACAAGAAATCAAAAGCTATCAGAGTAAGAGATGCAGCCAGTTATGCCACATGATGGATCATGCTTCTGCTTGTCTCCACACCCAGCATTTGTCAACATGGCTGGGTGTGCCTGTCGATCTTTGTGATGTTTTCTTCCCCAGAAAAACAGTCAGAGGGAAGAATGTCCTTTGGACATCCAGTGTGCTCCTCTGTTCAGATTTAACATCTTTCCTGTAGCCATGATAATCTTCTTAGCCTATCTGCTTTGTTGTGACAAGTGGCAGGACCCAGCAGGGCTGCTCTCCCTGCACAGGGGCACCGTGCTGCTGCAGTGCCTGAGAGCAGCCCTGCTTTGCTCTGCACGGTTTGCACCAGCCTGTAAACAAAAGCTGCTAATCCAGACACAAACATTTCATCATATCTCCATTTGCTCCTGTTGTCAGAGAGGAATCCTGACCTAGGAGGGATCTCCCACCTGTCAGAGGGAAGGCAAGTGCAACTTTTTTTCCTGTCACAGTTTGTCCAAAACCAATTTACGTCAGTGGGCTCATAAAGGTGCTTGCCCTTAAGAGGTCCCAGTCTAGGGCTCTTACCTGCCCCAACACTGCCTTATGGCTCCCATCATTGCCCTACAAAGGATTTTGTGTTTCCCTTCCCTGCCATTGGCAGCGGTGGCAAGGCAAGGGCTGGGAGGACGTGCAGAAAGTGTCCCTGTCCATGTGAGACCCACAGGGGTCCTGGCTTGCTTACGGATCTGTGGATGTAGGTGTTGGTACTGCATCATCCCTGTGGTCTCTGAACTGTTTATTAACAAGGCTTTGAGAGGGGAGAGGATTATGTGCAAGTCACAAAGCAAGTCCAAGCTGTGTGGTGTTGCTTAAGGCATGGAAGAGTGAACTTTGGGATTAAGCAGTCTGGGGGAGCAGGGATGGTTAGGCACAGTGCAGTGTGCCTGCCTGGTAACACACTGTGCATCTCAGTTGGTTTTTATCCTTAACCTCTTGCGCTTGCAGACCCAAGTGAACAAGTACCGTGCTCCCCCGTATTGCTGCCTGCCTGAGTGGTTAATGGTGAGGTTCTCTTTCAAGCTCTGCAGCATGCAAGACACAGCAGCACAGTTCACCCGTCAGAGGCTGCAGTGGCTCAAGTCACACAACCCTGTGGCCATGCCACCTATGGAGATCCTTTCCCAGCCTTGTTTACTCCTGCAGGCCTGGGTCCAAAGCTTGGCAGCTCCTGAGGCTGCCAGCAAACCTCCTGGTGGAGCAGTCTTCTGGACCAGCTCACATTCCCACAGGGAGAGTGCTAAGTGGTTTGATTCTTAACTATTTAGAACAAAAGAAGGAGTTGGCTATTCCGTTTCTGTTAACCTTTTCCTCCTAGTGTAACTATTCCAGTAAGATAAAATATTGTCAGGGAAGAAAAGGCTATTTGCAAAGAAGTAGCCTTTATTCTTTGTCTAATTGGCTACCATACTGTTGAATAAATATGAGTCTTTGCTGAAAATGTTTTATGAAGTACTTTCAGCCCACATGTCATGGGTTTGTTAAAAATAAATATAAGTTCTAGAGAAGCAAATACTGTGAATACTGTTTCCCTAGATACTTTTTTAAAAATAAAATCTGTCACAGAAATTTCTGTAAATGTCTTTGTAGAAGTAGGATTGTGCCTGAGAGCCAGAGAAAGTAGGTGGTTGGAACCAACCATAGAAGTGCCATACCAAGCTGGATTAAACTGGTTTAAACAGTAGAGATTCATCAGGGTTTTTTATTACTGTTTCTTTTTTAACTCTTTAAAGTGGTATTAATAGTTTCTCAGATGTTAAAGGCTATAATTGTTGTGTGACGACCACAGCCATACTTGACTCAAAGAAATATGAAATGTCAAGTTTCCTTCCCTCCAAAAAAATATTTCTGAATAATTACAGATTTTTATGGCAATGATTTTTATGAGCCTTTTAATGCAGTGTTCTGTGGTGTTTGATTGTAAACGTTAAGATGTCAGATACCTATTGCTTCTTCTAACATGTTATACCATTATGAAAAAGGCAAACATTTGGGAATGTATAATCCATAAAATAAGGCAGATCTCTGAAATGATGTCAAATGAACAGCGTTCAAGCTGAAATACTTGTGCTCAACTTTGGATATGCCAGTTGAAGGAAGATGTGCACCATGTGAAACAGTCCTAAGAAGAGGGACAAAAATTGCGTAGACCCCAGCTCTGAGGAACCTGAGAGTAATTTTTAAAAGTAATTTTTAACGAGCTGGCTCCCAAGGCTGTGGCTTTGGAAGAAAAAGCCAAGTATGATGAAACTCACAGTCGGCTGACAGGCTTGGAAACAGTGGAAAAAGCCCATCTGGTGGGCTAGAAACTGCCTGCATGGGCATGAGCAGAACTTCAGCTCCCTCAGAGGCGTGCTTTATTGCCCTCAAGTTGGCCAGGAGAGCCAAAAAGGAATAAAGTAGCAAAGTAACACATAATTTACTCTTCCTCCACGCCCTGCAGCCTCTGGCTTTTTTCAGTGTCTGTTGAAACAGTAACTGATCTGCACCTGAACTGTTTGAACAGCAAATAGCAGTGCAGCATAAAACAAAGTGCACGCATATTAGAAAATGAGCAGCCCCTGGTATTTTATAGCATAACCTGCAACAGTAACACGTGCAAGTTGCTGTTCTGTCATTTTCTGATTGCTTTACAAAGGTTGGCTGCTTATCCTCCATCTCATTTACGGCAGAAAGAAGTGAGGAAAAGAAAAATGGAGGTATAAAGCAAGTAAGGAATTTGGTAATTTGTATGCATATTTTGCTTGTAGCATGCTGAGGCAACTGTTTACCTGTTAGCAGGAGAACGGCTGAAATAAAATACTGTCTTGGTTAGGTTAACACTGCGTGAGGAGCTGTAGGATGGGGAGGAAAGTAGAGCAGCTTGTTTTGGAACTTGTGCTGAAGAACAAATAAAAACCCCCAATGTACACATTCGGTTGCCATATGTCGTGCTTATCATAAAAGGCATCTCGGTGTTATTTCTTTGCAGGGATGCTTGAACTCCACGCAGGCAGACATCCCTGTGAAGACAGCGCATGCCAGAGGTGCTGGGGTTGCTGGTGGTGAGATGATCTTCTGTGCCTGTTGAGGCGGCTGAGGCGGGCGGCGAGCTCACTCCTTCCCGTGCATCCCTGTTTGATTGACGTTGGCTTCCCAATCACTGCGACTGTGTCTGAAGAAAAGCAAAGGAGCGTATTTTTGCTGAGAGAATTTTCCTGGCAGGGGAAGGCATGCAGGGCTGAGAAATGTGCCAGCAAAGAGCCTGGAAGTGCAAGTCCAGGTACTAACAGAACTTCCACTCAAGCCATGCTGTTGTGAAGTCCTTTATCTCTAGCTGCATCTTGCTCCAGGACTTGCTGCACAGGGGCTGCCCATGGCATTACGATAGGCTGGGCTGGATTAGTTCCTGGTGTGTTGTTGCTTCAGCCGTCTGAAGGACTGAGGAAGAGTGCAGGGAAGATGTTGGACTTGAGCTTCCTGACTGAGGAGGAGTATGAGAAACTGATGAAGGTTCTGCAGAGAGATGCAGAGCTGAAGAAGAAGGATGGGGATCGCATCAGGTGAGAGCAATATCAGCAGGATGTGAGCTTCTCCTGGGGGGATTTTTTTATTTCTTTTAAAGAGGGGAGCATGTGTATGTATGTGCAACAAGGAGAGATGAAGGCTGCAGCAGTGCTGCCCTTCTTGCTCAGATCCTGATCTTTTAATTGCATCTACTGCTTCCTCAGCCATTCTGCTGTCGCTGCTGTCCTCTTCCTGCAGGATCACTGGGCTGGACTCTTCTTTTGAGGTGATCAGCATCCCTTAGAGATGCCAAGGGAAATAAATCATGGCTTTCCTGCTCTGGGGGAGAAGATGCTGATTTCTCAATGTCAGAGGTCTGAGGAGGGCAGTAGCTGCTACCTCATTTTCCTCACTCAGTAATATGGAAATCCCATAGAGTGTTTCAAAATGAGTCTTCACATCCCCATCTCTGTTTTGTGTCCCTCTGGTGCTCCTTGAGGTGGGTGTGTATGCAGCACTTATCATGCAGGCAGAGAGGCTACATGATCTGCCCAAGGTTAGCAGGGAGCTGCAGCAGAGCCAGGAACCGCTCAGTTCAGCTCACTTGCCATCGGCCGTCCTGGAGCTCAGGTCTGGTTGATTGGGATTGCTTGTTGCTGCTTTCACTTTTTAAATGCCAGCCATTAGACCATCTGGGCTGACAGTATGCACCAGGCTCAGGAAGCTGGCACCAAACTCTCCACAACAAGAAATGAGTAGTTCAGTCTGCGTGGATGGCACTGCGCCAGTTTACCCCTCTTAAGGATGCTAGTCTTTGACTTCCTGTTGAGCCAAAAAAGAGTAAGCTCCATATAGAAGGGAGGCTGAAGGCTTGAAGGGGATGTGGGAAGCTTTGCAGCAGGCTCTGGAAAGCCTTCATACCCTGCCCAATGCTCAGGGGTTAGAGATGGGGAAGCAGAGCTGGCAATGGCACACAAGCAGCTTGGGCCTGAAGAGTGTGTGTGTCTGCATGTACCTCCCATGAATTGAAAATAGGTTTCAGAAAGGTTTTATTGTATTTTTTAATGTTTTCTTTTACTGAAATGCAGTAAAATTTCTGCTCTGCAGTGGAGGTATGGGGAAAAGAGTGTTTGGATTATTTCAAGTTTGTTTCACTTCTCTTTGGAAGGTGTTGGACAGAAGGCTTTAATTTGGGAACTAAGCAAGTTAGATCCTAACAGGATGGTGACAAGTGCCCTTTGCTGTCAGTATGGCTGTATCAGTGAGACGTTTGGTGCAAGTGTGGACATATTTGGCTCCAAAACAACCTACCTGCTGGGGAAAATTAAGTCAATGGTATTACGCTGATCCAGTGTCAACAAGATTAAAACACGTTGGTACACCTCCTCTGGCTCAGCGCCTCAAGACCCTCCCAGGAGCAGATGCAGCCCACATCCAGATGGGAGCTGTGTAGCTACCTGGCTGTGAGTCTGCTGGGTCCCCAACACTGCCTGTGGAGCCTTTAGCCTGGTTATCCTGTACCTGCTCCCTTCTGGCCTTCAGGCATCAAGTGTGACCCTTCAGGGCTCCATGGTTATCTGGGTTTTGCCCCCTCTTCCGGCTGAGAATTGGACCGAGATGGGAAGTTTCCTCAGGTCTCCCAGAGACTGAATTGTGGTGGGGCAGTGCCCTCTGAAAGGCAGCTAATTCTGCAAGCGTGGTGTAAAAACAAAATAACCAGAGGAGGGTTAAAAGTACAAGCTAGGAAAGTGCCAAAAACCAGCCCTGGGTGTGCCTGGGCTTGTTACATGAGGAGAAGCTGTGCTCGGGAAGGAGAGCTAACTGTTTCAGTGCCGAAAGTGGCATGGCAGGAGGAGCAGGCAGAGGAGCAGTGTCTGGAGGGAATGCTGCAGGGACAGGTTGCCCCCCTAAATAACATGATTTATTTCCACAGTTTGCATCAGATTTGATCAAAAGGCTTTGCCATGTGTAAAGAAATAATTGAGAAATAAAAATGAGAAGTACATGACCTGCAAACAGCCCCAGCCCTTCCCAGACCCTCTGGTCTGGGAAGCAAATGGACAGGTTGCCCTGCCAGGTGACTCCAGCTTGGATTTGTAACATTTGGAAGAGTTGAAGGCCTGTGTTTAAAAGGCACTGCTCCCATTTC
The DNA here is from genome assembly GCF_020740795.1 of Apus apus. Taxonomy (NCBI): domain Eukaryota; kingdom Metazoa; phylum Chordata; class Aves; order Apodiformes; family Apodidae; genus Apus; species Apus apus. The sequence goes on along the minus strand of NC_067293.1, from coordinate 11,273,961 downwards.
AGATAAAGAATAACTCGGCTTTTGTTTTAGTGCTGTTTGGCACTTGTGGTGGCAGAGAATGATCTCTGGATCCCGTGTAGTACCAGATGGGTGAACCATACAGATAATTGTTACGGAGATATCTCAGAGGACATCCACAACCGTGGAGATCTTTTTGGTGTGTAATGTTCTTGTTGCTTTTCAGGCGAATAGAAGGCTCCATCAAGGATGAAAAGAAAAAGAAGTTTGTGACAGGTGAATGGTTTTCAGAAGTGAAGGCAAAACGGTTTCAGGAAGACTTAGAGGGGCCAGATCTACTTCGAGCATCAATTAGAAGAAAAAAGGGCAAACTAGAAAGTAAGTATTTTAGTGTGCATCTTAATAAAACAAATTAATGGACCAGAAAAAAGTGTTTGAGTATGGGATCTCCCTGTACTGGGAGCCTGTTGGGAACCAGCTTTAATATTGTGATAAGGGGATTATCAGCTAAGCTTTCAGTGTTAGAAAAAAAACCCTGATTATCAAAATCAGGGCCCAGATGAAAAATTACAGTGTCAGAGGATCAAGGCAAAAGCTGTTTAGCAGCTACGTGCACTAATTGCCTTTTCCTCACTTCACCTTCTTTCTTCCAAAATGTCTGTTTGTCAGAGGTCACTGATATAATTTCTTGTCAAAGAAGCAAAAAGGGGATGATGTAGGGCAGTTTATAGCATCAAAGTGGTATGTGTGGGTCAAGCACTTGCTCCCAGTTAAGTGAGTGGTCTGACAAAAACAGCCAGTCACTGCTTTCACAGGAGGCCAGGGTGTGGGCTCAGTCACAACTCTGCAAAGGGAGGTGGTGCCTCTGTGCTGGGAAATACTTGCCCACTTGACAGGGCCCATGCCTAGCTTTTTACATGGGAATAATTTCTAGGCATAGTGTGGTTTTCAGAGTAAAAAGGGTTTTGGGGCCTGAATGGTCCCCGGAGTGCTGTGCCATAGCAAGGGTGTGCCTGGGACCATGTGCTGTTCGAAGCAGTTGTATTTTGTTTGTATGTTGTTAGACATATAGATGAGCTCTTATGGTGAAGATCAAATCAGATTTGTCAGCTCAGGGCAGAGAATAGACCAGCCCCATGTGAAACAACAGGACTGGTGCTTTGAGTCCAAATGTAACCAGCCTGGAGCTGGCACTTTATGCTGAACATTTGTGCAAAGCAGAACTGGGGATGATTCACATCCAGTCCTCAACATGAGGACAGGCCAACTGACTCTGCAGCAAGACTGTGGGACTGCAGCCCAGTCTCACAAAAACCTCCTTGATTATTTGTCAGGGTGGGTACTCACAGCTCCTCAGACATGGCTGGTGAGTCACTGGCTGCTGCCGCTCTGGAGAAGCCATGGCCCTGATGGACAGCTGTAAGCAAGGACTGCCATGGTCCCTAATATAAGGACGCTATAACTGGTTCTGCGCTTTTGCAGTAAAGGCTACTGTTAGATAAAGGGTTATCTTCCATCTGTCCAAAATTCAGATGTCATCTCTACCAGTTCAGTTCAGACCTCCTTCCTGGGCCTGGCCGCTCCTTCCAGATGTGTGTAGGAGCAATATAAATCACTCCTTTGTTTGATGGGCCTCATTGGCCAGGATGTCTGTGTAACATTAATTGCCTGGCTTTAGTATACCCCTCTTAGCTCCACATTACTTAGACATATTCGGAAAGCTAAATGCTGCCTAGGAACTTCACTAACTGGGAGCCTCATTTTCTTTCTGCTTTTTACTTATCCCTGCCAGCTCTTGTCAATTACCACAGGTTCATCAGAGCCTCTGATGCAGAACTGGCCCATCATTTTTCATATGAAGTTGCTTTTATCCTTCCTATTAAGGATTCTTGATGTCATTAAATTTACTATTTTATCATCCCTCCAGAATGCCAAAACGTCTAAAACCTTTCCCAGCTTGGCAGAGTTGCCTGGATGTTTCTGCAGAGCATGTTCTGCTTTTTTGAGGATGTGCATTTGTGCTTGCACCCTTTTTGCATGGAGACACTCTTGAGCAGCCCCTCTGCTGGGGCTCTGCTCTGCTGAATGCTCTGTCCTCTGCAGCCCACCTAGTGGCCAGCAGTGAATTGAATTTATCTGCCTTTTACCTGCCAGAGGCATCTGCACCCTTAGATTGCAGCCCATTTCAGGAAAACAAATGTGAAGTACTATTGGTTTTAGATTTAACTTTTACTGTTGGTGTGCACGTATGAGATGTGGTCTCAGGTTTTAATCTAAAATAATCTCCTTATTAATATAGTTGTAATATGCAAGTTATATCTTTGCATGTGTATTACTTGACTCGTGGTGTTTTAGAAGGAAGAAGCAACTGTTACTAAATTACTATAGTAATTATGTTTAAGTTTAGCCCTCTCTTTCTTTTTCAACTTTTTTTCTTCCCTGTCTTTCTCTATTCTCAGACTCACTTTAGTAAAGCACGAATATAAGGTGACTTTATTCCTTCCTCTTATTTTACCCACTGCAGTTTTACAGCACTGTTTGAGGATCAAGATTCTGCAGCTAATATTTTCACCTTGGTTGCCTACTGTGTACTCGGCCCCTGCAGTGATTACTGTACAGATTGCCTCCCTTTACACTTGAGGGCAAGCACTGCTCTCACTGACTTGTCAGTGAATGGCACCTGTACAAACACTTTTGCTGCTCACATTCAACCTCCAGTAGATGAGATAAGGGCCTTTGCTTGCCGTCTTGACACCTTATTTTCTCCTCCTGGAAAGATCAGAGTCATTTACCTTCTGTCAGCTTTCAAGGTGATGAAGGGGTATATGTTCATTTAGCCAAATCAGTGTAACGTGTTCATGACTCCAGGGCTGTTTATCCTGATTAAAGTCTTTGATGACTGTGTTAGGGAGTGAGAAATGAGAAAATTCCTGCATGGAAAAGCCCAGCTGAGATAATTGCTGGGATTCTGTTTGCATAGAAAACAGGCTGAGGAAGGGGTGACAATTGTATCTGCGCAGGAAAATGCCCAGTGACCTTTTCTGGAGGAGGATGTTAACCTTCAGAAGGAATGGCTGCATGGATCCCTAAGGGTCTTCACAGTTGGCATTGATTTTTATAATCAATTATTTTATTTTTATAGAAAACACTAGTAATTGGCAGCAATAAATTCTATAAAATAGATGGATACCCTATATTTAAATTGCAGTCTGCAGAGCAGCACAGATAGATGAATCTGTTGATAACTTCTCCTTGAGTTTGTGTGCAATGGATGAGAGCTGAAATTCATCTAGGAGACCATTTTATTTTCCCACCAAGGTGATGGCATGGTTAGCTCTGCTTTCTCCAAGTGCTGGGTGTCTTTGGTTTAGAGTGATAGGAAATGAGTGAAGCAGCTAAAGTGTCAGAGCAGATGTGGCTCTGTCCGTACACATATAAATATATTTATGAACAAGTTTAACTGTTCAGGCCACTACTAATTTCTGTTGGAATTTGCTTCTTATTCTGTCTCATCCTAAAGTTAGCAAAGGTATTTTGCTTCTCTTGATGAATAATACTGTACTAATAACCTTTTTGTTTGTGGTTATAGAAGTCAGCTGTGCCAGTGGCTGAGCAATTTGAAGGGCAGTGGTTTGGAGGGGAGGCAGTGACCACCCCTTGCTACCTCTGCTGGCTGCTCTGGGGGAGCCTTGTCTGAGGGGAAAGTGTCAGTGAAAAGAAACTGTGGCACAGTGTCTTTGGAAGTGAGGTGAGATGAATGCAGTCTTTAGTTGACAAGGTCTCTTCAGCCATGACAGGCAGAGGGAAAATGTTGGAGCTCTGTGTTTTGTTCCTCTACTTCTACTGCTATCTGCTGGCATCTCCCTCCCTTGGGTCTGGGATAGAAGAGGATGATGTGGCTCACTGTATAAATAGACACTCCTCAGTGTGCCTGGCCTGCACGTGACATGGCCTGCACATGCCACCAGCTATGCCACAACTTGTCTCTCCCAAAGCAATGTTCAGTGATGCCTTTTGCACATCTGCATTTACACGGACAAAACACAATGCCTCTCTCAGAAATGTGGCTCATTCTTACACAACCAGACTCCTGTCTCCCAGCAGGAGCGATTCCTGGGCTTCCCACTACTGCAGAAACCATGGTGCCACCCAGCTGCCATCTCATGCCTGTGCCAGATGTACGGTCCTAACACATACAGCCCCAAGCAACACCTGCTGTGGTCCCCTGCCCCTCAGGGTCAGATGCTGGGTGGGGAGGAAGAGTTGCAGCATTCTCTCCATGGGACTGCAGAAAGGGGGAATGAAGCTCCATCTTTGGATAGCCCTGTTATCCTGGGCTGCCTGTGCTGATGCTGGATAGAACCATATGGGCAGCACTGGTGTGTCATTGATACCACATTGATACCATTGATACCATTGATACTACACTTACCACAGTAAGCTCTCGGGCTTACTAGTTTTCTAACCAGATAACAAGCAAGGCTGTATTATTTAATGTCACATCTGAATCCTCTGAGCCTTTAATTTTATTGTGTAATTAAATATATCCCAAAGAGATTTGGCAGTTTTTTTAACAGGTAGGTGGACTCTTTAAAACAGATGTAGCTGTAGGTGAATAAACAGGTGCAGATTTTGTTGACTAGTTTTTCATCACTGTTTGAGAGTTTAATCCTTTTGGTTTTGCAGGAGCAAGAAAGCCTATTTGCCAACAAAATGTCTTAAAGCAACTTTATACCCTGCAGGCTGCTCTGAAGGTTACCGTCTTCTATTGTTTTTTTCTTTAGGGTCTTTGAGAGCTTAGAAGACATAGCTGAGCCTTGTGCCAGTAAAAATAACAGGGTTCTCCTCATTAACTGTATTGGCCTCCTCCTTTGTTTGCCAAGATCGGATGACTTTGAGTCAAAACAGGAAATGGCTGATTTTAAATCCTGGTATGGATTAGCTGTGCTGACCCATGGCAGTGTCCTGTGGAGGGTCCCAGCGGTGCGGCAGCTCCTGACGTGAGCCAGGGATCAGGCAGCTGCTTTGGCCTCTTGGACCTGTGGGATCCATCAGCCATCTCCTGGTATATCCCCAGGGTTTGTGCTGGGGATTCATTTAACAAACCTTTTCTTTCCCCAAACAATACACACCGACCTTTACAAGTTTAAATAAATAGCGTTTCTTGATTGTCTCTGTTATATTACAGATGAGGCCAGCGAGCACATCCGGACGGGTCTGGAAAGCAAAGCTGCTCTGAGTCCTGCCTTCCCTGAGCATGCTGCTGGTGCAGGAGAGGAGAGGTGAGTGCTGCTGCTCATGCAATGCTCTCGCTGCTGCTCTTCATTCTAATGAAAACTGAACGCTACCCATTAAATTCTGGTCTTTAAGTGAGTTTCCAAGAATGTATAAGTAATAGGTTATATAGGATATTTTAAAAATCCTTTTTCCTGGGATTATCAGAATATCAATCCTCCCTAATAATCAAGTGCTAATGCACTTATCCCAGACAGGTCTTTTCCTGCATAATTTGATAAGGAGTCAGTAAAATGGAAGCTGTCTCTAATGCCAGGATATTCTGGTTAGTTTTTCAAAGTAATTATGGTTTTGTTTGTTTAATTTTTGCCATGGCGCAGCACTAACAAAATGAACTGTTTGAGGAAACTGCTCATTTCCTGCTAGTGCCAACCACTGTGTCCAGTGCTCAGCACTCTCCATCAAGGCTTGCTAGGATTTCACATTGTGCTGACTGAGCAGAAACACCCACTAAAAGCACTCCGACAAGCCAGTCAGTGACCTCACTCACTATTTGTGGACTATGTAGAAGCCATTAAAATATTAACATATTCATTTATTGTTGCTCCCATCTCATTTGCATTTTTTGTTAGCAAAATGACTAATCATTCTTCACAGGTGGCAGTTGCTCCAGTTAAATATGGGCCTTGACACTTGCAGACCTCTTGCAGCTAATCATTGGGTGTTGTGTAAGGGAAGATCCAGAGTCAACAAGCTCTAGATGCTCCTGATTTACCTACACAGCAATGGTCTTAATGTTTTTTCTGGAGTTTGATTAAATCCCGAAAATCTTGCTTTGTTTTTCTCATTCAACCCTAAGCACAAAGCTTTCTCATCTGAAATCACCAGCTTGACTGCTGTTCTCCATCTAGAGGGCAGTCATCACTAAACACTCCCAGAAATGGTCAAGTAAGCTGCCTGTGATATGTGTTTCTTCCGTTTATCTACCAGGCAGTTAGTAATTAACTGCTAATCCAAGCATGAAGGCCTATATCCTATGCCATAGTTTTACCCTAACTGTTGTTTTCATAATCATTCCTGTAGTTTCTACATCCTCCATCAATCTGGTTATGCCTTTAACCTGAACTAGGTGGTATTGCTTGCTCCTTCCTAGGCCATGGCATGGAAACACATTTCCCTCCTGCATGGCTCTTGGGCTCTTCTGCCACTGCTGCTTCTTGTGTTTTTCCCAACAGTTTTCTCCCGGAAGGGGAAAGTCTGAATAAACCCAGAAGTTGACATCATTGGTTTTGTTGAGCAAGTTCTGTACTGATGGCAGTGGGAGACTTGTCCTTACTCTAAGTTCAGGCCATTTAACATGTTCCTCAGTCCTTCCAAGCAGCAGCAAAAAAATAAATGAAGGCACCAGCTCTGGGCAGCCTTGTCTTGGGCTGTGGCAGCAGGTAAAAGTGGCAAATCAGCTGAGCAGAGCTGAGCCAATGGGGAAGGCTGCCTCACCACCCTGCCAGGCACATCACTGGCACTGATCTCCTTGCTGAAGCTTTTCTCCTGTCCCACAGATCCAGCACACCTGCTCTTGATACCCCAGAGGAGCATAAAATCTTGCCAAAACCAAAGCCGAGACTTCCTGTCCCTCTCTCTGCATCACACAAGGTAGTTGTACAGGCTCAGCCTCTGCACTTTGTTTTGTTATTCCTTGGACCTTCACACAGTCTGTGTCTACTGGTGGGGCCTCCACAGACTGCCTGCCCTGGTGTCTATGCTCAAATAAAATAAATTTTTCCAGTCTTGCTAGTTTATGTAGACTGATAGTGTTTGTTTTCCAGAGACCCAGCATACATGATGTCTCTTCCTCAGAGAGTGACACTGGAGCAAGTCCATTTGTGGCTGCAACAAACAGCTTGCATTTATCTAGAAAAGGTAAGGGTCTTGTTCAGCAAGCCATTGGTGGTTTTCTTATTCAACATGAAACAGCAAGAGACAAGCTGCTTTTTTGTGCCTGTACAAATGAATAACAAAGAGTATTTCTTACCTTGACATAAAAGAATGGGCTGCCAACATTTGTGTGAATTATGCTCAGGGCAGCAGGGACCAAGAAAAAAAAACAACAAAGGCTAAAACTTCTTCTGACTCTCAGTATATTTTAAATGGAGTATTTGGCTCCCAATTTCTTAACCCACAGATCCAAATTACCTTCTCTTTCCTTCCTTGAATGTGTAGTGTATTTTTGGTACCTAGCAAATAGCCAGTAGGAAAGCTGTCAAACTGAAAGCAAAGCTGCAAACAAATCCCCTGCTCAGAGCAACAATTTAGATCTCAGTGGATTTTTTCCGTGTCCTGTTGCAGAGAGAAGGGCTGGGGTTTTCAGAGCTTTCTTCAATGGAAGGGTGTTTGCTAGAGCCTCAAAAAGGAGAAGAATTAGGAATATATTGATGCTTTCTGGAAATTCTCCTAGTTTCCCTTGGAGAAACTGCAGCCCAGACCTTCCAGGGAAATAGGATGTGATTCGGTGGCACAGACTGTGAGCATTTGTTGTTGTTGTAGGTCATGCAGTGTCTCCATTGCCCACCAGACTTTCAGAGGATGCTGTACCTCAGCTCAGCAGTGTGGCTGGAGGAGAGGCTGTTGGTGGGGCCAGTGGCGCTACAGCGGGGGCAAAAAATCCACTTGAAGAAACTTATGCTGCCAGCAAGATACCAGTTAAGAGGAAACCAAGCAGAACTTTCCCCAGATCTGAGCAGTTGGTGAATCACGTGGAGTCAGCAGAGAACAGCCTCACAAAGAGAGAGCTGCTGGCAAGCCCCAAGCCCCTGACCACAGAGGGGGAGAGCAGCCAGGCTGGGAAGCAAGGTGCCAACTACACAATCTCCTCAATGAGTAGCAAAGAGGAGGATATCGGCCTCGATCGTGAACACTTCAAGAACTTGAAGAACTTCTGGGAGAAGGGAGCAGACTCTGCGATGGTAGGACACGTGCCAGAGGACCCAAGCTGGGTGGAGGCAGATGGTCAGCAGTTCAAGCTGTGCCGCTCACTCTCTGTGCGCTCTGGGCAAGGCCAGAACAGCGAAGAAAAACCTGGTGTCTTCAACAAAACAAGGACCCCCTACAAAAGGACAATAACCTTGTCTTCTAGCGAGGAGGAACCAAGCTGTGTAGCCCCTGCACGGAAGGGTTCGATTTCCATCGTTCCTAGATCCACGTACGCCAAGAGCAAAGGTGGCCTGGTTCCAAGAAACAACTCGCTGGGTGAAAGCGATGGGAAGCCACCAGTCCCAGAGGAAGAGAAGGCGGTGCAGCACTGCTCCAAGAAATCCAGATTGCCTGTGCGAGTGTCTTCCGTCAAAACCGGGTCGCCCACTGAAGAAGTGTCTGGCAGCACATTCGAGCTAGAGACGCCTACAAATGAGTTTATTGTGTCAGAAGAGCGCAAGCACACAGCAAAGTCCCCGGCGAGCAGGGTGCAGATACTGATTGAGCCTGTGCTCACAGATGGTGAAAATGATGATGGGAAAGAGGAAGGATCTGATTTCGGCACTCCTGACAACATGGAAGTAAGTGGAGAGCTACCTGAGGAGAAAACGTGCGAGTCTGCAGACCAGCCCACACCCGGCGAACCAGCTGGAGAGAGAGAAGCTGTGCAGGGAATGGACTCAGCTGTTTACTCAGGTACTGAGGGCTGTAACTGCACTCTGTGAGATCCCAATAGAAAGTCATCCCTGTTTTCTTACCTAGCCCTTCTGCATTTTGCACGCTTTCTTCATTTGTCCACGTTGCAGCCGGTGCAGCGTTAGTGTGTGTGCAACATGTGTAGCAAACAGCTCTGGGAGCCAATCTGGCCAGTGCGGTGCGGGTGCAAGAGGGGGCAGAGGAAGTGCTGTGTTCCCTTGCCTGCCTCCCTCCTACCAGCCCTCCTGCCTTCCCTGCAAACACCTCTGTTTCTTTAGCACTACCTGCAACAGATCACAGGAACTTACTTAATTTCACTCACTGGGAAGACTGTATTTTCTTCATATGTGGGTCTGGAGGAATTCTTTGTGGTGGTAGAGATTAAGTCTGACAGAAATAAAATGTGAAGCAAAATGGTTAGTAAATACACAGGCTGTTAGGCTACCTTGCTATAGCAGCTGGCTGTCGGTGTTTGAATGACTTTTGGGGCTATTGGGAATCCACAAGTGAATTTGGATATTAAAGTGCAACCAAAGTGGACTGAACAAGGAGTCTGATCTTTCTGGGTTCTGATACCATGTTCTCAACCATGATGGTGTCAATAGTGTCACCACTTTTATCTGCTCTTCCCCTGGATTTGATGGACTTTTATAATGACCATTACTATGAGCAAAAGTTATTGTTGATTGCAATTCATTTTACATGTAAGCTGTGATTGCCCACAGCTCTGCTCTCTGCCAAGCAAAGACCTAGGACAAGAGAGCTTCTTATCTCCTTTTTCCAAAATTCTGTCCTCATGTACCTGGGTAAGACCTGTTTGAGAGGATTTTCCATAGACTCATCTGATTTTGATTTTTAACTGTGTCTTTCTTGGCTTGTTTCTTACCTGATGAGACAGTTCTATGAAAATCCTGAGTTGCACTTCAGGGAAACATAAGTATTTCTTCTCTAAACCAAAAAATATTTTTTTTCAGGGTTTCTTTATTATATTCGTTTCAGAATGACATTAGCACGTGGCTTTGTTGCACTGGGAACTCCCTGCAAGTGCTGGTCTGTTTTAGGAACTGGGTTAATCCAGTGTTTACATGTCCCATCGTGGTGTGAAGAGTTATTCTCAGGGAGAGACATTCAAGCGCACTGGTGATTTCAAAGCAGCCCTGTGTAATGTAGCTGCAGTGTGCTCTGAGCAGAGTGAACAAGCCAGGAGAGGCACACACCCGTGAGCTTGTTGACACACCTGCCCATTTGTGTTTATTTATTTACCATGTTGATTTGGCTTTTCATGTATTCCAGAGGAAGATGGGGATCATTCTCCCGCCGCTCAGGCACTGACCCGAGCGAATAGTATTAATCTTGCAAAGAGTGTGGTGAACATTTACACAACAACAGAGAGTGAGTAACATCTTTCTTTCTCCTTTTTGGTTTACACTCCCTGAAGACAGCATATTATGCCTAAGTTCTGCATCCCTGATCCTTCTGTGCCTGTACCAGGCAAGGAAAATGACATATTGGCTTCATTATTGAATTAGAGAACTTATGGTGCCTAAAATTAAATTCAGAGACAGGAATTTGCAGCTAGATTGATGGTACGTTACTCAGTGTCTTCAACAAAACACACAAGGGCTTCAGGTTGGAAAGAAGCTTGTGCCTGTCTTTCCTCTTCCCTCATGGAATGCCATGGGAGCTGCACAGTGGGTTGATCAGAGGTGTCAGACCTTGTGTCCAGCGTGTGAGTTGTGCTGTAGGCTCCTGTCACACACCCTGGGCTTGCAGACCCCAGCTGGGCACCTCACCTCACCCAAAGCAGACCTCCTTTTCTGGACTGATCTCCCCAGCAACCAGCTGGGACATTCTTTATGGTGTCAGTTTCTCCCTGAGAAACCAAGAGGAGCTAGAAAGAAAGCAATCAAGAAAGCAGCAGCAAAGCTGAAGAAGAAGCCCATGGCCAAGAAACCTGTCAGTGGCATCAAGAAGCCCAAGAACGTTGCACCTAAGGAAGGGGGTCTGAATGAAGGCAGCAGCAGCCTGTGTGGCCAAGAAAGCAAATAAAAGTCAGGTGGGACACCCTGTGTTGCCCCTGACTGTCCCCTTCCCATCTGGGAGCCTCACACCAAATGTGTGCCCCATGGTGTGGTGCAGTGTTGTGTCACACAGCACAGGGGCTCCACGTGTCGGGTCCCACAGGTGTTGCCCTTCGGTGGCACGGTCTTCACATTGACAGCCACAATTTTAGCTTCCCTTATTAAATCTTATTTAGAGCTACAAACTTTACCCTCAGAAACCCTCCTCTACAAAGTTACACTTACTTGTTTGCAGTGTAACAGGTAGTTTGTAGAAAGGGCAAGACTAAATGCTTGCCTCATGTTTGGAAATAAAAACAGTAAGTATCAAATGAAGGGTAAATCATACAGAAGGTAAACTGTATAAAAGGAAAATGCCAAAGGGGCTCTTGGGCATTTTGAGCACTGAAGAATGTATAATCATGGCTAACATGCTAAACAAGTGTGTGTGTGTGTGTGCATGCATGTTTATGCACATGTGTCTCCTAAAAACAAATTCTTCTGGGATGAAGATAGTAATCTTCAAGGGAGTTATTGAGTAAAGATAAAGATAGAACAAATAGGTTTTATTTAGACATTTAAGCAATCCAGTAGCCCTCTTTCTATGTTGTTACAGAGCTTTCTGAGTTTTTTCCTTCTGGATATCAGGCTATTGTCCACCTCTTTGTCAAGAAGAGTATTTGACAGGTGTATGGAATGGTGAAATTATAGATTAAATATTTACAACTGTTTTGTACAGGCCAGTGTGGTACTGGGATGAAACTGTGGGCATGTTTGGTTTCTTTGATGAGGAGGCAGATCTGTATGGTTTTAGTCTAATTAAACCTACACAGAGAGAGTGCTGCAAACAAGGTTCACATCCTTAGGCCAGTAATAAGTGAATTAAATTAGCCACGGGAGGGAGTTTGCACGCTCCCGCACATTGAGTGAAAACACACTGATGATGTTAGGAAGCAGTTTTTGTCTTGGGAAGGGTCAGCTTCAGTGGGAGAGGTGAGAGGCAAGTGGGTGGTACACTGCTGCCTCCCACAAGCTTTTCCTCTTTCCTTGTGCCCTTAAACAGAAATGTCACTTTCTTTTATTTTCCTGACTCTGACAAGATACCTTGATACCTTTTTTTTGTTTGCACCTACAGCATACACTAAACCTCATTTGATACCCCATCACTTCCTTGAACCTGAAAGAGTCAAAGAGCTGAGCCGATCCTCTCCTCTCCTGCTGTCTGAGGTAGGCTAGGTGCCAGAAATGGCTGGAATAATGTCACAGCATCCCCTGAAGGGCAGTCAATTTCATCAGAATGTTTCTCCTGGACACCAACAGTACTTGCTCTAGAGCATGCCTCTGTTATGTCATAAATAAATGAGAAAAGCCTCAAGGAAAAAGCCCCCCCATCACCCAGACCAACCCTTCTATCCTGAAGGAGTCTGTTTCCCTCTGTCTCTAACCATGCTATTCCATGCGCTTCCCATGAGCCCAGGCAGTGCATGCAGCTCTGTTTGGAGGCAGTTAATGATGACGTTCGCTGCCGGTTGGAGGCAATGCCTCTGGGGAGACTCCCTGTGCCCTCCTCCGCTCTCCTAACCTGCTCACGGCTTAATGGGACTCTGCTGAGCTATTGGTTTTTCTTCCTAGTGTTGCAAAGTGCTCGTATGGCAGAGCTTAAAGATGCTTGTTATTTTCTGAGCAGACTGAATCAGACACGGCTTCAGAAATCAGCTTCCAGCTTAACAAGCACAAAAAGACGCCGAGCGTGGGCAGCCACTCGTCCGACATGGCATCTGTCTCCTCGGTAGGTACTGAGTGCCTGCAGCTTGCTGGGGAGGGTCGCTGTTGGATGCAGTGACACTGCATTTAGGCTGATACTGATGATGTGGCCTGAGTATCCCCTGGGTTTCTGCACCGTACGCGATTAAAAGAACGGTGATGGGTAATTGCTTGCACTAGAGGAGTGTCTCTAGGTACCACCTCAAATTAGACCCACTGGGTCACAGTTAGACAAATTCACAGTAAGCAATAGCCCCTGCTCCCCAGTGTGGATGCTCCAAAGCCTGGCAGTGTGCAGGAGGGGGTGGGGGGGCTTTCTCTAGGTGAGGCGAGGAGGCGTGAGGAGGCGCGCAGCTGTGAAGTGGCATTTTTGCAGTCCAGCTCCAGAGAGCTGGGAGTGCAGACGAGTGCCCTCTGCCAGCTCATCCTTCACTTCATCAGCATATTCAAGGGAACTCAGAGTTGGACAGCAAAAGTGTGATTTAGAGCTTCAGCTTCTAAGGAAAGCTGAAAAGAGCTGCATGTGTTTAGTTGAGCATTTTAAAAAGATTTCTTAGAGACACTGTCTTGTGGGGGGCTGCTTAAAAGTGCTTGAATTTGTTGTATCACTCTTTTAAGTATCTCCAAGGTGCATATGTAAGATTAAAAAAGTATATGTGAAGCAAAGCTAGTAGGGAATGTAGATAATTATGTTAAAAGAAACCCTTTAACTTTGGGACATACAAGTCCTTCTCCTAGTCTGGAGAGTCTGGGAGCCAAAAATGAGCCTTTTGTGTCCAAGTCACTCAGATATTCCTAGAAATATTGCTTAGAATTCTCTGCTGGGGTGAGTATTTTGAGGGGGTGGCAAATGCAGCTCCCAAGGACTGAGAGATTGTTCAGCAAGTTCTTGTAGGTTATAACAGAATGACATTCAGAACGAAAGGAAGTAGGGGAAGACAGGGAAGAATTGGGTTAATTAAGAAAGTTTTTGATAAATGTTCATGACCATATCACAGAAAAGTGCCAAGAGGGTTTGTTTTTTTTTTGTGAACTGCATTAGCTTTTATGGTATCCTGGCCAGAATTATGAATTATTGGTGCAACAGAGAATTCACTCATTTTTCTGGAGCTGTGTCGTCACTTTGTACCAGTGAAAGACAAAGCCTTGAAAAGAGAACCTCAAGGCCTATGGGCAAATGCAGTTTGTTCTGGGAAAGCAGGTGATTCTTGGGTGCCTAGCTCCTGTTTTATACCTGTAGAAACATCATTTTGCTGTGCCTTTGTGGCAGGTAGAAGTATACAGGCTGTCTCTGGTGGGACAGTGGCTCTTCAGAACAGGGCTTGTACCTATTTCTGTTCCATACATCTCTTTGCACATTGTGAACAAGCAGCAAGATAGTAAACAGTTTTCCCCATATTTCTAGTCTGATATGGTTTTTACTAGCCTATTTTAAAAATTGATTGAAAATTGTGTGATTATATCTACCAGAAACCATAAGTTCATGTACAGGAAGTTCAAGTTATCTCTGTATTTCTTTCTTAGTGATGAGTCTGGGTCAGGTTTTGTTGTAAGCATAGGGAAAAGGAAGAGACTTGTGTGACCCATCCCCCAAGTAGTATTTGACTCAGTTTCCCAAAGATTGGGGATTTAGGGGAAAAATCTACATTTATTGAGCTTTCAGGGGAATGGTGCTTCTAATTCCTGGTCTAGCATAGCACATCCTTGTGAAACCCTTAGTTGGGTTTCCCAACCCTTGCTTGGTTGAGCACAGCTGCAGATGTCTCCCATTTCTGTGTCAAGGACACATTACAGATTATTTCTCTGAGAATGCACTTTTCAGACCATCATCTTTGCCTAGAAACCAACTCAAGAGAGTGCCGTTGTCACTGGCACTCACCTTGCTTTTCCACCTGGCAGGTGAGTGGCAGTGTGCTCAGTGTCTACAGTGGTGATTTTGGGAGTGTGGATGCCCAAGGGACCGTGGAGTTTGCTCTAGACTATGATGAGAAGAACCGGGAGTTCCAGGTTCATGTGTCCCAGTGCAAGGACTTGGCTGTCGTGGATGAGAAGAAAGGCAGATCTGACCCGTGAGTGATGCTTTGGTGCCTTGTGACTTCTACATTGCTGAGTTTTGTGTTCCAGAGGATTTTTTTTTCTTATGCTTTCTCTTTTTAAATACCATGGTTTTTTCCTTCCTTCAGACTTCTGGTGCATGCTTACTGCTGGGACTTCCCTAGCTGATGGTTCTGGAGCCATTGGCATCAGTAAATATGCTGCCACAGACTTAAACTTGAACAGATTGAGAGAGCTTTGACCACTACAAAGTCAGCTCCTTTTATCACTGGAGTATGTTCTCTCTGCATCCCTGTGAACCTTAGTCTCTCCATGGTGAATACACTTTGGTAATAACCTGGTGATGCAGAGACATATCTATAGGAAAAGAAAGTCCATAAGGCTGTTAAGGACACAATGGTAGTTATACAGAGGTTAGTGATCTCGAGTTTGGAAGATGATGAAAAGGAGCTTGGATTTGAACCCTGAGAGAAAGGCTTAAAAACATTCCATCTCTCCCCTCCTCTCTAATTTTACCCTTGTTTTGAATGCACAGAGATGCTAGAATTATGGGGAGGTAAACAGAAAACAGGTATATGGCCTTGCTGGCTTCCCATATGGCCTAGAGAGCTGCCTGTTCTAAATGTTGGTGGCATCTATGTATCTCCAGTGAGATTTATAACTTCACATACAAGCCAAGTTATTATCCTAGAAGGTCTCTTAATTAGTTTTGCCTTCAAAGAGCCAACTCCAGGTCTTTTGCTCCCATGTCACTGTTGCCTGCTTATTAGAGCTTGGTGATACAGAATAGTATCCAGCTGGAGTTTGCTTTCTTTTCTAGGTATGTTAAAACTTACCTGCTCCCAGATAAAGCTAGAATGGGTAAGAGGAAAACTTCAGTGAAGAAGAGGACAGTGAATCCTATTTACAATGAGGTGTTACGGGTAAGAACAAATGGATGCTCTGAAAACCTGTGTTGTAGCACCTGTACCAGGTCAGGTCTGGAAAGATTCTGCTGTCCTGGCCAGGCTTCTTCACCTGCCTCCCACCAACACCACACTGCTCTTTCCTAAGGTTTGTGAGGACAGAGAGAGTAAAGGTTTCTCTGCACCCATCTGTGTGTTACCTCAAATTTCTCTGCCAAAAGCACACAGCGATCTTTGGGTGAGATAGAGACCTGCAGCCTGGACTGCGTTCAGCCAGTGCAAAGACTTCTCTTCTTCCCTTCCCCAGCGTGCCGTCACGAGGTCTGGGACTAGGAAGACAGGACGTTGTTATGCGATTGTACTCATCAAAGCCTAGAGGGGTATTTAACAATGCCTGCCCCTGTGTTAATAATTCTTGAAAGAATATTGGGTTTGCCCCATGATGATCAGAGTGGTGGGTTTCCCTTTGCTCAGGAGAAAAGCTTTGTCAGAGTAGTGGTATTGCTGCAGGACAAAAAAAGAGATGTTCAGAGCAGGACCAGTGTGTTGGTGCTTGTGTGGAGCGGGTTTGAGTGTCTCAGTCAGAGCTTATTCAGGCTTTTGAGTAGTTTATTTCCGATTGTGAAAGAAACAGAAGGAAAAATTGAACAACCTAACTTCTCTTTCTTGCTCTAGTATAAAATAGAGAAAATGGTATTGCTGATCCAAAAATTGAATCTCTCTGTTTGGCACAATGACCCACTGGGACGTAACAGTTTCTTGGGAGAGATCGAGATAGACTTGGCCAGCTGGGACTGGAGCAACAGGAAACTCAACTGGTACCCACTGAAGCCCCGAGTAAGTGTGTCTCAGCTGCAGTCCCGCTTCCTAGCCCAACCATGAAGCCTTCAGGGGTGGCAGAAGTACTTCCCAACTCCTCTGAGATCTTTGGGTGGTCTGATGGAGCAGAACAGCCTGAATTGTACCTAGGGAAGTGCAGTAAAACACCCACAAGCCCTGCATGTTAGTGCAGTATTCAGTGCTCTGAACACAGGCCTTCTTGGGTCTTATTCAAGTGACTGATCTGTAGGGACACTTCCATAAATATGATCTGACACTAATTAACAGAAACTATGACATGACTTTGCCTCTCTCTCTTTCTACTCACATAAAGACCGCCCCTTAAAAAGAGACATCAGAGTAGAGGTAATGCAGCTGATTGTGCCTTAAGAGGTAAATATTCAGGTGCCACTTCTAAAAACCCTGTACATCTTCCTGCATGCTTACGGGTTCAGAGGTCTGATTTGAGATCCGTTTTCAGAAAGTAAAGGACGTTTGTCTTTCAGAACTAAGGTGCTTAATTATGTCCAGCTGGGCAGCCTTGCTCTGAACCCTCAGGCTTTTGGTTCCGAGGGACAGATTTTGAGATCAAAGCTGCAAAGAAGATGCCCTGAGAATGGGCTGCCCCAGCTGTGCAAAATCAGAGTTTGTTGATTTGTGCCCATCCACTGAGCTCAAAAGCTGTTTGCCTTGCTATATTTATACAACCCATCATTTCTTCAATCATAACTCATTCTGTTTCAGAGCCTTTCTGCTGTTAATGGTGTGGATCATCGAGGAGTGATGAATTTGTCTATCAAGTATGTCCCTCCAGGAAGCCTAGGTAAAAGGTGTTTCATGCATTAAGAAATACTGCCCATATGCAGGCATGCAACTGGCAGTGCCTCATCTATTTAAGGAATAATGTCATGCTAGCACTGTCTGCAGCCTACATCTGATTTTTCACCTCTGGATTTATTGGGAAAGTGTTGGAGTGAGGGGAGGGGCTCAACAGTCATTTTGTTAGCTATTATAAGGACTGTCATGACAGTTTTTCTCTTTTAAATGGCAGGTCCCAAAAATCCTCCCTCTGGAGAAGTTCACATTTGGGTCAAAGATGTCAAGGACCTGCTGCAGTTGCGTCCTTCTGGAGTTGACTCCTTTGTGAAATGGTAAGTGCGTGAGCGTGGTCTTGGCTTTGATCCTGGGTCTGTGCCTCCAGAAAGCAGTGTTTCCTTCTCTTTTCTCAGGCTCACCGAGCTGTGCCTCCATACTGTAGAGCCTTTGTGTTGCTTTGGGCTCTGTAGGAGAGGATTTCCAGTGTTAGTCCCTTCTCTCCAAATTAAGAAACAGCAGTTATAAAGCTTTTGGTCAGTCACTGTGACTCACTCAGTGATTTGCCTCAGTAACTTCTGACTGAAAGGAATATATGGGCCCTGCTCCTCAGCCCAGTGTGTTCATGAGAAGTTGTGAATTTTGGCTTGGTACAGGCTTGCATGTGAAGTTTGGGAATTTGTTAGGGACTCGCCAGAACTGGCGTACAGGTGGTTGGATCCTGCTTTGATCTCCAGAATTTAGCGTGTGCATGTTTTCTGCAGCCTGCAACATCAGTTCTGTTGTGTGGGAAAAGGTGCTGCAAATGTTCCAGAAAAGACTAAAGATCTTTTAAGGGGATTTTAGGATTTTTTCAGTGTTTTGAAGTGCTCAACATTTATTTTCTATATTTTAAATTCTTCAAGTTCTCCTGCAGAAAGGTTTGCTGCTCAAGAAGCCAAACTGACCATTTTGAAATGCCCTCTTAGGCATCTAAGTGATGAAAAGTTACAAAAATAGCAGTATGTGAAAGTAATGTCTGCTTTTTAATTTAAAATGTCAGTTTGGAAAAAAATGGGAAAAGCAGGAAATTTTAAGCAAGTACCTTCCTTTCTAGAAGTGTTTGCTTTTAAAATGGATTTTCTTGGGGAAAAAAAAAAAAAGTTTTCTCTGGGAATAACGAACATTTCCCATTAAATCTGGGACAGATTTCTTATGTTGAGACCCAGTTCCTCCTTTCTTCAGAACTGAGGCTTGTTTAGACTGAGGCACCTCATAGGAACAATTCAAATCTCAAGTACCACATGCTGTATTTTTTCTCCTCTCAAAGCTATGTGCTTCCAGACACCAGTAAGAAGAGTTACCAAAAGACCCGAGTCATAAAAAGAGACACAAACCCTGTTTTCAATCACACTATCGTGTATGATGGCTTTCATACTGCGGATCTGAAGGATGCTTGTGTTGAACTGACTGTGTGGGATCATGAAAAACTTACCAACCATTTTCTTGGAGGAATCAGGCTGGGCCTTGGGACAGGTGAGTAATTTCCTTTACATTAAATTAATTACCGTCTTGCTGAGCCACAAGATACAACAGGAAGTTGCAGACCATTTGCTTGTTGGGGAGAAACCAGGGATGGGGAGTCTCAGTAATTCATGAGCATCTTGGTACTTGCATTGTGTCTGGAATGGAGGGGCCCCTAGTACCATGATAGCAACCCTCTATTCCCACATTTTTGGCCAACATCAGCCTGGAGGTCTGGCAAAACTCAAGAATCTCCTTGGGTCTATCAGAGAGTTTTCCTGCTGTAGAGGAAAACAGACTGCAATGCAAATCAACATTATATTGCTGCTTCTCCCAGGAAGGAGTGCTCAGAGATGAAGACAACTTGAATGCCATGTGGGACAGCACCACCTGGTGACTCTGTCCACTCTGTCCACCAATTGTGTTAGTAGCAGGAATAATTAATATTTGAAAAACAGGGCAGCTGTTGATCTGGTAATCAGTCCTGAGAGTACATCAGCAGGAATTAAATCACAAACTGGAAGAGAAGAGTTGTCTAGGTGTAGACTAAGGTATTATTCTTGGGTTTTTGTTTTTATTTAGGTGATGTAATGCTGAAAGACCCCAGCAGAGGTGCTGTTTGCACCACTGGGAGACTGTCACTGTCTCTGGGAGTTGCTGGTGTGAGGTTCCAGTTCAGAGAAGGACTTAGACCTGGGCTTAGGTGGAAGTGTTTCACTTCAGCAGGGTTACATATCCTTGAAGTTAGGAAGATTCCTATATTTTTAAGCCAAAGTTTTAAAGAGCATGGAAATCATGGAAGTTTGTCCCTCTCTAATCCTGTCCTAGCTCTCAGTGTACTCCATACCTTGGCTTTAACAGATAGCATGTTCAACTCTGTAGTTTTGTAAGTGGTTCTAAACCATTCATTGTTAAGCAAGAAGGCATCTGAGAGATGACAGACAAACAGAAGATTTCAGAGCATTGCAATAAAGAATAACTGTTCCTTGAGGGTGTCAGGAAAAGGCTTGTAATAGCAAGAAGGTCTGCCTTGCAGGTGCACCAGCATTTATTTGGTTTCCTGTTGTGTTCTCTGTTTTCAGTCTCTAACATGTCACCAGGAGGGTTGTGAACTATTCAGTGGGAAATGGCAACCAGAGTAAGCTCATAAGCAAGGTGTAAAAACACCAGCCCTAAAATAAGCTGTGATCCAAATTTAGACATATATCTCATTGGCAGGTAATTGGCATGTGAAAATTAGATTGAATAATCTATTTGGGATGAATGTACACACTTTTCTGCTATCATATGTTAGATTCCTATACAATTTAAGTGTGGAGGAAGAGAATTTTGACAGATCCACCAAGAAAATCTTTTAAGGGAAAACCCAGGCCTTTTAGACCCAGAAAGGGCTTAAGCCCTATATTATTTTCTTGGCAGGCTATGTTTAGGATTCTTGCATTTTAGGGCTTTTACATTTTTATTCATTCTGAACTCTGGTGTGAAACAGAGGCCATTAGCAGCAGAACAGGAGGTGTTTTGGTTACTACTTGCTGAGGGGAAGTCAGCACCTTTTATGTGAAGCTACTGCCTTCAACAGTTACAACCCATTGAGTATTTTTTGCATGGAGTAGAAACTCTTTGTATAGCTCCCAATGTTGTAGTTTTCTTGTTCTTGACAGGTTTGAGCTATGGCATCTCTGTGGACTGGATGGACTCCACACAAGAGGAGGTGGCCTTTTGGCAGGAGATGATGTCGGCTGCCAATGAATGGATTGAGGGATTGCTGCCCCTGCGCTCACTGGCGGGCAGGAAAAAACTGAAATAACATCCTCTTCATGCCACAGAAACCTGAATGTGTTCATTAGAAGTAGGAAACTTCCTGCACCAAGGAGAGACCATCCGCAGGGCTGGCAAGTGTCAGGTTATTAAGGCAATTGATGGACAGCACTTTGGAGATATTAAATGTTAAGTACTGATTAATTACCTGACAGAGGCCATTGAAGATGCCAAACTGATGCTATACTTGATTTTGACCAAGAAGAAACTTCATTTGCCTTTTTATTTAATCATTTATACTCAGTATATTTGAATTCCATTAGTTCTGGGAACACTGGCAGAAGGAAAAGGAGATAAAGATATTTTTATTTTTTTACTGTTTCTTGTGCCATTTTTTTTCCTGTGCAGAGCTGCAATTGTGCTAAAGCAGCAGCTTTATTATTGGTGTTATTCCCCTGCAAGTGGCACACTTTGTACTCGGTGTAGGATTGCTCCAAATCACCAGCAGCACAGCCTGAGAACAGGAGCTTTGCATTTGTTGCTGCTGATAACACGTCTCTAACGTGAGGAAAAATGAGATCCAAGGTGAATCTAAGGAAAAAGAGGACTATTTGAAGCAGAAAATTAAGCAACCTGAGGAGGATAACAATGAGGAATTTGATATATTTATTTCTGCTTTAATATGAGAGAGAAGTGATGGTCCTACAGCTAGTGGGATTTTGCAACGAGGGGCTGCTTTCCTAGATTTCCCACAGGCTTCCTCAGTGACCTCAGGCAAGTTTCTCTATGACAGGACAGTTTCAGTGCAAAATAAACTGAAGTGCTTGCCTAAATGTAAAATACAGTTATGTAGCTAATGGGCCCCTTCATGCCATTGAAATGCCTTGTGTGCAAAATATTTCAATATGAAATTATGATGTAGGAAACAGGTCTCGTGTTAGCCTGGCACAACGGATCAGGAAAGAAAGGTCAGAGCCACACTGGAAGGCAGGAGGTCTTGGGAACTGGTGGGAGAGGTAAGTAGGGAGTGAATTAATGTGAAGTGGGGGGTCTCCTTTACATGCCTGGGGGTCTCCTGCCTCTGAACACCCTGCTGTCCTTCTAGTCTTCCTTTCACCTGATGCCTGTCAGTGAATTGTCCCTGTCTGGAATTTCCTTTTTGCCAGTAGCTTGCAAGAACTTTGCATCTGGCACATTGTGTGTGGCAGAGTGGAGTCATGAATGCATTTTTGAAATGCAGCTTTGTAATTTCTATTTTGGATGTACATATTGTGATTAAATAGAATGTTTTTCTTTAGTTGTCAACTGGTCTCCTTGTACCTGTTTTTGGCATGGTCTGAGCAAAGAAAAAGCAAGCAAAAGAGGTGTTAAATTTTATGATGTCCAAATGAACCATTTTTGCCCAAGGGCAAGCTAAATGTCATGGAGAAATATTTCTTGGTAGCTGTCCTACTCTAGATTTTTACTCTGAATATTTTTTATGTTCTTCTTTAACGTATTGGTTTTATTTAACTCAAACTCAGCATAAATTTTCAGCTTAGCAAAGATGGTCATAAAGAAATGAATGGAAAAATGTACACTTAAAATAACAAGGCTTTTTCATGAGATGAAGACATTTGGGAGATAATCACTGGCTTTCATGGGAAAAAAATAAAGGAGATGGTTTTGCAATTGGAAAAAAGATAGTATTTGGAAATGTACCAGTCACAGTACCAAAAGCACTAAGAGAGAGTCCACAGAGCAGCAGAATGAAATAGTGACTATCTAATGAAGGAGCTGGTCAGCCCAAAGATACTTTGTATGGCCTCCAGCCTGGCATGTTTTGTTCACCAAGGTTTGGTCATTTATTCCCTTTGTGGGATGAAATAACTATTTTGGGCCTAAGATGAGACTGTAAATTCTTCCCTTTACCTGTTTAGGTGCTGAACATGTGAATATTTATTTTTACACACAGCTTAGGTACTGCGAGGAGCCCTGCATCGGAGCAGTGACTTGTTGCACTGCAGTTACCCACAGCACTTCTGCTCTCTCCTTGAGTGCTTCCTGGTCCCACAGGGTGTTCCTGGGGTGGGGGAATTCCTGCTGTGGCTGGGAAAGTGGTTGGTAATGCTGGGGACTTCAGCTCGGGCAGGTCGCGGTCTCTGCCTAGAGGGTTCAGCTGACTTCTTTCCATCACGAAAATGGAGTCATCCCACCTCCTCCTTGTCCTCCTCCTCCTTGTCCTTCTCCTCACATGCAGTGTTACACATATGGCGGTGATGGTGTTGCCAAAACTGCTGTTGGTGTCAATGGAGCTGGAAATCCTTGTGCTGGTCTCTCAGAAAATTAATATTTTTTCCATTGTTGGTGCCAATAAGGAGAGAAGAAGTGCATCAGTAGGCACAGTTGCTTTTATGCACTTGGCCAAAGACTGTGAACAGACTGGTTTTGCATTCAGATTCCATTGAGGATTTTTGTTAATCTTTTGGTGGCTTGTTTATTGAAATTAAGCCCTGATTAACTTAAGAAGCTTTCTTTGGCATTTAGTAGTTTATCAGAGTAAAAGATTACAAAAACCACACACACACTTGTAACACAGCTGTATTGCAGGCAGTAGAAGTTGCTTTGCTGTATCTGTTTCACTTAACTGCACAGAAAGGACTTTATCAGAAAAAGATTGAAGAGAATTTTATTGTTAGTGGCATATGGAAGAGTGGATGAGCTTGTGAGTATAAGGTCAACTGCCTGTTTGTGGCTTCAGATGTTGGTTGTCTGTGACATTTGTTGTCTGTGAATGTAACAGACTCAGGCCCATAGGCATGGGCTGGTGATAACGTGAGTTGAGTAGGAATTGGCAAAAAAACACCCAAACACGAGTTAGAAAGTTTTCTGACTGTATTTTCTAGTTCGTTGTGGAATGAGTTAAACAAAGTTCTATAAGAAGGTAAGACTTCATGCATATAGGAAGTGTGATTTGTATCTCTCATGTCCCTGAACACGAGCACACAGGTGCCAGTGCTGCCGTGGGAACCTCAGGATCTCCAGTAGAGCTGGGCAGCTGCTTTCTATGAGTGTTCTGTGTTTGACAATGAACATGCTTCATTTGAGTTTCTCTTTTTTTATATAACTTTTCTTGGGAACCTTACAAGCAAAAAAAAAAAAAAAAAAGCAAGAATACTGAAAGTATTCTTCAGGTAAACATAATCTCTGGCATAGGTCCATTGAAAACTGTTCAGTTACAGGTATCAGAAACTATTGAAAACAATTTAGAAGCTAAATGAGGAGGAGAACGAAAGAATTGTTGAATCTTGAACAAAATCCAGTGAAGGAATGTCGCAGAGGAGATGGAAAAGAAGTGATTGAATTAGTTATCCATTACTGAGTATTTGCTCAGATTTATTCTTCACCAAGACAGGAATAAAAGTTTTCAAGTACTTGGGCAGAGTCTGCTGTTTAAATAAACCCATGTTTATTTATCCCAATGTGATCTATTGAAAGAAGAAACGCTGTATTTTTGCAGGTTTGTTAAGTAAAAAAAGGTATCAAATAGACCAATGTATCAAAAACTGAATAAATAAACACGCTTCAGTTCCTGATAACTAAGAGTGTGCATATTCAGCACCAGGTTTGTTTGGTTGTTTTAGCTGGCTGTTTTGTACTTCAGTCTTTCATGGCTTAATCCTTTTTCTTTTCTGCCTGCCTCCTTTGCACCCCTCAGGTGTCCTGGTTATCTGCTGTTACTGTTCAAACGGATGCCCAGGAGGAGATGTCCCTCTGAGCATTGTCAGAAAGGCTGTTGGAAGACTTTGGGAAGCTCTCTGTACAGCACGGTGCAAAAGCATGTTTGCAAAGATGCTGTAAGGTATGTGCTGGAGCTGTGCTGCTCTCAGCAGCATCGCTACCTGTGGAAAGCTATTGAAACAGAAATCCCTTCCCATGGGGTTGGTCAGGAGGAGCCACTTTTTCCCAGGAGCTGTAATTTTTAGGAGGCTCCCTGTCCTGGTGGCTCTGCCAGGAGGAGCAGAGAGAGCTGTGAGGGTCAGAGTGAAATCTGTGTCCTCCACAGGAGGACTCTGGGTGTGTTTGGTGCTGCAGTACCAGGTCCTGGCCTGGCGTGAGCAGGAAATGGCTGATTTGTAGCAGTGAAGTTTAAGCAAGAGCAGGCAGCTCTGCAGTGACTCTTCCCAATCTTGGGGTGTTTTCCAGCTTCTCCCACCCTTCTGAACACATTGGTTGGTTGAAGGGTGCTGGGTCAGCTCACAGCAGCACAAAAACTGAGCATCGGCCTTCAGGAGGCCCATGGAGAAATTACTGTTAATGGCTTGTGTGAGATCTCTTTCTTCTGAGAGAGGGATGGGCAAGGTGGAGAGCTGGAAGTGTCTCCTCCAGGGGCCCTACGGGAGTTCGGCAGCCCTAGAGCAAGCTCCTTTGGGTTTTGCATTCATTTCCCATTCACTCAGCTGAAATGCCACTTCTGAGGGAAGTTGGGTGGAGATGTCAGCAGGCAGCAGCATCCTAGGAAGAGTGGAAAAACACAAACAGGAGCAGCATCTAAGCTTGCCAAGTGTGCTGGTCACACCAGGTTTGTGCTGGAGGGCTTGGGTTAGCATTCCTGCTGGAGAGGGGCTGATGGTGGTCCAGCCATTTCCCTGCAAGCGACCTGCAATAGGTGTCTGCTTGAGCAGGCAGATATTTGCTTTTTAAAATACCGTAAAATCATATTATGGCTGGACTTTGGGCTGTGGCAATCCAGCCTCTGTTGTAGATCAAGACTCACTAAACTGACCCTACTTTAGTAGATCATTTTAGGAGAAAAGGAAGGAGTCCTTAGTGTGAAGACATTTCTGCTGGGCAATTTTCCTTTTCTTTTTCCAGGACTGCAGTCAGGGTTTAGCAAATTACTTTGCATCCTGTATTTTACAGAATGGAAAACACACAGCACCACAGAGCCACAGTCCTACCCCCTGCAGAACCCTAAAGACCCCCACAATTAGTCCTCAATAGGTGTTGCAGCTCCTGGTAAAAAGGCTGTTTAGTGCTGTTAACAAAGCAAAACAAGTATATGTTGCCTTTTCTCACTCTGCAGACCTGCCTGTGACTTGAGACACTACTGGTAGGAACAGAAATCAGATTTCATGGATCTACCAACCTGTAGGGCCATCCTGCTAGTAATTAACAATCGAAAGTAGCTCTTGAGCTGAGCTCTGGGCTCAGAGGGGAAGCTATGGAGCTGTTTTCTGGCAGTGTAAGTAGATCAGATGCCCACTTTGTAGGAAGAAAAATCACAATAACCTCTTTTCCTCTCCTCTCTCTCCCACTCACTATTACTAATTTACCCTGATTGTAATGGCTTCTCTTTGCTGTACACAGATCCTGTTCCCTTCCTGGGAAGACTTGAACAGCTACAAGGACATAATATTCCCAGGGGAGTGTTTGTTCCTGGATTCAGGCAGACTTAGGCAGGTAAAATGATCTCTTGATGGGAGCCCCCCCTTTTTTGGCTGGCAAGCCCATGACCATTGTAATGTGATCATATTCACACTGGGACAGACACTGGGACCTGCATCTGAAGTAAGCCATCCCATGGTACAGCTGATGTTTAATTTATTGTCACAGGGAAACACTTTGCAAATGTTTTACATCTCTTCACAAACCCAGCTGACACTCGTTCCATGTGCAAGCCAGTGAGGCTACGTCATGTGGGTGCTTTGTGGCACCAGAGGGTGCCCTGCCACTTGCAGGGATGCAGGGACAAGCTTATCCTCTGTGCACATCCACCCATGTGGATCATATTGTATGAGAGTTTAATCTTCCCTGTCCATTCAGGTTGCAAAGCAAATGTTAACACTGCCCTGGAGCACTGTTGTTGATTCAGAAGTCCTCTCTGGTTATTTCTGAAGCTTCTCTGCATTTGTCTCTCTCCCACATTCTCCCACTGCCATGGATCCTGGTTGGGTTTGCAGCCTTGATTCTCTTGTGGTGTTAATCTCCTTGGGAGGAGGCAGAGCCTCCTGCTCAGGGCATGGGGCAATTCAGGCTTTCAGATGTTAGGCAGCTGCTCTATGCTGGGCCCTTTGTTCTCCTATTGCCAAGGGAGAGAGAAGTGGTGGTAGATGGTTCATCCTATCAAGCTGAGTGAGATAAATAGCTCTAAAGATGTTCCTGCCTCTCTCTGTTGGCTACAGAAGGAGCCTGGACACCTAGTGTAGGAGAGACATTTAGGTAAATTGTTCCTGTATGAATGGGGGCCCATTAATGGGACAGGCAGCATCACTCAGCCATGACTAGATTATCAATCCTGTGTCTGCTCTATTGCTTTTGATTTGATCTAAGTGTGACACTGATACCTCTGCAGGATGCCACCCCTGGAACCCAACCAGGATGCTTGGAGCTGCCATGGTGTGCAGTACTCCATCGCACACTAGAAGTATTTTGCCAACAGGTTAACATTTGGAGAGGGAGGTTAGACAAGTTTCCTGGGGAACAAGGCTGCCAGTCTGCTACAGAAGTCCACCACTACAAAAGGCACCTGAGCCCAGCCAACAGCCATGGTGGGACAGAAGCTTCACCATGTGCCTCCTGGCATTCAGCCCTGCTTGTGCTTACCTCCTGCTACTGCTGTTGGAGGCTCTCAGGCTGTCACCTCATCACAGAGTCCTAAATTACTCTTCCAGTGCCTGCTGTCAGCTGGGCTGTCAGTTCCTGAGCACCACGTGGTGCCTGTGGCTTTACACTTGTCTGCACTACCCTGACTAACTGTGGGCATCATATAAATCATAAACATTAATTCGCTTAATACCTTTCCTCTGTCCTGGGTTTCACAGTGGTGGCACACATCAGCCAGCAGGTCACAGGTGCTATTACATCCCTGTCAACAGAGTAATCTGTCTCCATGTCGCATCTCCTGGACAGGCCTAATTTAACAGGGATGTTTTCTGAAACTAGATGATAAATTGTTTGCTATGTCTGGTTACCCAGCCCCACTCAGCATTCCCATCACGCTGGTGTTTGGCCCATGGGCTCTGGCATCTTTGGTAGTGTGCACTCACAGGGCTCCCCTTGGCTGCAGTTTATCTCTGCAGTGACCAGCAGCTCCATCGTGAGTGGGGCTGGGAAATAAAACCTGCAAGGGCTGGGACATCACCCCGTGGGTTTGGGTGCTCTGGGTCACCAGTGTGTTAGAACTGGTGCAGCCTCCCAGGCTGGGGTGCAGGCACAGGCCATCTGGG
Organism: Apus apus; assembly: GCF_020740795.1. Taxonomy (NCBI): domain Eukaryota; kingdom Metazoa; phylum Chordata; class Aves; order Apodiformes; family Apodidae; genus Apus; species Apus apus. The sequence goes on along the minus strand of NC_067293.1, from coordinate 11,246,217 downwards.
GCAGCTCCTGTGCAGCCAGCCCCGCATCCTGAGGTTGTGTCTGATTGATTGGTTTTTGTATCCTTGGAAACTGAAAGGGCATTAAAATTGCATGATGCATGCACTCTCCTTCATGTACTGCTGCCATGGGCTTGGAGATGGCTTCAGCCTCCAGTTGCCAGCTAAGGGGTGTAAAGGGCACTGACTGGTTTTGGGGAAAAACTAAAGTACAACTGAACAGCAAACTATTTAGAGGGAATTACCTCTGTTAAACACCACAGTGCTGGTGTTCAGAGGGGTGTCTGACTCCCAGCCTTCACTGACAGTGGCTCAGTATCTTCTCTTTGTGACCAGCTGCAGCAAGACTGGCCCTTAACGCAGAGAGCTCCTGCCTGAGAGGAGCTGTGAAACTTTCACCATCCCACCTGTGCCACCATCCCACCTGTGCTGGTTTCCACAGCACTGGCAACTGGGTTGGACCCTGCTTGTGAAGTCCTGGTGCTGCCAGCAGATGCAAGAGCCTGGTCCCTGTGTGCCAGCGTGGGTCCAGCCATGCCCTCACTTGTGCTGAGGTGGCTTTCAAGCAGCTCTCCCCCAGCTGCCAGGAGAAAGGGACTCCTGAAATCGCCCCCTGACCCCTGGGAAGGAGCACTGAAAGGTTGCCCCTAATCCAGGGCTGCCACAGCCTGTACAGGCAGCTTCAAGCACTGCCACCAGCTTGTGCACTCCTGTGGCTCCTCAGCAGCACCCGCCAGCCTGTCCCCAGCCAACAAACCTCTTTTTGCATCAAATCTAGGTTACTCTCATCGCTTTCTTTTAACACCAGATTTTCCATTTTCTAAAACCAGAACAAAGGCTCTCCCAGGATCTCATTTTCTTCTGCCTTCTCAGTTGCTGCTAATTAATATTGTGGCTGCCTAGTCACACAGTGTGTGTTTATCTATATGCATGTGTTCAGAGGATGGAAATGGTATCTGCATCATGGGATCCTCGGGGTTTATTTGCTGTGGAAAACGCTCCAGGAATTCCTCTGGCTACTTGCAGCCCTGAAATGTCGACTATACCTCTGCCTTGAGATACCTCCTGGAGATGCTGCTGATGGTTGACTTGCAGGTTGTGGTACCCAGAGCCTTGTGCCTGCTTAAGTGCAGTCAGACCTGTGGAGGAAAGGGAATGGTGTGACCACGTGTGCGTGTACAGGGAGGAGAGATAAACAGTCAAGAGAAACCACAATTTGTTGTGGGCTTCAACTAACGGGCACTGAATACTCAAATCAAACAGTAAAGTGCAACAGATCGCCACAAAGCATCACTGGCCATGAGTCACTGGTTAATGTACTGCTAACCTGGATTTATAGGTTTAATATTTTCAGTTGGACTGTTTCTGTTGCTGTGCAGATTGCTTCATCAGTTTTTCTTTCCTGTCCTGCGGTACTTTACAATAGGATGTTTTGGCATTGTTATTTTTTAATAAATATATTTCTAAGGATATTGAAAAATTTCCTTGCCATTTATTCCTCAACTTGAAATGGCTTCTCTAAAGTCCTAGTCCATTTTGCAAGCTGGCTAACTACCTCCTACCTATGTAAATGTCCTTTTTTTGAGGATCTAATGAATATAATAGCCACTGCGAATGTCTTTATTTCAGTAGTGGCCATGCAGGAGGTGCTCTTAATGAAACCATCTTTATTTTAAGGGAAACACCAGCACTTTTATAAATTAAAAAACAAAAACGAGAAATTGTCAGTCATCCTCTTTTTTTTTTTTTTTTTTTAGTGTTTGACTTAATACACTTCTTATAGTCACTGTTTTTAATAATACACATGCTCATTTTCCTTTCCAGAGACCAAAACTCTGTTAGGTGCTGAACAAGCTGTGTCCCATGGAGCCAGACGAGCGTGGTGTTGCTGTGGCAGTGGGACGGTGCTGCCCGTGTGGGACAGCCTGGTCCAGCTGGGACTTACAATCCGAGGTATCCGTGTGCGCCGCGTGACAGTCACTGCTGCTCGGGATCCTGAGCACTGGGGTTTGCCCTGCAGAGCCATGAACCTGCTCCAGCAGGGCGAGGGAAAACGGATTTGATAAGATTTGTGGTATTTAAGTTGCTGGGTATTGAATGTCTGAAACTGTTAACTTTTGAGGCTGTAAACATGTGATATATACACACACACACATGCTATATATATATATATACACATGTATATATGTTCGTTTGCATGTGGACATGCTGGGTTTCATGAGTCTGTTAGTAAGATGCTTTACTATTTCCAGACAAGGCCTGCACGTGCAGGTGACCCGGCGCCCGGTGGTGCAGAGACTCGCCAGAAGTGCCAGGAACACTTGGTGCCCCCCATTAGATGCCAGTGGGAATGAAGCCCCCGACACAGCGGTGAGGGGCCCGGATCTCTCCAGAGGTAAGACTCGGGTTTAAAACATGGGGAGGTGTCGTGTGCCCTGTTCAACCCGCCTTGCCCTGAGGAAGAGCTGAGAAAGGTGAGCTGGGACCTGTGCCCCTGAGCTGTGGGGTCTGCGTGTTCTCCCAGCCCCTCCTTGGCCCTTGGGCACGGCTCCCCTCAGCCCCGGGCCCCCCCGCAGCCCCGCACGGGCCCGCCCCGCCCCGCCCCTGCACGGCTCCCGCAGCGGCCGCTTTCCGGGGGTGGCGGCTCCTCCCGGCAGTGCGGTGGAGCGCGGCCGCCATTGCCTCCCGGCCGCGCCTCGTCCCGCAGCCCGGCCCCGGGCTCGCTGCAGCCGCGGGGAGCGCGGGCACCGCCTCAGCGGGGGAGACGGAGCCTGGGCCGGGCCTCTGGGGCCGCGCCTCTGGGGCAGGGCTGAGGCGGCGGCCGGGGCTCGCCCGCCTCCCTGGTCCTCCCGGCACCGCAGCGGCGGGGCCGCGGCTCGGCGGGATGCGGTGACGGGGGAGCGGGGGGGCCGGGCAGGGGCCTGCGCGGGTCGCCATGGGGCCCGCCTGAGCGGCGCAGCTAACAGGGCCGGGCTGTTTGCCCCAGCCCCGCCGCCGAGCGGGCCAGGCCCGGGCTGCCCCCGGGGCACCACCGGACCCGGCAGAGCGGCGCGGAGCCTGCGGGAGAGCGGCGGGGCGGCGGCGGCCGCTCCCGGGCCCGCGGGCCGGGCATGGGCGGCGCGGCAGGCGGGCGCTGAGGCGGCGGCATCGGCAGCAGCAGCGGCAGCAGCAGCAGCAGCAGCATGGAGGCCATCTGGCTCTACCAATTCCGCCTGATCGTCATCGGCGACTCCACCGTGGGCAAGTCTTGCCTCATCCGTCGCTTCACCGAAGGACGCTTCGCTCAGATCTCTGACCCTACGGTGGGGGTGGATTTCTTCTCCAGGCTGGTGGAGATCGAACCGGGCAAGAGGATCAAGCTGCAGATTTGGGACACGGCCGGGCAGGAGAGGTTCAGGTGAGACCGGGGGTTGGGCCGGGCATTACAGCTTGTACACATCCTATAGGTCCTACACGCGGCCATTTGGGGCTGTCCACGTGTTTAGGACGTATAGGATGTGTAGGGTGGAGGTGTGAGGGCAGCGCTGGGTTTTGGTAGCGTTTACGAGCCGTGGGCGAGGAGGAGTTGTGTGTGCATCAGAGGATGCAGCTGGGCAGGGAGAAGGCCTGCTCGCCGTTGGTGTTTCACAGGATGTGTCACAGCTGAACACACATTTCTGCTTGCTGAATGCGATGGAATATGCGCTTTGATCCTCTGCAGCGACAGCAGAGATCAGCTGTGGGTAGGACAGAGAAAGGCCGAGATGAACCCTTTGGTTGTGGCTGTGCAGGGATGTGGGTGCTTTCCGGAGAGCGCCATGCCCAGCAAACAATTTGAGAGGTTAAGCAATAGTATTGAAGGCTCGAGGAGGCAAAAATAAAGGTGACGTGTGGAGTGGTGCCAAGAGGTTCCCCCAGAACTGTGTGGTGAGCACATCAATCGTGGTTTGAGCGGGCTTGGCCCCAGCTGAGCAGGGGGCTGGTGTCCTCAGGGGATGCGTGCTGCTCAGGCAGCATTCGTTTGGAAGGGGTGTGAGTGTGAGTACCTTCAGCCCTCACCTCCCGTTTGCCTGTATTTTTCATGCATCTTTAACTCTCATCTGCTCTTTCATCCTGCTCCCTCCGGGAGCTCTTTCCTTGCTCTGCATCTCGTGCAGCTTCACAAAGCTTCTCCTTGCGTGCTGTAATGACTTGCCTGAGGAGTATTTTGGTTCCATTCAATAGATTGAACCTCTGCTACTCCCATGCCTCTCACCTCCTTCCTTCATATCTGTGGTGCTGGCATCTGGCCCAGGATGTGCAGTAGTTGGTCCTTATCCACTGAAAGGTTTTTCTTCTGCTACCTTGCAGCCTTTCGGAGTGAGGAGCTGGTGCTTTATTGTGCTGAGAGAGGAGGTGCTTTAGCTTGCAGTTGCATCAGCTTCCAGCTTTGTATCTTGGGCTGAGGTCTGTAGAGGACTCGTCTGGATGCTGTCCCCTGCTTCTGCCTTTGCTGTAAAGAGCCAAAGCTGTTGGATGGCTGCAGTTTCCTTCCTTTCATGTGTTAGGAAGTTCGGGGCCCTGGAGGCTGCTTACCCTTAGTGCTGGTGGTTGACCCGGCCCTGTGCTGGGGCTGTGAGCATGATGAGCAGGCGACCTTCAGCACAAGGGCAGGCTGCACTGCTGCCATGGGCAGCTGCCTTCAAAAGCAGGAATAGTGTAAGGGGCAGGAACAGTGAATGACAGAAAAAACCCCCCACATCATCCAACTTCGAAATGCCCTTGCCAAAGCACAGACTTAAATTCTCACTGTGAAAAGCTGGAGGGAAGTGAGCAAACCCAGGTGTCCTTATGGTACACTCTAAAGTAGGAAAAAATCAGGCAAAAAGTCTGTTTTGTGTTTATCCCTTTCAGATTACCTTTAGCCCTCTGGCAAATTGTGCCCTGTAAAGACAGCAGCTCTTGGGCTGCTCCTGCAGGTGCTCTCAACCTTAAACTTTTTTGTCATAGTACAGGGAATTTCTTAAGAAGGAGATTTGTAAGAACAAGCTCTGCTTTTTCACAGATTTCTTAGATTTGAAGGTTTCCAGTCAGCTTTGTTTAGTTTAACAGCTGCCCCACAAAGAAGCAACCAGTATAGTGTTATTTTGAAGACACCTTGTTGGCATTCTCTGGTCTGCAGCTGTGCTACATTTCTGCTCTTCCTGACCCCCGTTGTGAGCTCTTTCACTCACCATAAATTGCAAGCAATTTCCATGCAGTCAAGGCTTAAATTACAGTTAAGTATGTGCCGTTTTGTTTTGTCAGATCATGCCCCAAAATGTGCTGCCTGGGACAGTGTTGAGGCTGCTTTGGAGATGTAGAGGGCAGGGTCCAATTCTTACTCGTTCCAGCAGGTGTTGCCTATCTCTGGTGGCTCAAATACTGTGATTTCCTTTTCTGAAATGCACTGTTGTGTGATGCTAAGAAAAGCAGAAGCATGTGCAGCCCTGGCTCCCTGGGACTGTGTGCCACCAGCTACAGAAGAGCCGTCTCCTTCTGGCTGGCA